>NC_134476.1:52584884-52687351 GCF_964194025.1 Convolutriloba macropyga
TGTAGCAAGTGCGTCGGGAGGGTTTGTAAATAATAAGCACTCACTACGCGAGAGAGGGGAGGAGAAGGGGCGACATTGGCACGCACGAAAAGGACCCAATTGTTCAGATTCGATTAATTTTTTAGAAGTAATAATTGGGTGTTGTTTGTAAGAGCAGACAATATTGTTTTCAATGTGCCTGTTGTTACTGCAAACGAATGATGTTGTTTCCTTTTTAAAGATTATTTTTGCTGCTTAGCACGTTTGGTTTTGCGGTTTAATGTCATGAATGTCATGTGAGTTGTAATTGAACAAAATAAATTGCAATACAAATCCCTTAGAGAGTTTTCGAGACGTCGCTAATTATCGTTTGGAGCGTTTTTAGAGCCTTTTTTTTCTAGCTGCCTTGGCATGTATTGTTGACTGTATTGTTCTTATTGTTTGACTATCTTTTTGTTGGCCGCTGATGCAAGGTGAACTTTATCACGCATTAAATTGAGAAATACTTTAAGGTGTAAATTTTCAAGTTTTCCGAAAATAAAAAGATCTTGGGTTTTGTTTTCTTTTTCTTTTGTTTTCCACTGTATAAATGTATTTAAATAAGCAAATTTTAAGTGTTCTCGATTGAAGTTTGAAGCAATTAATGTTAAACTTGCGCCGTTTATCCTAAGTTTTTGCTGGACGGGTTTGTTATAGAACATCTATCGATCTTACTTTTCGAGCATTTTGCGATTTTTGCGTGACCTAAGTTGCTGTTATTCAGAAATTTGTTTGTTAAAACAAAAGAGATTGATAGATAAGCTATAACAATGGCATAGTATCCGAGTTAATAGTGCTTAAGTTTTTTACGCCGGAGGACGGGGGGTTCGACCCCTACCTATATGGAAATTTTTTAAACCTATATAGAGTTATCTATACAACAGCCTGCTCTGAATTAAATTGCCCCCTGTAGTTCGAGAACAATTTGTCCGACGTTAGTCTGTTTAGTTGCCCTCAAACGAAGTTTGTAGCAATTATATTAGTCTTTTCGGTCTTTTTTTAATGCGATTTTTTGTCTGACCCACTTGACTTTTCGTTTTAAAAAAACGGGATAAACAAGTAGCGGGCATTAAGAGCTCTTAGAGCCATCCTTCTTCACGCCCCTTCAATTAAGTTTAAGCTAGCCTCACTAAACCGCGGCTAGCTACTGACAAAGCCAACCGCTCGCCGGTAGGGTGAGAGCAATTCGCCCGACGTTAATCGGTTATGTTTATGTTTGATGCAAGCAGCTGTGGGCGGCTCAAATCATACTTTGCTTTGAATCAATTCGGTAGTCTTCAGTCTGTTTTTGGTTTTTATCCGTCTGACTTAAAAGACAGAGGGATCAAAATTTGTCATGCTTGACTTACCTCACTTAAAAACTGACCCTCACTAACTCAAGTTTGATTAGTGTGGACAAAGTTTGTAGAATTGCCCGTATGATTTCAGTTGTAATTTCGTTACAGATAATAGCAATTCTGAATTTCAAAAAGTATTAATAGTTTTTGAAGTACAAATTTCTTCGAAATTATTAGAAAGTACAAACCTTCGGTCTGTTTTCGCAGTTTTCTGACCATATTTTTTTCATTCTTTGCTTGTCCGGTTTGTTAATTCGTTTTATCTATAAGTCTTTTTGATCGTCGAATGAAAAACCTTAAAAATGGCTCTTAGGCGCTTGAACTGTGTTTGAAATGACGGCATGAAGTTATTCGAATGTCAGTGGAGTTTAGCTGTGATCAATTTCATACAAGTATACCGATGATTAACTCCTAATTAATATAACTCCTAAATTGCGCTCGAATGAGAAGCATTTGTTGTAAACGTGTTTCTTGTGCAAATTTTTTTGCTTGACCGTTTTGCGCTTTGGTTGCAGAATAATCTTTGAGTTCATAAGTGAATTTTTTTCGCACTTCTTCCAAATTTTGGAGTGATTTCAATTGCTCTCACTGCGAAATAAAGTCCGTTGTTCAAAACAAAACCGATTGATAGAGACTCAATGACAAGTCCCTGATTGCCGAGTGGTTAATACCTCCGTCGAGATGACGGAATCCGACTCAGGAGGGCGGGGTTCGATTCCTACGGTCGGCTGATGTTTTTCGCACCATAAAGAAAAAAAATATCGAGGCTACAGTCGGTGAATTAATTTATGCTCCGCCTCTCATTCTAGAGCAATTTTTCCGACGTTAGTCGGTTTATGTTTTTTTACAGGCAATAAGTGAAGTGTAAAATTCTCTTTGTTAATGTTCATATTTGTTTTAAGTTGAAGTTTATCATTATGGTTAATTGTCAGTTTCAAATAGAAGGTTAATCAAGCTCGTAAATTGTCCCTGTTGTTGCTTTATATATCTGTAACAACTAAATTCTTTCTTTCTTTCTTTCTTAAGGCTTTTTCATTAAGTTCTTTCAAGACATTTCTTTGTCTAGTTGATCAGAATTTGAATCAGATTCTCAAATACTTCAAACTTCGTATTTCAATGTGTGAATATAGTTGGTGCGAACCTTCGACCCTTATTTTAATCTTACTAAGCAAAGTTCAACCGATCCATATTCTCCACGTTATAATGTCAGTTTTTTTTACCCGAGGTTATTATTTTTATATATTTATTGTGCTTGACTCTTAAGTTTAATAAAAATCAACCTTGCACCTGGTCAGTAAAATGGCACTGTTATATTTGCAGAACTTAGCTCGGTATTTGTTTTAATTAAGGTTTTTTAGTTTTAATTAATTTATTAGTTACCTCCGTACAGCCTCTCTTTGTACTGTTAAAATTCCATAATTGGTAAATTCAAGTCATTTACTACCACTACTATAATTTTTACCTTGATTATCAATGTGTGGATGTTAATCAATTGTTGTAGTTATTACCATCCTGGGTTTGATTTCATGCATCGTGTATAGATGAAGTCCTGACTATATCAATATGCGGATAATTTTGAAAGATGACTGAGCTTTTTGAAAAGATAAATTGATAAGGCGTGTGATAACTCGATCGATGGTTACAAGATTCATCGAAAACATTGGACAGTCAATAAACTCGTTTTTTTTAGATATCTGAGGACGTTTGTGACCTGATTTCGGAAATCACCTGGTAAATGTTGTTTTAATAAAAAATTCAAATCAATATAGGTTCGGCATTGTGTTGGTATATTTAAGCGCTTCTTGTTTCCTATAAATATTCAATATTTGTTCTGTCTGCAGTTTCTACAGTTTGATGCATTAAAAAGCAGTATTAGACAATTTAAAATCTATGATGTAGTTAAAGATAAGATTCATAGCGTTGTTCAAGTCCGTTAAGTCTTGGTAGCAATTATAATAGTCATTAATTTATTGAAGTTTGAATTTGTTTCCTGGACTTATCCTGCTTTGTTGACTCGAGAACGAAATTGATACCCGTGAAACTGAAGCCCAATTCCCTCATCTGTTTTAGGTATGATAATCAGCTATTGGGCAATGATGGCTTGGCAATGGGATTTCCACCAGAAGTAGAGCATGGTTCCGAAGGCAGTGCCACATCCCCAGTTATGAGGTAATCCTTGCAATAACGCTGTTAAAATTTTTTTTTTACAGAATTGTCAATCAGAGTATAAAAACAATGAGAACTTGGAATTCGGCAAAAAGCTCTTCTGGTGAAGATATTGGTGAAAAAATGATGGAAAATCATTGAGTATTTGTGATTTTGCTAAAGAATTTTGATAGAGGAGGAAACAACTGAATAGATGTTTTTGCATTTTTCATGAGACTAGGCTCAAGTTTGGCAGCTCGCCATTAGGAAGCATCGGAGAATCTGACGACCGGTATTAAATTTAGTGGATTGATGCTCTTGTTTTAGGTGTACTTGAAAAATCTTGTTCTTTTTGCATCTAATTTCAATTTAATATTTATATTTAATTCTACTGAACGAGGTTTAAATGACTTGTTTACTAACTAAATATTTCAACAGTCCTATGGAGTTTCAAAAATTTTTAGATGGTATCGCGACTGAATTTGTCAGTTCATCCAATCGTTTTCACTTTGAACAGCTTCAATAATGACCGCGATCTCTCAAGAAATTATTGTTCGTTGAATCATACAAAAATGGAGATCGCGCAGTGAAGACATGCCTTTGCATGCTCTCAGAATAATTGAAAACAACTACGACAGTGCTACAGTACAAACGAAGCAAAATTATTGCAAATTAAGATTTCTAATTGATAAATGAATTTATTGGTGATTCTATTCCAAATGGCAAACTCAATTCCAATAGTTACCAAAATGTCCAATAATTACCAAAAAAGATGGAAAACAAATGTTCAATGTGTTGAAAACAAAAAAACCATAAAACTACGAAAGAATAGAATAATTGCTTCGAATCATTTTGTTCTGAGGCAGTGTGTTCAATTCATTGTGGTAGACTATGTTTGAAAGATTACAATTCTTCACATTTAACCCCCCCCCCCCCCCCCCCCCCGCGTATCTGAACGTCATATCATTTCAGCCGGAAAATTAGCAGCCGGTATCGCAAGCATGTTTTCTCAAAATAAATTGTTTGACTTAATCGCATGTTCGGTTTCTTATCAAATCCCACGGGCAGCTCGAGGCATGGCTGATTGCTTATAGTGCCCATGTTAAAAGTATCGAGTATATAAATAATTAAAATCTTTACCGACTTGCTGTCTCTCGGCGTCAATTTTTCCGAGCTCATTTTTGAGCCGGCGTATTTTATCTCACTGGGAACGATGGTACGGGCGAGCTCGTTAACGATATCAACGAACGAATTATTCAGATGTACAGCTATTTCAACTGCATCTACGAACTCACTTCTGAGTACCAGAAGAAGTGTTAAAATAAAACCAGATGATGATGAAATCGAAAATTCGGGGTGAAATGATAGGGGGTGCAACAATAAGTGGCGAAAACCCGGGACAGTGTTTGAAAATGTTTCTAGGTAATCATGCAGGAAAACAAACAAAAACAAGGAAAAACAACATGCATTGTTTTGTAGTTGATCTTTATTTTGCATCTCATTAATGATCAACGTTCAGTTGATGAGAAGCCTAACAGACCGCAGTCAGACACAACAGCTATGAGCTATGCCAAGATGTGGTTGTTGAGAAATTTATCTAAAAAACGATTTTTGTTGTTTCCCAATTTCTGCGCTAAATTTATTAATTGCTCTCAAACGAAGTTTGTGGCAATTATATTAGTCATGTTGGTCTTTTTACGACTCGAAGAGGAGTATTGATATTCTACAGGTTTTTTACGACTCGAAGAGGAGTATTGAGATTCTACAGGTTTTTTTTGCAGAAAGCAAGTTTGTTCATGACTTCTTTTGACTTCTTTCAGTTCAAGCATTTACTTCCGTTTCTGATTGTTGACTTCTGTTTTCGAACATTGGACTTTAACAATAGCTTAGTTTGTAATGTATAGTAATTAGGAACTGCTGGTAATGTTCAAGGTGAAGAGGTCATTTTGAGAAAATTTGATCCCATTTAACTACCTACCCCCCCCCCCAAAAAAAACTACCCCCACGTACACGTACCTAACCCCCCCCCCCCTAACGTAACGTGCCTACCCCCCCTTTCAACGTACCTACCCCCCACCCCCCTCGTACCTACATACCCCCCCCCCGCAACGTACCCCCACCCCACCTACCTACACCCCCTTCCTGCCCCACCTACCAACCCCCCCCCCCCCCCACCCCACCAGCCCACACCCCTGAACTGACAAAATTTTTAACGCTTTTTATGTTATATTGGTCTACTATTTTTTTTTATTTCTAGTGTTTTTTTTCGATATTCTGATTTTGTCCAAGTTAGGGTAGAGATTATTTTGCACGACGATTCGAGTCGTTTCCGGTATTCTACCGGCTATGTTTTTATTTAGCAGAAAGACTTGAATTTTGACTTCTTTCTATTCGAATTTTTACCTCCATGTTCGATTGTTGACTTCTATTTTCGAACATTGGACTTTAACAATAGCTTAGTTTGTAAGGTATAGCAATTGGTAACAGCCTGTAATTCAAGGTGAAGAGGTCAATTTGAGAGAATTTGATCCCATTTAACTACCTACCCCCCCAAAAAAAACTAACCCCCCCACGTACCTAGCCCCCACGTACCTAACCCCCCCCCCCCCCCCCCACCAACCCCAACGTACCTACCCCCCCCCCCCTCCACGTACCTACCTACCCCCCCACCCCACCTACCTACACCCCCCACCACCACCTACCTGCCCCCACCTTTTTCGCTTGACCGGTTTTTCGTCTGACGCTTTTGACTTTTCGTCCTCAAAAAGGGGATAAACAGAGGTAGCGCCCAGCGGGCATTAAGTGCTCTTAGGGCCTTTCAGCTGTTTCAGCTCAAGCTGTTTTGGAGACTTATACTTATGGTGTGAAGGGCGGTTCTTAGAGGTTGAAGGCACCCCCCACTGTTGACCCCCCCCCCCCCCGATTGCCCCCACTGCGCTGTTGCCCCACATCCCAGTGCTGCCCCCCAATCAGCTACGGTGCACCCCCTCCCGTGGCTAGCTACTGACGAACAACCGCTTGCTAAAAACGCAAATATATACTATTTTTGAATTTTTTGGAAATTCAATTTTGACAGTTTTTGTTTTTTTAATCAGCCCTAGGTGTCAAGGAACCTCCTCTAGGGTTTGATAATACGTTACTGCATTGTTTCTAGTGGTAATGGAATGGTTTAAACATTTTAACATCACGAATTTTACCAATCTTTTGACAAAACGTGCAATTTTTTCTAATTTTTTTAACATTTTTTTCCTTATTCAGGTCTTTCCAGATCCAGGGGCCAGAAAATATCCAAGTTACTGACAAATTTTTAATGGTCATGGAATAGGTTTTCAACTTCTTAATGTCACAAATTTCAGCAATTTTTTGATAAATTTTGCTTTCAATTTTTTTAAATGTTTTTGTCGTTTAGATTTTTCAGCCTTAAGAGCCAAGGAACCTCCTCTAGGGTTTGAAAATAGGTTACTGAATAATTTCTAGATTAAATGGAATGTCTTGCAAGATTTCAACATCAAGAATTTTAGCAAATTTTTGATATTTTTTTGCCATTTTTTCCAATCTTTTAACGTTTATAGTCATTATTGAGATTTTTTGAGCCTCAAGGGTCAAAAAAGCCTCCTTTAAGGTTTGATAATAATTTACTGGAATATTTTTGTTGGTCATGGGTTAATTTTCAACTTTTTAATGTCTGGTTTTAGGCATTTTTTTCATAAAATTTGCAATTTTTTAGGTTTTTCGAAATTTTTTGTCATTTGTTAGGTTTCTCTAGCCTCAGGAACTTCCTCTAAGGTTAGATAATATGTTACTGCATAGTTTACAGATGTAATGGAATGTTTTTCAAGATTTTAATATTACGAATTTATGCAATTTTTTTTAAAATATTTGCTATTTTGTTTTTGATTTTCTTCGGGAACCAGGGGCCCTGGGACCTCCTCCAAAGTTTTTTAATAAGCTGCTGCATAGTCTCCAGAGTTAATGCGATGGCGATAAATATTTTTTATGACTCCAGTTTTAGTAATTTTTGGCTAAAAATTGGAAACATTCAAGTTTTGGAAAATTTTCATCATGGTGTATGATCTTTATGAGACAGTGAAACTATTTCAGGCTTGAAAGAGGGATACTGGATAGTCTCATGAGACATTGAAACGTTCTTAAGGTATTATTGTCTTGAATTTTAGCAGGATATTGTTAAAATTTGCAATTTTTTCAATTTTTTTTGTCCTTTTCTGACTATCATTACTGGCCAGTATTGGTCGTTGATTTAACGACCATTACTGGCCAACAAAACTTTTCAAGTCTCGGAGATGGGTTACTTGGTAGAACTTTCCAGACAAAAAATGGTTTTGATTTTTTTATTGCGAAGTTCAAAACTTTTTTTTTAATTTTGCCTTTTTCAGTTTTGTTCTATATCATTTATTTATCAACAAAGTTAGAAAACTAGAAGTTTCAGTGTCTAATCCAATAATGGAAGATATTGCTGTCTCCCTCTCTGTCTTTCAGTTGGGGTTCTTTTCTTTCTCGTTCACGTTTTATCTCTCTCTCTCTCTCTCTTTGTTGATTCCGCACTTATCTGCTGTTATGTGGCGTAATGTCACCATCTCTGATCCTCATTATCAATGAGTTATAGTTGAAATGTTTTTTTATCGTAAATGATCTAACAGGCATTTTTAGGAAACAATTGTTAATTGCTCTCAAAAGCAATTTGTAGCAAATATATTAATCCTGTTTGTCTTTTATGCAATTTTTCACCTGTCCGATTTTTCGTCTGACTCATTTGACTTTCGTATTCAGAAACGGGATAAAGAGGTAGCGCCCTGAGTACACTAAACCGTGGCTAGCTGTTGACAAAGCCAACCGCTCGCCGGTCGTTTGAGAGCAATTCGCCCGACTTTAGTCGGTTATGTTATGGATGTTTTGGCATTTTGCAATTTTAAAGACGTTTGATATTTTTTAAAAACAATTGCTGGTCGTTTTAGTTATTACTCGAGAATTGGCGATAATACGCAAGGATATACGTCAAGAGCTTCTTTGTCTCGACCCAATAGTGCTCTGTCTCTCTATTCAGCTCCTCGACATGAAATCGCTGCATCTCACAACAGTCTAGTAGAATCCGAATTCGATCTAGCCTCGGAGCTGGACTTTTATGAAGCAAAGATGAGAAGTGAGTTTTGTGATTCGGCTGTCACTAAACAGGCTTCTGACAACTTGAGGAGAGATGGTATGGGAGGTTTTGACGTTGAGTTACCTGTGGAAGAATATGTGGAATACAAGGTCAAAGGTTAGTTACTGATAAATACCCTTGAACACACTTAAATATGCGAGGGACAGGATGATTGAATTCAGAGGATTTGCAAGCAGAAAAATGTAAACAGGATTGAGATAGAAAACAGGAGCAGATCAGAAAACAAAGAAAACTTAAAAGATAACGTCGGTCGAGTGTACATAGAAACGAATTCTCCTTTAGGAATGAACTCTTTTCGGTCCATGACGAAGGAACTATTGGTGTTGAATTCAATTTAGAAAGTTTTGCAGTAATTGATGCGATGAGTCTTCAGCCCAGCATCGAAAACTTGTGTATAAATTCAAATTAAGTCATCGAGAAAGTCTGCATTCGTCGAGATCCATTTAGGTGATCGAGATGCAAACCAGATTTTTCAAATGAATTTAGCAAGAGTCACATAACCTGGCTTGAAACATGAACTTGCAGGCTTGAAATCTGGTACTATATAGAAAAATCGAGAATTGTAGAATCTGGCACTGAGAGGTCTGGCGTTTTAAAAATTGTACGTGCGTGTTTAAAGAACTAGATCATATTTATTTAGCTTTTAAGCAGCAATCATGGACAGTTCAATACCCTCTTGTCCGTACTTATCTTCATTTTGTATTGTGACTTTTATTAAGTTGTGTGCTTTGTGTAGAGAATAGCACAAATATGGACTACAATAAACTGTTTGGCGAGTTTCTGTACAGAGAGATGGACTTTGTGTACATCTACGATCCGACGTTTCTCTTTCCATACCACATTAACAACCTTGCCATGTTCGTACATCTCCTTGGGGAGAAGACCAAGATCAGGAGGTCAGTCAATACCATTTATTATTTCCAAAAAAAATTGAATGTTCTCAACGAAAGTTTAGTTTTCAGGTATTATCCAATGGTTCATTTTAGACATCTTAAAAATCTATTCGCATTGCGTGTTGATTGTTTGGTAATAGTTATAATCTTTATAACGTTGTCAGGGTAATGTTGGAGACGAGCCCGCGAACTGCCACGAAATCCCAGGTGTTGATAGAACTTAAGAACCTTCAGAAGAGTCTCAAGTCTCTCGGAGTTCTCTTTGAGTTCTTCTGTGTCAAACTGGATCTGGACAAGAAGGCCTGGATCAGATTCGGGAGGAAGTGGAAGGTACTTAAATCTTTCATTTCAACTGTCGATAAAAATATCCCATGTTGATATGATTAACTGCTCTTGAACGAATGAAGCTATTACTGTAAACTCTATGCTCCCCCTCTAAATTAAATTGCCCCCGTCTGTCCCTCGGAAGCAATTCATCCGTCTGTCGTTTATGTTTTAATATACAAGGCTACTTGATTGACACATTGGTGCAAGACTTGTGTCAATTGTAACAGCTTAGTTATGCGATTTAGTCGTAAAATTGAATGGTATGATTGTAGTGTGGCAAGATACGCACATTAGAGTGCATTAACTGTATATGTAGAGCACACGCATAGTGGGAACTTTCAGTCAATCTGATATTTCAGGTATCATTGGATCGGGGTCTGGACATTTTCAAAGCCCCCGAGAGCGCTTTGGACAAACAGAATATGGAGTTACGGAGAACTCACGCCTTTTCAGTGTTTGCTGTCAAATACGACATGAATATCTATTGATTGGAGACCACTTGTGAAAACAATACAAAAATCCCCCATATTAAGGGTGCTGAAATACTACTGAGTTTTACTACTGAATTCAAACTAATCAAAAGTGCAATACTAGCAAGCTACTTGAACTGCTTAAAAAACTTACACTTGCTTTGAAGAGTTATGTTAAAGTTGTTTTAGATTATTATTTTGGATAAGAGTTGTTCATATCATTTGCTGACTTTGAGTTGTTCGCCTGTTATTTATATCATTAAAAAAAGGTGCGAAAGAGATATGGTGGTCAAAGCTTAAGAGAAAGTTCTTGTGACTTGAATATATTTTGTGATGATGTCGTTTGAATGATATTTTTGGCTCTCTGATACGAGAAGTTGAAATTTTTCTTTTACGTTTGGTTTCTGAATTCTGAAATGCGCAAATTTTATTACAGAAGTTGTGGCGAAATGCGAGAACCAAAAAATATATCGAAGAAATATTTACCCTACTATTAAAGTTACCGGATTTGTGCGTGGGTGTTTGATAAATTGATTTCTACAGAATTGCTGTATCGCTTTAGTTTTAAAGATTTTAGTAAACTTATCGGATTGAAATTCTGTAAACTGTGATTTGTCCTCTGTTAAATTATTCGCTATTTAAAGTTGTTGAGCAATTTGATATAGCCAATTTACTTTGTCTGATGATTTTTTGTTGGAGAAAATAATGCATTTGAATTATAGCTGCTGCTTTAACCCGTTTTGAAAATTACGATCAGACCTAGAACCGTGGAGTAAGTTTGATGCCCTAAAGCTCATACATTTTGCCAAATCTGAATATGCATGGTGGATTTCTATCAAGCGGCAGTTAAGTCTGTGTTAGACTAGATACCTACTATTAATTGCTCTCAAACAAAGTTTGTAGCAATTATATTACTCCTGTTTTTTATGCGATTTTTCGTCTGACCCATTTGACTTTTGGTCCTCAAAAACGGTTAAACACGTAGCGCTCATAGGGCAATAAGTTCTCTTAGAACCCTATGGCAATATTTTGACATCAGAAGTAATAAGAAGCTCGTATGAGCTTCTGGAGGAGCGCCTTTTTAATTGGCCTCGAGTGATATTTGAAGCAATTTTTGCAAACATGTTTGTCTTTTTTTAAAGAAAAATGTGTGACGGCTGAGCTTACTAACTCAATAACCAAATTGAATAGCGCTTTAAGGCCATTTCAGGCATTAAAGCTAGAGTAGCGTTACAAGCGAAATTTAATGCTACATTCTATTGAAGCCATTACGGATTTGTTCACTTTGTTCAACATTTATATTTAGTAACTATTATCAGTACACAATCGTCATTCATGAAGTTAAACTCAAACTCGAACTATGCTGTTACTGCCATTATTTAGCTCAAATGGAGCAAGAGATACCCAACTTGGTAAGCCAGATTCGATGAAATTTGCAATTTTCCTACCAATTCAGAGAGGGCGGGGCACCGTATAAGGTATGGCGAACCCCAAACTCATTGTATTCAGAGAATCTTACGACATAGTGATCTACAACCAATCAGAAATTAAATATTGACATGTACGGCAGTATATATAGAGCTTGAAAAACTACCAAAAATCAGATGAAACTCGCAATTTTGGTTATATTAAACTGACATACATTGCGTATTGAAGCACGCTTTCTTGAGCGGTAAATTACTTGTTATCGTGTTTTGTTTCTGTAGATCATATTAGTGATTGTACAGTTTTAACTTTACTTTGACATGGGAAAAGAGAATTAACTTTGATATTCTCAAAATTTCTTTTTGAGGAACAAAGTTCCTTATTAAGAAAAACTTTGTGCAAAGCATAGAGTCAGTTTCTCTTACTGGCTTTAACGAAGCCTAGGATAGTTTTGATATTGGTGGTTATTGAAGCTATTTGAGAAACAGAAAGTTGTTTATTAAATTGAATCATTTATAATATCTGAGTTGCTTCGAAAGCGTCCCTCTTAACAAGGAGATTCGCTACAAACTTGAGATTTGGTTGACAGTTACTTGAAGTCATCCTTACCAATTTGTTAGAAGCCAAATTTGCAATTTCGAAATTATAGGTTGATTTATTAACAAAAACTCAACAAAAAATTTGATTTTTTCAATTTGAATTATTTTGTTATTCTGAGAGAAACAAGTTTGTTATACAGCAAAGCTGAGCAATTAGTTATCAGGACTAATTGAACAACAAGTAATGAAACAGTAAGCTACAGTACAGCTGGTAATACAGTTCATAAAAGTTAACTGCAAAAACACAATATCCGGACAGATTAGAAACCGCTGAAACGATCTGGGCGGTTTAAAGTTTTTCTTGACTTTGATAGGAGCAGCCGTTACAAAATGTTCACTTGACCGATTTGAGTTTTCGAATGACTTTTGCGCCTTTGATTTTTCTTGTTTTGCGTGATTTAAATCTCTCTCTCTCTCTCTCATTTTAAGAAATTTCAAGCAGCTGCACTCAAGTGGCGGCAGTTCACTGCTAAAAGTCAAATGAAAAATGCCTAAATTGGTGTCATTTCTTCCACTTAAAATTTCATTACTGGTTATAATGGTATATAATTTCAATGACGTCGTTTAAAGCCCCCTAAACGATTTTAGCCCCCCCCCCTCCCGGATTGAAGCAGGCTGCAATAGATTAGAGCTCCACTAGTCGTTCGAGAGCAATTCTTCAGATGTCGTTCTTAAGATGTACTACGTTGCGCTTGCGTCTTTAATTTGAGTCAACATGATCCGCTGACTTGCATATTTTCGTGTCACAATCACCGTAATACTCACCATCGGAGGGATTTTGGGCTGCAATGCACCCTACCGCATGGCTGACCAGTTACTACTGCGAAATCTGAACATTCTTGAGCATTGGGTTGTGCAACTGCTTAATTCTCGTGTTTGAACCAACATCTCAAAATTTGAAAGTGGGAATATGAAATGCAGATGTACACAAAAATAGAGTAAACAGTTATGCTCTCTGATATAGTGCGAGGGATGAAATAAATGCTTTAGTTACTAGTCGCCACTTGTGATATCGAATTATGTTTTTATTTTTGTAACATCTATATCATTTTATTAGCCGCTACTCCGTGAGTTAGAATAGGATAAAAAGTTTGTAAGTCTGACGCTTTTGACTTTGAGTTGGTTTTTTCCCGATTCTTCATCTGCCTTAATTTGGAGCCAGATTAAGGCAATGCTGGTATCTTTGTGGTTAAGTGGAGGTTTTTCATCTTTACAAGCTTTTTGCTTTGAACCCATTCGAAATAACAAGAAGCCTTTGATCTCCTAAGGACATAAGTGTGCTGAACGATTTCATGTTCCAGAAAGAAATGTGTTCCTCTGATTTGCAATTGGTCTGCTGTTGGAGCGGAAGAAACGAAGCTTTGATGTTCGCAAATTTCAATTTGAGTTTTAAAGACCTTGGTTTCTTAGACGGATAAATGAATCAACATCTGGCTAGATTTGAACGTGCTTAGAAACTCCATTTTCCCAATAAAGTTTCTAACGCAAAAGCAGAACATTACTTATTGCACAACTCAGGACAACTTTTTGTCCGCATATATCTTAGATTGTTCACCTTTCTAGATCACTTGGTTTTAATGCAGGTAAGCCTATAGCTTAGACTTTGCAAAATTGATCGAATTGTGTTGTGAAATTATTCACGTACTTTTTAACAGGAGTATTAAAAATCTTTTTCAATTTGTTACAAAAACTTTTTTCTTCTTAGGCATTATTATCTTTTCATCCTGGTCTGGTCGAGGTTACTTTTTGTAGAAAATATAGTACTTTGGGTTGATAATAATGTTTAAAATTTTGCTCTCAAATAGCTTTTTTCTGAATAATATCTGCAATATCTGCATATGTTTTTTATAGCTGCGAAGCTGTAAGCTGAGCGAAGCTATATTGCGGTGCTCTTGGTTTTTTTTGTTTCGTCGTCTGACGCTCTTTTTTCGTTTTACATTTGTTCACACAGCAAAGCTGAAAAAGTCAAATTTTCTGAATGACTTCTTCCTCTCACTAACGGCATTTGCACGCATGACGTCATTTCTCACTCGCTTTAGCAAAAGTTTTAGCTTATTTGCGTGATTAGATTTTGATCATACGTGACTTACCTCACTCAATAAAATGACTTTTGCACTTTAAAACTTAAGTTTGGTTTGAATTTGTTCAAGGTCAAAGGAACTCATATGTGCCGTAAAGGTCCCTAATAAGAGGCTTCTGCGGGATGAATTTTAACAAGCTTTATTAAGTTATCGGTGAATGGTTTTTACCTAGTTTTTTGAGCGGCGTCGATTTTTTTTTCAATTTAGATCTGTGTCTGTTTCTATCTCTATTATATGTCACGCAGGTCTATTCTTTCGCAGCTATTCCGGCAATCTGCCGGCTATGTTTATTAGTTTAAAATTGGTCCTTGTTTTGAGACGCTTTGAAGCGTATCAACTTTTTGATATCTAATATGTAGTAAAACAATGATAACCTTAAATGGATTACGTATCAAATTTTAAAAATGACTCGAAATTAGAAGAAAAGAATATGACTAACTTCGTAGGATTCTCTTCGGTGCCCTATTCGAAGTGTCATCGCGTTTCACCCCATTATTGTAAGAATTGCGGTAGAAGTAAAATTTTTTTGAAATTTCATTGTAATAAGGGAATAAATCACACAAGGTAACTTAATAAGCGCAAAGTAAAAATAGATTGCGTTTAAAGCAACAAATTTATAGCGATTTTCTTACACATTAAAAAAATTTCCTCGGGCTGTGTCATTATTTGTTTTGGGCTTACAAATTAGCCAGGCCCTCACAACACTTTAATTTCTCTGGGTGAATATTTATTTGCCACAATTCACTCAATGTTGTACATTGTTGCGTGTCGCTCAGACCCAATAAGAACAGTCGCAACTTAGGTTAGACTAGTTATGATCAGGTTTTTCTCACAGATAATGAAGCTGTTTGTGTGCCCTACAACTATAATGACAGTGTTGAGCTTGATTGGGTTGATGCCAGTGTGTGGCGAGGTCAGTAGTGAAAGGTCTGGAATGTCTGAACTGACACAAATATTGAGGGAGTTGGCAAGTAACGTGGAAGAAATAAAGGATCTGCTCATAGATGTTAACATCACCACAACCAACATCCGCAATCTCAACTGAGCAGCTAATACATTGAGATAATAAAGCAATTCCTGATGCATCTTTCTGAGCAATCGTACAATGACTGGATTAGGCGTTATTGAAATTTCGGACTTATTTTTGCATGATATTTGCAAAATTTAACTTTTTTGTATCAAGTTTGTTAGTTTTGTATCTAGTAATTATTTATATCTAGACAATGAACTGCCTCATAGGAGAGGGTTAGTGGCTTTCTGAACATTATAATAATTGGTATCAGGGAAAATTCTATATTATTATTTAAATTTTAGATTGACGGCCAACCTTTTTGTTAAGGAAAAATGACTAACGTTGAAAACAATGTAGGCAGGAGCGATCCCGAGCATTTTCAGAATTATATACGGACTGGCAGCCCTACTTCAGTAACTTTGGATGGAACTGAGATGCTAAACATGATAACGCAGAGGCTACAAGGTAGTCTCTCGATAGTGCATGATATAGATATCGCTACCCTTCGGGTTGGTGATTTATATAGACTAGTTTTTCTGCAAGTGAAGCACTTAGTATTTCGTGATGTGATGTACTTGAAAGGTTCACGAGCTTGACTGTGAAATTACTAATGTTGAGAATGTATAATCAGAAGGCTACTTATTTTCAGTACCTATTCTACTGCAAATAGCCTTTATTCAAAAACTGAGTAATTACAAATGGACTGCCGTGAGACCCGATATCAGTAATGAAACGTACCACATACCCCTGATCGCAGGGTGCTGTACAGAAAAGATATACAATTCATCAAAAGAACTTTTACAGAAAACTGAAAGAAGTCATGGTCTGAAATTTTTTTCATATGTTATACAGTATAAATTTTTAAGAGGAGGAATAATGTCAATTTTCATTTTATAGGTTTGATATTTGTTGGTCATCAGAAGCTTCTTTTTACGGTTTTTTCAGTGCATGGAGTTCGTTCAGCGGTAACGCCGCAATCTAGAGCAGTCCTCTGGCATAAGTTTGCAGGTTCGTCAAAATTCGGTATTCTGAATCACAACTGCTCCTTAACAGCATACGCGCTCTGAATTTTGATGAAGCAACGTATTGACTCTGGGGGTACTTGTTCCGCTGTTATTTTTTGCCAAAGTTGTTTTCCCGACGTCTTGGAGAATTTTTAGCTCCGTCGCTGGATCAAAGATGGCCATTTGGCCAAGGATTGAGCATCGATGATGGTTGGATGATGCAGTTCCGGAGTTATTACTTCAGAGGAGGGTTGGTCCGCAAGAGAAGTTGGGTCTTGCTCAACTTCTGCTCTTGAATGGCTGGTTGTTCTCAGTTGGGCGTTTGTGTTTTCCTTGCTGAGGCAAAATAGTAAAGTGTTTTGAATTCCGCATTTCTAATGTTTGGAATTCCTCTGGTTCGCGTTTAGAAAAGCACCATTCAGGTACCAACGATTATCAGATGTTTCAAACGTGGATTTCTTCGGAATTGGTTTTTTCAAAAGCTGTACACTTGCTTGGCCTTTCTGATGCACCCGTTGCTTTCTGAAGCGTTTTATTCCTAATAGGATCATTGGAACAAGAACGAGCCAGATGGGGAGTTTCCTTATGATCCCATGCCCCCTCTGCCAACGTTGCTTTGTTCATATTATCTGGTTAATAGCCGCCTCAGCTTCTCAGCCGGCTATTTTAGCGTTCCTGTTTTTACAGTTCAAAGAAATTGATTACAATTCAAAGAATTTGAATTGTATTGGGGCGCTGTCTTTTTCTGTTCACGCTTTTTTGGTTTTTTCACGTCAATGAGAAGTCAAATTAGAGTGGTGATTTTGGCCACACTGAAATAGTAAAAGGAGCGAAAAACCGAGTAGGTTTGAGGCGTTACTTTTTTCAAAATACTTTTAGAATGGAGTGAGAAATTGGTGTTTGAACAGTTTGGCGGTTTTTGAGATGGATTTTTTCAGGTGCGTCATTTTGACTTCTGTTTTCGGAGTTTCCTCTCATTCAGTGCTTTTAAAACGGTACAAGAGTTTTTCAGTTCTTCAAGTATTTATTTTACTTCTTGATGTCTTATTTCCACAGGAATTCGTGTTCGTGAATTATCGGAATTCGTGAATTATCGCTTCTCTTAGAATTTCTTGCAAGTCTTTTTGCTCTAATATGTTTGAGAGGGAAAATTCAAATCTTAGAAAGAATACGTTTTATTGTTACTTCGAGCATTACCTGGCCAATGGCAACAAAGGCTAATTTCAATAAACTTTGCCTTTTATGGAAACGAGTGACAATTTTTCCACTTTTCAGATTTCATTTACCATTTTCCACTGTGGATTATAATTACGCAGTACATGACGTAGGTTATTTTTATCTTATGAATGAAGCCAATTCTACCATTTCGAGCCTGTAATTAGCCTAAATACCTTATTGTCCAAAATTTATTAGTAATTATTTGAGACCAAATTCACAGACCTAATTCTTCTTATGAACAATTTACGGGTTCGATTCACTAATTGTCCTCTTCATCCACACTTAGTTAGTATCGAGAGGTTTATTTCTGAAATTAAGCACCAATTAGGCTTCCTTTCAGTTATTAGATACTGTATCCGAGGGAAAGGTTGACGTGGAAATGAGTTCTTATAGTGTGGAAACTAGT
Source organism: Convolutriloba macropyga (assembly GCF_964194025.1). Taxonomy (NCBI): domain Eukaryota; kingdom Metazoa; phylum Xenacoelomorpha; order Acoela; family Convolutidae; genus Convolutriloba; species Convolutriloba macropyga. Next base: position 52,602,999 of record NC_134476.1, read on the forward strand.
GACTTATGGCGTGGAAATACGTATACACATATATCCGATTCTGAAGCAAAATTTGAACTATATTCTCTTTGTGCGACTAGTTTCCACACACGAATACAACTATTCACAACACGGGTTGTAAAAATAAGCGACAAAGTCTTGGTGTACGCTTGGGAAATCGGAATCTGGCCACGTATTGCGTTAATAAATTATAAACAAAGAAGAGAACAAAGGTAGGCGAGTGATTTCTTCAAATTAGGGACACAAGTGTCCTATAGTGAAACTCGCCAAAATTACGTGAAATTTACCAAAATTATTATTAGGAACTTGAGTCAGTTTTCCCGACATGAAGATACCCTAGAACTGTTAGCTCAGCAAATAAAGAAAGTGAAAAACACAGCTAAAGTTTGCGAGCTGAAGAAATTGTTGAATGACACAATCAACGTTGATGAATTAAGAAAGCAATGTCTGTTGTTGGTGAAGCGGAATGTCCTGAAATGCGCATTGTCACAGGATTGGTTCCCTTGGCAACAACGTGGTCTCTTCCAAGGTGCCAATATCTCCTCTTTTCTCTCTTATCTCTATTTGAACGAAATTGACAAAAAGTTTCTGGTTTCTCAGTTTAATGGCAAAGGCTTTTTGCGCAATGTTGATGACTACTTATTTGTGACCAGGGATTACGATCAGGTAAAGTTGTTTGCGGATCGCTTTTTGATAGGATTTCAGGAGTTTAACGTAAAAGCCAATCGAATAAAGTTGAAGTTTTCAGTTCCAATGGCAAAACAGACACTTTTTGTTGGTGTGGAGTTTGCATGAATGTCAAAACAGGAGTCGTTAGACCAAATTATGCTGTACTTGATGCAAGAAAACCTTCTGTCATATTGGGAAGATCATGCGCAAGGTTGATTCGAGCCCGTTTGAATGCAGTAGTGAAATGTAATGTACGATGGAGTTATTTCGCAGAGGGGTTTACAACTCAATGCACGTGGGAGAGAAATGTGGAAGGTTTGATACGGAGTCTCTTAGTGAGACTGATGTACATGTTGCAATTCGTACCTTCCAAGCAGAGAGACCACGTGTTCACTTCTGTCTCTGACTTTTTTGTACAAATTGGTCAGAATTTGTGCAGGAGATGCAGAATTAGCAAACAGTCAAACATGGCAGTTGTCAAGTTCACTTGAAACACTCACGTGCACATTTTAAAATGCCGAAAGTCTGCAGTGTCAGAAGTTAAAATGCCAGAAGTTGCAACGTAGCCAGAAGTTGAATTTCGTTGAGTTTCGTCATTTTAAAACGTTTGTGTTATGGTTAGTGATTGTGCAGAAGTCACTTCGAAATTCTGACTTAATAAAAATGCCAGAAGTTCTCAGTGACTTCAAGCACAGTCACTTAACCATAACTGAAAGACTTGTGCGCGAAGCACTATTGAGACACGTGTTTCTCATTGAAAGCATCATTGAATGTGGATCCCTTTGTGGCTGTTGTCTTCGGAATGTTATGAGAAGGCCTCTTGTGTTTACTTACTATTGGAGTTGAGCCAAGTTTTGGGACATCTCTAGGTCATCGTTAAACTTACTTCACACACTTGACATTGCTCTTTGTTTTTTATTTGTACACTGTATAGAAATTAACTTAAAAAGAGAGTAAGAGTTTTTGAGTAGGGATTTGATGCCCTACTCAAAAGTTTAAGCGTTCAATTACAGCTTGCTTGAGCTATATAATACTGTTAATTGATCAAACAATTAAATCACCTGTGTAATTTTGATATCTATCAAACATTTGTTTTATGTCTCACCCAACGAGCTTGAGGCTGAAAGGTTGCAAATCTAGTAACTACTTAAAAAGACCAGACCAAAGTTGACGGGCAGAGAAGTGAGAATGGGAGGGGGAGGGGGGGGGGGGGGGGGGGGGTGTTCAATATTCGATCATTATTTATGATTTATTGTGCAAATCTTAACTGTTGGCCTGGATATAACAGTGACCGTGTTGGCAAGCCATTATTTCGTTTGAGGTTGATTTGGGTATTGATGTTGAAAATGTATGTTTTCAGATCTTTTGACAATTAGTAGTAGAAGATGACGAATGCACATGGGAAGAGAAGGGGCACTCGGTACATGTTCGCCCGGGAGTACAAGAAGAAGGGAGTGATACCCATGAAGACATACATGATATGTTACAAGAAAGGAGATCTAGTTGACATCAAGGGATGTGGTGCACAACAGAAAGGCATGCCATACAAGGTATATATAAACAATCAAAGGAGTCTTTAAAACTCCCATAACAATATTAAATCCAAAATATAACAATAACATGAACACTCAAGCTAAATCAAACTAAAACAAACTAAAAACTGGAAAACTGTCTCAAAGAAAATTTTTAAATGTTATTTGAACATTTTTAATTTCTCTCATAGAGAAGAAATTGTAAACGGGTGCTTTTTTTATTCAAAATTTTCGCTTGACAGTTTTGACCTTTCGAGTGACTTTTAAAATTGGTATATGTTAGCCTCTAATGTGGTTAATTGCTCTTGAACGAAGTTCATAGCAATTATTGTAAACATCTGTCTTTTTTATGCAAAATTTCCGCTTGACAGTTTTGACTTTTCGAGTGACTTTTACGCCCTTGACTTTTTGCGTTTCGCGTGATCTAAAATTCTCTCTCAATCACAATTTCAAGCAGCTGAACTCAATTGGCGCAATTTAACACTAAAAGTCAAATGAAAAGTGCGCCGAAACTGGTGGCAGTTTTCACTTTAAATCTTAATAGTTGTATATCTTAATCTCTAATGTGGTTATTTGAAGCCCACTATTGAACTTCTTAGTCCTATTTAGGCCCACCTCCCCCCGGACTGAAGCAGGTTGCAATTGATTAGAGCTCCCACTAGTCGTTCGAGAGCAATTCTTCCGACCTTTAGTCGGTTATGTTTATTTGAAGCCCACTATTGAACTTCTTAGTTCCATTTAGACTCCTCCTCCCCCTGACTGAAGCAGGCTGCAATTGATTAGAGCTCACACTAGTCGTTCGAGAGCAATTTTTCCGACGTTTCGTCGGTTATGTTTTTAGATAGTACTTCCGAAGTATGTTAATAACAAGTTAATTAATAACAATTTGATTTTCACATTGCCTATAGCGTTTTCCATCAAAAACCATTAGAAATGAGTTGATCAAACCATTAGAAATGAGTTGATTCCAATTTCCAGGATGTGCAGACTAAAATCAGCATAAAGGCAAATCCTATGCAGGGTTTTTACAGAAAAATGGGTCATTATGTTCAGAGAGAATTAAGAATTTTATCATGAATTTTACCATGAAATGTCTAATAAGTGCCATGATCAGAACTCTTGACAGAATAAAAATCATTTTAGAATTACTATGATTCATTACTGAAAAATTATGGGACTCAGATCCGGGCTTGTTGATTATATTTAAACTATCACGTCTACCCAGAGGCCGAATTTCTTCAAAAGGACAAACCCTTAGAAAACACTTTATCCAACAGTATAACTATCTTTGGAAGATTATTTTCAGTTGCATCGGAACAAAGTGTTATGAAGCTGTCTTTTAGTTCTTATCCATTTTGTTTTTAATGTATTTTTGTTGACCTATTTGACTTGTTTGGGTAGTTTGTTTGAGATCTAAGTTGCTAAAATTATTCTTTTTGTAATTGCTTTGTAATAGAAGTTAAAAATTTTGCTTGGACTTCCACAGCATTATTCTCACAAATCCAATCATTCTAATTTAAAACCAGTTTGTCTATTTGGTAACGTTTATTTTTCTTTGTAATGATCATGATCATTTGCTCTCGAACGACGTTTGAGGCAATTATTGTAAACGTGTTGGTCTTTTTTTATGCAAAATTTTTGCTTGACTGATTTGACTTTTTGAGTGACTTTAACGCTCTTGACATCGTTTTGTGTGATCAGAATTACCCGCTCATTCAGAATTTTAAGCAGTTGAACTCAAATGGCAGCAAAGCAATTTCAAAAGTCAAATGAAAAGAGTGCCGAGTTTAATGTATTTTTGTCACCTTAACTTTTAGTATTATAAATCCTCTAATGACGTCATCTGAAGCCCCCCTTAGTGAACTTAGTTACCTACCCCCCCCCCCCCCCGACTGAAGCAGCTTGCGATAGATTCGAGCTCCCGCAGCTTGCGATAGATTCGAGCTCCCGCTAGTCGTTCGAGAAGACTTCTTTCGACGCTAGTCTGTTATTGCTTCAAAAATTGCTGTGAAACTAAGTTTTGAGCAGTTTTAGTTGTATTGTGTAATCTTCCTTTTTATAGTAATTATCAGTCGCAATTGAGCACAATGGTCAACAGCGCTCCTATCGTAACATGTTTTAGGGGTCCATAATCATGCAACCTAGCGTAATAAAGGCGTTTTGAGACGCGCTTTACCATCATCTTAAAGCTCCTATTATGCATTTTTGCGCTGATTAAGCATGCGTTATAGCAAAAAGAAGAAAGTCACAAACGGTGTTCTCCAGAAAATTGCTGAAAAATGAGCAAAGACAAGTGCAATACTCATAGATAGCTTAGGTGGTGAGAACTATGGCTGCTAAACGAGGGGCATGGATTCGAGCCCGAGTTGGTGCGAAACAGAAACCTTTGCTTCTTTTAAACCTTCTTTTCGCGTAAATGATTTTCCTATGGTTTTGCGGGCCTGCTAATGCTTTTTAATTGTTCTCGGACAATTTTTGAAGCAATTATTTCAGTGGTGTGTTTTTTAGGCAGAACTATTGCTTGGCTGTTTCTGACGTTGCAAGTGACTGTTACTTACTTGACTTCTTGGTTTTTATTTGATGTCAGTTGCTCTCTGATTGACAATTTTAAGCAGCTGAACTTATGTGGTTGTAGTTTACTAAAATACAAGCAAAATCGCGCATATGATTTCGCATTTCTGTTAAATTTAACAGTGGACTACAACAAGAAAACTCGTTAATATGCGTTTGCACTTGATGATCCGACCCGCGCTCTACATTTGTGACATAACTGTCAACCATATAAAGAGATAACCAAAATTAGATCTTTTTGTTTTAAAAAATCATTACAGAAACTACTAATTGAGTTACATAATGCCATGCCTCATTACAGCGATCACGAGATCTCACACCATTAATAAGACTACGGATGAAAAAACAAACAATAGAATAAGCAAAGAGGAAAAAAAAACATTTTTACGGCAAAAATTCAACATTTTAAAAGTATCTAGTAACAACGTCAAAATGCAATCCGTAAAAACCTCAACTACACAATTTTTTTAAAACTTTTCGTTGCTACAATACAAATGGGACTTTATATTAATGAGACTAGGTAACAAGTTACTAAAAAATAATCACGAAGTCAATAGAATCTTTCTTCGTTTAGACCAAGCCAAAGAAACGCACTAAAGATGAAGAAATATTGATAAAATCACAAACAATTAGCAAAACACAAATTATTGAAGCCATTAAAATCTTTTGCTGTTCTGAATCTTTTCATTGTTGTTTTTCATTTCAAATGTTAATTAAACTATATCCGTTAAAACTTTACTGAAAAATTAGTGTGTTAACTTTGTCTTCATTTGAAAATCATTGGGATCTGTTATTACGGGAATGTGCTCAAAGAAAAGAAAAAGGAACACAAATATTGGCCACTAATTAAACTTTTATGAAAACGCATATTTTTCAACAAGCAAAACATCAGTTACGACAAAATATCAATTGCCACTTTGGTATTCGAATTACAGGGAAGTGGATGGGGCGTCTCAATGATGAGAATTAGACACAAGTTAACAAATATAACAACATAAATTAAAATTTTAAGAAAACGTTTAAAAACATATATTATTAACTTTAAGTCTATTTGCTATAAAGTGCAAGGAGTAACTTTACTCGCTCAACATTCAGTTAGAGGCTTATGAGACCTCTCAGCTCTTTACGAGTTCATAAAGAATGAAAAGCAGGTAGAAACATCAAATTGAAGAAAAAAATGAGAGAGAAAAGTGTCGAAGCCATTGAAAAATGAAATGATCATTATTTTTTTCATTTTCAAAGAATTGTTTAACAATAATGTAACCCCTTTTTGTAACAATAAGATTTCAAAAAACAAACAAATTTGAACAAGTATATTAAAACCACGAATTTTTTGAGAAAACACGTAGTATCAAAGCGATTAAAGTCAATAGCCTGCGACGGAAATCAATGAATAATATGTTGTAATAAGTTATGCATCGAGGAGAAGGCAGTGCGTTATGTTATTCTGAAGTCACCAATTAGTCAGCACAATAAGTCGTGTGACTGAAAACGACAACAAATAAAGGCAAAAACAAAAATTTAGTAGAAAAGTGCGAGAAGACAGTGTCGAAGCCATTAAAACCATACGTTTTTCTCGGCAAACTTTATCTATGATCCGATGAAAGTCTTTTCTATGCCAATGGGAACTGGCAATAATAGGATAATGTGTTAAAATTTCAACAGGATCTAAAATTATGAAAAAAAATAATCAAAAGTTAAGAGAAAAGTTAAAAGTCGCGGCATCCAAGTCATAAACACAACAGTTTGAAGATAAAACCGCTATTCAGATTAAATTTGATTGCAGTAGAAAAGAAGGGGTCCTGTCAGTGGTGAGATAGACTTACAGTTCACAGAAACGAATTTAAGTTCGGTTAATGTTCAAAAGAAATTTTTTTAAAAATTATTAAAGTCTTAACAGCCATTAGCTGTCCACTCAAATTACTAAATAATTTCGATTACTGATCTTTAGGAAGCCTGTTGCAGTCAATGAGTCTTGAGTCTTTGTCATATAACTAAAGAATTTTTTAAATCTCGAAAACAAAATCAAATTTTCAAGAAAATTTACGAAAACTCGAGTCGATAATAAGCAGAAGGAATAATAGAATAATAAGATAATAGAAAAAATGAGCGATTCCTTTAAAAATAAATTATTTGTTCATTGGGCATCATTTGACTTTAAGTGAGGTTTGTCATGAATAGAACCTGGACTAGTCTCTAAGTGACTTGAAAAAAATATGAACTGGCTTTTAAAATATCAGCTCTCAAATAGAAAAGGAATTTTTTGATAGCAAACTTCCCTATGAGACAAAACTACCCTTTTTACGGCTTTTCGCCTGTTAGAAACACCAGATTGTTTCAATTGTAACATAAAATGTAAATTTGAATTGATATTTTTGTAGAAAAAATCTTAATTTGAACAAAAAAGTGAACAAAATCATGCCAAAGATCACGTGTTCACATAAACTTTAAACTTCGATAACTCCTCGAAAAAAAACGAAATTCAAAAATTCTTTTAATTCCGAACTCTACGCTGGACGAACTTTTTAATGATACGACTCACATTTCTCTACGATGAATATATCGATCGGCCAAAATTGTCTGAACAAAAAAACCCATTTGAGTATATAGTTCCTCCCCCAGCAAGTGGGGTTGGAACAATAAGCTTTAACACCATCATTTCAAGCCGAGTATCGAAATTATTGACCTCTCTCAGGCAACACCTACTCTGCTGATGCGTGCTTCAAAGTGCTGAGTATATCGATCGGCCAAAATTGTCTGAACAAAAAAACCCATTTGAGTATATAGTTCCTCCCCCAGCAAGTGGGGTTGGAACAATAAGCTTTAACACCATCATTTCAAGCCGAGTATCGAAATTATTGACCTCTCTCAGGCAACACCTACTCTGCTGATGCGTGCTTCAAAGTGCTGAGTCCCGTCTGTCGATGGATAGTAACTCGTACTCGTGTGACGTAAAGGATGATAGAGAATAAAGGAGGATAGTATGTTAGGTGAAAAGTGAATAAGGCGAAAGGAATTTTGGGAGACGACAGGCGAGATATGTCTACAAAAAGAGCGTCAAGTTTAGAAAAAAATCATAAGTTAGTTTAATTTTTTTTTGCGAAAAACCTGTGTCGAAGCCAGTAAATTCAAAACGAAATCTTTAAACATTAAATTTTGTTCACCTGCACCTGTCCTTGACGAGAACAGTGTCATATGTGATCTGCAATAAACGAGACTACGTAACAAATAGACAAAAAAGAAGAAAAAATTGAAAAAAAGGTTTGTTTTTTTTAAAATAGTTGTTTTCAAAGTCATGAAGGCCATCAGCTATCTACTCAAATCAGAATATAGGCTCATTTATTCCTGCACAAAAAGCCAGTGAGATCAGTCAAAATCCGGGGAATTTCATACGAGTAAAAAAGACAAAGTAGAAATTACAGTTAAAGACAAATGTAAAAAATCCTATTAAGTTCTTCGAGAAGGGTGTCGAAGCCGTTAAAACCATAATCCTTGCCTATAAAGACTTTTAAATGTTCAATGGTGCCCTATTTTGAACGCCAATAATGTAATATGTGAACTCTCATTAATGTGATTGTGATAAAGCGAGAAAAAAAACCAATGCCTAAAAATAAAAAAAATTGTGAAGTCTAGTAGTATCAAAGCCAGAAAATCATTACTTAACGCGCAAAAAAGATTAAATTTCAAATCAATAGAAAGAAAAGGAAGAAGAAGAATTGTTTTCTTTGCTAACACTAAGCTGGTCAAATTAAGAGAAAAATAGTGGCAAGGTTCAATAAGCCATTATTTATTTAAAAATCAAACAATTTTAAAAATCAAAACGACCAAAATCTTTCGACCAAAGAAACTAGATACATTAATTTTGAACTGCTTATGAAGCCTATTGGACATATCAACACTGAACTTTGATTTTAATTGTTCTTTCTTTATTTAGCATAAAAAAGATCGAACTTTTTTTTAGAGAAAAGACTGACTGATTACAATCCGAATTATTTTTGGATTGTAACAGCCAAAGATTGGACCAAAAACCAGCCTTGCTATTGATGTTTGTCCATTAAAAACACTTTTTTGTTTCGAATGTTATAGATCTAAATAATTTGTTAGTTAAAAGATCAAAAAGAAATGCTGCATTTTTTATAATCATAGAGTAAAGTTACCAAAAAACTGCGCTGGACGGGCTTTTTAATGATACCATTCACAACTCTCTACGATGAGAGTTTATCGATCGGTCAAAATTTTCTGAACAAAAAAAACCAAGTTGAGTATATAGTTCCTCCCCCTCAAGAGGGGCGGGAACAAAAATGAGAGGTAAAAGGCATGGGAGATAAAAGCATGTAAGAGAAAGAGCTGTGTATGTTGTGTAGGCGTACCACGGGCGAACTGGACGGGTGTTTAACGTGACGAGATGTGGTCTGGGTGTGATTGTGAACAAGAGGGTGAAGGGGAGAATCATTGCCAAGAGGATCAATGTGCGAGTGGAGCACGTGAAACCATCCAAGTCCCGTGAAGACTTCCTGAACAGAGTGAAAGATAACGAGATAAAAAGGAAAGAGGCTAAGGCAGCTGGCACACGTGTCTGTCTCAAGCGACAACCTAAGCCACCAAAGAGTGCATTCGAAGTTCCCTACAAGAAAGAAGAACTCATCACTCTTGAACCGATTCCTTACGAATTCGTTTTCTAAGAAGATTGTCGTTTGAATTATCGTTTCTCTTAGCATTTCTTGCAAGTCTTTTTGCTCTAATGTGTTCGAGAGGGAAAATTCACATCTTAGAAAGACTACGTTTTATTGTTATTTCGAGCATTACCTGGCCAATGGCATGAAAGGCTAATTTCAATAAACTTTGCCTTTTTTGGAAACGAGTTACAAATTTTTTCCCCACTTTTCAAATTTCATTTTCCATTTTCCACTGGATTATTTTTACGCAGTACGTGACGTAAGTTTCTTTTATCTTATGAATGAGGCCCAATTCCACCATTTCGAGCCTGTAATTAGCCTAAAAACCTATTGTCCAAAATTTATTAGTAATTATTTGAGACCAAATTCAAAGACTTAATTCTTGTGAACAATACGGGTTAACAATATTGTCTTGTGAACAATACAATAGAGTCACTGTCTTCTTCATCCACACTTAGTTAGTATCGAGAGGTTTATTTCAAATTATTCAACAATTAGGCTTCCTTTCGGCGATAAAATATTCTATCCGTGGGAATGGGTGACGTGAAAATGAGTTTTTATAGTGTGCAAACTAGTGACTTATGGCGTGGAATTACGGGTACACATATATCCAATTCTGAAGCAAAATTTGAACTATATTCTCTTTGTGCGACTAGTTTCCACACACGAATACAACTATTCACAACACGGGTTGTAAAAAATAAGTGACAAAGTCTTGGTGTACGCTTGGGAATTCGGAATCTGGCCACGTTTTGCGTAAACAAATAGGAAACAAAAAAAGAGAACAAAGGTAGGCTAGTGATCTCTTCAAAATAGGGACACAAGTTTCCTATAGTGACTACATGTGTTTCAACTGTGAAATTTTACGACAAATTTTTTTATGCTCGTAAAAAATTTTATTCAACGGCCGCGAAGCGATAGCGGCTATAATTGGGGACATCGTGGGTTTTTACAATTAAATAAATTTATTGGGGTGCTGTCTTTTAAAAGATCTGTTCACACATTATCGTGATTTTTGAAGTCAAATTGGAGTAGTAAGTTTGGTCACGCCGAAGCAGAAAGTGGATCGAAAAAGCGAGTTGTTTTGCGACGTGACATTTTTTCTCTAATTTTATAGTTGAGTGAGAGAACGGTGTATGAACAAAAATTTGCTTTCCTGCTAATGGTTTTTTATTCACATGCGACATTTTCGCTTTGATATTTACTGTTCTTCCGATTTTTTGCTGGGATGTTATTCTCAATGGTTTTCCCAATCAGGGAACATTCGATGTCCAGTAGTACATTCGATGTCTAGTTTTTTGTTTAGTTAATGAAAAGTTTTTGAATTATAGATCAGGACTTGTCCTGCTATGTTTTTTTTTCGTCATCTCCAGCGACCATTGAAATTTTCAGTATCAGTGATTTGTACTTCTTTGCAGTTACAATTTGTCGGTTACCTCATTTGTTCTGCTTTTATGTCAACTGCGCGACTTAACTCACTCAAAAAATGACTTCTGTGCTCACTTAATCAACTTAAAATATTTTGATTATTTCATGGTTAAAGATAAATTTGTGCATCTAAGTAGTGTCAAACGTATATGCCCTAATTTTTGAATATTAGAGTCTTCTTAATTTTTCAAATTTTTATATAGAAAAAGCTCTTTTAGGGCTGATTCTTTAGAGCGTATGTGTCTCATGAAAGGACAGTCCGAATCTAACCCAAGAAGTTTAGTGGTCTATTTAAGGACTGGTGGTCAATATGTCTATCATATTTCTTTAGTTGTTTCAATTCCATGGAAGGCCACAAGCGTCTATTTCGGCTTTTTTCTGACAATATGCCGGCTATGTTCATTTACTCCATTTTCAGGTGCCAAAATTGTGCAGAAAACGGTCTCTCTCTCTCCCCCTCTCTCTCTCTCTCTCCTTTCGCTCTTCCAAGATAAGAACACTTTGCACCGGAGCCCTGAAAATAAGTCGGATGGACAATTAAGGGTACCATGTGTTTAATTTTAATTGCCCTATGTAACTTTGGGATCTTTTCCGTTTGTCCCCCCCCCTGTACGTTATGCACCCTCAGTTACAGAGCACGTGCCATTACACAGTAAATCATTATGTAAAAATATGGCAAGTGCATCGGGGGTGCAGATCATATTACCATAAGTAATATGCACCCACTAACCGGGCGGGCACAGACGGAAAAGATCCTGACTGTGTAGCAATTATATTAGTCCTGTGAGTATGATAAAGCAATTTTCGTGCTACCGACTTTTCTTCTGATCGTTATTTTTTCATCTGATAATTTGACAAAGACGAAGACGGACGAAAACAACGAGGACGAAGACAAATGACAGAGGACATTAAGTTCTCGTTTAAGGCTCACTGGTCTCTTCGACCCTCCCTCTTAACTCGGTCACCAGTTTTCGGCTAACTAGTATTCCTCGCCTTCTGAATTAAAGTTTTAAAATTCAGCAGAGTTTTAAAAGCTTATTGCATAAGGTACAACAATGCCGAGTGCGCACTTAAAACGATAGTTTTGTTTGTTAGCACAGAAATATGCAACTGAAAAATTTGCAAAAAGTTGTTCAATTTGTGTACAGCGTTAACCTCAATTTCCTAAAAATAGAGAAATCAAGTTTGAAATCGACGGAGAAACCGGTTGGAATAACTCTGGGAGGGCGACAAGTTCATAATGATATTTTGTTGAGGGTACAACAGCTTTGTGAAATTTGCCAGTGTTCAGATATCAACAGCTGCGAGAAAAGCCTGTGGACTTCGTTGTATAATAACAAAGCACAGGTACGGCACAAAACATTCATAGGATATTTTTAGCCAGAACTATAACATACCTGGAAAACTCGGTCGTAGGAAAAGCCAAGAAAAAATTCAAGCTTATTCGTGCGACCCTGCTTACTACCCAATTGCATTGAAAGATCTTATGAATCACTTTGGGGACCCTTGTCTGGTTGTGAACGCTTTCCTCAATCAACATAAAGCCTGGCGTCCCAACAATGATTACAAGAAACACAATTTTATATCTTCTCTACCGGTTAGTGCAAGCTTTTGATTATTTAGGCTTCAAATCTGACTTGCAAAGCTCAACATTGATGAAAAAGACAAAAGAAAAGATTCCTCATAATATTCTGATAAATTGGACGTAGTATGCAATCTCATCATTTCGTAACCAAACAACACTTACCGGATTCCAAAAATGGCTCGAAGTACAGGCCCAAATGTACAGCAAAATCAACATAGATAATGTTCATAAGCCGTTTAATAGTTTGAGCACTTTCGGACAAAGCAATAATAACATTAGCAGAGCTAACAACAACACTGATAATAGGAACAGTAATGCTATGAATCAATTTTCTAATAATTCACCAAACAGTTGGAAGTAAAACTAATTGCACTCAAGTCTCCCTCCTAACCAGCATGGTTGACCGCCCTTTACGCCGCTTAAAGATGCTGATCAGTCGAACAAGTCTTGTAAGAATTGCAAAGAAAGTCACATACTTGTTACATGCCTTGAATATTAGAAATGTTCGCCGGACCAAAAGTATGAAATTGTGAGCAGGAACAATCTTTGCTCGAACTGTTTGAGCAACAAATGTTTCAGACAGTCCTGTCCGTCCACAAAACGATGCCAAACAAGTAAAGAAGTTCCCCACGCAATTTTGCATGATACTTCGAGACAAATTCAGCGGCCCACCGCTGCTTTCTGAACAAGCAATCCCAACCAGCCGAACTAAAATCTAACCAGCCACCAAACACAGCCATTCTTCCAACAACAAAATCAAAAGCAAAGTATTGAAACCGTCAACAGCAAAAAGTGCCAGCAAACATGACATTGTCAGTTGTTTTCTGGTAAAAACAAGCACAACAAAATAATCAACGTGTCCGTTTGAACTCCTCGAATCCGACTCAAAATTTCAGTATCAACCGAAACACAATTCTTTCTGAAACATATGAACAACTATAAATACTACCAATTTCGTTTGTAAACGGAAGTAAAATGTTTGATACCTAAGCCTTGATTGATACTCGCAGCCAGTTCCTTTTCCTGCTAGATAAAGTTACTAGCTGAGCTACCCTGCGAAGCACAACATCCACAACTCTGCAGTACCTAAATACTGAACATGAAATGCCACTATCAAAACTAAGTGAAACAGTGACAGTAACGCCTTTCGACAAAATCAACCATTGGTTCAGCATTGCAATAACCTATAGCACGCCATGGCTAGATATATCACCCGCAAACGTTCTTGAACACAATCAGTTATGCGACACCCTCAAGGCTCTTAATCACATTTTTCCCTGTCATAGCCATTGGTGCAATAGGCGCCCTCTTTTAAGTCAAAAGGTTTGCCTTACCATACCAAGTCAATGTAATCCCAGGAAGCAAAAAACGTCCATCTGTTGTCAAAACTGAGTTTGGTTGGACTCTCGTAGGAGAATACGAGCTTTCTCATAAAACAATGAATGCAAACAAGCCCTAGCGACAAACATTCGTTTACCATGTCTGCCCGAAAGACATTGAAGAAGAACCACTGGACGAAATATTTCACAGATTCTGGAGAATAGAAGCTAATGGTAATTTACCAGAACAAAATGAAGACAGCTCACTAGGCAAATTAGCGGCGCAAACAATGGAAAACTCAATCTGTCACAACGGTGAAAGATAGCAAATTAGCCTTCCTTGAAAACCTGTAAAGAAACTCTAGAACGTCTAATTCTCAGCAGTCAGTCAACTAAAATGTCTACAAAAACGACTACAAAAAGATCCCAAACTAAATCAGAAGTACAAACAGACACTCCCAACAGATTTGGATAAAAATTTGTTCAAGACAGTCGAAATACGAGCACCACCTCCCGAATCAAAATAGTACTTACCTCATCATTCAGTCACTAATTCAAGCAAACCCGGAAAAGTGTGAAGAGTTGCCAACGCAGCATCAAAGTTTCGTGGTGAATGCTTTCAATAACCAACACAAAGCCTGGTGTCCCAACAATGATTACAAGAAACAGAACTTTGTATCTTTTGCTCAATTTCTCAAATGGTTTGTGCAAGCTTTTGATTATTTAGGCTTCAAATTTGACTTGCAAAGCTCAACCTTGATGAAAAATACAAAAGAATAATTTCTTCATACTATTCTGATAAAATGGACGGAGTATACAGTCTCATCATTTGGTAATCAAACAACACTTACCGAATTCCAAAAATGGCTTGAAGTACAGGCCCAAGTGTACAACAAAATCAACGGAGATAATGTTCGTAAGCCGTTTAATAGTTGGAGCACTTTCGGACAAAGCAATAAAAACATTAGCAGAGCTAACAACAACACTGATAATAGGAACAGTAATGCTATGAATCAATTTTCTAATAAATCACCAAACAGTTGGAAGTAAAACTAATTGCACTCAAGTCTCCCTACTAACCAGCATGGTTGACCGCCCTTTCCGCCGCGTAAAGATGCTAATCAGTCAAACAAGTCTTGTAAGAATTGCAAAGGAAGTCACATACTTGTTGCATACCTGGAATATTAGAGAAATATTTGCTCGACCAAAAGTATGAAATTGTGAGCAAGAACAATCTTTGCTCGAACTGTTTGAGCAACAAATGTTTCAGACAGTCCTGTCCGTCCACAAAACGATGCCAAACAAGTAAAGAAGTTCCCCACGCAATTTTGCATGATACTTCGAGACAAGTTCAGCGGCACACCGCTGCTTTCTGAAAAAGAAATCCCAACCAGCCGACCCGAAATCTAATCAGCCACCAAACACAGCCATCCTTTCAACAAAATCAAAACCAAAGTATTAAAACCGTCAACAGGAAAGAGCCAACAAACATGACATGGTGGGTCGTTTTCTGGTAAACATCAAGCATAACAAAATAATCAACGTGTCCGTTTAAACTCTTAGAATCCGACTCAAAATTCTAGTATCAACCGAAACACAATTCCTTCTCCTGAAAGGTATGAACAAATACAAATACTACCAGTTTCGTATGTAAGCGGAAGTAAAGTGTTTGATACCTACGCCTTGATTGATACTCGAAGTCAGTTCACTTTCCTGCTGGATAAAGTTACTAGCTTTTTTGAGCTACCCTGCGAAGCACAACATCCACAACTCTGCAGTACCTAAATACTGAACATGAAATGCCACTATCAAAACTAAGTGAAACAGTGACAGTAACGCCTTTCGACAAAATCAACCATTGGTTCAGCATTGCAATAACCTATAGCACGCCATGGCTAGATATATCACCCGCAAACGTTTTTGAACTCAATCAGTTATGCGACACCCTCAAGGCTCTTAGTCATATTTTTCCCTGACATAGCCATTGGTGCAATAGGCGCCCTCTTTTAAGTCAAAAGGTTTGCCTTACCATACCAAGTCAATGTAATCCAAGGAAGCAAAAAACGTCCATCTGTTGTCAAAACTGAGCTTGGTTGGACTCTCGTAGGAGAATACGAGCTTTCTCATAAAACAATGAATGCAAACAAGCCCTAGCGACAAACATTCGTTTACCATGTCTGCCCGAAAGACATTGAAGAGGAACCACTGGACGAAATGTTTCACAGATTCTGGAAAATAGAAGCTAAAGGTAATTTACCAGAGCAAAATGAAGACAGCTCACTAGGCAAACTATTGGTGCAAACAATGGAAAACTCAATCTGTCACAACGGTGGAAGATAGCAAATTGGCTTTCCTTGAAAACCTGTAAAGAAACTCTAGAACATCTAATTCGCAGCAGTCAGTCAACTAAAATGTCTACAAAAGCGACTACAAAAAGATCCCAAACTGAATCAAAAGTACAAACGGACACTCCCAACAGATTTGGATAAAGTTTTGGTCAAGCGAGTCGAATTACGAGCACCACCTCCCGAATCAACTTAGTACTTACCTCATCATCCAGTCAATAACTCAAGCAAACCCGGAAAAGTGAGAAGAGTTGCCAACGCAGCATCAACGTTTCGTGGTGAATGCTTTCTTTAACCAATACAAAGCCTGGTGTCCCAACAATAATTACAAGAAACAGAATTTTGTATCTTTTGCCCAATTTCTGAAATGGTTTGTGCAAGCTTTTGATTATTTAGGCTTCAAATCTGACTTGCAATGCTCAACATTGACTAAAAAGGCAAAATAATAATTCCATAAAATATTCTGATAAAATGGACAAGAATGGAGTATACAATCTGTCCATTTTATGGACAGAGGATACCAAACTGGAAGAGTATAAAATGGAGGATAAAATGGACAAATGGAGGATAAAATTGACAGAGGATAATAAAATCGACAAAATAGAGGAAATGGACAAAATGGACAAAACAAAGGATGATAATATGGACAAAACGGAGGATAAATTGGACAGAGCAGACCAAATTGAACTCAAATCTTCTAACTGGTCCTAATTTGCTTAATACATTAGTTGGAGATTTGTTTGAGATTCAGAGAAAAGCTGGTTGCTGTCCTTTCAGACATCGAAGGTATGCAAAATGCCATCAGAGAAGAAAACCAGTACGCTAGAAAAATCCTTTTCACAGACAAAAGACTGCCTGCAAAGTGGCGGCTTCAGGTTGACATTGTTTGTTGCAAACACACCAGAGTTTTTCACTGAAGCAAAAGAGATCATGAGAGCTCTCAGTCAATAATGGAGCGTAATAACTGACGATTGTTTCATGTTTCCCCGACATCAATTTCCTTAAGATGCAGCAGCGTACACACGGTGGAAATTATTCAGTTTGGTATCCTCAATCTTTGATCCTCTCGGCTTGTTGTCTCTACTGACAATTAGGAAAAAAATGTTGTTTCTGCTGATTTGGAAACTTGTGAAATAATGAGATGAATTGATACCGCTGGAACTATACAATGCCCTCCAGAAATTTCTAAACAGCTAATTTGCCATGCCAGAAACTCGAATACCAAGTACTGTTTATAACGTTAGCCAAAACCCAGCCAGTCAACTTCACATTTTTGTGGATGCCTCAATGGCTGCTATGGCAGTCGTTGCTTATCTCCGTACCACTTATAGCCAAAACAGTCATCAACTAGTCTCTTTTCTCGTGAGAAAGTGCAAATTCGCTCCCTTAAAAACCAATAAGCGTGCTAAAAATGGAACTAGAAGCCGCCATTATAGGAGTGCTCCTTCTACAAATGATCCAAAAAGAAATGACACTGACATTCAGCCAATTTTTTGCTGGTCTGAGAGTCAATTAGTTTTGGACTCGATAGCCTCAAAATAAGAAGCAAAACATTTTTTTGCTTCTTTTTGTTTCAAAAAAATTGCAAGAAATTCAAAAATTTTCTTCATCCAAAGCAATGGCCTCAAATATCAACTTATCTCAATCCCGCCAATTACGGAACTTGCGGTCTTGAGACAAATGAAATTCAGCAGAAATGGTTAGAACTACCACAAATCTTTTGCGAAAACGAGTTGGCGTGGAATGAGATAAACAAACAACAAGTAACATGCGCTGCAGTTTCGAGAAGTCCGAAGATGCTTTTTGGGCAGTCCTGTTGGCAATTCGAGCAAATTCTTCAGAGGGAACAAACTCCTTGTGACAATTGCAACAGTGTTCAACATAATTTATCGGGAAAAGAAAATACTAACGAACAATCAACAGTGAACAACTGAAGTCATTGAATATCTGAAATTATCTCAGGGTTATTTTTATCGTTTGACCGTTAGTTGCATACAACGTGCAAAACACGATGCCTGAATGTTGTCGGATGAAAGCGGATTACACAAATCTTGTGGTCGATTGCAGTATGCACCAATACAACTAGATTTGGAAAAGCGTCCAATCATTTTGCGCGCAAAGAAACAAATTGTTAGTTTGTACTTGGAACATGCCCATCAAATATGTATTCACCAGCCAACAGAACAGACAAAAGCCTTAATTCAGCATCGTTAGCATATGATTGGCCTTCGCAAGCATTCGAAAGCATTTGCAAGCATACGAGTTCATAGTTTTTTATGTCGACGCTTTGACACAAAGAACATTCAAGCAATTTTGGCGCCGTTACCCACTTTTCGCTTTCAAACAGCAGAAACAGAGTTCCATTTTGCTAATTCTGGTCTGGATTTTTTTGGAACCTTCTACATCGCAAAAACCAAAGTCGTTGCAGAAAAACACTATGATCTGATGTTTACATGCATGGTGACGCGTGCAGTTCACTTAGAAACGTGTCCAGACCAGAACAGATACAATTCTCAATGCCTTCAGAAGATTTTGCAGCCGCCGATGCCAGCCTTTACTTCTTTACAGCAATATAGGAAAAACCTTTGCTGGCGCTTCTGAAGAACTGAAGAGAACTATTAACGTTTTGGACAAGGTCAGAATCTGCAAAGTTATAGCGGTAGCCAATACAACGTGAAATCTCAATCCTCCATACGGCCTTCATTTTGGCGGTGTCTGGTAGCGTTTGATCCACAGAACCAAAAAAATTCTCCTCATTCTAGGATTGAGACGACTGTACGTGACACTATCTTCGCAACCATTGTGTAAATAGATTCAATTCTCACTTCCAGACCGCTGACTACCGGTGCTGAGCAACCTGACAACGAGGAACCCTTAACTCCAAACCACTTTTTTATCCAGAATCCCTTCAATAGCTTGCCACCATAACATTTTGGAAACCAGCAACCTGCAAGCTTGAAGACATGGAAGAACACGAAGGAGCTGATGAACCATATATGGCGAGGCCTGGCGAAAGAGTGTTTGCCAACCTTTAGCAGACAGACAGTCAAAATAGCCAAACAGCAACGTTCAACCGCTCAAAGTGGACGACATTGTTTGGGTGTTGAAAGAACAAACAACAAGAGGCATTTGGCCAATGGGAAGAGACATGGAGACAACACCTGGACGAGGAGAAAATTGAATCATAAAGGTGAAAACGGCTCACAGCACGAACGTTTGCCCCGTTTCCCGTCTCGCGCACGTTTTTTTTTGCCGAGTTTTTTATATTGTTTAGCTCCGGTTTTAGGCAACATGAATTACCCTTTTCCCCACAATTTGACGCAATGTTGATATTGACAAAATTTCAGCCTAAAGTTTGATAGTCAAGTTTACAGAAGGTGACAAAAGACTTTTTTCGAAGACTTTTTTCAATGACAGTCAACTAATGCCGCTCAAAGACCTTTATGCTGGCCTTGTGCCCTTGCAACTTGTTGCCATTGTTATTGAAAACTTCAAGAATATGATGATTCAAATAAACTGCCCAAATTGCAACAACAACTTTGACTCTTTTGTCCATTAACTTGAAATTTTGACGTGCTCTTTTAACATGATTAGCCAAGAGATATGTTTTAAAAACAGTTGATGAAGACGAAATAAGGCTACATTGTGGACGTATTCGTGGTCTAGTTGATTAAGGGATGAGCTTAACGGTTTAGTGGTTGCTGGAAAGAATCGAGTCAGTTTGTTCATGGCAATTTTAACTGATTAATTAAAAACATCAAGTTCTTGCAAGTTGTCCTTTCTTCTTCGAGTGCGGGTGAAATTCTGTTTAAATCTCCGGGACAATAAACTCTTTGCTGTGTAAAAATAGCCCGCTTTTTTGTTTCTGTTTTAGAGCATTTTGACTGGCGGAAATTTTAGACGAACTGAGTAAAATTTTGCGTTTTTTCGGTTTGTTGGTCCTCGGGATCAATTTTTGATAATCACATTCCTAATCTAATCTCGCGCATCGGAAGATCAAAAAATCACGTGGCTAAATCTAATTTTCACAAAGATTTCCAACCCAGACATGAAAAGGGTAGAGGCATACCTATTAACCTCCAAGATAAAGTCAATACTGAACTTAAGAAGTTTTTAGATGGAAAACACATAATAAAACTCTCTAGTTGTCTTGATAAGTATTGATTTCATCCATTGTAGTCACCGTAAAAAAGACGAAAAATCAAACTTGAAAGAACCTAAGAAACATGGAAAAACTTAAGCATTACGTTCTAAAATGTCTCAAACGTTTGGATGACAAAAATCTTAGGATAAATCTGTAAATTGTCATTTTTCTAAATTAGAAACTGATTGGCTTGGATACCATATCTCACTATTGGGTATTTCCCCTGTCGAGAGCAAGACCTCAGCTATTTTGGCTCTTGAAGCACCAAAGACATTAATGAAACTCTGTTCTTTTCTAGGTTCAGTACACTATATCAGTAAGTTTATTCCAAATCTAACTCAAACTAACCATACACTCCGCCCCAAAAGGCCATCTAAATTTATCTGGACTGATGTAAATGAAAGTTGCTTTATTAAAGTAAAGAACCGCATTGCAAACGCTTCTGAAAAAAGTCAGTACAACCCGCAGCTCGAAACCGGTAAAAAATGTGACGCCTCTCTCTCTCCGGTCTTGAAGCAGCAATTGAACAATTAATAGTTGATGGCTGGAAACCAATCGCGTTTACATCTAAAATTTAACTTTGTGTCAAGAACGATATAGTGTCAAAGAACTCGAACTTCTCGGGTTAGTTTGGTCTATTGAATATTCTAAAGATTATCTGTATGGCAAACATTTTACAGTAATTACAGATCACAGAGCTCTTCTTTCCATATTGAAGGAAAGTCGTTCTAGTAAATCGTATAACAGTCACTTAACTCGCTGGATCGATAGGCTACTCCCTTTTTCTAATCGATACTGAGCTTTTGCCAGGGGCAAAAGTGGGATTGGTGGATTATATTTCTCGACAACCAAATCAAAAAGCTACAAAAGTGTCTGCATATGATGAGGAATTCATTCTGGCCAATATAGGATTCAATTCTGCATCAATCATTTCATTTAATTTAAAATCTAATGAACCCGTATCTCATTTACACAATTAATTACAAGCGCATGATCCCGCACCTCCAATCTCACCTAAAATTGACTCAACATCTAAAGCGATTAATTTAATTCGCAAACTTGCTACCCGTGTACTTAAGCATGATTATTATTTGTCACCGCGCGGCGAAATCAATTTACAAATACAAGCTGTATCCTAAACAGTTTAAAATATGCATACCACGCGTCGCAAATACCAATTAACACTTCACTCGCTAAGAGAAATGCATTTAAATGTAAACAATCCTTCCGAAATCGAAATGAAAAGTATCTCGCGAGGCGCAAAACTCATTTCAATCAGCCTAATTTCCCGCCAATTAGGAGACATTCCGGAAATATCTACCAAAGTCACTACTCAAAAATCGCAACAGTGCCTTTTGCCTCAAATCACTCTCAAATTCAGAGATATTAATCATATCAAATCAAACACAACATGACTTCTAAAAAGCGAATTACAAGAGTCCGTTACACCGGCTCCTCACGCACCTCGAACCCACCCCCTACGCCTCTAAATTCATCTTGCGCTTCAAATCAACCCTTAAATTCCCCAAGTGCTACTCGCACCGCGAATCCTACCCCTATCACAACCCCACCGTCACTATTTCTGTCATCAAATGTCATCACTCCCCTAACACTCAGCCCCCAAATCCCTACATTTGACAAAATCGTCAATAAGATCTTTAGTAAATCGTTGATTGCATCTCTTACTAGCAAGCACGCTGTTTTAAAAGAGGTTCGAGATTGTATCCTCACAAATAACAAAAGTAGAATAATAGCACGTAATCCATATATCCACTCATATTGGAGACCTCCACGTTCGTTCCGGCTGCGTGTGTATCGACGAGAAAGTTGCCATACCTAACGTCCTTCGCGAAGCCCTGATCGATGATATACAAGCGAGCCACCCAAGTACTTGGGGGATGATTTGCATGGCCACATACATGAATCGGGAATTAATTGTCAAAGCGACGGAGTGCAAACCCTGCACTGCAATCGGTAAGAATATGAAATCTGTAATTCCTGCTAAACAATTTCGACCTCATGCACCGTGCGTTGAACGGATTCAGGAAATCCAAATTGATTTTGGAGGAACAATTTTTGACGAAAAGGGCAATAAAATTTATTTCTTGGCCGCAATAGATCGGTTCTCTAAATATCCCACTGCTTTTATATATGAAAAAGCCAATGGACCAAAAGTCTTGAAGTTTTTGGACATGTACATTGAGAATCACGGAATTCCTCTTTCACTCGATTGGATCAAGCAAAACCTTTGGTTGAAAATCAAGTAAAGACCTTCTGTACTAAGAACAATATTCAAGTTATTGAAGCCCGTGTTAATGATCATCGTGCTAGTGGTTTGGTAGAAAGAATAATTTAAGAGATTGAGAATAGACTGGCATGTATCAAAGAAGAAAAATTGTCTGGTAACGCTTTTCATGTAAATCATGCATTAAAGATTATCATTCATCAATTTCGAATCTGTGAAGAGAAATCAACAAAGATCTCACCGTTCGAAGCACACTTTGGCCGAATACCTAAAACCTCGCTGAGCGTAATCTCCACTAAGTCCAAACTATCTAATCTTTCGTATGAGAATATTGTAAATCACTATTTAGATGAAGACACAGTCACACCCGAGGCCATTCTTCCGGATGATAAATAGCTCAATGGATATAGGAGCGACGTTCAAGTGAAGCCTGGAATGACTCGGGCAGCGCGGGAGGCCAATGATAGAGAAAAGGCGAACACGGACGGCGAGTATGAATTCATTTGCTCAGGGGCTTGCAGGCCAATCCCGATCACAGAAAGAGCTCTACAGCTCAAACTGGCCCGCAAGATTCACGGCAAAAGAAGATCGAAAAAGAATCTGGAGGGCTTGTACGAGGTCTTGGCTCCATGTTCCAAAGTTTTGAAAGTGAGTCCGACAACTTCAACTATAAAAGAGCCTGGGAAAGCCATAGTCACTGTACGGAAGTGACATAGCAAAACTCGGGACTTTTCAGGAGCGACAAACCCCCTTAGAGGTGTATGCAGATCAACGTGGTCCAAGGACCTGCGAGAAGCTTGTGGAAGAACAAATACAAAGCCATATCAAGCGATTCACTTGTACACTCAAGGGTGACAAAAATATGAAGCACCGCGGGCGAAAACCCGTTTTTGCATACCGAAGATACCCGAGTTGCCCGCAATCCGAAATCAACGAACTGACGACCAAGCCGCTTCGACAAGTGAATCAATACTTTCACCACAATCAGCATCGTCATCGTCCCTACTAAAAGTTTACCCAGCTGCATCTAAATCTCAGGGCAAGCGTACATCAGGCCAGAGCCGCCGTAGCCCTCATACGACGGTTTTGATAATTCATCTTTGGACTCGACCATCGCAGCTCCACCAAAACGCCCGTGTTGAGCGGGAGACGTTGAAAACTTCCAGCCCCCACCTGCATTGGTTGTAGAGACAGTGCAAAATGTTGCCATACAACAAACAGAGGAGACCAACATTTCTCCTGTTATCGGAGAAGTATCGCCACCCGACCCTCGCATGCGCCCATTGATCGACCAGTAGACCCCCACTGTGGAGGACGATGTAAATTCGATGACAGTATTTGAAGCTGAAAATCTAGAGATGAATGAGTGATTACTTTCAAAGCATAAAACTGCATAAAGCTATTGAACTCATAATTTTATAATACTTTATTATTAGATATGATAACCAGTCAGTACATATATTGTAATTATTTATTTAACCGGGGACCAAATTCTAATTTGTAAATATTGTTACTAATTTTATCCACAAACAAAAATTGTACAATATACTGTTTTTCTTTGGTCACAACACGGGGTGTGTGATACCTGTGTACAATTAAAAATTCATTTATTTTTTTGATGCAGTAAAATTATGACGTATTTATTAGTTCTGTTTATTTGCCCTTCATTTCCGTTTCATCTTTGTTCATACTTTGTGTCTCGAGTTATCTTTATCTCCTCAATCCTCGGTTTCCCGTTTTGTGATCAGACATGTCTGATCACACTTTCATGCTTGCTTACAAGTACTTGAGTTAGTCTTTCACTTTTGCAATTCAATATCAGTTGCTCTTCTCTCTTTGCAAACTCGCTTCGCAACTAAGCGTAAAATAATTAAGCTTGGATTTCGCTCCGCGAATCACAACTCTAAAAGTGTTAAGCTAACACGTATCGCAAGTGACTATCGAATTCTAATAGTATACGACATGTCGCTTGGTTTGTTGTTCCGACCCACTTTAGCGGGAGAGGAACTATATACTCAAACGGTTTTTTGTTCGGACAATTTTTGCCGATCAATATATTCATCGCAGAGCGTTGTGATTGGTATCATTAAAAAGCCCGTCCAGCGTAGAATAAAAACTTAAAATTAAATTTTGGTATTCGTTTTTTAAAGAGAGTCATTTTAGTTTAATGTTTTGTGGATAGAAGACGGAAATCCGCTATTTTATTCACGTTTTTGACAAAGTTTTGCGTAAATTTTGCCACAATTCGGTAAACTTGTTTATAACAATGCTACTGATTTCACTAAGAATATAATTTAAAAGTTTTTTGGAATTTCGTTTTTTCCACTCAGTTATCGAGTCTTAAACTTTTGGTAATATTTCACTGATATTCGTCGTTTCTGTTCACATTTTTTATTTTTATGCAATTGTTTGTCAATTTTGCTAAAGACATGCTAAAACTGGTAACGATAGTAATGTTGGTTTTACATCTAAAAACAAGAGTGCTCTTCAACTGTTTGGTTCAATTTTTTTGGCTAAAACTTTTGCTAAATTTTTCAAAATTCAGCCTTTTTGCATCAAAATTGGCTCCAGTTAGGCTTTTGTAGTCGTCTTTGTTTAATTTTTCCGCTTTAGGACACCGAAAAACTGCTGAAACAGTTTCCAGTGATTCAAAACAGGCTAGTTTTAATTGTGTTGCCTTTTAAAGCGTACTTGAAATAAACCTTTGCCGGTTATTCATTAATTTAACTCTTCAATTAAGCAAATTGCACCACTGGTGCTTGATATTTTCTTTGTCGTATAATCCATATATATTTTGTTTGGAACAATATAGTGTGATGAGGAATTCATTCTGGCCAATATAGGACTCAATTCTGCATCAGTCATTTCATTTAATTTAAAATCTAATGAACCCGTATCTCATTTACACAATTAATTACAAGCGCATGATCCCGCACCTCCAATCTCACCTAAAATTGACTCAACATCTAAAGCGATTAATTTAATTCGCAAACTTGCTACCCGTGTACTTAAGCAAGATTATTATTTGTCACCGCGCGGCGAAATCAATTTACAAATACAAGCTGTATCCTAAACAGTTTAAAATATGCATACCACGCGTCGCAAATACCAATTAACACTTCACTCGCTAAGAGAAATGCATTTAAATGTAAACAATCCTTCCAAAATCGAAATGAAAAGTATCTCGCGAGGCGCAAAACTCATTTCAATCAGCCTAATTTCCCGCCAATTAGGAGACATTCCGGAAATATCTCCCAAAGTCACTACTCAAAAATCGCAACAGTGCCTTTTGCCTCAAATCACTCTAAAGTTCAGAGATATTAATCATATCAAATCAAACACAACATGACTTCTAAAAAGCGAATTACAAGAGTCCGTTACACCGGCTCCTCACGCGCCTCGAACCCACCCCCTACGCCTCTAAATTCATCTTGCGCTTCAAATCAACCCTTAAATTCCCCAAGTGCTTATAATGGTTTTGATAATTCATCTTTGGACTCGACCATCGCAGCTCCACCAAAACGCCCGTGTTGAGCGGGAGACGTTGAAAACTTCCAGCCCCCACCTGCATTGGTTGTAGAGACAGTGCAAAGTGTTGCCATACAACAAACAGAGGAGACCAACATTTCTCCTGTTATCGGAGAAGTATCGCCACCCGACCCTCGCATGCGCCCATTGATCGACCAGTAGACCCCCACTGTGGAGGACGATGTAAATTCGATGACAGTATTTGAAGCTGAAAATCTAGAGATGAGTGAGTGATTACTTTCAAAGCATAAAACTGCATGAAGCTATTGAACTCATAATTTTATAATACTTTATTATTAGATATGATAACCAGTCAGTACATATATTGTAATTATTTATTTAACCGGGGACCAAATTCTAATTTGTAAATATTGTTACTAATTTTATCCATAAACAAAAATTGTACAATATACTGTTTTTCTTTGGTCACAACAAGGGGTGTGTGATACCTGTGTACAATTAAAAATTCATTTATTTTTTTGATGCAGTAAAATTATGACGTATTTATTAGTTCTGTTTATTTGCCCTTCATTTCCGTTTCATCTTTGTTCATACTTTGTGTCTCGAGTTATCTTTATCTCCTCATTCCTCGGTTTCCCGTTTTGTGATCAGACATGTCTGATCAAACTTTCATGCTTGCTTACAAGTACTTGAGTTAGTCTTTCACTTTTGCTATTCAATATCAGTTGCTCTTCTCTCTTTGCAAACTCGCTTCGCAACTAAGCGTAAAATAATTAAGCTTGGATTTCGCTCCGCGAATCACAACTCTAAAAGTGTTAAGCTAACACGTATCGCAAGTGACTATCGAATTCTAATAGTATACGACATGTCGCTTGGTTTGTTGTTCCGACCCACTTTAGTGGGGGAGGAACTATATACTCAAAAGGTTTTTTGTTCGGACAATTTTTGCCGATCAATATATTCATCGCAGAGCGTTGTGATTTGTATCAATAAAAAGCCCGTCCAGCGTAGAATAAAAACTTAAAATTAAATTTTGGTATTCGTTTTTTAAAGAGAGTCATTTTAGTTTAATGTTTTGTGGATAGAAGACGGAAATCCGCTATTTTATTCACGTTTTTGACAAATTTTTACGTCAATTTTGCCACAATTCGGTAAACTTGTTTATAACAATGCTACTGATTTCACTAAGAATATAATTTAAAAGTTTTTTGGAATTTCGTTTTTTCCACTCAGTTATCGAGTCTTAAACTTTTGGTAATATTTGACTGATATTCGTCGTTTCTGTGCACATTTTTTATTTTTATGCAATTGTTTGTCAATTTTGCTAAAGACATGCTAAAACTGGTAACGATAGTAATGTTGGTTTTACATCTAAAAACAAGAGTGCTCTTCAACTGTTTGGTTCAATTTTTTTGGCTAAAACTTTTGCTAAATTTTTCAAAATTCAGCCTTTTTTTGCATCAAAATTGGCTCCAGTTAGGCTTTTGTAGTCGTCTTTGTTTAATTTTTCGGCTTTAGGACACCGAACAACTGCTGAAACAGTTTCCAGTGATTCAAAACAGGCTAGTTTTAATTGTGTTGCCTTTTAAAGCGTACTTGAAATAAACCTTTGCCGGTTATTCATTAATTTAACTCTTCAATTAAGCAAATTGCACCACTGGTGTTTGATATTTTCTTTGTCGTATAATCGATATATATTATGTTTGGAACAATATAGTGTTCCCAATAGACGAACGGCAATCGCTCGTGGGTCTTACAGTTGTTTTCGTCCGATCGTTGCATCTAAAGTAAAATCTAAAGAAAATTTTATTGTAATCAGTCGATGGTTTTTAAATTCTTTTTTTGCATTTCCCGCCTTTTTACGTTATATACAGAAAAAACAATTTTGATAAAACGTACGAATGACAGGTCCATTATGTTTTCCTAGGGAATTTCAAAAATCATATTTCGTTTTTTAGTCGAAATCTTATGCTCGTTTTGACTCCAAAAATCCATATTTTTTAAGTGAACAATAGGGTATTGAGCTTTGCGACCTTCTTCTCTTTTTTGGTGAACTTCTAGCTTGAGGTCAACAAATACAAGTCAACTGGGGTTTTTAATTAAAAAAAATATATATAAAAATTACTGGGGTTTTTACGTTTTAATTAATTGTTTTTCTGCTATGATACTACGAGTTTTCGTACAAAGCTTACAATTTTTGGATGTTTCCCCATCATTCAAGTTCTTTTAAGGCTCTTGTCACATTTTTAACAGTTTGCATACCAAATTCTGGGCATTTGAAAAGAAGGTGCAATTGAACAAATTGGTTTTTCAGTGAATACATTATAGTTTTAACTGCTTCGACTCCGTCTTCTAGAAGATTTTAATGGTTTTCTGTTGTTTTTTGTCGTTCTTTTTGTTGTCGTTTGACAAAGTCTGGATAATTACAGGTCTTAGCGTCTTCTTTTGGATGATAAAAGTAACCTGTTTTTTGATATCAGTTGATTGCTAATTTTTTTTATGACTCTGAAATCAAATATTTCAAATAATAAAAACGTATAGAGATAATTTTTTTAATTTCACATTTCGCCTTTTTTGTCTACTCTCAATTTGTTGACTTCTTGTTGTCTACTCTCAATGAATACAAGCTGAATATCCAACTATGGGTGATGGAAAAAGGCTCAATTGAATATATGGCCTTTTCGGTGCCTTGCATATTGTTTTACCGGCCTCGATACCGGTTTTTTGCAAAAGAATAAATTGTCTCTTGAATTGTCTTTGTTTGTCGATGTTTCGAATGAGAAATACTGCATAAACACATGTCTAAGTGGCTGGGCAGGGAAGCACTATTAGCTGATTTCATTTGATAGCTTTAAGTTTTTGCGACTTTGGAATCACAAGTTTTAGAATTTATATAAAGATGTATTTTTCAAATTTGAATTTTGCTGTTTTTTCTCTACATGATGCCTAGTCGCCCTTTTTTCAACTTTCAGATCGAAATATTGGTGCTGACGGAAAGCGCAATTGAACATATCTAAGGTTTTTAGTGCAATGGTTATTGTTTTTACGCCTTCATTTCCACAATTTTGGCAAAATAATTATTTGGTTTTTGATTTTTTCTTCTTATAGTTCGCTTTGTAGACTTATGACACGTTCTAATTAATGCCAGAACTCAAGGTCATATTTGAGAAATAAAAATGTTGCTCAGTGATTTCAGTTGCTATCTAATTTTTCGATGCCTTTGAAATAAATTGTTTTGGAAAAAAGATAGGTTTTTTTAAACTTCTTTCTTTTTGTTTTTTTAAGCTTGTTACCCCGTCTCAGTATTCAGCGGTCAAACTTTTGGTTTTCAAAAAAATGCAGTTGACTTTATCTTTTTTAAAATGATTTATGATATGGGCTTAGTAGCTTCAACGCCGTTTTAACGGAGTTTTGCTTTTCATCTGAATTTGTCGTTTTTATTTGTAGGACGTAGGACTTATTCTGGAAACTGACAGGTCTCAATGTCTTTAAACTAAGTTAAGAAAGAAAGTAAACTTTTTTAAAGACTTCAATTGATATCTAATGGGTTTGATTGAATTAATTTTTGTTTTCTAGATGACATAAACTTTTTTTTAACTTCATCATTTTTGTTCTTCTTTGTCTGCTTGTTACCGAGTCTCATCAAAGACTGGTTCCATGTTTTGCTAACGAAACGCAAGCTAAATTGTTTAGTTTAGGTTTTATTTTGAAACCATTTTACTATTTTGACTTTGTTAATAATTGTTTTATTTCAAAAAAAAATACATTTGAGTTTTGGATTTAAATGCTTGGTGTTGTTATTTGATTTTTGGTTTGTCTTGTCTCGTAGTCTTGATAATGACAAGTATCATCGGGCCACTAATGCTGTTTTTGAAGTTTATAAGTGATATGAGTTATAGGCAATTTTTGTCATACATCAATTATTTTTTATCAATGTGTGAATTTTTGATTGTTTTCTATCTCTTCCTTCTTTGGTCGACAAATAAGCCAAACTTGTGAATATGCAAACGCATATTACTGAGCCTCCTTGTTTAAGTAGTTTTTCTCCTGTGGGCCAAAGGCCGTAATTAGTTTCTACCGTTTTGCATTTTTTGCCACATTAAAGATACAATCGAAATAAGATAATTGTCACCTTCGCCAAAGGACGTGTTGTATCAAAGCAGATAGCCCACGCTCAGCTTAATTGTGTCCCGCAAATATATTCGAATTTACTCAGAATGAATAAAGCTTTTACCCGAAAGTCGGTCTGCTGAAATAGGTTTTATTCCCTTAGTTACATCTCAATGCAGAGATAAGTTTTCGCATTCAATGGCTGTTGTTTTTTAGATCGACAGCCTGTTCAATTGTTGAAGTGTTCATTTTTGTAAATGCTTACTGATTGAAGTCGGTCCGTTGAACATTTTTTGGTTTCTCTAACGGATCCCGGAAAGATGAGGTTGATATCTCTACTTTTGACATAGTTTTTAATTTTAAGAATTTGTTTTTCACTATTTCCGGGATAATTTTTTAGTGTTCAAACTAACTGAGGATTTTTCTCTTAGAATAATGTGATCGTTTTTTTGTGATCATCAGTGAAATTGCTTTTTCCGGGTAAACCCCCTGTAAAGATGGCAACATTTTACTGGAACTCGCGAAATAGTGAACCTGCTTGTGAGCTGCTAGAATCACGTTTTACTTATTTTAGTGGATGACCGTGGCCCTGCTCTCAAAAAAGGTGAATTTGATTTGTTGGCTGGTTTCAATAATTGTAAGTTTACTTGAATGTTAGTTCGAATGTAAGTTTTCTTGACCACTGGCATATTTGAAGTCTATTTTAGAAAAATTTGCTTTTTAAGGGTAATTATCATGTGCTGACATAAATAATTTTTTCCAAATTTCCGTGGGCTGTTGAAATTTGTTTTCCGTCTCCTTCTTGTTTTGAACAGCTTACGCTACCCGCCGTTTTTTATTGGACAGGGTAGAATTGTTTTGTAAAAACGGCTCTGACGTCAAATTTTGTTATACAATTTTTACCAAAGAACAAAAAACAAACCCCTCTGGGTTCAACAAAAAATCTTTCGGTGGTAGCAAAAGGAAGTTTGCTAGAGATGATGATATCGAATCTGATAGCCCCACAGCTAGCTGTAACAGGTCGCCAAATGCGCAAAAAATGATTAAGTTTTGAAGTAAACTTGGCAGGAAAGACTCGTAACGGACTTAATCATTTCTGTCATTTCAACGATATATTGCTCTAACTTATAAAAAAATTGTTTTCAGTTGTACAATACTGTGCAGCCTTGAAACAGTTTCATGAGTTTTTAAGCCGATTTGGTAATTAACCGCCACCATTTTCAAGAATCTTGAGAGCAATAACAAACTTGATTTGATTCCTCCCTCTTATGTTGAGTTGAGTTGTTGTTTCTTAAGTTATATTGGATAATCGGGCTAGCGATATCCGCAGCTCTGATTGCCACATCTTTTTTATTATTACATCGACCTTTAACTTCGACAATACTCTTCATAATTTTTCAAAAACCCAGGATAATTGCTTCACAGATTCTTGTTTCCCTCCATGCGACATCCGCAGGACAGTGACAGTTTTCTGCGTTGCACTAAATAAACAAAAAGTATTTTTTCCCAAAAAGCATGTGGTATTCGCAGCGTTTTGGAGCAAGTGGAATCCAATATGCATTTTTATTTGTTTCTTTTAATTCTCCACAGTTTTTCACTTTTTTTGTAGTTTCAACCGTCAATTAGCTACTCCAGTTAGTTGTTAAAACGGCTCTTTTGATCCGAATTTCTGCAAAGTTTTCAGACAGTTGCATGGTAAAGGTATAAAACTCCACTGATTTTTTCCGAACCTCAAATTAGATCTCAATACTGTTTTTCAAACAAAAACTGTTATCTTCAAAACCCATTTTTATCAACATCATGAGCAAAATTTTTATTCTTTTGCAAAATATTAGATCCATTAGAAAAAATTTTGACGAATTTAATTTATTAATAGTTGGTTTTGCCATTAAACCATCAGCAATTTGTCTTACGGAAATATGGCTAGCTGACGATGGAGATACTGACTGCTACCAGTTGCCCGGTTATCAAAAAATGATAACATGCAACAGAAAAACAAAAGGAGGGGTTGTGTCGATTTTTGTTAAAAACAATATAAGATGGTACCTTAATTCCAAATTTAGCAACAGACACTGTCAAGCGTTGACGTTTCGTTTTATGTTGAATGATATTAACGTATCAGTCACAACTATTTACGTAAAAACGAATACCTCAATAAACAATTTTTCTGAGAACATACAAGTCTATTTAGACAATATCCAACTCAGACCCAAAGAGCGCCGTTTTCTCTGTGGAGATCTCAATATTGATCATAGCAAACCCAATAACAAAGAAAAAGCTCCAAAAATGGACTTGAGGCGTTTGACTTGTTCTTTTGCAAGCAATTGGACTACACCAGAAAAACTTCAAAGTGTTTGAGTTGCATCGATGTCGACTTTTGCAGTCATGTGGTTGGAAATTCAATTCTGAAAACAACTATCAGTGACCATTATAAAAATTTATATGACTTGAAAATGAACAATAACCTTGACAGAGAAGTTGAATCAGTCTTTCAAATCAAACTACGGAACCATCTCGATGACCCGCTTACTGCATCAAAATTGGATTTCAATTTAAATCACGTGCTGAACAAATTTATTGAAAAACAAAACCAAAATAAAATGAATTTAATTTTATAAAGTTTCATTCAATAGTTGTCGAAGTAATTAATGACTTCATTCCCACAGAAATTGTCCATCACAAAAACGTGATAAATGAGTTGGCAATGAAGTTGAAAATTTGGCTGCACTTAGTAATTCTCTCTATCGTTATCTCTAAAGTTCCTGTGAGAAAAATCTGAAATCAAAAAAGCTAATTGAAAAAAAAACGCCTCTTCTATGAAAAGAAACTTGATTTTGACGTTAAATTGAATACAAAAAATTTCTTCCAAGCTTTATTGCTTCTGTGAGAGCCCAACTTGCCTCATGTTGCGCTCATGAAAATTTAAATTTAAAGACCAACAGATCCAAATTCTCAGTGGTACTAAGTTATATTAACGAAACAACAATGGGGAGAATAATAAATTCTATGCCCAATAAAAATTCAATAGATGAGTATAGATTAAGCAATGCACTTTTAAAAAAAACATCCTTTTCTCTAACTACTGTCCTAACTACACTTTTTAATGACTCTATCGAGAAGCGCTTTTTTCCGGAGTGTCTAAAACATGCCACGGTTGTTGCAGTTCATAAAGGTGGTGATACAGAAAATCCCCGTAATTTCAGACCTATTTCGCTTCTGCCATTGAACAGCAAAGTACTCGAGAAAATTTTATCTGATCAAATTTGCAGCTTTTTGGAAAAAAACAGTATCCTCTCACACAAACAACGGCTTTCGAAAGAAAATATCAACTGTACATGCCTTGCTTAATCTGACTTCGGAAATTCAGAAATCTTGGGACATGGAGACAGCAGTTAAAAAGGCGGTGTTCTTAGACCTAAAAAAAGCTTTCGATACGGTGGATCAAAACCAACTTCTTGAAGTCCTTTATAGCCTAGTTTCAGAGGGCCAATACAATTTTTTAACATCATACCGATTATCAAGAAGTCAGAGAGTTAGAATAAAAGGGAAGGTCTCTAAACCAAAACCTATTCACTTCGGAGTACCACAAGGCTCAGTCCTGAGTCCCTTGCTTTTTATACTTTACGTCAATGAAATAACTAGAGCTTCAAGTCCACTAGTTCTAATACTTTTTGCTGACGATACTGTACTTATTTAAAACCATTCTACTGACAAAATTGAATGCCAGTATGGTGTAAATGACATTGTTGTGTAGTAGTTGAACAACAGAAAATTGTCCATCAATTGCAACAAAACTTTTGAATTTCTTTTCAGCAAGATCAAAAACCTTGGTTGCTCTTTTTTTCCCAAAACCTTGATAAACAACAAAACTATTGAACGAAAAGGAGAAGTCAAATATCTTGGGATAGTTCTTGACAGAGAGTTAAAATTCACTGAACACGTTCAATAAAATGAATAGTTTCATAAGCTCTTTTTACCGACTGCTGAAGATACTGTCTCGTAAACAATTACTCTTTTATTACAAAAGTTATGTGCAGCCAATTCGTCAGTATGCTGTTTTAATATACGGCGCTGCTTGTAAAACTGCATTGGATCCACTTGAATTAAAATTGAAGCATTTGCTGAGAATTGTGTTTGGATTAAAAAGGTATGATTCAGTTAGTAGTTTAAGAGAAAAATTCCATATTCTAACAGTGAAGGAGCTTCATTTGAAGGAATTATTGAAACTATTAGTAAAGACGTTGAGACGTGAAAGTCATTTAGAAGAAATAATATAATAGTCACGTCTGCTGAAGATCAACTTTTATCTGAAATGAGAAATAAGGCTAAATCAATCAAACCTTCTAACAACAAAACTGGAAATAACGTTAAATCAATAAATGTCCGGGTCAGGAAATTTTTAAAAGCAATAATACAGCTTGAGCCTAATTATGCACAATACATAATAGAGATAGAAAAATCCAGAATAAAATGTTTTCTTTTTTTCCAGCGTTAGAAATTACATACAAGGTAATGCTGACTTGCTCTCGCTTTTCTATTAAGTTACTCATAGTTTGTTGTCATACTGTCTTGTTTTTCGCTGGTTGTTAAAAATTTTTTTCAATGCTTCCTTGCAACTACAATTATTTCTTAAGTGCTTGTAACAGGTCACTGTTAATTGCTGATGAAAACTGATTCAAGGCATGAATCGACTAGGCTATAAGCCTTCTGGTGTCCTCTCAAATTTAAGTGATGTGTTTGTATTAATAACAATAAGATGTCGCTAGATTTGAAAACCGAATTTATTATATGGAAGACCCTGTATCAATCTAAGCAGAAATTGAACAATTTTTTTCTAGCCCAAATAGCTAATTTAGCTGTTTTGCCAGGGGTTTAAATGATCACGGCTTTTGAGCAGGATACACATGACCTCATAGTCCACATTCAGCAGCTCCTCAGGTTTTGATTGTTCCTCTCCAGGTGAACCGTCCCTTGCACCACCTGGCTGGATGCAGTTTGAAATTCCCTGGGAGTTCGATATGCAAGCCTGGCGATTTGTCCACCTATTTGATTGTTAAGCAGGCTGAGAAAAACGGCTTTATGGTTAAGTTTTTACTAAAAATTGAACTCAATCTAGAAACTCATTCGAACATTTTTTGCTTGCTGAGCTGAAAAAAAAAACGTTTTCACACGTACATTTCTCCGTTTCTCGTTCTCTATGACATTATGTACGAATAACAATATCGGAGCAAAAGCTCTCTGTACTCGAATTTTGTTAATCTTTATTATTTAAATAAGCTTTGCACGTGTGTAGTTCTTACTAAGTGATGCTTTGTTTTCCTGCTTTGTGTTTGAGCTTTGCATACTGAAAATAAGGTCACCAATAGATCAAAATACAAAATAGTCATCAATTGATCACTATACTGATTCGCTTCCTTACTTTGTCATTTGAATATTTGTGTTTTAATAACAAAGACCTACAAATTTTGTAATCTAGTCTTATAAAGGCGTTCATCCACTTCTCTTCTTCCATTCACTCAAGTGGGAATGAAAAAAAACGCGTATTGATTTTCATCCTCGAATTGTTCAAATAATCGCTTTGACGCAGTTCTCAGTTCCATTGAATTGCGAAATAATTGAATGAAACCAATAACAACCTCAGCCTTTCCGATGCTATTAATTATGCAAAACTTATTTTTAGCTGTACATCTGAAAAAGCAACCACATTGAATAAATCATAGCAGCTGACAAATGGGGTATTCAAGTTACTAACTTTTCGCTCAGCAATGAAAAAATTTTATAACATTGCCGCCATCACATCAGTTTTCTTGAGGTTTGTTAAAGTAAGGGATTTAAGCATCTATTTTCAGAGTCAAGTATGTCACTTATTGTGAAAGATTCAATGATTCAATTGAGCTGCAAAATAGCGCTGAATAGTTAGATCTGCCATGAGATTTGAAGCGCGATCAGTAAGATGCAAGAAATTTTGATACAAACAATGATACAAAGAATCACGGCATAATAGTTTTGAGAGTATGGCATAATAGCTCGAGGACTCGACATTGCCCGGAAACAAACACTACCAAACAAAAACAAAACGGGGCAAAACATTACAATTTGTTTGTCTCAAAGAAGTTGGATAAAAAAGTTCTCACTACTAATTGAAAAAAGAGGATTAAAAAGAAAGAAGAAGTGGTAAAACTTTGAAACTGGATCAACATTTCTGCTCTCTGAAAACTGGACAATAGGTTTTAAAAATTAATTGTCCAGAGGATGATATAAGAAAAAAACATCATTTGACGTTGACTCCATTGCAATAGCGATAAAACTGTAAAAGAGAGAAAATTGAAAACTTTTAGACAGAATCAGGCTGAAACAATTTGAGCTTCGTACTGAAGTGCACGATAAAATATGCCCATAATTTTCAGGCAGCCCCCGAATTCTTCTCAACTGCTTTTAGCTCAAATTGCGCACTTCAAGAAGTATAACATTATACATCCCCTGCATACAGCCGAAAGAAGCGAGACCCTTGAAAGTTATATCATTATGACAAAAATAACTGGCAGATTGCCAAAAAAGTAGATGCAAAAAGTCCATTCTCAAAAAAAAGATGAAAAAGATTGCGATAAGTAAAAAAAATACATCAATTCAGATTTGTGGAATTGATTTTGACTATTATACTGAAAATTCAGTATAAAAGTCAAATTTGGCCGATCGAGAGAGTTGAGTCTGGTATCATTAGAAAGCCCGTCCAGCGTAAAGTATGGAATTAAAAAGACTAATTTGATTTTCTGTTTTGACAGGGACCTATGGAGATTTAAATTTTGTGAATAGTTGTCGGAATTCCGTTGTTTTTGTTCACATTTTCCTTTTTTTAACCAAATTTTCGCTAATTTTGCTAAAAATTGTTAAATCTGTTAACGACAATGTTATTGGTTTAGCTTTTAAGGATAGAGGAGGCTGGTCAAATTGCTTTATCTAAACAATGTAGCTAAAATACTCGAATTTCAGTTTTTTGTAATCAAAAATTGTTCCAAATACCTAATTTTATACCAATTTGTTAAATATGCCGGAAAAAGAGTCGTAACCTCAGCTCTCGTATTATTTGGAACCACTTAAAAACTATTTCTATCTTCGTTGCCTATAGGAGTCGTCTGGAATTTTCCAAAGTATAAATAAAAAAAGGTCTATAAAAAAGCATCATTTATTTTTGGTTTTTTGATTTATTTCATCTGAAAATTGATCTTTTTTTAGCAAACATATGAACAAAATAATTGCTTTTGTCGGACGTGCTGCACAACGGAGGCTAGGATAGGACGAATCTTACAATCAAAAATTTTTTCGGATTATTTAGGGGCGCGGTCTTTCAAATTATTATTTTTATTTTTGTTATCTTTATGTTGATTACCGACGAGAATTATTTTAAATCAAGGCCCTATTAATGACAGATCCTTTTTTAAACAAAATGAGGCCAAATGATTATTTATTATGTCGTCCGAGAAAAGCTCATTTTTATTATGTCATGTGTTTTCGTAAATTTTAGATCATCTCTTTTGTTTTGCCTTCATTTATCATTATTTTTGCGGTCTCATTCCTTCGTTTTATTAGTAAAAGATTCAAATGGTTTCTGTAAGTTCTATAGGACCTGTACATTGCTTTCAGTTGGTATCTAATGCCTTTTAGGAGATTGAATGTATTAGTTTTATAAAAAATGTCAGTGAAGTTTTTATGTTCGCCATTTTTTTTCTTATTTCTGTCCAAATTTAGCTTAGTCTCATTATATACTGGGAAAAAAATATTTCAAACGATGTAAAAATACTGTATCTATTGTTTTATTTATAACTAATGGTTTCATGTCTTTCTTACCACAAAATACCATAAGAGTTTTGTGATTTTTGCATATTTTCCAATTTTTGAGGTTGTAATTTGTTTCCTTTCCAAATTATCACACCAAGGTTAATTGGCGTTGAAGGAAAGCCCTACAAAGGAACAGAACAAATTTTTTTTTTACAGATTTCGGCGAATCGTTTACAGTTTTAACGCCTGTGAAACCGTTATCTCGCAATTTTTTTTGGAATTTTTTTATTTTTGCTTTTAATTGTCGTTCTTTTGATGTCGTTGGTATGTTCTTTACAACCAAATGTCTTAGTTCCTTCTAAGAAAATTTAAATGAAGCTTTGTAATGATTTCAGTTTAAGGCTTTTATATTTAGTGACTTTCAATTATTTTCTTCTTTAAAAAAATTGTACTTTGAATTTCTGTACCGAATTTCTGTTCACAATGTCGTCAACAAAAAGTTAGTGTCATTACTGACAGATCTCATATTCTCTCTTTTTGTCGGTACATCAACGTTCTGTTGGTAAAATCATACTTCTGTCTGTTGAATATGTTTTTACATGACGTCTTCTGAGCTTAGAAATGTAATTACATATGAAATTATTGGGTTTTTGATACTGGTCAAATTTTGTAGTTCTTTTTTTTTGTCGTTTTCATAGATAACGTTTCTAAAGAGGACATTTAAAATTAAAAAGCGCAAGTGGAACAGTTAAATCATATCTGTCAATTCGAAGTTTTCAATGGCTTTCAACGTCTTATATTTTTAGATATGCGGCACTGTATCTTCGACAAATTGTTTGTGAATTTTTGAGCTCTGTCCGTATTCCGTATTTGATGTTTTTGTCTTATGAGGCGGTCTCACTATTGACACGAAAAACTAGCTTCCTGAGCAGTTGCAAGTTAATTTGTTTTTGTTTCAAATTGAAAGCTTGCATTTGTTGGATTGAAATTTTTTTTTTAAAACATTTGAAAATATTGCGTAAGGAGGTCAGTAGATTTTTGAGCTTTGCCATTTTTTATCTTTTTTCTGCCAGTTTTTTAGCTTAGTTGTGTAACGGCAGTTCGCCTAAACTTTCTAGTGAACCAAGATACCATCTTTATAATGTTTTTGTTTTTTTTTAACGCTTGCGACACCAACTTCTTTTTAAGTTTAATTATTTTTTTTTGTTTTTGCAGCTCTTTTTGTTATAGTCAGACATTTTATGGATCATGACAAATCTCAATTGCTTCCACAAGGTATAAATTAACTTTGATAGTGAGTTGATTTGATGTATATTGGT
This sequence comes from Convolutriloba macropyga, assembly GCF_964194025.1. Classification (NCBI taxonomy): domain Eukaryota; kingdom Metazoa; phylum Xenacoelomorpha; order Acoela; family Convolutidae; genus Convolutriloba; species Convolutriloba macropyga. The sequence continues at coordinate 52,642,207 of NC_134476.1, forward strand.
TTTAACCAAATTGAAATTGGTTGTTTTCAAAAATGAAAACGTAAATTTGAACTTTGCGCTTTCTGCTCTTCTTTGTCGACTTGTTGCCGAGTATCAATGTTGACAGGTCTCATATTTTATCCAATGAAGTACAGATTCATTTGCTTAGCTCAGGTTTCATCTGCTTTCTTTTTTTGTTTTTAAGTGTTTTTTAAACCATAGACATCGAGTTTTGATCGTAATTAGCGTTTGCTATTGTTTGATTTTTAATTTATCTGATCCAGTACTCTGTTAAACAATAAGTCTGATCGGCCCTCTAATCCAGCATTATTTTTTTCATTTCTTTTTTGTTGAACGATATGTGAATTTTCGTAATGTTTTTTTTATCTCTTCCTCAATTTGTAGACAATGAAATCAAAACGTGGATCAAAATGCACATTACCGAGCCTCCTTGTCTTCATTTAGATTAAGATATCCTCAACTGACCTCAATACTTGTAATTAAATTTAATAAAAGGAACAGTTTTGAGAGATAGGAGAAATGTCAACCTCAAAGTTGAAAATTTGTGGCAATAAGTATGGAAATGAATTTAGTCAGAAAATTGAATGAATGAATTAACAAAAATTGATTTGAATTTCGCTTGACATCATTAGGCAATACAAAATCTTCCAGATATTCCAAAAATGTGACACAATGATGCCAATTTTGTTCAATTAGCTTACCTGATTTAAAAATTGAAAAAAATAAACATGGAGAACAAATTTCTGAACGTTAGCCGGAAATTGAACCGTTAAAAATGTGTTTGTTAAACAACACAAAAACGAAGGAAGAAAAAATAGATTAAACGCAAATGCCCAATCTTGCGACTATGAAGCATTGTTATAATGCAAAAAGTTCTAAGGAAGCTTTAATCTCTGATGAGTCATTAAGCACGACAGCCTTTTTTTAAATTAGGTGCACTTTTTTTACTTTCAGTTTTCTCAGAATTGAATTGATTGAAGTAGGAAATTTAGAGATTTTAGAATATTTTTGTTAAGATAAGTTACTTATTAGTTCAATTGAGATTTAAGTTTCGTCCTTTCCTACTTTTTCAACTGGTCTGAACCCAAGGATCATGCTGACGTAGGAGTTTTTCATTTTTTAAACTAGCGATGAACAGCATAATAAGCAGAGTATATTAAATCTATTGTAGTATGAGACTACATGAGGACTAAAAAAAATAAAGAGCCAAAATTCAAAATCTCACAATATTTATGTTAATCAATGATGTCAACATTATTCAAATGGTTGCTTTTAAAATAGAATTAAAGAAAAAAGAGGCTGGCATAACAAAAGACTGATTAATACGACGAGTGGAAAATAACGACCAAAAATATTGTAACCCCAAAATTTACTATTTTTTGTTTATTTGTTGTCCGAGTAAAAATAGTCATTGCTTTGATATCAAATCTTATTGCAAAGTAGAAAATAGGTCACTAGACAGCATAAAATTGATTTAATTACAAAACTAGTTGAGCTGCTAAAAAGAAACAGGAAAATGCGAGCAAAAACAAAAATTGAACTGATAGTTTTTAAATGATGTCAAGGTAAGTAACAAAGCATTAAAAATTTTAATCCGATCACAGTTTGCATCGGAAAAAAGGTGAATGGCTTTTCATTAACGCACAGTAACTACTCCAGTAAAATTGAAGTCAAGTACACGAATTCCTTCTTATTTCTTACTAAGGATGCCAAACTTGTTATCTGATTACTAAAAACTTAACGCAAATAAAACTAATGGCTATTAAAGAGTATATTCTGCTTGTCAATGATGTGATTAACGCACAAACTGACAATAGAACCTGAAATGCCGACTCAACTCAAAAATGCTCACTATTTTTCTGCAAAATGGTCTGAAATCAAATTTTTGACTGCATGAAAAATTGCTAGTTATTCGAAAACCTTGTATTTTTCATTAGCATGTTTGATGTAACAGCTTTCAAAAAAAACCAAAATTTAGTAACAAAATCAAAGATTTTGATCATTCTTTTAAAATAAATTCTGTCGAAGTCATTATGAAGAAAATTTGCCAACTAATATCTCCAATTATTTGGCATTGTTATCAATACAACACATATAACTGTTTCATCATTCTTTCAAAATGTGAGGCAAATAGGCAGCTATTAAACCTACTCAAATTTTACCCATTTTAGTGCCTAGACGTGATTTAAATCATCCATTCGAATTTGAATTAATTTGAGTTTAAAAATCATCAAGACGTGTCAGCACATCTCGAAAAAAGGTAGACCACCAATCTATATCAAACTTATTTTGCAATAAATCTACAATGAGACGAATAATAGATGTCACATTATCTTGACAACTAAAAAAAAACTATGAACTATTATCAAAGGTCTGAATCTACAAGTATAGCTCATTCAGGAAAACCTTGAAACAAAACTAAACTCTTCCAACTTGCTCTTAAGCAATTGGCTAGCGGTTGGCTTCGTCAATAGCTAGACTGCTTGTCTTTTTGGCTGGGATTGTTCAATTGATCTGCTGGTCAGACACATTAGTTTTATGCGTTTTATTCAATTCTTTATATTGCATTTCAGGAAATGTCCTGCTTTGTTTTTTCACTTCACCTTTTGATCACGTTTATGATTTTACATAAGTCACGATTTTTACGTTTGACATGTGACTTACGTCACTCAATGGATTTTAATTTCAATCAAGAATTGAATAACCCAATGTAGTGAATACGGTTAATGTCAAAAGAACAATTTTAAAAGAAACGGAATATACCGATGAAGCCCAGTCACTAAGTCAGAGTGCATTAGGTTATCAAAGTTCACTGGATAGTTTCTTAGAGTTTGGCACCCCCTACCACTTCAAACCCCCCTTCACGCCCTCACCCATCATTTTCCTCAATCCCCACTTTAACTCTGCTCGCTCAACTCTCACCCAAACGAAATCACCCCACGCCCCTCCAATTAAGCTCAAGAGCGTCTTCCTAAACATTAGCTAGAAAAAGGAAAAACTAAAATGAGATACCAACATCTTCAGAGTCTTTCTTGTCTCTGTAAACTAACCAGCTAACCAAATTTAAGCCTTAAAAAACTTTACTGGCCTATATAGATCAATAAACTAGGAAGATGACAATAATTTTGGGAACACTAGACAGAAATTACCAATGTTTTAAAAAAGGTGATATTAAAAAGTTGGAAATCGTTCTTTTGCAAAATCGTTCTTTTGCCCCCCCCCCCCCCCTAGCAACTATGCGGTAACCTATCATCAAAAAGGAGGCTACCTGTCTTCTGGGCCTTGCGAAACTCAGGAAAAACTGAACCTTTTTTTAATGAAATGTTGAATTTCGTTGCCATCAGGAAAAATGCGGTAACTTAGAGGAAAACCTAGAGGAGGATCCCATGCCCTTGAGTTTGGAAAAAGTGAAAATGATAAATATTATCAAAAACCTTAAAAAGATTGCCACAATGTCTATACATTTACGTGTTTTTATTTGCAGTACCAAAACATACAGCTCACAAAAAGATCATAAAAGGTAATTATGTCTTGCAAAAGACCTTTATCAACTTTGTCATACATCAATTTGTGATTGATCAAACAAAAACCCTGAAAATGAAGAAAAAAAACTGTGAAAAATGCACAATTGTGGGCTCAAAAAAATAAGAACAATCTTTTTGCCTTCAATTAAGGCTTTTCGAACAATTGCAGCACTCTCGTTACTTGAGGGATTTTTAAAACTAGCTAATTTTCAAATTCATCTAAAAATGTGTGGAAAAAATTTAAAAAAAGACCACACCATTACAACCCAAATCCTTTGGATTATAATAAAAGAAGAGCGCCTAAATAATAGCCGCTGAGAGATTGACGATGGCGGCTATTAATAATAATTTTAATAAATATTGATTTAAACTACGCTGAAATTTTTTAAGGAATACGTTGCAAATGCTGAAGGTGCTTAAGTTGTATGAAAAAAAATTGAAGTAAAATAAAAGATATAAAAATGCTGAACTTTACAAAATTAAGCAACCGAGTTGTGGAAAGTATAGAAATGATGTAAACACTTCGCTGAAAAGAGAAGGTACTGGGAGATGAAATGCTGAATATACATTTCTTGTAGGAAATTGTAGAAAATGTTTAGGACAAGAGAACTGCTCAACCAATTGATGTTCTCCGGCTCCATCTATTTATCTTTTTTGAGGACAAATTGTCAGAAGTGTCGAACGAAGAATAGTCGAAGCAAAAAATTGCATAAGAAAGGACAACATGACTATTTTAAATGGTACAATGCTCAGCTCAAAATATAACTGACTAACGTCGGAAAATCTGATCTCGTACGTCCAGTGAGAGAGCTTTTATCAAGTACAGCCTGTTTCAGTGGGCGGAGGAGGTATAAACCAATTACTACTAAAAAATTACCAGAGGGTTTCAAATAACCTCATTAGAGGTTAATATTATAGCACTTTTACGATCTAAATTGAAAAAATGGCACCAGTTTTGGCGCACTTATGATTTGCCTTTTAATGATAAGTTGCCGCCAATTGAGTTCACCTGATGGAAATTGTGAGTGACAGAGAACTCTGGGAACGAGAGAGAGAGAGAGAGCTGGGTGGGGGTAGGGGCTCCGTTGGGGTAGCTGGAGGGGATTTAGGTGGGGGAGGGGGCAAGTTGGCCAGGTTCTGTAGTTTAGATAAGTAAGAGTAAATTGTATAGGATCAAAAATCACAAAGATGACACCTTCACATTGGATATTACCAGCAGCTCCTAATAACTGCATATCAAAACTAAGGTACTGCTAAAGTACAATGTTCGGAAATAGAAGCCAACAATCGAAAATAGAGTTTAATATTCGAAAGGAAAGAAGTGGAAACAAAAGTCATGAACAAACGTGCTCTAGCTAAAAAACCTGTAGAATACCAAAACTCCTCTCCGAATCACAAAAAGACACACACGTCTAAAATAATTGCTCCTCTTCGAGAACAATTAAATACATTAACATAACCGGCAAATTGCCGGAATAGCTGATTATGAAAGAGATTTCCGTGCTGTATAATATAGAAACAGATACAGATAAAAGTTGAAAAAGCCTTTAGTGCCGCTGAAAAAAGTATATGTAGAAAACATTCAGAGCAATTTAATAGAGCTGGTAAAAATTCAGTATGCGGCAGCTTTTTATTAGGGACTTCTATTACACACATTAGTCCCTTTAACCTAAATCTAATTTAAAATAAACTTAAGATTTAAAGTGCAAAGGTCATTCTATTGAGTAAAGTAAGTCAAGAATGATCAAAGTCTAATCACGAAAATGACCTAACAGTTTTTACTAGGAGAGAGAGTGAGAAATAACGTCTCGCACGCAAATTGCTGTTAGTAAGAGGAAGAAGTCACTCACAAAACTTGAAGTTTTAGCGTTGCTGCGTGGACAAATATAAAGTGAGAAAAAAGTGTCAGAAGATGAAGCAAAAAACATAGCAGGACAAGTCCTGAAAAACAATCCAAAGAATTGACTAAGAAACTGAGAACTAATGTACCTTACCATCAGATCAATTGAACAATCACAGCCAAAGAGACTATCTCAGAATTCTGCTAAAACTGGTGATGGTAATATCTTTAAAACCTTTTCATTGACTCCATAGACTATCCAATATCCCAATTTCAAGCGTTCAATGGTTTTGCTGGCTCATAAAGATCGATAAAATTGGAACATGATAACAATTTTCAGAAAAATTGAAAAAAAACTAAATTTCATCAGAAGTTGCGAACAATCGTGACATTAAAATATTGATAACTATTCCATTACCTGTAGCAACTATGCGGTAATTTATTATCAAACCCTTGAGGAGGTTCCTGGCCAAATATTGAAAAGTTGAAAATTGTTTCATTGCCACTAAAAACCACGCAGAAACATACCAGCAAACCCTGCAGGAGGTTCCCTGATAACTGGGGAAAGAAATAATAAACTTTCAGATTTTTATTGGATGTTTTTTTTTTAAAAATTGCTAAGATTCGTAATAACAAAATCTTGTAAAAACATTTTATTACCATTAGAAACTATACAATAACCTAGAGGAAATTCCTTGGCCTTTGAGGCTGGAGAAACCTACAAAAATGAAAATTTAATAATGCAAAAATTAATTCGTTTTTCGTGTTTATGATTGCAGTAGCAAAAGATATAGCTCATAAAATGGTCATAAACAGTAATTATATTTTACGAAACAGTTTTTCAACTTTAACAAACGTCAAATCAGGACTAGTTGAACAAAAAACTGAAAAACAGACGAACTAAACGTGAAAAATTGCACCCGCTTTTAGCTTAAAAACTCTTAAAAATGAACTTTCAAAAATAAATTTAGGCCTTCCTATCAGCTGCAGCACTCTAAGCACTCATAAGTTTACGTTTACAAAAGCTACCTGTGGGCTTTTGATGGAACTTAAAGCCTAGTGGGTTTTACCTGTTTATCTTGTTTTTAAAGAGCAAAATCTTGAAAATTGTGTGAAAACATAATACGAAAAAAGAGAGCGCCAATACAATCCAATTGTCGGATTTCAAAAAAGAGGAGCACCGCAATCTACATCTGCTCAGCATACAGCTTCAAAGCTATAAGCAAATACCTAAAAGTTAAATTTAATGCTATAAAAATTGTTTGAAAGAAATTGAAAGTATCAATTGGCAGCAGCATCTAACTGAAATTTTACAGGCTTCGGCTAAAATTTGTGTTCTATGGTTTGCTAAAAAATTGCTAGCTAAAAGTTTTATAACTGAAAAGTTCCAAACATTGCTGGCAGATTGCCAGAAAATAGCCGCAATAGCTTCGTAGATCTGCAGTCTCAAAACAAACAGTAAAAAAAAAACAGACCAAAAAAATTCGTCTTTTCATTGAAGACTGACATGTTATATTTGGATTAAAAATCTGAATAAGTTTTTGCTGCCTCTCTTAGCTGCTCTCAAATAACCTTCATTTAGAAGAAGACACACACCCATTTGACCTTATTTCTTTGAACTAAAGTAAATAAAAGTCATTTTCAAAGTGAGGAAGTCATTTTTGAGAGTGAGGTAAATCAAGTGTGACCAAAAATTTAATCACGCAAATGATCAAAAAAACTCGCTCCACTAAGAGCGAAAAATGACGTCACGCTCGTACTTCAATTGAAATTGCATGAACGATTGAAGAAAAAGCAGATTTGAAGTGGTTGTGACGTCATATGGTCGTAACAAAAATCGCGAAATAAAAAAAACCAAGAGAAGGCCAATAATAGCTCCAGCTATTGCTGTGCGGCTATTAAAAACAATGGTGAAAAAAATGATCGGGTTGAAAAAATTAATTATAATTTTATTTGGAAGTTCATAAATCAGGTAAACTTTTTACAAATAGTACTTTGTAAATTATTATCTCAATGACAAAATCTATAGTATAAATTTTCAAATAAATTTTTAATTTTGAAAATCCAGAGCGCAAGATCATCAATAGATAATGACAGAAGCTAGTAAAAAGTGCCATTCGGGGCATAGCAGATACCTTCTGGGATCTCTAAACGCTATAAACGATATAACACAAATGAAGCACATATTAAGAGAATTTTATAACGAATAAAAATATGTTCGACTTAACGCTGTTTCCAATATTTGGTCTCAAATAACCTTCAGTTAGAGTGGCGCACCCACCAGTTGACTTTATCTTGTTGAATTAAAGTCATTTCCAACGTGAGGAAAGTCCTTTTTGATAGTGAACTGAACCACATGTAACAAAAACAATTAATGTCACGTGAATGAGAAAACATAGCAGGACAAGTCATGAAAAACAATTGAAAAAAAAAATCCATTCACTAAAAAGAATATGACATAATGTCATATGAAAAGATTATTAATGAATTGGGAAACTCTGAATAGATTATGAATGAATTGGGAATGGATTAGAAAAAATGCGATCAAAACAAACAAAAAAATGAAAATAAAAAAACTTCGGGAAAATGTATTTTTGTTTACACCCCTCACTCTATTTAAAAATTTGAGTAGCACAACTACACGTCTTTTGCTCCTCATTTTTCTATTTTGATATCAAAAATAACAAAATCTGTGAACAAAATTTTTTAAAAAAGAGCGCTTCAATACAATTCAAGTTCTTTGAAAAGCAAAAAATTGACCAGTTAAGTGTGAAAAATAACCCTACATACGCAATTTAATCCAAATTGCTTCAATGATTGAACAAAAAGCAGATTTGAAGTGGTCATGACGTCATATTGTTGCAATAAAATCTTGACGACGAAATAAAAAACATAGCAGGACAAGTCCTGATATTCATTTTAAAGACCAATTGCCGCATGTAATCAAAAAACTACAATCTAGTTTTCTCCGTTTTCTCAATTCAACCTAAATTACTTTGCAAAACTACTTGATTGTCTGCTCCCGTACCTGCTTCGGTGTGACCAAAGTCACTCTTCAAACTATGAAAAAGTGTAAACATGCCTTAAAAAGAGCTGGAGTATTTCCGAAAATAACGCAAGGTATAATTGACCATCATAATTGACATAATGATTTGTTTACAAATTGCTTCTGCAGCACAACTGGCAAAAACAATGCAATAAATTACTTTTTGTTTAATAAACAACTAACAACTGACAGAAAAAAACAGTTCAGACAGGAAAATCGAGCAAACAGATAAGAAATAAAGAACAATGTTAAAAACAGCATTTACTACAAAATTCTTAACAAAGTTATCCTTATTTTGTTTGAAGGCTTGTTTCCGCATCACAGTTTTGAACAAAAATAATTTTGTTTCAGCTCAAGCATTTACTAACCCAACTCCTTGCAGAAAAAAATTAATCAACCAAAATTGCAAGGAACGAAACACCAGAAAAAAGGAAATTTACATTTTGTGCTTCATTAAAAATTGACCTTTCTATCCTTCAACGGTACTTTTTAGGAGCAAAATCCATAGAATAGCTAGAAAATAAACGTTTAACATAACCGACTAACATCGGGCGAATTGCTCTCAAACGATCGGCGAGCGGTTGGCTTCGCCAACAGCTAGCCATGGTTTAGTGACCTCGGGGCACTACCTCTTTATCTCGTTTCTGAAGACGAAAGTCAAAAGGGTCAGACGAAAAATTGGCCAAGCAAAAAATTGCATGCAAGACAAACAGGATTATTATAATTGCCTCAAATTGCTTTTGAGAGCAATTAACAGTGGTTTCCTAAAAAGTGCCTGTTAGATCATTTATTATTAAAAATATTTCAACTATAACTCATTGATAATGAGGACCAGAGATGATGACATTACGCTACACAACAGCAGCTGAAGTGCGGCATCAACAAAGAGAGAGAGAGAGAGAGAGAGAGAGAGATAAAATGTGAACGAGAAAGAAAAGGAAAGGAACCCTAACCGAAAGAGAGAGAAAGAGACAGGAATATCTTCCATGATTGGATTCGACACTGCAACTTCTTGTTTTTTAACCTTGTTAATAAATAAATGATATAGAAAATAACTGAAAAAAAGCAAAACTAAAAAAACATTTCATACTCGCAATAAAAAAAGTTCAAAACTAATTTTTGTCTCGAAAGTTCTGTCAAGTAACCCATCTGCGAGACTTGAAAAAATTTGTTGGCCAGTAATGGTTGTTAACTCAGAAAACGACAAAAAATATTGAAAAATTTGCAAATTTTAACAAAATCTTGAGAAATTCAAAACATTAATATCTTATGAACCAATTCATTGTCTCAGGAGACTATCAGGTATCCTTGTTTTAAGCCCGAAATAGTTTCACAGGCTCATAAAGGTCCATACACTTGGAACATAAAATTACACTTGAAATACAAAAACTTGAAATGTTTAAAGTTTATCCAAACGTTACTAAAACTGGAGTCACAAAAATGTTGATCACCATCCCATAAACTCTAGAAAAGCTGCAGCAGCTTATTATCAAACCTTGGAGGAGGTCCCAGGGCCTCTGTTGCCGGAAAAAATTCAAAAACATAATAAAATTGGAAATATTTTAAAAATTTGTTTAAAAAACATTCCATTACATCTATAAGATATGCAGTAAAATATTAATAAAACTTAGAGGAAGTTTCGCAGCCCTTGAGGCTAGAGAAATCTAAAAAATGACAATATTCAAAAAACTTTAAAAAAATTAAAAGTTTTACAAAAAAAATTCCTAATACTTGTAATATTAAAACGTTGAAAATCAATACAAGACAAAAAAAAATTTATTAACTTATTATCAATCCCTAACTGAGGTTTTCTGACCCATGAGGCTCAAAAAATCTGAATAGTGACTAAAAACGTCAAAGAATTGGAAAAAATGGCAAAAATTATCAAAAATATGCTAAAATTTGTGATGTAAAAATCTTGCAAGACATTCCATTTAATCTTGAAATTATTCAGTAACCTACTTTCAAACCCTATAGGAGGTTCCTTTGCTCCTTGGCTCTTGAGGCTGAAAAATTCTAAAAAACTACAAAAAGTTTTTCAAAAAACTTGAAAAAACGCAAGCTTTATCAAAAAACTGCAAAAATTTTAAGTGACATTAAAAAGTTTAAAAAACTATTCCATGGCCCTTAAAAATTTATCAGTAATTGATTGTCGGACCCCTTAGGGTGTTTCTTGGCGCCTTGGTCTGGAAAGACCCGAATAAAGAAAAAAATGTCTAAAAATTTTGAAAAAAATGCTTGTTTTGTCAAAAATTTGCTAAATTTCGTGATGTTAAAATGTTGAAACCATTCCATTACAACTAGAGAAAATGCAGTACCCTATTATCAAACCCTAGAGGAGGTTCTTTGACGCCTAGGGCTGATAAAAGTAAAAAAAAGTCAAAAATTTTCAAAAGCTTGAAAAAAATTGCAAAATAGTAAAAATTTGCGTTTTTAGCAGGCGTTTGTTCGTCAGTGGCTAGCCACGGGAGGGGGGCTACCGGGGATTGATTGGGGGGGCATCACTGGGGTGGAGAGGCATTAGCCCGGTGGGGAGAGTGGGGACAATAGGGAGGGGTCAACAGTTGGGGTGTCTTCAACCTGAAAGGCTCTGAGAGCACTTGTTGCCCGCTGGGCTCTACCTGTTTATTCCGTTTTTGAGGACGAAAAGTCAAAAGCGTCAGGCGAAAAATGGGTCAAGCGATAAACTGCATAAAAAAAGACCGAGAGCACTAAAACAATTGCCACAAACTTCGTTTGAGAGCAATTAAACAGAATAAAAATTTTAGCGAGAAGCATAAAATGAGAAGAAATATATGTGTTAATAAATAAATGATGATAAATAAATGATATAGAAAATAACTGAAAAAAACAAAACTAAAGAAAAAATTTTCAACATCGCAATAAAAAGTTCAAAACCAATTTTTGTCTCGAAAGTTCTGTCAAGTAACCAATCTGCGAGACTTGAAAAAATTTGTTGGCCAGTAATGGTCGTTAACTCAGAAAAGGACAAAAAATATTGAAAAATTGCAAGTTTTAACAAAGTCTTGAGAAATTCAAAACATTAATATCTTATGAACCAATTCATTGTCTCAAGAGACTCAAGTATCCTTGTTTTAAGCCCGAAATAGTTTCACAGGATCATAAAGGTCCATACACTTGGAACATAAAATTACACTTGAAATACAAAAATTTGAAATGTTTAAATTTTAACCAAATGTTACTCAAACTGGAGTCATAAAAATGTTGATCACCATCCCATAAACTCTAGAAACTCTGCAGCAGCTTATTATCAAACCTTGGAGCAGGTCCCAGGGCCTCTGTTGCCGGAAAAAATTCAAAAACATGATAAAATTGGAAATATTTTAAAAATTTGTTTTAAGAACATTCCATTACATCTATAAGATATAGAGTAAAATATTAATAAACCGTAGAGAAAGTTCCGCAGCCCTTGAGGCTAGAGAAATCTAAAAAATGACAATATTCAAAAAACTTTAAAAAAATTAAAAGTTTTACAAAAAAAAATTCCTAATACTTGTAATATTAAAAAGTTGAAAATTAATACAAGACAAAAAAAAATTCATTAACTTGTTATCAATCCCTAACTGAGGTTTTCTGACCCTTAAGGCTCAAAAAATCTGAATGATGACTATAAACGTCAAAGAATTGGAAAAAATGGCAAAAATTATCAAAAATATGCTAAAATTTGTGATGTAAAAATCTTGCAAGACATTCCATTTAATCCTGAAATCATTCAGTAACCTACTTTCAAACCCTATAGGAGGTTCCTTTGCTCCTTGGCTCTTGAGGCTGAAAAATTCTAAAAAACTACAAAAAGTTTTTCAAAAAACTTGAAAAAACGCAAGCTTTATCAAAAAACTGCAAAAATTTTAAGTGACATTAAAAAGTTTAAAAAACTATTCCATGGCCCTTAAAAATTTATCAGTAATTGATTGTCGGACCCCTTAGGGTGTTTCTTGGCGCCTTGGTCTGGAAAGACCCGAATAAAGAAAAAAATGTCTAAAAATTTTGAAAAAAATGCTTGTTTTGTCAAAAATTTGCTAAATTTCGTGATGTTAAAATGTTGAAACCATTCCATTACAACTAGAGAAAATGCAGTACCCTATTATCAAACCCTAGAGGAGGTTCTTTGACGCCTAGGGCCGATAAAAGTAAAAAAAGTCAAAAATTTTCAAAAGCTTGAAAAAAATTGCAAAATAGTAAAAATTTGCGTTTTTAGCAGGCGTTTGTTCGTCAGTGGCTAGCCACGGGAGGGGGGCTACCGGGGATTGATTGGGGGGGCATCACTGGGGTGGAGAGGCATTAGCCCGGTGGGGAGGGTGGGGACAATAGGGAGGGGTCAACAGTTGGGGTGTCTTCAACCTGAAAGGCTCTGAGAGCACTTATTGCCCGCTGGGCGCTGCCTGTTTATTCCGTTTTTGAGGACGAAAAGTCAAAAGCGTCAGGCGAAAAATCGGTCAAGCAAAAAATTGCATAAAAAAATACCGACAGGACTAAAATAATTGCCACAATCTTCGTTTGAGAGCAATTAAACAGAAAAAAATTTTAGCGAGAAGCATAAAATGAGAAGAAGTATATCAAAAAAAGCAAATGAGACGTGCCCAAAATATACTTACCAATACTCAATTGTTTGTAGCGAAGGAACTCAAAACTAACATGAAATGAAATGCAGCCTAAACAATTCGCACAAATAGTGCCAAATAAACTTTGAAGAACATTGCAAAATTGCAAAGAAAATTTTCAACATGGCCGATTGTTGAAAATAGCTCAACATTGAACCTAAAAGTTTATTTATTTGCTACAAAGGGTCCAAAAAATATTTCAAACGCATCTTTGCTATAAAACACCTTAAACTATACAATTGGAGTTTGAACCGAAAAACTGCTTTGAAAATGCGACCCGCTCGTGATAAAAATTCGCTTCTTCAGCAAAATTTTTTCGCGCATATTTTTCTCGCTTTCTCTCTCTCTCTCTCTCTCTCTCTCTCTCTCTCTCTCTCTCTCTCTCTCCTCTCTCTCAAAAACACGCCATGAACAAAAAACTATCTTTCTCTCTCCCTCTTTTCTCTGCTCTTCAGTAATTTGACCCCAACACCTAGTTTTGGCGCATTTCGCTTCTTATTTTAAATGCACTCCAACACCTGTAAAAAGGACGCTCTACCGATAACGCTCTTCGAGTCGTAAAAAGAGAGCCCTCGCATACGATTCAAAGTCTTTGATTTGTAAAAAACCAAGAGAAGGTCATTAATAGCGAGCGATCGCAGCATTTAAAAAGTCATTAAATGAAACGCAACTCCTACAAAAGCGCCGAAAAGGCTAAATCAACTTACTATCGATACTATACTGTCAAACATGGTAATAGTTGTCAGAAAGTTTAAAATCTCGCTTACTCAACAAAAATTTGTTCACAGGGGCACTTTTGCGATTTAATCCTTTTTCGTCAAAATTCCACAGAAAACAGGAAACGGGAGTGAAGAACCACTATCTTTCGATTCTTGCACACCACGAGAAGATCAATTATAGCCTCACATATCGATTAGCGACTACTGAATGCAAATATGGATAGTTTTTGAAGGCATAATATCCGGTATTTAAAGTTTTTGTGAGCCCACACCGTCGTATAGTCGTTGCCATCATCATCAATATCATCAACATCATCATCATCATCACCCTGCTGCTCCTCCTTTTCCTTAAAAACACGCTGATAATCATATCCCAAATCCACTAGATAATAACTCTTGTAAGATTATACAATTTGGTACAAGACTCTTGCAAGGTTCTTACAAGATCTTACAAGATAGGCGTGTAAGCTCGACTAGGGAAAGCACTAGAAAAACTTACTGAGAGAAAGTTAAAGTAACCAGAAGTACGGAATTTGATATTAACAGAACATCTACCGCGCACGCCATCCAATTATTATTTTCTGATCGTGCTACATGAATTTTTTGTACAATTGTAGATTCAAGCTGCTGAATTTGTACAAAGCTGCTGCAGAAAAGTGCATATATCAACATTTTGGAACTGAAGACGAATATTAATTATTTTTAAGTGCAATCTGGAAGATGCTCTTATTTGGTTTGATTTTATGGTTTTTACAGAAAATATTTGATAACTTCGTGAAAGAAAGCAGTGATCTCTGCAAACATTGGTAATAGACGATTTTTTTTTAACGAAAATAATTATATTCAAAATAATTGACTCGACTCACGCAACGGAGCTAATGATGACTAGTTTACGTACAATATTATCTTTATGTTATATAATCTTTAAATGTTTTGAGTTTTGATCTTCTTTTATCCGATCGGAAAATTCTTGAAGCGCTCAAATTTTCGACACAGATATCCATATTTTGATTGTCCTTGGCGTGCGGTTCAATTGATTTACTTTCGGATTTTCAATATCTTTTGCGTCTTCCCCTGTCATAGCAGCGACATCGATGCAAAATCCTTAGTCACACTATTTTGTCTGCAAATTTTTTTAGAAAACAAAAACCTTTTTAGAAATGCGCTGTTAATGCGCTTTTTGCGGCTACTAATCGTAGACCTCAAATGATCTCCAAGCAAGAAAAAACACAGTTATTTGTAGAAAAGGTTGTTTGAACCGGTGTTAAACAAGTTATTCTCATCACTGAGTGCTTGCAAGCCTTAGAGAATTAATCATCTTCATGGTATTGACAAAGATTAACCAGCAACCTAATTGTTCAGACCCCCACCTTAGTGGGGAGGGAGGAACTATATACTCAACTGGGTTTTTTTTTGTTCAGTCAATTGTGAGTGGTATCATTAAAAAGCCCGTCCAGCGTAGAATACGGAATTAAAAAGATTGATTCAATTTTCGTTTTTTACAGGGAGTTATCGAGGTTTAAAGTTTTGTGAACATTCGACTGTTTTTGTTCACATTTTCATTAATTTTTGCTAAAATCTGGCACAATTTTGCTAATAAAATTCAAAATAAGTTAAAATTTTAAACGGCAGAGTGTTGTTGTTACCATTAGATAAAGAAGAGCGTTGCTGAATTGTTTGATTGAAGTTTTTTTTTTGGCTAAAATTTTTGATAGAATTTTCAAAATTCAATCTTTTTTTAATTCAAAATTGGCTCAAAATATGCTTTTTTGGTCCACTTTGCTAATGTTTGCCAGACTTAGTGACCTAGAAACCTTAACACAGACTGCCTAATCTCAAAATGAGAGCTAGTTGCAATTAGGCGCCTTATGAAAGTCTTCTGGAAATAAAACTGTGCCGTTTTTTGCAGATTAAACTCAATAATTATACAAAATGCTTCGTCTTTTCTTTAATATTTGAAGAATTCAACTCAACAAATGGTCTAATTCGCAAACACTTGGAACACTTGTTCGGCTAGCTGGGCGCGCGAAAAAATCAGGGAGAGGTTCGATAATATCATGGATTCTTAGAATCAGACACTTTGTGGTTTTTATTTTGATGCTGCCTTTTTTCAAAAAACTTTGCTTTTGTTTTTTTAATGTTTTTTAATGTTTTAATAACTGATAATATTTTTTATTCACGGCTCTGTTAATGAAAGCTCCATATTACGTAAATTTGAGGCCTAATATAGATACAGTTTGTTTTCAGAAAACCGAAGGGTTTTTATGGCTTTAAGAGTTTTAGTAAAATTTAACTGAATTATTGTCTTTTGCCTTCAATTGTTGTTCTTTTGGCAGTCTGATTTTTAAGTTTAACCACAAAAAGATTTAAATGCCTTCCTCAAAAAGTGCAAGTGAACCTTTTCTATGCATTCGGTTGTTACCTAATGTGTCTTATGTTATTGAAGGTATTTGTTTTGATGAAACTTCTGTGATTTTTTGAACTTGTCAATTTTTTCTATTTTTTAGTCAACATTTTGCTTATTCTCAGGAAGTACAGGTCAAAATTTCCTCGTTATAGAATTTAAACTAATTTTGTGGCCAATTGTTTTAATACAAGGTTTTCTTGCTTTTGGTACTACATGTTTTCATAGGAAACTTTCTGATTTTTGTGCATAATTGCCCTTTTTTTTGTTTCATTTGTAAATTGTCGCATTATTTAACAATCTAACTGAAAAAAGCTTAACAACAATTGAAACTGAACTTATTTTTTTTCTTAACATATGGTTTGAAGGGCTGCGACACCGTTTTCTTGCAGAAATTGTAGAGTTTTTTATTTTTGCCTTTTTTTGTTGTTAATTTGTGTTGTCATATGGCATATATTGTGTAATTTAAGGTCTCAGTGAACTTATCACTTTTTGTTGTGGTTTGCGTTTTTTTTTCGTATTTTACTATGTTGTATCATTTTAGCAAATTAGCCTCAATATTTAGAGCTCTTTTATTGTTTTGTTGAATCAAACAATAATTTTTCTGTTGTTTAAATGTTTTAAATGATGTCTTCAGGTCTTAGACAATTTGTTTCAGAAAAATTTTGTGATGTTTGGATACTTTTCAGTTTTTGCGGTTCTTTTTGATGTCAATTTGTGATAGTCGTTTTACAAAAAGAAGTTATGATGATCAAAGGAGACGCAAATGAAGATGTTATATTTTCGCGGTGAGTATCTTATAAATTTAATGGCTTCAAAACTGTGGTTTCGTAAAGTTGTTTGTGAAAGTTATTAGTTCAGCTTGTACTTAATGTTATTTTGTAGTCGTGTGACTTAGTCTCATTAATAACAGTCGCAATTGGTTTTCCGAGTAGTTTCAAAACAAAGTGTCTACTCTGTTAGTCGAAAGCTTTTGTTGGCTATGAATTTTGAAATTATTTGTATTTAAAAAAAAGAAATCTGCCAATTTTATTTCTGTTAAATTGTAGCTAAGCATCTCTATATACATTTCACATCATTTCTCTATTGAAATACAATTTGCTCTTTATAACTGTTTTATTTTATTCAAATAGTTTTTCTTTTTGGAGCAAACAGTTTTCATACAACACATTTTCGTAATTTTTGTATATTTGCCCCTTTTTTGTGGGTTTTTCTTTTCTTTTCACAGTATCACAATAATGGGCGTCATTCGATTTACAAATATTGCCACCTGCAAAAAATGCAAATGAAGATTTTTATTGTTTTTAGTGATCAGCTGAATATTTAATTGATTTGGGGACATCGTTTTCGTGCATAATTATTCGTGCAAATTTTTCGTTTTTGCCAGTATTTGTCGTTCTTTTTGTAGTCGTATGACATATCCTGGATAATGAAAGGCCTCAGTTGCTCTCTATTGAGGTATAAAAGACTCTCTCAATGATTTCATTTGATGCGTAATGTTTCTAATCAGTTCGAATTTAATTCTTTTTTTTTTTAAAAAAAGAGCGATATTTTAATAAACCTTGACCCTTTCGGTCATTTCTAGTCAACTTGTTACCAAGTCGCATTGAGGAAAAGTCCCATATTTTGTTCCAAAAAAGTACCGGTTAAACCCAATAGTATAAATTTTATCCGATGCCATTTTGATTTTGTTTTTAATGGTTTTCAAAAAATGGACAAGGAGTTTTGGTCGTAATTAGTATTGTCACTATTTGATTTTTTTTGCCGGCTTTTCTGTTAGTCATATTATGGTAGCCACAGGTCTCATAGGCCCTCTAGAGTAGGTTGTTCTATTCTTTTATTAGTTTGTTGAACGATATGTTGATATGTTAATTTTTTTTATCTCTTCCTCATTTGGTAGACAATTAAGTGAAAAATATACATGAGTGGGGTCGGAACTCAATGTGCGAACGCACTTTACCGAGCCACCTTGTTTTCATTATGGAACTTTGTTAAGTTTTAAATGTTCGCTTTACAGTTCTTTCCTAACGTTTTCGAGGCTGTTCTACACCTATTAGCATTCGAAAAGTTTTCAACTGAGCAATTCTTGTCATCATTCTTTCTGCTAGAGTTTAACTATATTTTAGCAAACAACATCAAAAAATTAATTCTTCCGATTCACTCTTAGTGGGGAAGGAACCATATACTCAAATTTGTCTTTATTTATTCCGTACACTTTGGCCGATCGATATAATTATTGTACAGAGCTGTCAGTGGTATCATTAAAAAGCCCGTCGAGCGTAAAATATGGAAAAAAAATCTTTTTCAAAATCTTTTCTCAGAGAGAGTAATCCAGGTTTTTAATTTCATAAACATTTGACCGAATTACATTGTTGCTTTCGTTCGCAATTTTTATTCCAATTTTCAAAATTTCTGCTAAAATATGTTAAAATTTGTAACAGTAGTGTTGCAGGTTTTATCTTTAAAGAGAGAGGAAGGTTGTTTAATTGTTCGATCAGAATTTTATGGCTAGATTTTATGCAAAGTTTTTTATTGATTTCGCCCAAGTTCTTTGATTTAACTTGAAGTAGACACCTGAAACTTGCGGCAAAATTCTTTATAAGCTAAAAAAAGAGCTAGCTGTGATCCGACTGGCTCAAAGAGTTTTCTGGAATAAAAGCTTTTCCAGTTTTTGCAAATTTCATCTCAATAATGTCTGAATGACTTATTTATATTTGATACACTAAAAAATTTTTCGCCATTTCTCAATCATTTCGAAAATGGATTGTTTTATCGGACTTTTAGCAATATCAGGATATCAGGGTTGATCTTGATCTCACCAGGGGATCCTTACAATAAAATGTTTTAGATTTTATTGGGGCGCGGCCTTTTTTCAAAACATTTCCTTAATTATAGTTTTTATGTTAAGCACTGACAAAATTTTCAAACCCGATTTCAGTTATTGACAGATACTGTTCGCTAAAATTTAGGCCAAACTACCGTTTACAATGGTTTCGGAGTTCAGTTCATGGTTTTCATGACTTGGACCAAATGTTTTCGTAAAAATTCGATATAATTCTTAGGTTTTACTTCTCGTTTGTTAAACTTTTTGCAGTTCAATGACATAGTCTCTCACATCAAAGATCCAAGTGGCTTCTTCAATAAATATAAATAACATTGTAATGGTTCTCTTGTTATCTAAGGCCTTTCTGACTTAAAGCATAATTGTTTTTACAACAAAAATTCGATGAAGATTTGAATTTTGCCGCTATCTTATTTAATTTATCTCGAATACTGGCTTAGTCTCATTCAAGACAGACCAAATAACACTTCATGTGATTTATGAAACAATGTCTGTAATGGTTTTATTGTTTATTGGTTTTGATAACACGAGTTTTCAAAAAAAATTGAGCTCAGCTGTAAATTTTATAGGTTCACTTTGTTTCCCTGTCGAATGATCACGGAAATGACCGGTTCAATTGAACAACTGCAGCGCGTTGAAAAAAGCGATATTGAGTATGTTAATGGTTTTTGTTGAATGGTCTGCGCTTTAACGGGCTGAAAGACACATATCTCAATGTTTTTTTGCTTGTGCTTGTCTTCATTTCTGTTTGATTGTGTCCCTCGGACGTTAATTTTAACCTATTTGAAGATTTCAGTTTATATATAATTCTTCTAATGACATTCAAACAAAATTTTTAATAACAATTAAAAGATTTTTATACTGTTTAATTTTTGCTTTAATTTTTTATCTTCATGTGAATCAACTTCTCTAATAAGAAGGCTCAACTATTCTGTTGATTCGAACTGTAATTTCTCTGTTGGTTACAATTTTTGACTGACGCCTTCGAGCATCTATTCTCAATTGAATTTTTCGGATTTTCGATACCATTTTATTTTGGGTTTCATTTTGTTGTCATTTTTAGGCACTCGTTTATTAAAGAAGGCCCCCTGTGGTTCAGATGAGAAGCAATTGTTGATTCACAATTTTTGCAGATAAAGCTTGTAATTATAGCGCCTTTGACACTGTGGTGTCATAAAATTTTTTGTAATGTTTTGGGTTTGGCCTGTTGTTATTTTGTAGTTTTGCGACTTAGTTCCGTTAATAACAGGCGCAACTGGCTTCGTGAGTTGTTCCAAGATAATCCACCTCTTTCAGTCAACATCTTAGGTTTTTTATGACTTATGAAATGGTTTGTTTTAAAAAACAATTGTAGTTTTTAACATTGATATTCTTTTTTGGAATTTTTGGTGGATATATAGCTTAGCTGAAAACAAGTTTTAACCGGTTTCCAGTGAGCTATAAATTAATTTTTATAATGATTTCAATTTCAATCATATTGTTTTTTGGTCTTGTTACTACAAGATTTCATTAATTGTTTTCGATTTTTTAATATTTTTGCAATGTACAAACAAAAATGTTTTTTTTTTACCTCCTAACAATAATGGTAGGTAGTTCCCAATTGCCTTATAAAATGGAGTTATTGATCAGTTTTGTGTTTTTTTGTGACAAGTTTAACGTTTTTACGTCTTCACTGCCATTTTCGCCCAAATGTTAATAACATTTTTAATTTTGCCGGTATATGTCAATGTTTTTGTAGTCGGATGACGAACACTGGATAGTGACAGGTCTCAAGTGCTTTCTATGGAGACATAAATGAAAAGTTTATTGATTTCAGTTAAAATCTAATGAAAATAATCGCTTTGAAAATAAATGTTTTCAAAATCAGAAACTTATTTTTGAACTTCACACCTGATTGCTTTTTTTGTCGACTTGTTACCCAGTCGCTTGAGGACAGGTCTCATATCTTTCCTAATGAAGTATAGGTTAACTTGTTCTCTTTAAGTTTTATCTGATGCGAGTTTGATTTTGTTATAATTTATTTAATATAGAGATCGAGTTTTGGTCGTAATTAATGTTTTAATTTGATTTCCATTATTGTCTTTTCTAGTAGTCCTACTAACAGCAAATTTCATCGGTGGCATTATAAGTTGGCAATTTTTATTCCATTAGTGGTTTACTGAACGATATGTGTATTTTTGCGCTTGCCTGTAAAATCATGTCCAAACTCAAACAACAGAGCTATATTTCAAACTTGTTGTGTTGTTAGAATTTACATGTTGAAGGCATAAAAACCAGATTCAGTAAAACATCCTGATCGTGGTGAAAATCACTCGGTGCGACAAAAAATTGCGGTCACTGTATTTTTTTACAATGATCTCGTATTTCGTGTCAAAAATCACAACGTGTTTCACAACCAAAGCGCTAGCTTCATTTTTTTTAAAAAAATATCGTAAGTCCTAAACTCCGTTACTTCAAATTACAAAATTTTTTATTTCAAAAGTTATATATTTTTATTAATCGTTCAAGATAACTGTTTTAATTTCCAATATCTATTCTAGGGCTGAAACTAAGAAAAGACCGAGCTGAACCAAAGGGCGGCTGGAAAAATATGCTCGAATCAAAAGGCCCATAAACAGAGTTGAACTAGACATTCTTGTCATCTCAGTTTCAGGTCGTCAAACTTCATTTTGGTTACAGTTTTTGAATTATCCTATACCTTTCTTCTTAGGGCCTTTTATTTTGCCTTTTCCTCCGCCTTTTCCACCGAATGGACCAAGGGTACTATAACCGGTCATGTTCACGCAGAACTCCATATGCAGTTGAGTGACAGGATCCACAGGTCCACCCTCTGGCACATTAATGAAGTCATTCGAAAAACAAGCCTGGTAACCTGAAATAATCCAACACATATTAAACAGAAAAAAAACTGCAAAATTATCCATATAAGCTATTTAGCCCCTTCCCAGATCTCATACCGTATTTTAGCTCTCATATCTTTGGATTGACCAACTCTTTCATAGCAGAAAATTGCATAAAACTAAAAGCAGATGAAAAAAATTATATTCAAAATTACACAGTTTTAATTTTAACACATTTCTCACGTGACATTCAACTACCTGAACAACTCAGCCAACAAATGTAGTCTAGTCTTCTTCCATTGGAATCTTGTCAGCGTATTAAAAGCCTAGCAAAGGATTTTGTTGTTAAATATAGTGGACAAAATTTTAGCATTTCAGGCTTTTTCTTTACAAATCTGCGCATTTTGTTCGCTTTGTTGAAATTTCATTCAATGGTGATACAAATTTTCAACACTTTCAACTTTTTTTCCTTACATTTTTTTCAGTTTCCTTAATTATTCTTATCTTTAGATTTTTCAAGTGCGCCAGAAATGATTTGAAAAAGTGCCAACTTTTTATAGGAAAATTTGTAAAGTAAAAAAGACGTATTATAGAAACATTAATTTTAGTTTTTTGAAGGCGTGGATTTTAACTGCTAAATTTGTTTAAAAATTTTTATCTGGTGAATATTATTTCAACGTTGAAAAGTGTCGAAATCATTTTAGTTGTGTTGTTAATCATGCAAGACCTAATATTCAACAGATTTCTTACATTTTTAGCTTACCTATAATCTTATCATTTTTTTAATGACTAATTCCTCCAGTCAGTATATTTCAAAGCCCAAAAACTGAGTTGTGGTTTTTGAAGAGCCGAATCTTGTCAGGAATAAGTTGAAAAACTGCTGAATTTCAGTAGAAAGAGCTGTGACAATTTTCATCAGTACTGAAACCATCTATATTGTTTCATAGAAAGTATGCAATTGTATACAAAAACGTCATTTTCCCCCTCAATTCTCTTTAATAATAAAAATATCAAAGCTTTCTCTCACAACTTTCTAACACAGCAGTTTTCCCAAACACAGCTTTGTTGATGTCTCGACATAGTTTGGCTGACCTCAGATGGCGAAGATAAAAGACAGGTGGACGAAATGTTGTGGAGAGGGGTCGGGATGAGAAGAGTAGTCTAATAGTGTCATTTGAACAATGAATATGTGCCTTTTCAAGCGTTTTTCATAAGTTTCGGTAAAAAGTATTTTGTGGTCCTACTAACGCTCTGAGAGCTGCTCAGATTGTGGAGGCTCGGTGGGCTGTTTCAGTTGATATTAATTATCATAACTGAAAGGCTACTTTAATTCATCAAGCGACGGAAACAACGTTATAAAATTCACAAAAACGGTTGAGCAAATATATTGCATAAAAAAGACCTTCGTGTTTACAATAGTTGCTTTTAACGTTGGATAGCAATTGAAAATTTAGAGAACCCAAAGTACCTCTTTAGTGGTCACTAAAAGTTCAAGGCAGAGAGTTTAGCTTGGAATACTGAAGTTCAGTTTTAAAGAAGTGAAAATCTAATTTTTTTGTCCTAAACTTGGTGTGTCCTATAGGACACTAAGTTTAGGACAACAAAAATTAGCTTTTTACAGTCCAAGTTCAATCATTCAAACTAAAAAAATCTAACTTTTGACACTTGAATCAAACCGCTTTAAATTATCGGCTGCTTCGCCATCGTAGACGAAGACGTTGTATTTATTTCAACTCCTGTTGATTTTTAAGAAGAGAAGTTTTTGTTCATTAATCTGCAAAAATGTACTCTTAACTTTAATTTCAAATGAAACTCAACTCTTTCGCAACGTTAGAACAAATGCGTTAGAACAAATTCTAAATTCATCCTTGTGTTTCAGGTGTCTAAGGTTATCCTTGTGCCTCGTGTCAGGGCACTATGTCTCTCAGGCACTATGATTTTGTTCTAACACATACCAAGATATCTATCAAGCGTAAAAGTCAAACAGTTCTGTTCAAAAATTTGCATATAATAGAACTATGACTAATATGAACCGTTGTCCCATTGAAACATATTCAGCGTACTGTAATTTAAGTCAGCTGAAAAAGTTTCAAGAGACATGAAGCATCAAAGTGTATGTAAAAATCTAATGCTGGCAACTGCCGTTTCACCCTTATTTTTGGGTGGCAAATGTGGCAAATTTTGACGGGCTCTCTTAGTGCTCTCTTAATTTCCGAACGCCAAAGCCAGTAAAATACAACTATAGCTTTCGGAAAAAAGATATGAAGGCCAATTAAGTTTTTTTTAGGGATTTATGTTGAGCTAGTAGTAGATGCTAGTTTACGCATACCAGATAATGAAACAGATCTCAATAAAAATTCAACGGAAAAAAGTGAACTAGTTACATCGAAATTAAACCTGTATGTATTTTTAAAAGCAATTGAGAAAAATATAACTGACAATTGTTTTGCTTGATTATTTTTAAATTTGAGTCGTTGTGGTAATGAACATCTTTTAATTCTCGTATTCGCGTCAACATGTACTCATGAGTTTGCGTTTTCAGCCATCATTCATCTCAACTCTTTGTGAAAGTTATTTTTAGGTTCTTCTTCTCTGATTGCGCTAGCTTCTATTTCTCAATTGCTTTTAAAAATACATACAGGTTTAATTTCGATGTAACTAGTTCATTTTTTCCGTTGAATTTTTATTGAGATCTGTTTCATTATCTGGTATGCGTAAACTAGCATCTACTACTTGTGTTGGGTTATGGACTTTCGCAAGCGGAATAAAAAGCGTTTTTAACTAAGTAAAACAATTAATTTCTCAAAAATGAGAGAATAACAAAATGATATTTTACAGTAGAATTTAGAGATTTAGAGGAGAGATCTGATTATTAGATCAAGATGGTGATTTTAGATAACTATTATTAGAGTTAGATTAAGTGATGTAAAATCTTCCCAGCATGTATTAAATGATGATGATATCTCCGGAAGTGTGAATGAATTCTTAGAAAATTGCAAATAATAGTTATCTAAAATCACCATCTTGATCTAATAATCAGATCTCTCCTCTAAATCTCTAAATTCTACTGTAAAATATCATTTTGTTATTCTCTCATTTTTGAGAAATTAATTCTTTTACTTAGTTAAAAACGCTTTTTATTCCGCTTGCGAAAGTCCATAACCCAACACAAGTAGTAGATGCTAGTATACGCATACCAGATAATGAAACAGATCTCAATAAAAATTCAACGGAAAAAATGAACTAGTTACATCGAAATTAAACCTGTATGTATTTTTAAAAGCAATAGAGAAATAAAAGCTAGCGCAATCAGAGAAGAAGAACCTAAAAATAACTTTCACAAAGAGTTGAGATGAATGATGGCTGAAAACGCAAACTCATGAGTACATGTTGACGCGAATACGAGAATTAAAAGATGTTAATTATCACAACGACTCAAATTTAAAAATAATCAAGCAAAACAATTGTCAGCTATATTTTTTCCTGCGGCAGGTAAGGGAAACTAAACTGCCTTCCACCTATTAAACACACTTATTGAGAAATATTGTAACGCTATTTAATACTGTTTTCATTATTCTTTGTTAACTTATCTCTGTTTCTTAATTTGTTAGGCTTTTTGTATCATCAATAACGCTGAAATTTTTTTAAATAAGCCTATTTTTTCACGTTACTTTTTTTGACGTATAGATCTCAAAGTCTTCGCCAATCATTAGTGAGAGCTATAACAGAGTTCATATTTCTGAAACGTACCGATTTAAGAACTTGATTTTTTATTGTTTACTTGTTAAAGATTTCAAGTATTAATAATTTGGATAATCGTTCGGATAATCAATTTTGGTGGTTTTGAAAACCGAGTAAAACAGTTATGTATTAGTAGAATAGTTGTTTATGTAGCTTTCATAAATGGTAACGTAAATTTGGACGAATGATTATCTAAGCAGATTAAAAAGTTTTAATGAAATTTTTAAAGTCAGCGGTGCAATTTTGCTTCCTTCTGAAATTCAGATAAGTTTTATTTACAGTTTCAAAGAACCTATTGACAAATTAGTTTGCTCAGTTTTATGGCTTGTCTGGAGAAATGATAAACATAACCGACTAACGTCGGGCGATTTACTCTCAAACCACTGGCGAGTGATTAGCTTCAATAATAGCAAGAAAAAAGCTTGCTGTAGCATAATTTAAGGGGGCTGGGGTGAGTGCATATATGGAGAGTGGATATGGGGAGTGTGTTCAGGGGGTTCAAGCGCGCTTGTTTAGCATTGGATCAGTGTGTATGGGTTAGGGATAGGAGGAGGGGGAGGGCCTGATGAGGTGAGGTGTTGACGTGAAGGGGGAGGGGTCAAGCATACGTCAACCGCCCTTAACGCCAAGAATTTGGTCTCCAAATAAATTTCGGTGAATTGCGTACGTAGAGTCGTTTAGTGAAAGCCATATGAAACATAAAAGGATACAAGAGAATTTAGTGCTGTCCCGGAGCTACCTGTTTATCCCGTTTTCAAGGATGAAAAGTCAAAAGGCTCAGACAAAAAATAGTCAATCGAAAAATTGCAGAGAAGAAGACCAGAGGACTAATATAATTGCTACAAATTTTTTAAAGCGCAATTAATAAGAAATTTCTTGTTTTTCTTCATTAATCTGTTTTTAATCAACCATGAAATTGATTTCAAGTGAACTTATCTCTTGTTTATATTAGACCTTTCATAGAGTAAAATACAGCATTCAAACAAGACTGTTTTTTTAGTTACTAGAAGTTAATTGATGTAAACAAAAAGTAAAATTGTTCCTAGTACAGTACCTTGAAGAAAACTGTATTATACGAATCATTTTCTTTGTTGACAGAAATTAACAAATTGATCCCTGTTGGTTAATTTTGAAAACGTGTTCAACTATAACTTCTTTATATCCGCGTTTGGGTTAATGCACTCACCGAGCAAAATTTTAATGTTTAATGCATAGGATATTTTACATATTTTATAACTATATGTTTTGTAAAATGCACTTTGAAGCAGTTTTATCTGAAAAATAAATATCAAAAAATTTGCTAATCCCATTTTACCATCAGATGTATTTCTTTTGTCACATATCGCAATTGATTCAGTTAATGATTTTGAAAACTGCGTGGTCGAACAGCTGGAGCCTATAGATGCTAGGATTGGGGTGGGGGGGGGGGGGGTCAAGCAATGAGGGTAGGGTTGGAAGAACTGGACGAGAGGGGTTCAAATTGCTCTGGTCCAGATGGAGGGTGGACTTGTGGTGGGAAGAGGGGTCGTGAGTGGCGGAGGGTAGCTGTGGGGAGGTCAACTGAGGGGGAGGGGGTCAAACATTTAAGATTGAGAACCGATTTTCACACATGAAATTCTCTCATCAAAACAGTTTTGTTGAATCGCATACAAGGAGAATGGCGTGGCGTAAAGCTCTAAGGGAACTTAATGCCATCCTGGCACTACCTCTTTATCCCATTTTGACGATGATAAGTCAAATGAGTCAGACGCAAAAAAGGTCAGGCGAAAACATTCAAAAAACCACGCGACTGATATAAATCCTACAAACTTCATTTGAGAGCAATTAAAATCATCTGCCGGACTGTTGGGCAACCCTCAAAGTATTTTGTAATTCAAATTATTCAATAACCTCATCGAACATTTACTCAATCATATCCGATACTTTTGCTTCAAATCTTATAAAAGAGTTCTCCTCTACATCCGGTAACGGAATTTTTAACCTATTTTTTACACTTCGTGAAAAAATCAATCATCACAACACATTTTGGTTGAAAACTTTAACTCTAAAATATAGAACAGAACTTTTGTTTTTGCACAATATTTTGGCTATAATTTTCTTATAAGTTGTATTTGGTTTATTCCAGGTTATTTTGATCTGTACTCGTACAATTTTTCTACATTTTTGAACCGCGTTTGCTCTATCAATCCATAAACAATTTATTAACTGAATACTTGGATTTTTTTTCACCATCCAGTTTTTTAAAATTAGAACAACAAAAAATCATCAAATTTCCTCCAAGAGAAGTTTGGCATCTGTGCTAATTTCTGATTTTCTAAAACCTGTTATTTTTCGTTAATTCAATAGGGTTGTTGTTTTAATTTTTATTCCAAAATAATAATTTTATGTTAACAATACAGAGTTTCTAATAAATAATTATTTGGCTCCAACATCTACTTCAAATTTAGCAAAAACCACATCAATGCGTGATTGATTTTATCACAATCCTGGACAGCATAACAACAACTGAAAACCAAGCTTTTGTATTGCAAATCCCACTGTTGTAGATCAATGATTAGCTACTGCTGGGAACCACAGGAATTAATCTGGCAAAAATCATTGTTTGCCAGAAAAAAAACTGAGATGTTCGAATTTTAATGTATTTTTCATACTTTCATATACTATTTCTTTATTAAAATTGATGTTGAAAAAATTAATTACGGCAACAGCGCTTTTCCTTCACGATTGATGTAAATTATTGGAAAATATATCATTCTAAACAGAAAAACCATACTGGTGTCTCTGATTGCCTCTGTTTCGCATAGGCATATCATTTGAGATTTCGATAAAGTCCGTTCTGTAGCAACAATTTTTGCCTGATTTTTCTTTATGGAGCAAATTTTTTGCATCAAAAACTGCGTTGAAAACAAAAAGTCCGCCTTATGATGTTTTCTAAAATACTATAGCAATTTCTTCATACTGTTCATAAAATTACACAACACACCGAATTCTGCAAGCCACATAACTAAATACAAACACAAGTCTCTTGTTGTTATTCTTTGTTAAAATTTTGTTACTGTTTAATGTTTGCTTTAATTGTTTACAAAATTCAAATAGATGGTAGCACCTTGCCAAAAAAATATAGCACTTTTCAGTTATTGAGTCAGAATTTAAAAGTACTCCTCACTTTTTAATAATGTATTTTTTTTGTTTTCCCCGAAAAACAAATGAACTTTTTGTGTCGTCCAACTGCGTTCTGCGTGCTGATTCAGTTATGCTTCATTGAATAACTTTTCTTTGAGGTCAAAACACAAAGACTCGGAGAATAATACTTTGTTTGATAAAATTCATTTTTTATGGAAGCAGCATACATAGTTTCTGAAGCGGTTCAAAAAATCACAAAACGACAAAAAAAATGTTGTAGTACAAAAACTTAAACAAAAAGCTCATATTCAATTAATTACATACAAGATTCGCTGCAACTCCCTACTTTGTTAAGTCTGATATTGATATAGAGTTGATATAAACCGACTAAAAACTTGTGGGGACAATAAAATGACGGGATGAACAAAAACATAGCCGGCAGATTGCCGGAATAGCTGCGAAAGAATAGACCTGCGTGCCATATAATAGAGATAGAAACAGATACAGATCTAAATTGAAAAAAAAATCGATGCCGCTCAAAAAAATTAGGCAAAAAACATTCAGCGATATATTTATAAAGCGTGTTGAAATTCATTCCGCAGAAGCCTCTTATTAGGGACCTTTACTGCACAAATGAGTTCCTTTGACCGTAAACAAATTCAAATTAAACTTTAGTTTTAAAGTGCAAAAGTCATTTTATTGAGTGAGGTAAGTCACGTATGATCAAAATCTAATCACGCAAATACCCTAAAATGCGAATGAGAAATGATGTCACGCGCGCAAATGCCGTTAGTGAGAGGAAGAAGTCATTCAGAAAATTTGACTTTTTCAGCTTTGCTGTGTGAACAAATGTAAAACGAAAAAAGAGCGTCAGATGACGAAACAAAAAACCCAAGAGCACCACAATTTAGCTTCGCTCAGCTTACAGCTTCGCAGCTATAAAAACACAGCCGGTACATTGCCGGAATACAGCCGGGATAGACGCTTGTGGCCTTCCGAGATCTGAAACAACTAAAGAAATAAGATAGACAGATCGATCCCCAGTCCTTTAATAGACCACAAGACTTTTTGGTTAGATTTGGACTGTCATTTTTTTTGTGAGAAACATACGCTCTATAATGAAAAAGACCTAATAGAGCTCTTTCAAACTTAATATTCGAAATCAAAAACTCAAGACTCATATACGTTTGGCCTTACTCAGATGCACACCATTGATCTTTTATTATTAAATGTTCAAAAATTTTAAATTTCATTGAGTTCATGAGTCATTTTTTGAGTGAGGTAAGTCACGCAATTGACCTAAAATCACACATGAAGTCCCACACACAATTTTTAACTGCAAAGCAGTAGATGCCACTGAAGTCATTGAAAAAGTCATTTCCAAGAAGTCAGGTCGTATGAATAATCGATGGAGACGACGTATTGAAAAAACATAGCAGGACAAGTCTTGACGTACAATTCAAAGAATTTTCAATGACTAAATAAAAAAACTAGACCTAGAACGGACTGTGAGTGAATTGGGAAAATCATTTCTGAAGATAAATCAATAAAAAAGCAAACATAACCGACTAAACGTCGGAAGAATTGCTCTCGAACGACTAGTGGTTGCTCTAATCAATTGAAACCCGCTTCAGTCGGGGGGGGGGTGTGAGCCTAAATGGAATTAAAAAGTTCAACAGTGGGCTTCAAGTAACCACATTAGAGGTTATCATATACCACTATTAAGATTTAAAGTAAAAAACGACACCAGTTTCGGCGCACTTTTCTTCTGAATTTTAGTATCAAATTGCCGCCAATTGAGTTCAGCTGCTTCAAAATGTGATTGAGAGAGAACTTTAGATCACGCGAAACGCAAAAAGTCAAGGGCGTAAAAGTCAATGGAAAAGTCAAAATTGTCAAGCGAAAATTTTGCGTAAAAGAACATAGCCGGTAGAATACCGGAAATGACTCGAATCGTCGTGCATTATAATCTCTAATCTAGCCTTACCGAAATCAGAACATCAAAATAGACAAAAGAAAAAAAAACAAAAGTAGCGCAACAAACCACATTAAAGTGTTTTAAAAATGCCGGCGATTTTTTAGGTGCGGGAGGAGCTAGGTGGGTTGGGTGGGTAGATAGGTTGGGGAGATGGGTAGTGCTGGAGTAGTTTGGGGGGGGGGGGGGTAGGTGGGGGTAGTTTGGTGAAGGGAGGGTGTAGTTTGGGGGGTAGGGTAGGTGGGAGGGGGTAAGTTGTGACGGGGGTAGGTAGGTGGTGGGGGGTAGGTAGGTGGGTGGTTGGGTAGATAGGTTGGGGAGGTGGGTAGTGCTGGGGTAGTTGGGGTGGGGGGTAGGCGGGGGTAGCTAGGAGAAGGGAGGGGGTAGGGGTAGGTGGGGGTAAGTTGGCAGGGGTGCGAGGGCGGTGGGGGGGGGTAGGTAGGTGGTGGGGGGTTTGTGCGGTGTAGTTTAGATAATTAGGGGTGACTTATATAGGAACAAAAAATCCCAAAATGACCTCTTCACCTCGAATATTACCGGTAGTTCCTAATTACTATATATTACAAATGAAGCTACTGTTAAAGTCCAATGTTCGAAAACAGAAGTCAACAATCAAAAACGGAGGTAAATGTTCGAACAGAAAGAAGTCAAAATTCAAGTCACGAACAAACTTGCTTTCCGCTAAAAAAAACCTGTAGAATCTCAATACTCCTCTTCAAGTCGTAAAAAGACACACACGTTTACATTAATTGCTAAGAACTTCATGCAAGAGCAATTAAAAAAACAGAAAATCAATTTCTTCATCATTTAATGGAGGCATGTGAACTATGCTGACCTAAATTTGCTGACTAAATATTTTATTACGTGAGTGGCGAATCAGTTTTATTTGTAGTAGTCCTTCAGCTGAGATGAACTCAAGTAGTTGGTTTTCATAAGACTTTTAATCATTTTTAAATTGTTTAATTTTTTTAACCTGAATATACGTATACTCATTGAGGGGTTTATCTGCAAATACGCAATCGTTAAAAGGTGTACTTAGCTCAAATTAAAGAAATATTTCCTCAGTTTAGCCTCCTCCATTTTAGCAACCGTTCTTGGATGTCTCCCTTTTTATCATTCACAGAATTATCATTCTTTCCAGTAACATCCAGTTGACCTTTGTCATCGATTATGACAAACTTGACAAAAGAAGATAAAAAACATTGAGGACAAGCTACCAAAACCAGTCACAATGTCCTAGGCATTCAAACGCAGCTAAATATTATGTTTAACAGAAAATTATCTGCGAAAACTTTTAACAGTTCATTCTGGAATTTTCTGTTTTTCCCATGATTGAATCTACGAATCTTCATTATTACACTTTTTTTGTTATACGGTCCACTCAAATTCTACTCAGTTTCAATCAGTTGTTTTGTTATGTCAAAGCATATTGTTTTTAGGTTTCTTGGCTCAGATTCATGAGCTGCATTACTAACTGTGAGCTCTTGTATCTCACGACGCATTTGTTCAACATCTTCATGTAGCTGAACGGATCTAACTGAATCATCAGAATTCTCAACCTGATCCATTCGAGGATCCATTTGAGAAGCCGTAAGAGAAATTTGCGTTTTTAGCAAGCGGTTGTTTGTCAGTAGCTAGCCACGGTGGGAGGGAGCACCGGGGGCTGATTGGGAGAGAAGGGTGGTAAGGCAATACTTGGGTGGGGCAAGAGCTCGGTGTGGGGCGTGGGGAAAAGAGGGCGGGTCAACAGTGGAGGTGTCTTCACCCTCTAAGAACCGCCCTTCAGACTATAAGTATAAGTATAAGTCTCCAAAACAGTTTGAGCTGAAACAGAGCTGAAAGGCTCTAAGAGCACTTAATGCCCGCTGGGCGCTACCTGTTTATCCCGTTTTTGAGGACGAAAAGTCAAAAGCGACAGTCGAAATATTGGTCAAGCAAAAAATCGCACAAAAAAGACCGACAAGACTAATGTAATTGCTACAAACTTCGTTTGAGAGCAATTAATAAAAAACATAACCGACTAACGTCGGGCGAATTGCTCTCAAACGAGCGGCGAGTGGCTGGTTTCGTCAACAGCTAGCCACGGTTTAGTGACCTCAGGGCACTACTTCTATCCCGTTTCTGAAGACGAAAGTCAAACGGGTCAGACGAAAAATCGGGCAAACGAAAAATTGCATAAAAGACAAACAGGATTAATATAATTGCTACAAATTGCTTTTGAGAGCAATTAACAATGGTTTCCTAAAAAGTGCCTGTTAGATCATTTATGATAAAAAATTTTCAACTATAACTCATTGATAATGAGGATCAGAGATAATGACCTTACACCACATAACAGCAACTGAAGTGAAACATCAACAAATAGAGGGAGAGAGAGAGAGAGAGAGAGAGAGAGAGGGAGAGATGAAACATGAGACAGGAATGTCTTCCATGATTGGATCCGACACATACAGAAAACTGAAAAGGGCAAAAAAAGTTATCAACTACGCAAAAAAAAGTTCAAAACATTTTTGTGTCGAAAGTTCTGTCAATTAACCCATCTCCGAGACTTGAAAAGTTTTGTTGCCCAGTAATTGTCGTTGAAGATCCATACACTTGGAACAAAAATTTTCCAAAAGTTTGAAAAGTTTAATTCTAATCCGAAAGTTACTAAAACTGGAGTAAGAAATACCTCAGCATCAAACTATGCAGCATCTTATCAAAACTTGGAGGATGTCCCAGGTCCTCTTTTGCCGGAAAAAATTCAAAAACATGAAAAATTGCAGGTATTTTCTTAAATTCGTAATATTAAAATTTTGAAGAACATTCCATTACATCTATGAACTATGCAGTAAAATATTATCAAATTCTAGAGGAAATTCCGCGGCCCTTGAGGCTAGAGAAATCTGAAAAATGACAAAAAATTTCAAAAAACTTTAACAAAACTGCAAGTTTTATACAAGAAAACTGCTAAAACTTGTGATATTAAAAAGTTAAAAAATACTTCATGACCGACAAAAATTTTCCAATAACTTATTACAAATTGTAACGGATGCTTTCTGACCTTTGAAGCTCAAAAAACTGAATAATGATTATTTTTGTCAAAACAACGGAACAAAATGGCAAAAATTATCCAAAATATGCTAAAATTATGATGATAAAATCCAGCCAGACATTCCATTTCATCTAGAAATTCTTCAGTAACCTATTCTCAAACCCTAGAGGATGTTGTTTTGTTCTTGAAGTTGAAAAAATTTAAAAAACTATAAAATTTTTCAAAAAAAACTTGAAAAAATGCAAGTTTTATAAAAAAATATATTGAGAAAATTTGTGACATTAAAAAATTGAAAAACAATTCCATGGCCACCTAAATTTTGTCAGTAACTTATTATCAAACGCCTTAGAATCTTTTTTGACCCTGGGTCTGGAACGACCTGAATAAGGAAAGAAATGTCAAAAAAATTGAAAAAATTGCACCTTTTGCCATAAAATTGCTAAAATTCGTGATGTTAAAATGTTGAAACCATTCCATTACCACTAGAAACAATGCAGTAACTTATTATCAAACACTAGAGGAGGTTCTCTGACACCTAGGGCTGATAAAAATCAAAAAATGACAAAAAATTTTAAAAAGCTTGAAAAAACTTGCAAAATAGTATAAATTTGCGTTTTTAGCAAGCGGTTGTTCGTCAGTAGCTAGCCACGGTGGGAGGGAGCACCGGTGGCTGATTGGGAGAGAAGGGTGGCAAGGCAATACTTGGGTGGGGCAAGAGCTCGGTGTGGGGCGTGGGGAAAAGAGGGCGGGTCAACAGTGGAGGTGTCTTCACCCTCTAAGAACCGCCCTTCAGACTATAAGTATAAGTATAAGTCTCCAAAACAGTTTGAGCTGAAACAGAGCTGAAAGGCTCTAAGAGCACTTAATGCCCGCTGGGTGCTACCTGTTTATCCCACTTTTGAGGATGAAAAGTCAAAAGCGATAGTCGAAATATTGGTCCAGCAACAAAATGGCACAAAAAAGTTCGACAGGACTAATATAATTGCTACAAACTTCGTTTGAGACCAATTAATAAAAAACATAACCGACTAACGTCGGGCGAATCGCTCTCAAACGAGCGGCGAGTGGCTGGTTTCGTCAACAGCTAGACACGGTTTAGTGACCTCAGGGCACTACTTCTATCCCGTTTCTGAAGATGAAAGTCAAACGGGTCAGACGAAAAATCGGGCAAGCGAAAAATTGCAAACAGGATTAATATATTCGCTAAAAATTGCTTTTAAGATCAATTAGCAATGGTTTCCTAAAAAGTGTCTATTAGATCGTTTATGACAGAAAACATTTCAAATATAACTCATGGATCAGAGATGCTGACACTACGCCACATAAAGCATTTGAAGTGCGACATCAACTAAGAGAGAGAGAGAGAGAGATGAAACGTGAACAAGAAATAGATGGAAAGGAAACCTAACCAAAACAGAGAAAGAGACAGAAATATCTTCCATGAATGGATTCGACACATACAGAAAACTGAACAGGGCAAATTTTAAAAAAATGTTATCAACTACGCAATAAAAAAATTTCAAAATCAATTTTGTGTCGATTATTCTGTCAAATAACCCATCTCCGGGACTTGAAAAGTTTTGTTGCCCAGTAATTGTCGTTAACCTCAGAAAAGAACAAAAATTATTGAAAAATTTTTGAAAATATTGCAAATTTTAACATAAATTTTGCTCAAATTTAAATCATTAAAATCTTAAAAACCAATTTATTGTTTCAAGAGACTATCCGGTATCCCTGTTTCAAGCCTGAAAAAGTTTCACAGGCACATAAAGATCCATACACTTAGAGCAAAAATTTTCCAAAAATTTGAAAAGTTCAAATCTAATCCGAAAGTTACTAAAACTGGAGTAAAAATACCGCACCATCAAAATATGCAGCATCTTATTATCAAAACTTGGAGGAGGTCCAGGGCCTCTGTTGCCGGAAAAAATTCAAAAACATGAAAAATTGCATATATATTTTTAAAATTGGTTAAATTTGTGATAATAAAATTTTGAAGAACATTCCATTACATCTATGAACTATGCAGTAATATATTATCAAACTCTAGAGGAAATTCCGCGGCCCTTGAGGCTAGAGAAACCTAAAAATTGACAAAAAATTTCAAAAAATTTTAACACAATTGCAAGTTTTATACAAAAAAACCGCTAAAACTTGTGATATTAAAAAGTTGAAAAATAATTCATGATCAACCAAATTTTTCCAGTAACTTATTATCAGATTGTAACGGAGGCTTTCTGACCTTTGAAGCTCAAAAAACTGAATAACGATTATACTTAACAAAAAACGAAAAAAATGGCAAAAATTATCCAAAACATGCTAAAAATAATGAAAATAATAATGCGTGAAGATAAAATCTAGCAAGACATTCCATTTCATCTAGAAATTATTCGGTAACCTATTCCCCAACCCCAGAGGAGCATCCTTGGTTGTTGGGGCTGAATAAATCTAATAAACTACAAAATATTTCAAAAAACTTGAAAAAAAGCAAGTTTTATCATAAAATTGATAAAATTTGTGACACCCTAGGATGTTTTTTGGACCCTTGGTCTGGAACGACCTAAATAAGGAAACAAAATGTCAAAAAAATTGAAAAAATTGCACGCTTTGTCAAAAAATTGCTAAAATTCGTGATGCTAAAAATTTGAAACCATTCTATTACCACTAGAAACAATGCAGTAACTTATTATCAAACCCTAGAGGAGGTTCTTTGACACCAGAGGTGTGGTGGAGCAACACTGGGTTGGGGGGCAACAGCTCGGTGGGGGGTGTGGCGGCAATAGGGGGGTTCAACAGTGGAGGTGTCTTCAACCTCTAAGAACCACCCTTCACACTATAATTATAACTATAAGTCTCCAAAACAGTTTGATCAGAAACAGAGCTGAAAGGCTATATGAGCACTTAATGCCCGCGGAGCGCTACCTGTTTATCCCGTTTTGGAGGAAGAAAAATCAAAAGCGTCAGACGAAAAATCGGTCAAGCGAAAAATCGCATAAAAAAGTCCGAAAGGACTAATATAATTGCTACAAACTTCGTTTGAGAGCAATTAATAAAACTTAAAGTTTTTATTTAAAATTCAATGTCTTGAAAAACCATACTATTGATTAATAGCAATAGTTTTGATCTGTATTTCAGAAAATGACCATCAAAAGCGGTAAGAAGAAAATCGCCTATTTTTTCTTTTTCTGTTCACTTCTCTTGAATTTTGGAAAATTACCAAGTAGTTTCAAAATTCCAAAAACATCTTTTCCAAACTAGCGGGCTGCTGACAAATTATTGATTCTTTGGAATTGATATTTGGGACTGAACAGATTCTATAACATTACAGGGGATTTTGATTTAAGAAAAAAAGGGAAAAGACATAGTTGTTGTATTTTTTCCTTTCTCTTCCCACCTATGTGCTTTTTTACGCATTGACGAGCTTGTAAGCGCCCCGGTTGACCATCCAGAGCATTCCAGTACTGAACCAGTGTAAATCCATAGACTGTAAATAGACATTTTTAGCCTCGTGCAGATTCTGTTCATTTCAAAATATAGACTGATCAGTCTATTTTTCAGAGTAAAATTGATATTCTGTATCTTACCTGATTTTGATCTGTCCATTACTACTTTCATACAATTATCAGCTTAATTAACATTTTTGTATACCTCTTGTTAGCCTAAAACTATTCTTTTCTAAACCTGTTTCAGCTCTGATTGTCAGCCTAAAATACACTGTTTTTTAACCTGTTTCAGTGCTGATTGTCGGTCACACCACAGGCATATTCACACCATTCTGCACCACACCACAGGCAATTTCACACCATTTTGCATCACACCACAGGCAAATTCACACGATTCTGCACCACACCACAGGCATATTCACACCATTCTGCATCACACCACAGGCATATCCACACCATTCTGCATCACACCACAGGCATATCCCACCACACATACACTCACACATCCACACACACACATGCACACACACACACACACACACACACACACCTACACACCTGTAAAGTGACCCGGGATACCGCAAATACACCTGTAAAGTGACCCGGGACATCGTAAGTACACCTGTAAAGTGACCAGGGACATCGTAAGTACACCTGTAAATGACCCGGGATAGCGTGAATACACTTGTAAAGTGACCCGAGACATCGTAAAAACACCTGTAAAGTGACCCGGGGCATCGTGAGTACACCTGTTTAGTGACCCAGAAGGTTGAGAATATACCTGCTCTGGTAATGCAATTATGCGAACGCACCCCGAACGCTCCCCGAACGCACCCCGAACGCACCCCAAACGCGCACCAGACGAATCCCGAAATATCCAGTATCAGTGAAAGTAGCAGTATGCACACAGTATGTAGTATGTATATAGCTGTTTTAACTGGTAACGTGTCGATACAGCAAAATGCATTCATTTTGCATGCATTTTGCATGCTTTTCTGACATGCTCAGTATGTTTCAACATTATCGAAATTTTCAATGTACTGTTTTCACTATGAAATTACTCTGAACACTCTGAATAGTTGTTATGTTTTTTTTTCTGGGCATAATGACCAACTTTTTTTTTGTAAATAAGCTGTTTCAGTACTGGTTTTTTAAGATAATATGGAGATACTCAGGTTCAGTACTGAAATTCTCTGGGTGGTACGCCCGGGTGACATATTTTTCCAGATTTTGGATTTGATTAAAAATTGCGTCAAAATTTACATTTATTGATTTGCTAGTTTATTGATTTGCTGATTTTGCTAGATGTCAGCGCCGTTTTAGCGCACCTTTTTGTATCAAATGCGCTGAATGCGCTAAAATTATGTAAAACATGCGCTGAATGCGCTGAAATGCGCTGAAGTTTCGAGATGGCGCTGATACTTAAAAATTTCAGCGCACCTTCAGCGCATTTCTTACATAATTTCAGTGCATTATCATCTCATTTCTTACCTTACTTTCAGCACCTTTTCAGCCCATTTCTTTCAAAGTTTCAGCGCATCTTCAACGCATTTCTTACTTGATTTCAGCGCATTTTCAGTCCATTTCTTACATAAGTTTCAGCGCATCTTCAGCGCATTTCTTACATGATTCCAGCGCATTTTCAGCGCATTTCTTACATAATTTCAGCGCTCTTCATATCAAACGTTTTTTTATGATCAATTCAAATTAAATGGGATGCATTTCAGTAATCAATAGAGCAGTGGATTAATTGGTAGATGAGACACAATTATCGGGGTTCGAGCTTCGGAGCGAAAGAAAAGAGCTGAACTTTTTGAAATGTCAGTGCATTTCAGCGCATTTCTTACAAAGTTTCAGCACTTTTCAGCGCATATCAGCGCATTATTATGTAAGGTTTTTGCGCTGAATTTTTTGAAAATTGAGCGCATTTCAGCGCATTTCTTACATAAATTTTCGAAATTTTCTCGGCCCGGGCCAGATATTTTTTCACATTAGAAAGTTTTAAAATTTTCAAAGAAAAGCTGCAAGCATAAGGTAGAATTTAGAAAGGTGACAATTCTTGAGGACTGCCTGTTACATATTTATCAGAAAACAATTCAAAAGCTGCAGCATTAAAAAATTTAAGTCTTACGAAAGTCTGATCAGAGGTCGTTTAGGTCCATATGTTGCTTATAGCATCACAATATGTTTTTCGAACTCTGTTCAGAGAATTTTTTTATATTGTCTGCTATCATGTTAGCTAGGGCCCGGGGGAGAGATCTAATTTGGATACAATTTTCATAGCCTACCTTTATTGTAGTCGGATACATCTTCAGGCCTGCCTCCTCTTCTGTATGTTGTGGGTGGGAAAGCCCTTCCCTCTGACACACACATGGCCCATACTAACACTAACAATAACAGCGCAAGAGCCAGAGCTGAAATGAAAAAGGTAATATTAATCTGACTTTCAAACTATGCAATTTGTTGATAACATGATGAGCAAAAAACTGGGTAGGGTCCCAGGTTTAGGTGCGCGACCCTAGACCGCTCTGATCAGACCATGGGGGTCGCACAGTGGTGGCGTGGTGCGACGCAAAATACATGGTCTGGGAAACGCTTGAGTCGCACGATGCTCTGGAAAATGGTCGCACTACGGTCTGATCAGAGGGCAAAGTCTGGGAAATGGTCTCGATAATGGTCGCACTATAGTCTGATCATAGGTCGCACGAAAGTCTGGACAATGTTCGCACTGCGGTCTGATCAGAGACCAGTCTGGTTATAAGTTGCCCCAAAATCTGACTATAGAGCATTAACTGACCATATTTATTTGATTGCAGTTTTTTAGCACTGTTTTTGATGACTCAAAAGAAAAATTGCAGGCACTTCAAAATGAATTTTGTTTAAACTTTTATCAATTAGTTTTTTCTTAACCTTAACAAGATATAGTAAATTATTCAATACTAAGTTTAGTAGTATATATTTTTGAATTGAATAATTTAAACAAATAACATGTATTCAGGAATGGTCTGATCATAACATATATTTTGGAGTATGGTCTGATCAGAGGGAACGTAGGGCGCACTAAAGTCGCACAAAATTTTGGGTCACACCAGATTCACACGAAAAGTTTGGGACGCACGATAATCTGATCAGAGGGATTTGTGTTGAACGATGGTCTGATAGGTCTTTTGGGTCGCACTGCGGTCTGATCAGAGGGTCAGAGGGCTTTAGGTTGTGCGGTGGTCTGATAAGCTGGCAAAGTCTGGGAATTGGTCTGATCAGAGAGGTCTATGGCCGCGCACCTAAACCTGGGATATCAACGGGTGTAAACGACAGTTTTATAAAGCCACTGTAAATGCTGAATGCGTAGAGAGTTTAGTTCTAGGCGCTGAATGTGCTGAATAAAAAATTCAAAACTTTTCAACGCATTTGTTACCAAAATTCAGCACTTTTTCAGCATATCCCTTACATAAACTCAAAATTCAATGAGTGATTCGTGGGTCGAGGTTTTTGGGTGTTTTTTGTACGAAATGCGGTGAATGCAGCGATTTATTTAAGAAATGCGGTGATTGCGGTGCATGCGGTGCAAGAAAAAATAGTTCACAGTATTTCACCGCATTTCTTACAAAAATTCACCGCGAAATTCGCCGAATTTTGTACAAAAAATTACCGCATCAAATTTTTTGGCAAATTAATGTAAGAAAATCGGTGAAAGCGGCGAATGCTGTGAAAAAAATAGTTCGCTGCAATTGACACAAAAACTTACCGTTAAACTTACCGCATTTCTTTTTAAAAAATTACCACATTTGCTTACCAACGTTTACTGAATCTGATTTATGTTCACAAGAAATATCATAGAGGTAAGTGAAAGTTGGCGCAGTAGACTAAGAAGTTCAAGGCATGCAAGCAGTAAGAGGTTCGAAACCGTGTAAGGAAGCTTCTTTTTTGTAAGAATACTGTGAACGCTGTGAAAATAAATTAATCTCCGCAAATCACCGCATTCACTG
The DNA here is from genome assembly GCF_964194025.1 of Convolutriloba macropyga. NCBI lineage: Eukaryota > Metazoa > Xenacoelomorpha > Acoela > Convolutidae > Convolutriloba > Convolutriloba macropyga. Next base: position 52,683,346 of record NC_134476.1, read on the forward strand.
CAAAAAAGTTAGAAAACGTAGTGAAATTTTTTTCACCGCATTTCACTAAGTTTCTTACAAAAATTAACCGCCAAACCTCGACCCGGGGAGCGGAGTTATTTTGGAAAAAGGTTGTAAAAAAAACGATGATATGAAATTATATTCAAAATTTAATAGCAACAATTTTGACATATTGCAATTGTTAAAGGAATATGTTGCAAACATTAAAAACCCGTGTCGAAATTACCCTCCTGATTACTCCGAACTGATGTATGAGTAGCGTCTAATTGTCTGGGGGTGGGGTAAAACTAAATAAAATAAGGGGGTAATGTGGGTAATGGGAGGCGTTTTTAGATTTTAACCCCAAAAGTTACCCCCCAGATAGATGCAAGATTAGTTGAGTAGTTTTAGGGGGGTAAAACGATGTAAGATTAGGAGTTAATGGATGGTAATGGGGGGTAATGGGGGGAATTTTCAGTTTTAACCTCCCAAAAATACCCCCCAGAAACGATGTAGGACTAGGAGGTAAATTTATAGGGGTAAAACGATGTAAGATTGGGGGTTAATGGGGAGTGAGGGGGGATTTTGAAACTTTACCCCCCCCCAAAAAAAACCCAAAAAAGTGTAAGATTAGGGGGTAAAATTAGGGGGAAAGCGATGTAAGATCAGTGGTAGAGGGTTGAAATGGGGGATTTTTAGATTTTACCCCTCAAATATACCCTTCAAAAAATGTAAAATTAGGGTGTTATTTTAAGGGGTTGAACAATGTAAGATTAGGTTGTTAATGAGGGTAATGGGATGTAATTGGGGATGTTTAGATTTTAACCCCCCCCACCCCCCAAAAAAAACAAAACCCAGAAATTACCCCCCCCCCCCCCCAAAAAAAAAAAACAAAACCCAGAAATTACCCCCCCCCCCCCCCCAAAAAAAAGATGTATGATTTGGGAGTAAATTTGAGGGGTAAATGATGTAAGACTAGTGGGATAATGTGGAGTAAGGGAGGAACCGTTAAATTTACACCCCAAAAATTTGACCCCGACTATGGGGGTAACACGATGTAAGAGTGGGGCTGCCAATGGGGGTAAAAATGATGTTGGGGGGGGGGGGGTAATGAGGGGGGGGGGGGGGGAGGAGGGGTAAAATGAGGCCAGAGTGAGGGGTAATGGACACCTTACCCCCTACTCTTGCGTTGTTTTACCTCCATTTCTCCTTACTCTTGCGTCTTTTTACCCATTACCCCGACTCTTGCGTCGTTATACCCCCCCCCCCTGATTACCCCCTAATCTTACATCTTTTTTGGGGTGAAAATTTGACACGGGAAAAAATTAAATACTGAAAGTGCTGAAATGGTAGATAAGTGCAGATAAGTGCAGATAAGTAAGTAAAAGTGCAGATAAGTAAGATAAGCGCTGAAAAATTGACAAACTGTTTAATGAAAATTATGAAAGTATGTAACAAATGGGCTAAAAGTGGGGAATGATGTAAGAAGAGTGTTGAAAGTGTACGAATTATAAAAAAAGCTGAAAGCGAGATTTGTTTAAGGAAGGGTAGATAAGATGCAGGCAAAAATCTGAAACATTAAAAAAAATATTAAAAATGTGCTTGAATGTTGAATTTTTGTTTTTAATGTGCTAAAAGACGATACCAATAGCCAAACATGCCTTTTTACAAATACAAACAGCTAAAATTGTGCTTAAAACAAGACAATTCACGCGGTAAAAGGATAGGAGGCTATTTATCAAGAAAAAGGGATCGCTTATTGGGACCAGGGATCGCAAATTGTGCAACCAAACAATGGAAACTATGGAAGATGAGCGTTAAAAAAGTAAAACCTGCGTAGAATAAAAGATGTGTTGACAATTGCTGAACATTTGGTAAGAGACCAGCTGACAACTACTGGCAAGAAATATTTTTCAGCCGAAAAGTCTTACCTATTTATCCGAATAATCAGTTGTCAGGTCTTAAATTTAAGTAAGAAAAGCGTTAAAAAATCAATAAATTAGGAAGACAATTGTGTGAAATTAAATCAAAATTAGATCAAAATCAACCAGAAACTACACCCAGGATAAAACATAATCGTGAAAACTGAACAAAAAGGCTCGAATACTCTGTGCGTGGCACAGAATGTTCCCACAATCATTTTTGAGAGAATAAAACATTTCAATATATCGAAAAGAATTTTTCAGAAACGTTTGCTGTATCAGCAAACATAGTTTTTGTCGAGCTATTACGAAAAAAGCTCAAATTATTTAGCTGAAATTTGAAGCAGAAACAACAAGAAAAAATATTTCAGTTTTCAGAAGACGAAAAAAAACCTGAATAACATTTAATTACGAAATACTTAGTTGCACTTTATTTAAGATAACTATTATCAAAAGAGTTTTCCTGAAACTTATTTCAATAAACACGGGCCCCTTAAGCTCGAATTGTTTTGCATTATTGACAACTTTGATAGAGATTGATCAGCCTTTTTCTACAAATCTTTGAGAATTTAAAGGTTTTTTGTTGCGAACCCGCTTAGTGAGGGGAGGAACTATATACTCAAATGGTTTTTGTTGAGTCTATTTTGGGCGATCGGTATATTCATCATAGAGAATCGAGATCGTGTGTGGTATCTTTATAAATTGATTCAAGCGAAGAAATTGAAACGAGAAAAATTTTTTCATTTTATTGTTTCACCTAGAGTTATTGAAGTTCAAAACATTGTGAACACTTGATAATTGATATGCTTTTGTCCAATTTCAGCGCAATTTTTGCAACAATTTTGATTTTTTGGTATCAAAATCTCCTTCCAAAATTGTTTTGTTTTTTAAACGATAAAATAAGGCGTAACTTTGTGTTCCTCAAACACGAGCGGCAATAAACAATTCTAGTTAGTGGCTCATCGGGAACCTTACAATCCTAAAGATCCATTTTCTATTGAGTGCCCCTAATCAGAATTTTTTGGTTTTTTCTTGTGTCATTTAGAGAAAAGTACCATTTCAAATCTGAGCCCTTTTAATGAACTTTATTTACGACCAAACAGTGCCCAATGAACCTTCATTTTGTTTTCAAGGAATCAACGCGGATGGTTTTTATGGTATCGACAGTGTGTTTTCGTAATTTTTAATGAACTTCTGTAGTTAGCCTGCATTTGTTGCATTTTTAATTGTATTTTCTTCCTCCTTAATTAACAGTGAAAGTTTTGTCCTAAAAAAGATTTAAATGAACCTACCTAACGTTTTAAACGTACACCTATTGGTTCTTGAGTAATCGAAAGAACAAAATTTAAAAAAAAATGAACGTTATTCATTTTTAAACTCTTTTCTGTGAACTTGTTGACCTGTCTCATTAATGACAGCTCCATTATTTCTAATATTGACTCTAAAATTGGTCTGGTTGGCAATTTTTTTTCTTGTAGATGTTTTTATTTAATTTGATGCTACTAGTTTTCATAAAAAATTGTAATTTTTGGACATTTGTTCAGAAAAGTATTTTTTTTTTCTGAAATCCTGTTACCTTAAGAAAGATTTTAAAGTTCGCCTTGGCCTTGAAAAGCAACTCATTAGAAAATGAAGAAAGTTATTGTTGAACAAATTTTTGTTTCAATAACTTTGACACTTTCTTCTGGCTTTTTTCCTTTGAATTGCTTTTGCCTTTATTTGTTGCTCTTTTTCTAGTCATAAAAATTTTTCTGAATACTGAATGATATCTCTGGCTTCAATCAGGGTATCAGAAGACGTTTCTGGTAGTTTTCATTGAGAGCCAATGGTTTTGGGTGGCTCTGATGCTATGAATTTTTAATAAAATTTAGTGATTTTTGTAAATGAGATGATTGTTGTCATTTTGAAGTCACTTTATCAAGAAACAGAGGGATTCCCATGGTGTTTAAGAAAAATAAAATTAGCTTATCTAAAAATTTTTTACATAAATTTTTTTCAGTTGGTAACTTTGACACTTTCATCTAGCTTTCTTGTTTTCAAAGTATTTGTAATGTTCTTTGAACTTCTTTTTTTTGTCCTTATTTCTGTCAGCTTAAAACTTAGTC
>NC_134476.1:52687551-52749498 GCF_964194025.1 Convolutriloba macropyga
TATGAAAAATCTCAAGATTTCAAATGACTTGATTGTTGTTTATCAAAAAATTCATTTTTTTTCAATACTGTATTATTTGGAAATGGTGAAAAAACAATAAGGGAAATGCTTTTCAAAAATAAAATAGAAGAATAAACGCTAGTGGTCTTAAATTATTGAAATTTGACAAAAATTTAGCCAAATTTGATCAAAAGTTAGGCTAACTTGCATATAATTAAGCTAAATTGCCTGAAAAAAGGTGATTTTTTTTCCAAAAATGCAAAATTCTGGAAACTTTTTTTGTAATGAAATTTTAGTCGTATAGGGCTTCAAATTTTAGACACATAGAGCATATTGCGAACAATTACATCAAAACAGTTAGAAATCAAAATTTTGTTGCTAAGCCCAAAAAAAAAATGTTTCAAATAATGTTGTCCAATGCATCATGAATAGACCAGTATAATTCTGTGTCGATATTTAATTTAAATGGACTGTTTTTCAAAAGGCACCTTTATGAATTTCAAAAAAATGTATCAAAAATTTGTTTGCGGTCCAATCAATCAAGTTATGATGAGCGCTTCTTTTTATTGTGCTTAAGGTTTATATATAGTTGTCTATGATTATTTGAGTCTATGGTGTCTTTTGCATAAAAACTTTATGTTGCAAAAGTTTTTGAAAGAGTTGTTACGTAACTAAGTATTATAATTTGTTAGTATGATCTGAACAATTGAGAATGTCTTCCAATTTATACCGAACGCTACTATGCGAAAAAAAGCGCATGGGGTTAACCGATTAGTGGACAAACAATAAGTGGACAAACAACATTATTTGACATCAAATAAAATGTGCCGTCATCGATATAAGGAAAAACTTAATTGTCTTTTTTCAGAACCAACATGTAAAAGATTTTTTTCCAAACTTAACACTGACTTTATAAAAAATTTCCATGAGCCTTGCAAACCCCAGTCGAGACCAGATGGTTATCTTGCAAGATTCTGCCAGAATCTTGCAAAAACTGCCTATCTTGCAAGATCTGACATAAAAATGGTTATCTTGCAAGATCTGGCAGAAAAATGGTTATCTTGCAAGATTCTTGCAAGTTCGTTCCGGTCGAGCTGTCCTCTTATTGGCTCTCATTCATGCAACACATTTCATTTCGACCAAAAATTTACTTAAGAATCAGTTGCGTGTTTTTTAAGAAAAAAAATAAATTTGAATAGATTTTAAATCTGGAAATATGAATTATCTAAAGAAAACAAATTAAAATCTGCCTTTGAGAACAGTTGACACAAAAATAAATTACTATCAAAAATAATTTTCCTTCAATTTTATCAAGATTTACAAAACTACACGTCTATATTACCTTTTCTGATGAAGAAATTATGTGTTATTATTCTTTGCATCTTAAACAGCTTTATTTCGTTTAATTTAGCTCCTTACGATTAATTTTTCTTGACAATGCCCAAAAAATTTGATGCTTAGATTAATACTTTTCTGATGTTTTTTTAATAATTGTCTTTCGCTTTTTGTCGATGCGCAAAATATCTGTACATTCGAATATTGCAACCGTTTTAGCGTTTTCTTTCCAAGTGTAAGGTCTTTTCAAGTGTAAGAAAGTTTTTTTGCAAACGGCTATCTTGCAAGATTCTTGCAAAATGAACGGTTATCTTGTAAGATTCTGGCAGAACGAATTGCTATCTTGCAAGATTCTTGCAAAAAATGGTTATCTTGAAAGATCTTGCAAGATTCTGCCAGATTCTGGCAAAATCTTGCAAGATAACCATTCGGATCCGGCTTGGGAATTCATTAAAAAATATTACAAAGGCAGGAAGTGCCGGTAAATTTTCAAGCTCGGTCCAAATAACGACTTATGCGCACTCAACTTTATCATTATCAGTCATTGATAGCTCTAATTTGTGCAGAACCCTAAGAAATCCTTGCTAAAATTTTTAAAACGCAATTAAATATGCTGTAAATTATTTTTGTAGTCACATCCACCGAACCGTTGTCTTACATTATTTCAGACAATGAATGCAACTGACCGAAGAACCACCAAACATATAGCTAAGCAAGAGTTCATCCGGATTTTTTGACATGCAGGATGAACTTTTATCTCAAACCGATATTTGTTGTATTCTGCAAAGAAATTGCAAAATAGTTGCAATACTAAAAAGTAACGGATCATCCGAAGATAATCACTGCATCTTCAGTTTCTTGTAGGAGACAAAAAAAAGTTTTGGCGTTTTCAGTTGATTCTAGTGTTTCCAACTTCGAATTCTGTTCACAGAGAGCGTTTGTTTAATCAAAAAGGATGCATGATGACAGTCAGGATATGATCAGGCTCTACAGGTTCGCTTCAAGGGTATGCACTCAAGGGAACGCCGAAATCAAATGGGACAAATGTTTACAAAGTTTTGACAAGGTATGCGATACAAGAGTCAGAAAAATGTGTGAGCAGATCTTAAAAAAGACAGCGCCCCAATACAATTCAAATTGAGTTGTAAAAGACCACGATGTCCCCAATAATAGCCACTATCACTGCTATTAAAAGAATATAAACGAGCTCGGAAAGAAAAATTCTGTTCTTTGAAAAAAGAGTTCTCTTAAAAACTGTTCAAAACTTGAGACATTTTAAAATCATTATTCATAATCACCCCTTTAAGCTGTTTTTTAAATATTTTTCAAAAGAACAGAGATTTAAAATATGATATGTGCTGATTTAAAACGTGTGTACTACAGTAGGAATTAAAATCAGGTAATTAAACCAAGCTTTGTAGATTATGATTTTTCATGACTTTTGAAAATATTTGGTTAAGGAAAATTAATGAATTTTGAATTTGCAGCAATTTGTTTTTTTACTGGTTATCTAGACCGTGTACAGACAGCTTTTATCTGATTTTTAGTTAGGGAAAATTGAATTTCTGTAGTTTAGGTTTTATTCAAACTATATCTTATTTTTTAAGGTGAGATATGAAAAGTTTTTATATGTAATTTGAATTTTCAGAAAAAAAATATAACAATTGACCACTAACAGACAAATCACAAAAAATTTTATCCCCCTTTATCAAGATTTAAAAAACAGTTTAAAACGAAATGAACATTGGATGAAAGTTGAGGTGAGGGAAGGGTTAACAAGCTGAAGGGTTAACAAGGTCTTAATTTTTGGTAAAAAAAAACGATTCTTTTTCAATTCTTTACTATATGAAGAGATTGACAAAACAATAAGATACTTGCGTTTCAAAAACACATTAGACAAAAACTGCTGGTTGTCTTAAATGATTGAATTTTGACTAGCATTTGATTACAATTGATCAAAAATTATGCTAAATTGCCTCAAATTAGCTTGAGTTGTCTGAAAAAAATGAATTTTTTTCCAAAAATGCAATACTCCTGACATTTTTAATTGTAGTGAAGTCTCAGACTCAGAGAGCTTCAAATTGATACCACATATGCTAGCCTAGAATGCCCTTAAAAGTAAAAAAATGAACAAAATAAGAAATTGCTTCTAGCATAAAATTTTCTAAAATTGTGAGAACACTTACAATAAAAAACAACTCCAAAAAACTATTGTTTTTAAGTTTTTAAGGCCAAAAACCGTTGTTAAATATTGTTGTCCAATTTATTATGCAGCTACCAAGACAATATTGTAACGGCTGCTTTCCAACAAATGACAAGGAAAGTTTTCTACCGCCCAGTCCGTCATTAGCTGTTTACAACCTGTCAGGTTACAAAGTCGTGCAGTTCGCATTTTCAACTTTATATCTGCTGCCTTTTACTGAGTTTTGGTTATTAACGCAATAATTCTAGTAGTAGCTGTTCAACACCAAAAATTTTGTATCGTTTTAATTTGCTCGCTGTTGTTTATGTTAATGAACGATTTTAAGGGGGTGTATTCGCTTTCAGACTAGAACGCAATTCACAGAGGAGAGTCCGTCTTTTGCCATAAGCGGACATGAATTATTAATCAAAACTGAGGTCCTTAGTTTGTCACTGGAGCCGAAGCCACAGAGACATCGTAGCTTCTAGATTTTTGGTTTGAAAAACTCAAATCTGCGAATTGTAAGTCATAAATTACCGCCTATAGTTTCAACGAACTAATTATAAATAGTTCGTCTGGTCAAAGAAAAAGTTTTTCGTTATCCTAATGTTTAGCTATCAGAGGCTCTTTGATTTCTTTTCTCTCGTTACTTAAACTTTTGGGATCAAATTGATGGCTAGATAAATTACAAGTTTCACGTTAACAAATTACGGTATTTACCTGCCCAAGTGATATTGTGGCAATCCTCAATTTGGTCATTTTAACCTTCAAATTGTAAAGATTTTCACTCCTACGTGGTTGTGGTTTCAATTTTATCTATAACCGGCTATTCTTTTTGTACATGTAACCTCTCAACCGTTGACTGAGTGAACACAACTATGTCGACATAACACCAAAACGTCACTTTTTCCTTGCAAAACTGACGTCAGGAGTTGGCTGTTAACCGCCATGTAGATTAACCTTAGAGATTTTCATATACATGTCAGAATTTTGATGAAGAAGTGACGCAATAATGTATGTTATGACAAAGCGTACTCCGTATTTTTAAATTTAGAAACCAGATATGTCGACATTATGTCAAGATAATGACCAAAAATTGCCTTGCATGCTCAAAATTTGTTGCTTTAACAAAAGAAATGTTTGAGGAAATTGTTATTGCTTGGCCTTCACAACGCCGGCCCTCTTTTCCATCACGAAAACATTTTTCCTGTTTGGTAACACAGGGGCGAGCTTCACGACTGATCTCTTGTAAACTTCATCGTTCATTCAATCTTTCGCTGATGGGGTCACTCTGTCGGACTTTTCGATGGTCTCCGTGACTCAACCTAGATTTTACTATCCCCGCTTGTCTGTGTTTTCGATCAACCAAACGAGGTTGCCTTCTGCAAATTTTTTGTTCGCTGTAGATTGCCAATTTTGTTGGTATAGTTCAATGTTGGCAATTCTTCTTTGCGGAATCTGTCCCAAATGAGATTTGCATAGGCTTGCGTTTGTCGACAGAACTTTCAACGACCGACGATTTTCTCTGTGCATGGTGGATAGGGTAAATACACGTTCTTGATGCCAAGCAAGAAGAGATTGCGAGTCATTGCTTCTACGTCATTTACATCTGAACTGCTTACTGGAGTCAACGGTCTCGCATTCAATGTTTGCTCCACGATACACATCCTTGTTGAAAGAACGTCCTTCGTAACCAATCTGTTCCTAACAGTGCATAGATTGCTTTTTTGCAACTTTTTACCGACCGTCCCATACCCCTCCAAATTGAGGTGCTGCGGGAGGGTTGAACTTCCATCTGATTCCTTGTTAAATTGGATGCTCTGTGACTCCTTCTTTGTTCCATGAAGCAATGTACTCGACAAATTCTCGTTCAACTTCAACAAATTTTGTCCCGTTTTTGCTGACTTTTGTACATGGTTTGCCGCTTATTGCGATAAATTGTATGATTACATTGAGACAGCTCTATCTGTCTAACTAGGGTACCACTTCTATATATACCGCCCTATCAGTTAGACATGTGAACAGACAACACCATTGTTTTTCTTTTCTGCGCCCAATTTTGACAGTGAAAAGGCAAAATTAGTCAACTCTAACAATTGTAATTGCTGTTGGAGTGTCTAATCGCTCTTCGGTAAATCTGCCCTTACTGGTGCAATCTTTTGTTCTCTGCCCTTTCTGATTGTTCTTGATTGATAGCAAAGCGTTGCGTATGCCTAGGACCCACAATTTCTGCTGAAAATGGTTTCTCACATGATCTGTGCCTTCGTGTTGATTTTTCATGTGTTCAAGTTGTAAAAAATTAATTCGACCGCTTGTTGTTTCGAATGTAACAACATTGGAAGCTTTGCGTTGAAGTCCAGTTGACTTTTATCTAATCTGCCTTTGGTGCAACTAAGTCCTTTCTCATCCAAGAAAGGTGAGAACTATAAGACTTTGCTGCTTTTTGAGATTTCCATCTCAATTTTCAGAGATTTCATCTCTTGAAAAGACTCTTCTTGCTGTAGTAACTTGAAGATAATTGCTTTTGCTTTTTCTCTTTTCTCAATGCGTACTAATGTTGTTGCTGGCATGGGTTTGCTCATTGCTGGCTTCACATATGCCATTGTAATTACTAGTCTGTTAAAGTTACTGAGTTGTTCCCACTGAAAAACAACTTTCCTTTCTTCAGCCTGTGTCATGAATATTGATGAGGGTATGTTCTCTTCGACTGAGGTAAAGACAAGATTCACTTGCTCTGGACGTCCACTCTGTGGTTGCTTCAACCTGGCCGGCCCTGTTGAGCCACTCATTTCTCCTGAGTTCCTCAATGTTGATTGCATTTGCGCCAATGTCCGCTTGGTTGTTGATACCGCTCACAATTCTCCACTGTGAAACATCAGATTTTTTCTAATATCTCAGCCGCTCGATTGACCACAAAGACTTGTTCTTTACGATGGGAGCCGTGTATCTAATGCAGTACTGTTGTTGAGTCTGACTGAAAACTGCAACATTGTATCTTCTTCTCGTGTTCCTTCACTATCTGTTTCTTCTACCGTACTGCCATCACTGCCGCTTGCTTTTCCAGTCGTGGTTTTGAAAGATGCCCCATCGGTGCTATTCTGCTTTTTCCTATTACAAACGATAATTCGGCCGAGTATTTCTTTGTTAGGATCATCGATTGCCAACTGCACAAACCGTGCCTTCAAATGCGTCAACAAACAAACGCATGAAGTTCCGTTTTGTCCCCCGCAGTATTGAAGTATCTTCGATCGATGCTTGTTTCAGCTACAATTGGAAGTTTTTCCATCCAACTCAAGAACTCTCCTTCTTCACAGGCTCCCTTACGTTACCCAAGTGTTGACCATTTTTGGTCCAGATGCCCTTGAGAAGCGGTCTCATGTGAATAATGAACGGGGAAAAACAATCCAATTGGGTCAAATTACGAAGACATTATTTGAATATTCTTCTGAGTTATGGGTGTTTCAAAATTCTTTTTTGGTACCTCTATAAATTTGATAACTATGATGAGTAACTGGCCATTGTAATTCAAGCACTTAAGATCCCTCCAAGTTGAGTTCAATCTCTATTTTTTTCGTGTTTCTAAATGACTTTTAGTCTACTGGGATTGCCACCGAAAACTCGTCTTTTTTTGCTTCTCCACTTTTTCAATTCAAATCAATCTGTGTTCGGAAAGAAGATGTCGCAACTGACTGAAGACCTCAATTGCCTCCTCAAGCGTTTCCAATGATCTGATGTAATCGTGCAAATAGAATTTGTTTTGTATTGCTTTTGATGCAGTAGGGTACATCTCTTCGTTATCGCGTCTCACTTGTTTGAGAGCATAGTTTGCGCAAGTTGGAGAGCTCTTAGCTCCAAAGATTTGACGCTGATTTTCTTATATTTGAATAGGGTCATTAGTTCTTGGCCATCATGGAAATCTCAAGCAAGTTCTATCCCGCTCGGGAGTTTGCAGTTGTAGAGAAATTGACTCCATATCTGCTGCTAGGGCTATTAGTCCTGCACGAAATCTGAGAACTGTTCTAATCAACCCATGCAGTAGATCAGTTCCTGCTAGTAGCTTGTCTTATAAGCATACTTTTTTGTACTTTGGTGCATCACTGCAAACACGTTTCAATTAGCCAGGATTGTTCGGGTTTAGCACTGGATAGTGCGGCAAATAACATTTTTCCCGAAATCGTCTTTCACTTCGGACTCGTACAATATCTTTACGAATCTCTTCTCTACCCCTGTATCTATCAACTGTTGATGCAAACTTTTAAGGTTTGTGTCCCATTGAAATCTTGGCTACAGTGAGCGAAGCTGACCCAAAGCTCAGCTGTTGTTTTTCGGCCGGTTAGGCTGTGTTTTTCTCCAAAGCATTCCCAATTCGTACCACTCGCCTGTAAAATCTGTCCTACTCTCTGGCATTTTTTGTGCCTGCGATTCCTTCTCCGAATGAGTGACGACGTTAATTTTGTAAGCATAGGCTTATGTGTTTCATCATTTTTGGACACTCTCATCCGTTTTCACATCTTCTGTGAACGCGAAATCACAGACATTTTGTCTTCATTTGCCCGTGAACGGCTTAATGTTCACTTCCTGTTCCTATCTTGTAGTCCAATGCTCTCTTTAGCTGGTAAGCATCTTGACTCAGAATGATGCTGATTTCCATCAAATTCAACGTTCTCTTGGGGAGAAGATTCAAGTCAATGAAATTTTGCTTCAGCATATTATAGTCGTAGTTTGTGGAATGAAACATCTTTATATTTAGTTCGAAATTTCAGAAAGATTTAACCATTAGCAGACAGATCTCAAATTATTTTATCCCTGTTTGTCATAAATTAAACAAAGTTTTAAAACGAATTGAACATTGGATGAAAAAGTTAGGTAATGGAAGCTTGAAAAAGCTGAAAAAATTTCGCATTCTTTCTCACACGTTGATAAAACGATAAGATACCTGCTTTCAAAAGAGGCAATAAAAACTGCTGATTGTCTTAATGAATTGAATTTCTACAAACCTTTTAGCGAAAATTGACCAGAAATTAGGCTACATGGCCTGAAATTAGGCTGATTTGGCGACAAAAGAGATAAAATTGTTTTTTCAAAAATGCAAATTTCCTGACGTTTTTCTTTATAGTGAAACTTTAGATGCAGAGATCACTATTTTGATGACACATATGCTAGCCCAGAATGCCCTAAAAAAATTGTCCAACAAAATGAATAAAAGTGGGGCTAGCATAAAAGTCTCATTCTTTTTGAAAAAAAAGAATAATTACATCAAAACATTTCGAAAGGAAATTTTGGTCGTTAAGGATTCTCTGAAAAAATTTGAAAAGCATAGAAAAATGCTGCGACTTTTTTTCCCACATCAGCCGAATCGTTATCTTACATCTTTTCAGACAAAAATGCAAGTGATCAGATATCCAGAAAACATATAGCTGAACAAGAGGCCATCCGTATTGAAAACCATGCAGGATGAAATTTTTTCTCAAGACAATAATTGTTGTTTTTCTGTAAATAAATCAGAAGCTAGTTGCAAAACTAAATTGCATTAAATCAAGTGGAATTAATCACTGTATCTCCAATTTTTGTAGAAGACAATTTACGTTTTGGGATTTCAGTTGATTCTTCTGTGTTTTCAGTGAGATTTCTGTTGACTGAAAGCGTTTGTTTAATCAAAGAAAAATTGATAGCAAAGAGTCAGGATATGATCAGCGCCTTCAGGTTCTCTTTCGATGGCATGCATTCAAGAGAACACCAGAATCGAAATGAGCAAATGTTTGCGAAGTTTTGATAAGGTATTCGAAACAGGAGACAAAAATTGAAAAATATAGCCGGCAGATTGCCGGAAAATAGCCGCGATGGACGTTTGTGGCCTTCCGTGAACTAAAACAATGAAGCAAATAAGATAGACAGATCGAGCGCTAGTTCTTCAATGGACCACAAGACTTTTGGGGTTAGTCTCGGACCGACAAATTGATGAGACATACGGTCTATAAGGCAAAATCTCTATAGGAGTTTTTTTCAAAACTGATACTCAATACAAATACTCAAGAATTAGGGCATTTAATTTGGCAGTACTTAGATGCACACTATTGATCTTTAACTAGTAAATATTCAGTAAAATTAAATTTCCATAAGTAAGTTCAGAAGTCATTTTTTGAGTGAAGTAAGTCACGCAATCGACCTAAAAGCAGAAGTGACGTCACTCACACAAGTTGTAACTGCAAAGCATTAAAAATCACTGAAATCATTGAAAAAGTCATTTCGAAGAAATCAGATAGTAACAATCATCAATGGCGAGGACGAATTAAGAAACATAGCATGACAAGTCCTGGCGTACAACTCAAAGCGTTTTAATTGAGTAAGCAAACAATCAGACCTAAAACGGACTATGAGTAAATTGGGAAAGTTACTTCTAAAAAAATCAGATAAAAAAACAAAAAAAAAACAGAAAATCAATGTCAAAATGCCATATGTGAATAAAAAGCACTAGCGCGAAATCGAAATTTGGTTAAACAAACTAGAATGAACTATGAATGAATTTGGCAAACAATTTACAAAAAAATCGATAAAACAGTGAAAATTAGTGAAATTGCCGCAGGTGAACAAAAAACCAGTAGCGAGAAAGCGAATTTTTGTGAAAAGACCGCTTTCTCTCTCTACTTTAGCATTAGAGCAAAAAAATTCACGCTTTTTTACTCTTTTTTTCGCTCAACTTCCTGTTTTGGCGTGACCAAAAGCACTGCTCCAATTTGACTTCAAAAATAATTAAAAAAATATGTGAACAGATCTTAAAAAAGACAGCGCCTCAATACAATTCAAATTTTTTGAATTGTACAAGACCACGATGTCCCCAATAATAGCCGCTATCGCTTCGCGGCTAATAAAAAAGAAAAAAAAAGCTCGGAAAGAAAAATTGTATGGACTTCAGTTGAAAGCTGTTCAAAACGTGATATATTTCCAAACTCTATGAACCGCCCTCACCATCAATTTGTGACTCCAGAATAAGGAATCATAGCCAAATACTTAATACTTTGAGTCTAGTAAAGTGTAAGGCTATAAGAGAGCTGCTCAGCAACTTAATTTTGACAGATAATTAAAACAACGAATTATAGAGTCATAAATAACGACATCTCTCCAAATTTTCTCTTCGAGTTGGAACAACAGAAAGCCATAACGCGTCTTCGATTCGTGAAGACAGAGCCTCTCCAAAAATGTTCTTCAATTCATAAAAAACAGAAAAGAATAACTCTTCTTCGAGTCGTAAAAAACTTCTTCAATACTCCTCTTCAAGTAAAAAAAAACCAAAACGCCTTTTGCGGTTGTAAATAATTACTTCTCCAGTACTCCACTTCAAGTCGTAAAAACAGAAGAAAAAGTAACCCCTATTGGAGTCATAAAAAATGGAGAGAGAGAAAAACTGATAGAGAAAGAGAGAGAGAGAGATAAGGATAGTACAAAACAACTAATAAGAGAGTCTAAAACATACCTACTTAAAATTTGGAATAACAAATGCAAATAAAACAATATAAATGACTACTTGCGGACCTCAAACTCTAGAAAACTTTGCTACTGAATAAGAAATGTTTGACTAAGCTCGGTAAGTTCAGCTTGGATTGTTTCACATAAATATCAAGTGAACGTAGCAGCATGACCGTTTTGAAACCGATACTCTGCTCAATCAAGAAGATTTTAAATGGCTGATTTTTTATTGTAAAAAAATACAAAAATTAAATAACATAAGGAGATTTCCAAGCACGGGACATGATAACTCTCACAGACTACTTTGACAGAAGTTGAGACTCAAAAGAAACCTTGAATATCGCAACATCAGCAAAAACCGTAAGTAGCCCAAAAATTTAACTTACTTGGAACGCCCAGGGTACGAATTAATTAGTCAGTAAAAACTTCGAGGCTTATTTGAAAGATTGAACTTAGACTTAAAGAAATAAAAGTTTAGTTTTTGGGCGCTAAACTATCGGCTCTAGGTCCCTCGGCTGACTAAAATTTTGTTCTAACATATAATTAAATGGTTTTGATTATTTAAACAGGTTGAGACACTTTAGAGGCTTCAAATGGTTGAATTTTCTCCATCTCTCTGGATTGTCCCAATATCTAATTTTGAATTGCAATGACGAATTTCATAGATTAGCGGCCTGCCTGTCAAATACAATTTTTTTTAAATAAATCGTTTGACAGTAAAAATAAAGGAAACCTCTGAGCGTTTATTATTTTTTATGGAACAGAAATTTGGAAGGCCAGATTTCAGGAAGAAGCCTTTCCTTCCATCTAAATAACAAAGCAAACGCAAAGTTTATTGAGAGGGGCTGACTGAAGGGGAGGCAGCAAGAACTGCCATCCACACCATGAATTGGTCTCCTCAAATGTTGATCCAACGCATACTTAGATACCATATTTCATTGCTTTTTCGCATTTTAGCTGAATTTACAGATGTCAGCTACAATGCGAATATTACCAACCAAATTGCTGTTCTTTCGCCGCTAATTTTGTCACGTCCCTTTAAGCGCAATCTAGCAACAATTGCAAAGCGAATATTTGCGACTAACCCCCCCCCCCCCCCCCCTGAATCGAAAAAGATGATCAAAAGACTAATACCCTTAATCAAAGGACAAGAGTCAATTACACTTGTCGCGTGATTGCGAACACTGTAAAATACGGAATATACCGACCTCAAACAGCGTCAATGTGCTTTTTCTCATGCAATGTAATTTTGCCTCCAAAAAAGCTGCTCAGCCACTAAATGTCCTCGGTGTGACAAATATGATTTTTGTCTTGAAAAAGCTTTTTTGCCGTATTGGCTGCAAATAATACTAAAAAACTGTCCTGCGCCCGGCTTATCTCGGAGAGTTCTGAAAAACCTTTTTTTAACCTTCCAATTTACCATCGTTTATCTAGGTCGAATAGCATTTATCGTTCGTTAAAACGTTTTTTTTTCACGATACTGTAGTAAAAATGGAAAAGGAACTAATAGTACATCGAATTATTTGTCACAACTAGCTAGGTAGTGGTGATTTTTTTTCCACCGCTCTAGCACTGAAAGTAAAAAAGATAAATAAAGTAAAAAAAAGTAAATTCGCAACACTTTCTGGTTGCAACACACAAATTTGTTTAAAAACATGTGTAATAGGCAAAAAATGTCAACTACGAGCAATATGCTACTATGACTCAAAGAGGCAACAGTTTGAAACCGAAATTTTAAGCGCTTAGCCAAAACTTTTAGAAAAATTCCTCAAAGCATTGTCAATTTGTTCTAAAAGGTTTGAGAAACAGGGAAAATGCATGTAAATTTTGTTCTAAACAGTTTTCATGTGCACACAAGTTAATGATTGCCATTACTGTCTATTGAAAAATTTGAGGATTCAGAGCTGATAATTAAAAGGCATATAAAGTTGCAGTGATTATTATGGTTGTTCACCACATTATGCGCCCCCTCAAACAAGTCCAGAGAATTAGGAGAAATTACAAGGGCTCCTCCTCCCCCTCCTGAAAAACACTTACATATAAACCCAGCCGTCAGTCCTCCTGAAAACAGTCGTCCGCATTTGCAAAAAAACCTGTTGCTAAACAATTTGCCATAAGATTCTCAGTATGGAGAAATGTGGATTTACTCTAAATTTCAGCTCCTCTTGTTTGATGAGTGTTACATGCATTGAAACGTCCGAGTTCATAAATTAATCATCAGTTAATCTCAAACCAGTTTGAAAGTTATCAAACGCCAAATCGCTGCAGTGCCAGATTATAGAGCGCTAAATGTCTCCATATCCAATTTCTTTTTTCATGTGCAAGGTTCTTGTTTGTCGAATAGCATTTATTGTTCATTCAAATGTTTTTTTCACGATATTGTATTAAAAATGGAAGAGGAACTAGTAGTACATCGAATTAGTTGTCACAACATGCTAGGTAGCGGTGATTTTTTTTTCCACCGATCTAGCACTGAAAGTAAAAAAGATAAATAAAGTGAAAAAAAGTAAATTCGCAACACTTTCTTGTTGCAACACACAAATTTGTATAAAAAAATGTGTTACAGGAAAAAAACGTCAACTACGAGCAATATGCTACTGTGACTCAAGGCGAAACAAAATTAACTGATGCAAATAATTAGGGTGAAAAAAAGTAAATTTGCAACACTTTCTATATGCAACACAAAGAATTTTTAAGAAATGTGTTATAAGCAAAAAAACGTCAACTACGAGCAATTTCCTACTATGACTCAAAGAGGCAACAGTGTGAAACAGAAATTTCAAGCGCTTAACCAAAACTTTTAGAATAATTTCTCAAAGCGTTGTCATTTTATTCAAAAAATTTTGAGAAACAGGGGAAATGCATGTGAGTTTTGCTCTAAAGAGGTTTCATGTGCACATAAGCTAATCATTGCAACTACTGGTTATTGAAAAATTTGAGAATTCAAAGCTGATAATTAAAAGGCATATAAAGTTGCTGTGATTATTATTGTTGTTCACCACATTATGCCCCCTCAAATAAGTCCAGATAATTAGGAGAAATTACAAGGGCTCCTCCTCCCCCTCCTGAAAAACACTTACATATAAACCCAGCCGTCAGTCCTCCTGAAAACAGTCGTCCGCATTTGCAAAAAAACCTGTTGCTAAACAATTTGCCATAAGATTCTCAGTATGGAGAAATGTGGATTTACTCTAAATTTCAGCTCCTCTTGTTTGATGAGTGTTACATGCATTGAAACGTCCGAGTTCATAAATTAATCATCAGTTAATCTCAAACCAGTTTGAAAGTTATCAAACGCCAAATCACTACAGTGCCAGATTATAGAGCGCTAAATGTCTCCATATCCAATTTCTTGTTTCATGTGCAAGGTTCTTTTTTGTCGAATAGCATTTATTGTTCATTCAAATGTTTTTTTTCACGATATTGTATTAAAAATGGAAGAGGAACTAGTAGTACATCGAATTAGTTGTCACAACATGCTAGGTAGCGGTGATTTTTTTTCCACCGATCTAGCACTGAAAGTAAAAAAGATAAATAAAGTGAAAAAAAAGTAAATTCGCAACACTTTCTGGTTGCAACACACAAATTTGTATAAAAAAATGTGTTACAGGAAAAAAAACGTCAACTACGAGCAATATGCTACTGTGACTCAAGGCGAAACAAAATTAACTGATGCAAATAATTAGGGTGAAAAAAAGTAAATTTGCAACACTTTCTATATGCAACACAAAGAATTTTTAAGAAATGTGTTATAAGCAAAAAAACGTCAACTACGAGCAATTTCCTACTATGACTCAAAGAGGCAACAGTGTGAAACAGAAACTTCAAGCGCTTAACCAAAACTTTTAGAATAATTTCTCAAAGCGTTGTCATTTTATTCAAAAAATTTTGAGAAACAGGGGAAATGCATGTGAGTTTTGCTCTAAAGAGGTTTCATGTGCACATAAGCTAATCATTGCAACTACTGGCTATTGAAAAACTTGAGAATTCAAAGCTGATAATTAAAAGGCATATAAAGTTGCTGTGATTATTATTGTTGTTCACCACATTATGCCCCCTCAAATAAGTCCAGATAATTAGGAGAAATTACAAGGGCTCCTCCTCCCCCTCCTGAAAAACACTTACATATAAACCCAGCCGTCAGTCCTCCTGAAAACAGTCGTCCGCATTTGCAAAAAAACCTGTTGCTAAACAATTTGCCATAAAATTCTCAGTATGGAGAAATGTGGATTTACTCTAAATTTCAGCTCCTCTTGTTTGATGAGTGTTACATGCATTGAAACGTCCGAGTTCATAAATTAATCATCAGTTAATCTCAAACCAGTTTGAAAGTTATCAAACGCCAAATCACTACAGTGCCAGATTATAGAGCGCTAAATGTCTCCATATCCAATTTCTTGTTTCATGTGCAAGGTTCTTGTTTGTCGAATAGCATTTATTGTTCATTCAAATGTTTTTTTTTCACGATATTGTATTAAAAATGGAAGAGGAACTAGTAGTACATCGAATTAGTTGTCACAACATGCTAGGTAGCGGTGATTTTTTTTCCACCGATCTAGCACTGAAAGTAAAAAAGATAAATAAAGTGAAAAAAAAGTAAATTCGCAACACTTTCTGGTTGCAACACACAAATTTGTATAAAAAAATGTGTTACAGGAAAAAAAACGTCAACTACGAGCAATATGCTACTGTGACTCAAGGCGAAACAAAATTAACTGATGCAAATAATTAGGGTGAAAAAAAGTAAATTTGCAACACTTTCTATATGCAACACAAAGAATTTTTAAGAAATGTGTTATAAGCAAAAAAACGTCAACTACGAGCAATTTCCTACTATGACTCAAAGAGGCAACAGTGTGAAACAGAAACTTCAAGCGCTTAACCAAAACTTTTAGAATAATTTCTCAAAGCGTTGTCATTTTATTCAAAAAATTTTGAGAAACAGGGGAAATGCATGTGAGTTTTGCTCTAAAGAGGTTTCATGTGCACATAAGCTAATCATTGCAACTACTGGCTATTGAAAAACTTGAGAATTCAAAGCTGATAATTAAAAGGCATATAAAGTTGCTGTGATTATTATTGTTGTTCACCACATTATGCCCCCTCAAATAAGTCCAGATAATTAGGAGAAATTACAAGGGCTCCTCCTCCCCCTCCTGAAAAACACTTACATATAAACCCAGCCGTCAGTCCTCCTGAAAACAGTCGTCCGCATTTGCAAAAAAACCTGTTGCTAAACAATTTGCCATAAAATTCTCAGTATGGAGAAATGTGGATTTACTCTAAATTTCAGCTCCTCTTGTTTGATGAGTGTTACATGCATTGAAACGTCCGAGTTCATAAATTAATCATCAGTTAATCTCAAACCAGTTTGAAAGTTATCAAACGCCAAATCGCTACAGTGCCAGATTATAGAGCGCTAAATGTCTCCATATCCAATTTCTTGTTTCATGTGCAAGGTTCTTGTTTGTCGAATAGCATTTATTGTTCATTCAAATGTTTTTTTTCACGATATTGTATTAAAAATGGAAGAGGAACTAGTAGTACATCGAATTAGTTGTCACAACATGCTAGGTAGCGGTGATTTTTTTTCCACCGATCTAGCACTGAAAGTAAAAAAGATAAATAAAGTGAAAAAAAAGTAAATTCGCAACACTTTCTGGTTGCAACACACAAATTTGTATAAAAAAATGTGTTACAGGAAAAAAAACGTCAACTACGAGCAATATGCTACTGTGACTCAAGGCGAAACAAAATTAACTGATGCAAATAATTAGGGTGAAAAAAAGTAAATTTGCAACACTTTCTATATGCAACACAAAGAATTTTTAAGAAATGTGTTATAAGCAAAAAAACGTCAACTACGAGCAATTTCCTACTATGACTCAAAGAGGCAACAGTGTGAAACAGAAACTTCAAGCGCTTAACCAAAACTTTTAGAATAATTTCTCAAAGCGTTGTCATTTTATTCAAAAAATTTTGAGAAACAGGGGAAATGCATGTGAGTTTTGCTCTAAAGAGGTTTCATGTGCACATAAGCTAATCATTGCAACTACTGGCTATTGAAAAACTTGAGAATTCAAAGCTGATAATTAAAAGGCATATAAAGTTGCTGTGATTATTATTGTTGTTCACCACATTATGCCCCCTCAAATAAGTCCAGATAATTAGGAGAAATTACAAGGGCTCCTCCTCCCCCTCCTGAAAAACACTTACATATAAACCCAGCCGTCAGTCCTCCTGAAAACAGTCGTCCGCATTTGCAAAAAAACCTGTTGCTAAACAATTTGCCATAAAATTCTCAGTATGGAGAAATGTGGATTTACTCTAAATTTCAGCTCCTCTTGTTTGATGAGTGTTACATGCATTGAAACGTCCGAGTTCATAAATTAATCATCAGTTAATCTCAAACCAGTTTGAAAGTTATCAAACGCCAAATCACTACAGTGCCAGATTATAGAGCGCTAAATGTCTCCATATCCAATTTCTTGTTTCATGTGCAAGGTTCTTGTTTGTCGAATAGCATTTATTGTTCATTCAAATGTTTTTTTTCACGATATTGTATTAAAAATGGAAGAGGAACTAGTAGTACATCGAATTAGTTGTCACAACATGCTAGGTAGCGGTGATTTTTTTTCCACCGATCTAGCACTGAAAGTAAAAAAGATAAATAAAGTGAAAAAAAAGTAAATTCGCAACACTTTCTGGTTGCAACACACAAATTTGTATAAAAAAATGTGTTACAGGAAAAAAAACGTCAACTACGAGCAATATGCTACTGTGACTCAAGGCGAAACAAAATTAACTGATGCAAATAATTAGGGTGAAAAAAAGTAAATTTGCAACACTTTCTATATGCAACACAAAGAATTTTTAAGAAATGTGTTATAAGCAAAAAAACGTCAACTACGAGCAATTTCCTACTATGACTCAAAGAGGCAACAGTGTGAAACAGAAACTTCAAGCGCTTAACCAAAACTTTTAGAATAATTTCTCAAAGCGTTGTCATTTTATTCAAAAAATTTTGAGAAACAGGGGAAATGCATGTGAGTTTTGCTCTAAAGAGGTTTCATGTGCACATAAGCTAATCATTGCAACTACTGGCTATTGAAAAACTTGAGAATTCAAAGCTGATAATTAAAAGGCATATAAAGTTGCTGTGATTATTATTGTTGTTCACCACATTATGCCCCCTCAAATAAGTCCAGATAATTAGGAGAAATTACAAGGGCTCCTCCTCCCCCTCCTGAAAAACACTTACATATAAACCCAGCCGTCAGTCCTCCTGAAAACAGTCGTCCGCATTTGCAAAAAAACCTGTTGCTAAACAATTTGCCATAAAATTCTCAGTATGGAGAAATGTGGATTTACTCTAAATTTCAGCTCCTCTTGTTTGATGAGTGTTACATGCATTGAAACGTCCGAGTTCATAAATTAATCATCAGTTAATCTCAAACCAGTTTGAAAGTTATCAAACGCCAAATCGCTACAGTGCCAGATTATAGAGCGCTAAATGTCTCCATATCCAATTTCTTGTTTCATGTGCAAGGTTCTTGTTTGTCGAATAGCATTTATTGTTCATTCAAATGTTTTTTTTCAGGATATTGTATTAAAAATGGAAGAGGAACTAGTAGTACATCGAATTAGTTGTTACAACATGCTAGGTAGCGGTGATTTTTTTTTCCACCGATCTAGCACTGAAAGTAAAAAAGATAAATAAAGTGAAAAAAAAGTAAATTTGCAACACTTTCTGGTTGCAACACACAAATTTGTTTAAAAAGATGTGTTACAGGAAAAAAACGTCAACTACGAGCAATATGCTACTATGACTCAAGGCGAAACAAAATTAACTGATGCAAATAATTAGAGTGAAAAAAAGAAAATTTGCAGCACTTTCTATATGCAACACGAAGAATTTTTAAGAAATGTGTTATAAGCAAAAGAACGTCAACTACGAGCAATTTCCTACTATGACTCAAAGAGGCAACAGTGTGAAACAGAAATTTCAAGCGCTTAACTAAACTTTTTAGAATAATTTCTCAAAGCGTTGTCATTTTATTCTAAAAATTTTGAGAAACAGGGGAAATGCATGTGAGTTTTGCTCTAAAGAGGTTTCATGTGCACATAAGTTAATCATTGCAACTACTGGCTATTGAAAAATTTGAGAATTCAAAGCTGATAATTAAAAGGCATATAAAGTTGCTGTGATTATTATTGTAGTTCACCACATTATGCCCCCTCAAATAAGTCCAGATAATTAGGAGAAATTACAAGGGCTCCTCCTCCCCCTCCTGAAAAACACTTACATATAAACCCAGCCGTCAGTCCTCCTGAAAACAGTCGTCCGCATTTGCAAAAAAACCTGTTGCTAAACAATTTGCCATAAAATTCTCAGTATGGAGAAATGTGGATTTACTCTAAATTTCAGCTCCTCTTGTTTGATGAGTGTTACATGCATTGAAACGTCCGAGTTCATAAATTAATCATCAGTTAATCTCAAACCAGTTTGAAAGTTATCAAACGCCAAATCGCTACAGTGCCAGATTATAGAGCGCTAAATGTCTCCATATCCAATTTCTTGTTTCATGTGCAAGGTTCTTGTTTGTCGAATAGCATTTATTGTTCATTCAAATGTTTTTTTTTCAGGATATTGTATTAAAAATGGAAGAGGAACTAGTAGTACATCGAATTAGTTGTCACAACATGCTAGGTAGCGGTGATTTTTTTTCCACCGATCTAGCACTGAAAGTAAAAAAGATAAATAAAATGAAAAAAAAGTAAATTTGCAACACTTTCTGGTTGCAACACACAAATTTGTTTAAAAAGATGTGTTACAGGAAAAAAACGTCAACTACGAGCAATATGCTACTATGACTCAAGGCGAAACAAAATTAACTGATGCAAATAATTAGAGTGAAAAAAAGAAAATTTGCAGCACTTTCTATATGCAACACAAAGAATTTTTAAGAAATGTGTTATAAGCAAAAGAACGTCAACTACGAGCAATTTCCTACTATGACTCAAAGAGGCAACAGTGTGAAACAGAAATTTCAAGCGCTTAACCAAAACTTTTAGAATAATTTCTCAAAGCGTTGTCATTTTATTCTAAAAATTTTGAGAAACAGGGGAAATGCATGTGAGTTTTGCTCTAAAGAGGTTTCATGTGCACATAAGCTAATCATTGCAACTACTGGCTATTGAAAAATTTCAGAATTCAAAGCTGATAATTAAAAGGCATATAAAGTTGCTGTGATTATTATTGTTGTTCACCACATTATGCCCCCTCAAATAAGTCCAGATAATTAGGAGAAACTACAAGGGCTCCTCCTCCCCCTCCTGGAAAACACTTACATATAAACCCAGCCGTCAGTCCTCCTGAAAACAGTCGTCCGCATTTGCAAAAAAACCTGTTGCTAAACAATTTGACATAAAATTCTCAGTATGGAGAAATGTGGATTTACTCTAAGTTTCAGCTCCTCTTGTTTGATGAGTGTTACATGCATTGAAACGTCCGAGTTCATAAATTAATCATCAGTTAATCTCAAACCAGTTTGAAAAATATCAAACGCCAAATCGCTGCAATGCCAGATTATAGAGCGCTAAATGTCTCCATATCCAATTTCTTGTTTCATGAGCAAGGTTCTTGTTTGTCGAATAGCATTTATTGTTCATTCAAATGTTTTTTTTTCACGATTTTGTATTAAAAATGGAAGAGGAACTAGTAGTACATCGAATTAGTTGTCACAACATGCTAGGTAGCGGTGATTTTTTTCCACCCATCTAGCACTCAAAGTAAAAAAGATAAATAAAGTGAAAAAAAGTAAATTCGCAACACTTTCTGGTTGCAACACACAAATTTGTTTAAAAAAATGTGTTACTGGAAAAAAAACGTCAACTACGAGCAATATGCTACTATGACTCAAGGCGAAACAAAATTAACTGATGCAAATAATTAGAGTGAAAAAAGTAAATTTGCAACACTTTCTATATGCAACACAAAGAATTTTTAAGAAATGTGTTATAAGCAAAAAAACGTCAACTACGAGCAATTTCCTACTATGACTCAAAGAGGCAACAGTGTGAAACAGAAATTTCAAGCGCTTAACCAAAACTTTTAGAATAATTTCTCAAAGCGTTGTCATTTTATTCTAAAAATTTTGAGAAACAGGGGAAATGCATGTGAGTTTTGCTCTAAAGAGGTTTCATGTGCACATAAGCTAATCATTGCAACTACTGGCTATTGAAAAATTTCAGAATTCAAAGCTGATAATTAAAAGGCATATAAAGTTGCTGTGATTATTATTGTTGTTCACCACATTATGCCCCCTCAAATAAGTCCAGATAATTAGGAGAAATTACAAGGGCTCCTCCTCCCCCTCCTGAAAAACACTTACATATAAACCCAGCCGTCAGTCTTCCTGAAAACAGTCGTCCGCATTTGAAAAAAAAACCTGTTGCTAAACAATTTGACATAAAATTCTCAGTATGGAGAAATGTGGATTTACTCTAAGTTTCAGCTCCTCTTGTTTGATGAGTGTTACATGCATTGAAACGTCCGATTTCATAAATTAATCATCAGTGAATCTCAAACCAGTTTGAAAGTTATCAAACGCCAAATCGCTGCAGTGCCAGATTATAGAGCGCTAAATGTCTCCATATCCAATTTCTTGTTTCATGTGCAAGGTTCTTGTTTGTCGAATAGCACTTATTGTTCATTCAAATGTTTTTTTTCACGATATTGTATTAAAAATGGAAGAGGAACTAGTAGTACATCGAATTAGTTGTCACAACATGCTAGGTAGCGGTGATTTTTTTTCCACCGATCTAGCACTGAAAGTAAAAAAGATAAATAAAGTGAAAAAAAAGTAAATTTGCAACACTTTCTGGTTGCAACACACAAATTTGTTTAAAAAAATGTGTTACAGGAAAAAAAACGTCAACTACGAGCAATATGCTACTGTGACTCAAGGCGAAACAAAATTAACTGATGCAAATAATTAGGGTGAAAAAAATAAATTTGCAACACTTTCTATATGCAACACAAAGAATTTTTAAGAAATGTGTTATAAGAAAAAAAACGTCAACTACGAGCAATTTCCTACTATGACTCAAAGATGCAACAGTGTGAAACAGAAATTTCAAGCGCTTAACCAAAACTTTTAGAATAATTTCTCAAAGCGTTGTCATTTTATTCTGAAAATTTTGAGAAACAGGGGAAATGCATGTGAGTTTTGCTCTAAAGAGGTTTCATGTGCACATAAGCTAATCATTGCAACTACTGGCTATTGAAAAATTTGAGAATTCAAAGCTGATAATTAAAAGGCATGTAAAGTTGCTGTGATTATTATTGTTGTTCACCACATTATGCCCCCTCAAATAAGTCCAGATAATTAGGAGAAATTACAAGGGCTCCTCCTCCCCCTCCTGAAAAACACTTACATATAAACCAGCCGTCAGTCCTCCTGAAAACAGTCGTCCGCATTTACAGAAAAAACCTGTTGCTAAACAATTTGACATAAATTTCTCAGTATGGAGAAATGTGGAATGAATCTAAGTTTCCCCTCTTCTTGTTTGATGAGTGTTACATGCATTGAAACGTCCGAGTTCATAAATTGTTCATCAGTTAATCTCAAACCAGTTTGAAAGTTATCAAACGCCAAATCGCTGCAGTGCCAGATTCTAGAGCACTAAATCTCTCCATTTGCAAAGTTTTTGTTTCATGTGCAAATTTCTTGTTTGTCGAATGGCATTTATTGTTCATTCAAACGTTTTTTTTCCACGATATTGTATTAAAAATGGAAGAAGAACTAGTAGTACATCGAATTAGTTGTCACAACATGCTAGGTAGCTGTGATTTTTTTCACTGTTCTGGTTCTGAAAGTAAAATAATTCACAGTTCAATTGGCGAAACAAAATTTACTGATAGAGATAATTAGAGTGAAAAAAAAAGTAAATTCGCAACACTTTCTGTAGGCAACACATACATTTTTTTAAAAATTGTGTTATTAGCAAAAAACACGCCAATTACGAGCAATGATCTACAATGACTCAAAGAGGCATTATTTTGAAACAAAAATTTCAAGCGCTTAAACAAAAAATTTCAATAATTCCTGAAAACATTGTCAATTTATTCTAAAAATTATGAGAAGCAGGGGGAGTTAATGTGATTTTGGTTCTAAACAGAATTTATGCGCACATAAGCTAATCATTGCCATCACTGTCTAGTGACAAATTTGAGGATTCAAAGTTGATAATTCAAAGGCATATAATTTGTAGTTATTATTATGGTTGTTCAACACATTCTGCGCCCCCTCAAACAAGTCCGGAGAGTTAGGCGAAAATACAAGGGCTCCTCCTCCCCCTCCTAAAAACCACTTACATATAAACTCACCCGTCAGCCCTCCTGCAAACAGTCGTCCTCATTTGCAAAATAACTGTTGCTAAACAATTTGATAAAAACCCTCAGTATGGAGAATTGTCGATTGAATCTAAGTTTCCTCTTTTCTTGTTTGATCAGTTTTACATGCATTAGATCTTCCGGATTTCATAAATTGTTCTTCTGTCAATGCCAAACCAGTTTGAAAGATTTCAAACGCCACATCTCTGCAGTGCCAGATTATAGAGCGCTAAATGTCTCCATATCCAATTTCTTGTTTCATGTGCAAGGTTCTTGTTTGTCGAATAGCATTAATTGTTCATTCAAACGTTTTTTTTCACGATATTTTAGTAAAAGTGGAAGAGGAACTAGTAGTACATCGAATTAGTTGACACAACTTGCTAGGTAGCGGTGAACTTTTTTCCACCGCTCTGGTGCTGATAGTAAATTTTTTCGCGGTTCAATTGGCGAAACAGAATTCACTGATGCAGATAATTAGAGTGAAAAAACGTAAATTCGCATAAATTTCTCTATGAAACACAAATTCTTTAAAAAAATTTGTTATAAGCAAAAAAAACGTCAGCTACGAGCAATATGCTACTATGACTTAAAGAGGCAATAGTTTGAAACAGAACTTTTAAGCGCTTAATCAAAAATTTTTAATAACTTCTCAAAACATTGTCAATTTATTCTAAAGATTTCGCGAACCAGGGGAAATGCATGTGGATTTTGTTTTAAACAGTTTTAATGTGCACATAAGCTAATCATTGTCATTTCTGTCTGCTGAAAAACTTGAGGATTCAACGCTGATAATTAAAAGCAAATAAAGTTGCAGTGATTATTATGGTTGTTCACCACATTGTTCGCCCCCTCCAACAAGTCTAGAGAATTAGGAGAAATTGCAAGGGCTCCTCCTCCCCCTCCTAAAAAACACTTACTTATAAACCCAAACGTCAGTCCTCCAGAAAACAGTCGTCCGCATTTGCAAAAAACCTGTTGCTAAACAATTTGACCAAAGTTCTCAGTATGGAGAATTGTGGATGGAATCTAAGTTTCCTCTCTTCTTATTTGGAAGTGTTACATGCACTGAATCTTCTGAGTTCATAAATTGTTCTTCTTTCAATCCCAAACCAGTTTGAAAGTTTTCAAACGCCACATCTCTGTAATGCCAGGTTATAGGGCGCTAATTTTCTCCATTTGCCAAGTTCTTGTTTCATGTGCAAGGTTCTTGTTTGTCGAATAGCATTTATCGTTCATTCGAACATTTCTTTTTCACGGTATTGTAGTAAAAATGGAAGATTAACTAGTAGTACATCGAATTAATTGTCACAAATTGCTAGATAGCGGTGACTTTTTTCCGACGCTCTGGCACTGATAGTAAATTTTTTCGCAGTTCAATTGGCGAAACAGAATTCACTGATGCAGATAATTAGAGTGAAAAAAGTAAATTCGCAACAATTTCTGTATGCAACACAAATTTTTTAAAAAAATTTGTTATAAGCAAAAAAACGTCAACTACGAGCAATATGTTACTATGACTTAAAGAGGCATTAGTTTGAACCACAATTTTCAAGCGCTTAACCAAAAATTTTGAAAAACTTTCAAAACATTGTCAATTTATTCTAAAGATTTAGCGAACCAGGGGAAATGCATGTGAATTTTGTTTTAAACAGGTTTCATGTGTACATAAGCTAATCATTGTCATTACTGCCTATTGAAAATTTTAAGGATTCAAAGCTGATAATTAAAAAGCATATAAAGTTGCAGTGATTATTATGGGTGTTCACCATATTATGCGCCCCCTCCAACAAGTCTAGAGAATTAGGAGAAATTGCAAGGGCTCCTCCTCCCCCTCCTAAAAAACACTTACTTATAAACCCAAACGTCAGTCCTTCAGAAAACAGTCGTCCGCATTTGTAAAAAAACTGTTGCTAAACAATTTGATCAAAATTCTCAGTATGGAGAATTGTGGATTGAATCTAAGTTTCCCCTCTTCTTATTTGGTAAGTGTTACATGCACTGAAACTTCTGAGTTCATAAATTGTTCTTCTGTCAATCCCAAACCAGTTTGAAAGTTTTCAAACGCCACATCTCTGCAATGCCAGATTATAGGGCGCTAATTTTCTCCATTTGCCAAGTTCTTGTTTCATGTGCAATGTTCTTGTTTGTCGAATAGCATTTATCGTTCATTCGAACTTTTCTTTTTCACGGTATTGTAGTAAAAATGGAAGATTAACTAGTAGTACATCGAATTAGTTGTCACAAATTGCTAGGTAGCGGTAACTTTTTTTTCCGACGCTCTGGCACTGATAGTAAATTTTTTCGCAGTTCAATTGGCGAAACAGAATTCACTGATGCAGATAATTAGAGTGAAAGAAGTAAATTCGCAACAATTTCTGTATGCAACACACATTTTTTTCAAAAAAATTTGTTATAAGCAAAAAAACGTCAACTACGAGCAATATGCTACTATGACTTAAAGAGGCATTAGTTTGAAACACAATTTTCAAGCGCTTAACCAAAAATTTTCAATAACTTTCAAAACATTGTCAATTTATTCTAAAGATTTCGCGAACCAGGGGAAATGCATGTGAATTTTGTTTTAAACAGGTTTCATGTGTACATAAGCTAATCATTGTCATTACTGCCTATTGAAAATTTTAAGGATTCAAAGCTGATAATTAAAAAGCATATAAAGTTGCAGTGATTATTATGGGTGTTCACCATATTATGCGCCCCCTCCAACAAGTCTAGAGAATTAGGAGAAATTGCAAGGGCTCCTCCTCCCCCTCCTAAAAAACACTTACTTATAAACCCAAACGTCAGTCCTTCAGAAAACAGTCGTCCGCATTTGTAAAAAAACTGTTGCTAAACAATTTGATCAAAATTCTCAGTATGGAGAATTGTGGATTGAATCTAAGTTTCCCCTCTTCTTATTTGGTAAGTGTTACATGCACTGAAACTTCTGAGTTCATAAATTGTTCTTCTGTCAATCCCAAACCAGTTTGAAAGTTTTCAAACGCCACATCTCTGCAATGCCAGATTATAGGGCGCTAATTTTCTCCATTTGCCAAGTTCTTGTTTCATGTGCAATGTTCTTGTTTGTCGAATAGCATTTATCGTTCATTCGAACTTTTCTTTTTCACGGTATTGTAGTAAAAATGGAAGATTAACTAGTAGTACATCGAATTAGTTGTCACAAATTGCTAGGTAGCGGTAACTTTTTTTTCCGACGCTCTGGCACTGATAGTAAATTTTTTCGCAGTTCAATTGGCGAAACAGAATTCACTGATGCAGATAATTAGAGTGAAAGAAGTAAATTCGCAACAATTTCTGTATGCAACACACATTTTTTTCAAAAAAATTTGTTATAAGCAAAAAAAACGTCAACTACGAGCAATATGCTACTATGACTTAAAGAGGCATTAGTTTGAAACACAATTTTCAAGCGCTTAACCAAATATTTTCAATAACTTTCAAAACATTGTCAATTTATTCTAAACGTTTCGCGAACCAGGGGAAATGCATGTGAATTTTGTTTTAAACAGGTTTCATGTGTACATAAGCTAATCATTGTCATTACTGTCTATTGAAAAATTTGAGGATTCAAAGCTGATAATTAAAAGGCATATAAAGTTGCAGTGATTATTATGGTTGTTCACCATATTATGCGCCCCCTCAAACAAGTCCAGAGAATTAGGAGGTGTTACAAGGGCTCCTCCTCCCTCTCCTAAAACCACTTACATATAAAATCACCCGTTAGCCTTCCTGAAAACAGTCGTCCTCATTTGCAAAATACCTGTTGCTAATCAATTTGACATAAAAACCTTAGTATGGAGAATTGTGGATTTAATCTAAGTTTCCTCTCTTCTTCTGGTGTGCTCATCATTACTTGCATCAAATGTTCGGAGTTCATAAATTGTTCTTCAGGCAATCCGAAACTAGTTTGAAAGTTTTCAAATGCCAGATCTCTGCAGTGCCAGATTCTAGAGCGCTAAATATCTCCATAAGCAAAGTTCTAGTTTCAAATGTATTTACTGGACTTTGATAAATATCCGTGAACACCTGACTTACATTGCACAAATTAAGTAACCTGTATACAAATTATCCGAAACAATTAGCATTACAGCAGAACACTTTATATTGTTAAAATTTCGGCATCAAAATTTTTACTTTTATAAACTCCCCTTCTTATTTGCAATAAACCTATACTGATTCGGCCGCCAATAATATGGTTATATACGCGCATCAGATTGGCGAAACCACTAAAAAATTATAGGTAAAGTTTACAATTTTTTGTTCAATTATCTGAGGAATCTTGTAAGATATTTAGAGCACTTAGAAGAAAAGTGTTGCTTCCTGCATCAGAATTAATTAAAATAGACAACACAAATGTTGTTTTCAATCTCCAAACGCATATATGTATACCTCAAAAACATACGCAAAGATACATTCCCAAATGAAATCAAAGATCTAAATGTCAAAACTATAGTTTTTACAACCGGAAAAAAAAGAACTTGTTTGAATCGTAGATGACTCAGTTAAACGATGTGAGAACAAAATGTGAAGAATAACCGGGATTTTCTTATTATAGCCCCCCATAAAACCATAGCCCCTTTAAGGTAAAAATTATTATGATTGCGGTGTTATAGGTTATCTGGCCAATAAGCTGGGGTTGGGGGCTATAATGGGAAAGACTCAATTATTCTATGCCTTCAACAGCGATGATGGCGTCGTACGATCAGCAAGGGTTAAACGGCACACGGGGCATTCAACAGACTTTCACCTAAATTGGCATCAGTATTCTAGGATGGTTTTTCCGAGACCAAGTTAACGGTTGAAGACATTGGCGGAACTCCTAAGTAAACTGAGGAGCCATCAGGTGAACAGATAAACCTAAAATCCTAAAATTTGAATAAACTTATAAAATATACTACTGGGGAGTAAAAATCTGTACAACTAGTTATTTTGGGAAGAAAAATTTTCAGCGATCATATGTCTTAGCATTAGGTAAGGATAACGTCTAAGTTATCCAAGCAGACATCAAATAGATTTGTAGTAAGTGAGGTTGTTGGCACTTATATGGTGCCGAAAAGCAATTTTTGCCATTTTCCTATAAAGTCAATTTATTGTTAAATTTTGTTATTATTTAAGCATTGGATTCGATAGACGGTTTTTTATGGAAAAATTCCATATATTTGAGGCATTTAGTGCAACGTACGTATCATGTTCTCATTTTTCAATGAAAACTGAATTTGTGGTTACTTGAATTATCCTGTGTAGATAATAACTAGAAACATTCCAGTTGACTAACCAATCAGCGGCCAGAGAATTAAATTCAGCTAATAATTTATTTTAACCGAATCGTTTAGATAATGCTTCATTGTATGTATAACTGTTAGAAACCTCTGCAAAGAGCAGTTGGCTCCCCTTCTGGGCTAAAATTTGATTCCTAATCAATATTATTCTCTTTGTGTTCAATTTTCGCTAGATCCAAAGTGCGGTTTTGTTACAAATTTAGCAACGAAATTATCACTGAAAGAATTCTTACATATTTTAGCACGAGATTACCAATTTTTTTAGTAATGGTTAGGTGACTGTGCTTGAAGTCACTGATAACTTCTGGCGTTTATCGAGAACCGCGAAGCGGTTCGAGATACTAAGCCAGAATTTCGAAGTGACTTCTGCAGAGTCACGTAACCATGCTTAAAACACGAAACGCCCACTTTAAAATGACGAAAGTCAACGGATGTTAATTTCTGGCTAAGTAGCAACTTATGGCATTACAACTTCTGGCACTGCAGACTTTTTAAAATGTGCACGTGAGTGCTTTAACTCATATTCTTAAATTCGATCAATTAAAAATAACAGTCCTTTTATACGACCGAGCAAGTAAAAAATTGTTAGTCAATTGGAAACAAAGTAAGGAACTTGTTGGCGCAAAACCCCGAGAACCAGGCTCTGAAGATTGATTCGACTGAGATTCGTAAGCAGCCGCAACACAAAAAGTACGACGGATCCACCCATTTAGATATGGCATCTTTTGGCAATTTGCTAATTTTGAAAAAAAAACTATATCAAAGAAATCTTGTGTCATAGTTTTTGTCGGAAAAAGAGACAAACCTGAAACGTTTATAGGTAACCAATGGTTTAATAAGATCTAGTTTATGCATGCTCAGCAAGGATCAACAAATTATACTCTACTATGTTTCAGTTTACCGCAGATGCATCTCATCAATTCAAGTTACCTGCGAAGAACAAAGGCAGCACCAGGCAAGCATTTTGAAGTCGACTCGACATTGATATTAATACTGGACATTCATAACACTTCAAGTTTAACAGCTAACACAAATCAATATAATAAGATTGCTGCAATCACATTTCGAAATTGGATCGCTTCTGCTATTGCAGATCTTAGCAGACACAATTTCTGATATATCACATGTTAATTGGATTCCCAGGCTGAGGTCCTCAGCCTGAGGTTT
Organism: Convolutriloba macropyga; assembly: GCF_964194025.1. NCBI lineage: Eukaryota > Metazoa > Xenacoelomorpha > Acoela > Convolutidae > Convolutriloba > Convolutriloba macropyga. The sequence goes on from NC_134476.1 coordinate 52,717,394, forward strand.
ATGATCAGACCATCAATAGCGAACGAGGGGGGATACTTTGCCTGACTTTGACCAACATCAACCTCTTTTTTCGCAATTCTCAATAGCTAATTATGAAGTTGGAAAGAAAACAATTTCTTTTATACAAAGAGGGTGGGTGAGTATAAGAGAAACGATCCAAAACCACAATTCGTAAAATCCAAATCAACAAACTTGCAAAACTGTTATAACGAGCTTTCTCCGATTGACAGTCGTGAGAAGTGATAAAAAAACGATGTCAATCGCCGATTGATCTTCGAGAGTCAGCTTTGCTCATGAATCAAAAGTGAACCTTCTTGTTGCCCAGGAGTAGCAATACTCCAAAGTTTGACCTGTGAAAGCGTGACTTACTTCAGTGCATTATCCACCTTTCTGTATGGGCATTGCTATATAAAATAGAAAAGGGATAGGCACAAGAAAGTACTAAATTGCGCTAGGTAATAAATGGAGACGACTGAGTACAATTGCATCGGTCAATACTGAATATTACCACACGGTTGTTATCGCCAACGAGAAGTTATCAAACTCCGAGGCGAAGCCGAGGTGTTACGATAACTTCGAGGGCGATAACAACCGTGTGATAAATTTTTTAATCAACACCTGTTGCGATCATTTCAAAACTGAACACAGTTTTATTAGTTTTTCCTTTTCAATTTTTGAGGACAATTACATTTTCAAAGATAAGTGATATTTCTTCGGATCTGTTCTTCCTTTTATCCTCATGCGCCCCCTCCCCCCACACACCCACACACACACACACACACACACACACACACACACACACACACACACACACACACACTTACACACGCACGCACGCACGCACACACACACACACACATGCACTCACACACTCACACACACACACACACACACACGCACACGCACGCACACGCACGCACACAAGTACACACGCACCCACGCACACACACACACACACACACACACACACACACACACACACACACACACACGGACACACACACACACACACACACCTACGAAAACGCACACATATTCACAAACTCACACACGCACGCACAGAAACACGCCACACAGACGCGCGCAAAAGCACGTACAGGCACGCACAAAAGTACACACACAACCACGCTCACACGCACACACACACACACGCGCGCGCACGCACACAGACATACGCACACACACACACACACAAACAAACACACACACACACAACCTCACAAGCACACGCACACGCAAGCATGCACGCACTCACACACAGGTACACACATGTATAAACACACACACGCACACACAGAAACACACACACACCACACACAAACCACACATACACCGCACACAAACCACACACACATCACACACACATACCGCACACACCCCAACCACACCACACACCACACACACAACACACACCACACAAGTTTTTTTAGACTACAAGGTTATCAAACTGTTTCCATCATTGGACTGCGAGTTCATCACCACTCTTTTATCGCCACTGTTTACTTAGTAACAGTGGCGATAAATGAGTGTGATAAACTCGTAGTCTAACGCTGAAGTGTTTTTCCAGTGTCGATCGGGCATTAAAATTTATTACACTGGCAGTTTATTTAATTGCTTTTACCGCAACAAGTGTTGATTAAAACTTCGAGGTGGAGAGCTTAGTTTGAAAGATTAAAACTTGACTTGAAGAAATAAAGTCTATTTTTGCCCCAAAACTTAGTGCCCTAAATTAGGACACTAATTTTACGGCAAAAATAAGACTTAGTTAGAAGTTGAAAGCGAAATTTAACTTTTAAAAAATAAGACTTAGTTAGACACCCATTGAAACAAAATTTGATAACCATTGCAAAACTTGAGACATCTTGAGATTACTATGAATCAACAATACCAAGATTCGACGTATCTCAAAATTAACACAAAAAACGCAATTATGATCCGACAGAAAAAAAACATAATCACAGGAGCATATCTCGCATAGTCCCACAGAATCGAAACATAACGGAGATCTGTGCAGTTGAAAAATGTTTTTGCGACCGTCAAAATGTGTTCTCTTACTCAAAAACAAACCACTAAAACGTATTTGTGAAAATTATTAGTAGTCAACGTAAAAATGTTGGATTAATTGAAACACCAGCACACTTTGTCCAACAAAGCGACAACCAACTTTTTAGTTCTCTGTCGAGAATTTTAAATCAAAGCAATCTGAATTACAATAGGTCGAAACACAAACTATAAGCTAGAAAAAAGAATACTGAACTCTCAAATGATTTAGACGAGACATTTATGGATCATAGATTATGTTGGGTCTTCTGATAGAGATCACTAAAAGACGTTTCCTAATTTAAAAAGAAGTGCAGATTCTTCTAAATTGGGGTTCTGTAAATCAAGTGTTGTGTTTCGTTGTCGAAAATTCTTACCTCTCAAAGTGACTTGTAATTCGTAATTTAAATTTTAAAACTTTATAGCTTGAAAGATTGAAACTAACAATATTGGACTTTAATGGGGGCGTTCACTGTGCGGTCCTGTATAAGGTGTGCACCATGTACATACCGAGCTGGCATACACAAAAAATTCTATTGTACTGGAAAAAAGTGGCTTATTTGTTTGTTAATAAACTAATGCGATCGTTGTTTTCCGACATTCTTGATAATTTCTGATAATTTTGGCTAATTCTTGATAAATCTTGCTGAATCTTATGATTTCCTGCTAAATCTTGTTTTTGGGTGCTAAGGATTTTTTAATAATTATATCTTGCCATGTCATGAATAGTCTTTTTTGAAAATCTTGCCAACATATTGTTTCTTGACAGTCCTGCAAAGAACTTGCAAGTTTGTACATAACTTGATGTTCTCTTGGTAAGTACCACGGCAAGATCTTGACAAGATTAACCAAGGTTTATTATGTTTCTATCACGCTCCAAAACCACAATTCGTAAAATGCAAAACGACAAAATTGCAAAACTATTATAACGAGCTTTCTCCGATTGACAGTCGTGAGAAGTGATAAAAAACGATGTTAATCGCCGATTGATCTTCGAGAGTCAGCTTTGCTCATGAATCAAAAGTGAACCTTCTTGTTGCCCAGGAGTAGCAATACTCCAAAGTTTGACCTGTGAAAGCGTGACTTACTACAGTGCATTATTCACCTTTCTGTATGGGCATTGCTATATAAAATAGAAAAGGGATAGGCACAAGAAAGTACTAAATTGCGCTAGGTAATATTTGGAGACAACTGAGTTCAATTGCATCGGTTAATACTGAATATTACCACACGGTTGTTATCGCCAACGAGAAGTTATCAAACTCCGAGGCGAAGCCGAGGTGTTACGATAACTTCGAGGGCGATAACAACCGTGTGATAATTTTTTTAATCATTACTTGTTGCGATCATTTCAAAACTGAACACAGTTTTATTAGTTTTTCCTTTTCAATTTTTGAGGACAATTACATTTTCAAAGATAAGTGATATTTCTTCGGATCTGTTCTTTCTTTTATCCTAATGCACCCCCTCCCCCCACACACCCACACACACATACACACACACACACTTACACACACATATGCACACACACACACACACTCACTCACACATACACGCACACACACGCACGCACACGCAAGCACACGCACACACACACAGGCACACACATGCTTAAACACACACTAGCACGCACAGAAACACACAACACACACCACACCACACACTCAACACACACACACACACACCACACACACCACACACACACCACACAACAAACACCATACACCACACACACACCACATACATTCCACACACTGCACACACACTACACACATCACACACCACACCCAAACCACACACACACCACCAACACACCACACACACACATACACACACACCACACAAACACACACACACCACACACAAACCACACACAAACCACACACACACCGCACAAAAACCACACACACACCGCACAAAAACCACACACACATCACACACACATAGCGCATACACACCAACCACACCACACACCACACACACAACACACACCACACAAGTTTTTTTAGACTACAAGGTTATCAAACTGTTTCCATCATTGGACTACGAGTTCATCACCACTCTTTTATCGCCACTGTTTACTTAGTAACAGTGGCGGTAAATGAGTGCGATAAACTCGTAGTCTAAATTTGAAGTGTTTTTCCAGTGTCCATCGGGCATTAAAATTTATTACACAGGCAGTTTACTTAACTGCTTTTATCGCAACAAGTGTTGATTAAAACTTCGAGGTGGAGAGCTTAGTGTGAAAGATTGAAACTTGACTTGGAAAAATAAAGTCTATTTTTTGCCCTAAACTTAGTGCCCTAAATTAGGACACTAACTTTACGGCAAAAATAAGACTTAGTTCGAAGTAAACACCCAGTGAAACGAAATTTGATAACCCTTGCAAAACTTGAGACATCTTGAGATTACTATGACTCAACAATACGAAGATTCGACGTAACGCAAAATTAACACAAAAAGCGCGATTTTGATCAGACAGAGAAAAACATAATCATAGGCGCATATCTCGCATAGTCCCACAGAGTCGAAACATAACGGAGATCTGTGCAGTTGAAAAATGTTTTTGTGACCGTCAAAATGTGTTATGTGACTAAAAAAAACGACTAAAACCTAATTGTGAAAATTATTAGTAGTCAGCGGGGAAATGTTGGATTAATTAAAAGACCAGCACACTTTGTCCAACAAAGGGACAACCAATTTTTCAATTGTCTGTCGAGAATTGTAAATCAAAGCAATCTTAATTACAATAGGTCGAAACACAAACTATAAGCTGGAAAAAAATACTGAAATCTCAAATGATTTAGACGAGACATTTAAAGATCATAGATTATGTTGGGTCCTTTATAGTTCAAAACCTGATAGAGATCACTAATAGACGTTGCCTTATTTAAAAAGAAGCTCAGTTTCTTCTAATTTGGGGTTCTGTAAATCAAGTGTTGTCTTTCGTTGTCGAAAAATCTTACCTCTCAAAGTGACTCGTAATTCGTAATTTAAATTTTAAAACTTTATAGCTTGAAAGCTTGAAACTAACAATATTGGACTTTAATGGGGGCCTTCACGATGCGGTCCTGTATAAGGTGTGCACTATGTACATACCGAGCTGGCATACACAAAAATTTTTATTGTACTGGAAAAAAGCGGCTTATTTGTTTGTTAATAAGCTAATGGGAGCGTTGTTTTCCGACATTCTTGATAATATTTGATAACTTTTGCTAATTCTTGATAAATCTTGCTGAATCTTATGATTTCCTGCTACATCTTGTTTTTGGGTGCTAATGATTTTTTAATAATTATATCTTGCCATGTCATGGTTAGTCTTTGTTGAAAATCTTGCCAACATCTTGTTTCTTGACAGTCCTGCAAAGAACTTGCAAGTTCGTACATAACTTGATGTTTTCTTGGTAAGTACCACGGTGAGATCTTGACAAGATTTACCAAGGTTTATTATGTTTCTATCAAGATGTACCAAGTTTCAGTTCACTGGGCACTTGAATCAGACCGCTATAAATAATCGGTTGCTTCGTTATCGGAGACGGAGGCTTCGCTATCGGAGAGGTTTGGTTTATTTCAACTCCTGTATATTTTTCAGAAGAAAACCTTTCGTGCACTGAGTTGCGAAATTATTCAACACTTTTGTACCTTTTGGTTCTCTAAATACGTTAGAGCAAAATCTCAGTCCACCTTGGGCCTCGTGCCCCGCACTCGTGCAAAAGCGCGCTCGTTTCAGAAAATATGTCTATCGGGCGACTAAGATTTTTTCTAACATATATATAGAGAACTACTGTTGCATGTAAGAAATGATTAATAAATTGGGAAGAGTTGACACAAGGTGAAGCCAAGTTGAAAGGATGCCCAGCATTACAAGAAGTTCTCCGAAGGTTATAGACCACCTATCTAAATTGGTCATGTGGAGTGACTTCTGACAGAAACATTTTTGCTAACATCTCAGGATTGCTAAACCAACAATTTCTCAAACCGGAATTTCATCACTGCACTCAAAACCAAATTGTTTCCAAATCTCTCTTTTAATAAAAAAAAGGTTCTAAGAGTGAACAACTAACTTGTAATGAATTAAAAAAGATACTGACAAGACTATCATTGTCCTTTGTAAAAAATTGTTTAGATTTTTTTTTACAATTAATCTGACTTTCCTCCAAAGTGTAGGATTCAATTGAAAGACTGTTGTCTTTCTTTTATGCAATTTTTCGCTTGACTGATTTTTCATCTGACCCATTCAACTTGTCGCCCGCAAAACGGGACAAACACATAACGCCCGGAGCGCATCACGGGCTCTTAGAGTCTTCCTTCTTACCCATCACTAAGAATTCAATTCACCAAAAAAGTGTTTTGATTTTTGAATAGACAGTTTCACGATGTTAAATGCGGTTCGGATCTTTCCCATTATACCCCCCCCCCCCCCGGGTTACTGGTCAGATAACCTATAACCCCCAATCATGGTAATTACGCAATAATGGGGGCGATAATTTCATGTGGTCTATAATGGGAAAGAGCCGTCGGTTCTTCATCTTAAGAGTTTTAATCTCCCATCACCCCACCCCAACTCATCCTCACCGCAATCACACAAAACGCCCTCGGTCCACTCCACCCTCCTCCACATGGTGGCTTGGACTCATCTCTCGTGAAGCCTTCCCAGCCCTACCCCCCATCGCTTGACCCCCTCCCCCCACCCCGTTCCCCCGGCTCCCCTTTCACTCCTTTCCCCCATTCCGCTCTGTTTCCCCCAATGCTATCATCTCTCCCAAGCTGGGAACTAGTAAAACCAACTGCTCGCCGGAGGTTTGAGAGGATTTCGCCCTACGCTAGTCGGTTATTTTTGTAATTGTTATTCATAGTCACGAACTAAACATCCGATTTTTAATATGCACGCAAGTTTCTCAAATACAAAAAAAGAACAAATAGAAAAGCAACAGGTTTGTGTAAACACTTTAACCATATAAATTAAGATTAAAAGTTGCCTATGGTATTTATCTACAATTTTTACTTAGCTTTGTCAAATTTTTCAAATCTTAGTTTTCTTCACAACTGTTTCCCGCTATCATGGCTAACACATTTTCTTTTAGCTTATGAACAACATCAAGACAAAATAGTCCACTTGGCTCAATGGTTAGGAACAATAATTTTTATGCCAAGATTTTCAATGTTCTTTCGTTAAGTCCTCACTTTTTGTTTTACAACAAAACAACTCTCCTTATGTATCTAAGTTTGAGTCCATTTGTGATAATTTACACATTGCTCTAAATAATTGGCGCAGGGTTCTACAGGTCAATAAATTAATGCTTATCTTTTTGTAAGACAGTGTCAGCGCTAGGTACTAAATAATCTCTTAAATTGTTTTCCGTTTTCAATAACCTAGAGATTTAACCTATGTTCATTGAAATTCCGTATTGCCGCGTGTTTTTTGAAAAAGTTGACAGTTGAACAATGTTTCTCAACAAACAGGTTTTTTTAATTTGTCAGTTTAAGCTTTTTATACTTAGAAAAATGCCAAAATGCATCTTAGGTACTCACCAAAGGGGACAACTGAATTCTGTTAAAGACTTTTACTGTAAAAAGTACACTCGACTGAAAAACATAAAAGCAGGTAATCTAACTGCCAGTTCCCCTTATCAAGTTTATTTGTAAAAGCTGGCAAAAAAGAGAACTCAGCGATGGAGAAGGAGACAGTCCCTCTTTTATGTTTCTCGACTGAAAAACATAAAAGCAGGTAATCTAACTGCCAGTTCCCCCTATCAAGTTTATTTGTAAAAGCTGGCAAAAAAGAGAACTCAGCGAGGGAGAAGGTGACAGTCCCTCCGAAGGACACCACGAAAAAATTTAATTACTATACAACAACTAGTTCGTAAATTTTGGCACTTTCCTGTGGTAACTCTGATTCAGAGAATGTTGTCTATAAATCACTGCACAATGTTTTGATCAAATTGTCATCCTTGTCTGAATACTTTCCTTATTGCAGAAATGTCGATTTTTTTAAATTTAATTTAATCAATTGAAAATTTTGAACAAAATTACATATTTTAGGTCACCTGTTAATTTCAATTTGTTAGTATCCTGATTAGTTGGGCCCACTTCTCAAAAATTGAGCACAACTAATCTTTCGGGGGCTAGAATTACATTTTCGAGGGCTAGAAGATATCATTTTCTGTTTTATTTCTATACCCTCGTAATACGGTTTTAGTACTGGGACCCTCTGAAATTTCTAATCCAGAAACTCTGTTTTCCACATGGAGCTCATGTTTATAAGATATCAACCTACCATCGTCCATTTGTCATAAAAAAACAAAATTTCTGCAGAAAGGGGGCAAGGAACTCAACAATTTTGTTTAGTGATTATTCACTGCTAATAACAGGCATCATTCATGAATCAGATGAAAAATTGATGACGTTAGAAGCGGTATCATGTTTCCAAAGGAGGTTTTCGTTCTCTTGGTTTTGCGCTCACCCAACCGTTTGATAATGAGTGCTCATATCCAAAAGCATAAAATGTTGGGATAATATATCGTGCAGCAACTAAAGAAAATTTTTTCTTTAATAGGAACAATTTAACGAAGAAAAATGAAAGGAAAGAGATAATTGAAATACAGAAAAAATTTTAAAAAACGCACTGACACTTTGGAAACAACAACCCACTGAGTATGAGCACGTTACATAGTACCTGCTTTGAGGTGCAAATATTTGCAGGGTTTGTTGTATTTGCAAATAAAAACTGAATGTGCAGTATTTCGTTGACTCCAATTTTCATTTTAGTGAGCAATAAAAACTCATTCAAAGATATATAGATTTTTTTTAAAAATGTAATTCGTCATATTTTTGTCCAATTTTAATGAAAATAGTCTGCCATTTTTCTACATGCACAACCATTCTTGTAGTAACCTACAAACGTGCTTTAAAAAACACTCAAGTAGCAATGAGACAGAGAAATATAACCTCGAAATGAATATCAGTTTTCGTTTGCACATATTAGCGTAGATTTGCATAAATTTACATCCAACTGCGGCTTTATAAACTAATTGATCAGTCAAGCTTTTTGTTCTGTTATAGAGTTGTGATGATAATCTAAGCAAACACTTTTTTGAAAAGAAACTGATGATACAAAAACATTAATACGTCAGTATGACAATGAGCTTTGACGAAGAATTACACTAACAACAAAAGAAAAGTTCTGCGCAAACTGATGTTGGCGTTGCTGTCTCAACAAAAATAAATTTAGCGCTTATAGAAGACACCGAATTTGCCTCTCTCTCTCTCTCTATCGTTTCTCTAGATAACTGTCATAATATGAAATTTGGAATACTATGGATGAAATTCAACTTAGATTTTAAAATAGTGAGAAATCACATTAATAAAGCATTTAATAATACATTTGAACAAATAGCTTCCATTTATTATAGAAAGGAAACGTTATCTGAAAGTTTCCAGTCTCAGTCATTGGTGATATCGAACAAAAATTCTCCATTTAACTAAAAAATTTTCAGTTTTAGAAATTTCTAATCAGTTTTTCTTTTTATTTTTGATTTCACACATTTCAACGCCAGTTTAAATAGCCACGCAGTTAGAAGAAAGCCAACCACTGAGCAAAGAGAAACAACCAAAACAATATCGAGCATTATCATTTTCCACCACGGCATGTGCTTAGTTAACGGCTGCAAGTGGTCATAACCAAACTCTAAAACATGGTTGATCCAAAAAAGAGATGTTTCTTTTGCTGTTGGCAGTGATTGCAGAACGTTCATGCATTTAATAGCATTTTCAGAATATGACTTGGTGGTCAGCATCAAATTCAGCGTATCTGAGAAACTCGGTTCTGAGACATCCGAGAAATCCAGGACCTCTGCAGTTCCGAGGCGTTTGGCACGACGTCCGTTGTACCAGTGATCACCATATATCGCAACAACCAACATTGGGACTCCATTGTACGCGCCCTCATTTTGTCCATTTAGTCCTCCGTGAGTTATGAACAACTTAATGTTTGGATGAGCCATCAAGTCACTCTGGGGTAGCCAGGAATTGATCATCACATTTTTAGGTAACTCGTCCACTTTTCCCGTATGTCTGACTATGAACTTAAACTGCGACTGCTTCGCAAACGCATTTAAAAATAGCTCTAACCTGTCATCGGGAATAGTTTTAACTTGACTTCCGAAAGTCATCATGACGAAATCTGATTGGCCGATGAAATCTAGAAACGGTTTCATGATTTCGTTAGAAGCGGAAGATTTCTTTTGGGCCGAAAACCCTCCAATCATTTGATAGTGAGGCATTGTATTTCTGGGGAAGTCGAGACAAATTGGGTTTTGCTGGACAAACACCATTCCTGACTCGCGATATAATTCTGAGGGCCATTTATAGGGTTTTTCGGGCGCAAGATCAGAAATGATATGTCCATATCTATAATCAATTATCCATGAAACTAAGTTATTACCAATAACCACAGTAAAAGCGTTGAAAAAGCGCTCAATAAAACCAGAGTTCTCATCCAAATACGAAAATCCGAAATTTGGCTCGGCCACTGGCGACATTACAACTCCATGCGACCAGGGATCTGTCCTTGGATTGACTACTATGTAAGGAATATCCAGTTTGTACGGAATAACCAAAGCTGGCCAGAATGGATCTGGAGTCAAAAAGATTGCCAGATCACAAGATTTCATATCTGCCAGCGTTGCGTCGTCTGTTAGATACGACTCTGGCAATTTGTTCATCGTCTCAAAAGCCGATGACGCGCTCAGGAAAAGATCAAGAATCGACGTTTTCTGCTCCAAAGTTTGATCGAGAAGTTTGGACAACTTCTCATTTACCAAGTATTGATGTCTGTCTTCGTGGACTGTAATGTTAGGGTGAAGTTGCTTAACTGGTTTGTAGTTTTTGGATCCTGTTACAAAAATGACGTGATGACCGTCTTCTGATAAATAGTTTGCCAAATAGACCATTTGCAAAATTCCACTGTTGTTGTCGGAAGGTAGAATTAGAATCCGCTTGCTCTCTTTCACAGAGATTGCGGGGCTGCATGTTAAAATTAGAAAAAGAAAGTTTGTGCTCAGCAGAAAGTTCGTCATTGTTGATGGTTGGTCGGTTTCTTGCTTTTATAATTAATAACAACTATTTACCATCGTTTAAACTTAATATCTGCACGTTTAATGCCAGCAATGAATAAAGAAATGGTTGTGTTTGTGCTGGTTGTGGTACTTTTGATAACTAATCAAATACCTCAATTGGAGAATGTGCCTTTCAAATTGTAACAAAATGCTGTGCCTACAAAATTTTGATATTTTGATGTAATACTTGAATTGCTGTATCTGGCCAAGAGTTGAATGATATGCATGGCATTAAGGAATGAACGGTAGAAATCTTGATTGCATATCAGTGTAAGGGCGTAACCGCAAACTTAATGCGACAAAGGTCGCATATAATCACAGCCCAAACTGTTACTCACTTTCGGAAATTTGTTGCGGAAAACCTAGTTATCTGTCGCATTCTGGCACACTAATTACCCATACGTATTTGCAGAAGACAAATAATATTCTCGTTGTACAAAACTTTAGGTCATTTCCATTATATACATATATATATATATATATATATATATATATATATATATATATATATATATATATATATATATATATATATATATATATATATATATATATATGTAATGGTACTTATATATAATATGTAGCGTTGTAGCTAATAACCGTCTTGACCAAACTTGATCAAGCTGAAGCTCTTTTTTGGCAGAACATTCAAGTGTTTGAGGCTTTGCTTCAGCTTATTGTAGTTGTATTTTGTATTTCCCAGTGCGATTGACAGGTGCACAAGCTTTGATTGAATTCAGGCAGCTATGATGAACGTAGCGGCGACGCATTGGGCTCTGAATCGGTGATTGGAAGCGTTGATCCACTACCGAGGAGAGGATATGTGCTCATCTTGTAACCACCGCTCTGTCTTGACACATGAACTGATTGTTGCTGCCCTTAAGTTGACTGCTTGATCACTCTCGCCATTTAATTTTCTCTATGTAGCAATCGGTTGTGGATCTTGGTATATGCATTTATACCGCACGCATTGACTTTACAAAATTTGATTGAATGCTTTTTGCGCCGAGATTTGTAATATAAGCGTTGCTTCCCAGTGCTGCTTACCGATCAATCACACTCATGTTCCAAAAAAAAAATCCAAATTTTTCTAACGTCATTAGCTTGCCTTTTTTAGTGTGTCTTCGGTCTGCTTGTTTCTGCTCTCCCTTAAGGCTGACTAGCCTAATTTTATGCACATCAGATCATGCTGGTTTTCATCATCATCAACATCAATATAGAATAACAATTCTCTTGAGAACAAGAGGCAGTTTGTTTACTGTAAAATACACTGTGATTCATGATTGGAGATCACAAACTTTTCTGTACTTCTTAGGCGCGTTCAAAAAGTCAGAAACACTAAATGATAAATTTATCAGACCTTATGAAACGTGAGGATTCATTTTCCTTGCTTTGCGGAGACTTGTGTGATGTGCATCGATGATCAAATGAGGTCGCCAAACTTCTTCTTCAGAGCGCTGCAGGCAGCACTATAGAACTGCCCATAGTACCCTAGTCGAGACGTTGCTTGTTTTGTGTTGCCTGTGAGTAGACTTTTCAGATGACTCATTCCCTCTTCCACCTTCGGGTTTAGAGCTCAGCAAAACCGAATCCACTTAGGCAAATAGTTCATCAATTAAATCAATCATCTGTCTATCTTATGACTCAACTGAATAGAAACATAGTTTCAAGTAAGAAAAATTTAACGTCAATTTTTATTTTCAGTAAGTTGAAGTTGAGGAATGCTGTACAAATCACAAAGTTGATCTACAGGAACAGGACACAGTAGCAAGTAAAAACTGCTCACGGATTGTGCTTCCAAGCGCACTGTATGTCACTCCAGTAAGACAAAATTATACAGTTTTAACTGATTTTTGGAGGTTTTGCAAGCGCCTGATATGCTGCTGGCGACGTGGTTTAACATGTGAAAATTGCATGTTGACTGAATGTTCATATTTTTTCTAAGATTTTTGTAGTTTTGATTGTATTTTGTATCTTTCTATCATTTCTATTTAGTCGATTGGCTGTTATGAGAAGTTTGTTAACGATATGGAAATTTGTCCAACTTTCCCTATCAAGATCAAGTATTATCTTAAACCAAGTATATAATATCTGAAGCAGTCTTGTAATGCATTGTTCAAGTCGTTCCCACGTCGCAAAACGGATAGCGTTATTGGGTGAGCGCGAAGACACTTCGAGTTCAGTTTGAGTTTCACTTCGCAAAAGATAATGAAGTGCTATTAGTAGTAACTAATTATATGTATTAACAAATTGAACAAATCAGTATGGCTGTGACAGAAATGTAGCAATGGGTTTTGTTTATCTGGCTATTCTAACTCTACTGTTCAATTTGGTCTTGAAAGAATGCTCACTTAATAAGCTTGACCTTAGCAGATTCTTTCTGGCAATTGCCTTCTGAAAACTTAAGATTCTTTTTCACTAAATGACATATCAAACAGCAGATCACAAAAAAGCTTCAACAAGCAAATTTTCCAATATCTCTGGTCCGACAGGTTAGAGATGACAATTGAGAAACTAACCTCCAAGCTATTTTATACCAGATAGGTGATGATTACTGATTTATTGCGTTTATGTATTTTAATGTTAGGTATGCTATAGATAGGTTAAGTACTCAATTGAATCTGTGTCCTTTTTAATTACGTCATGGTCAATGTCCTCAACTACAGTTTTTTGAGCACTGACAAATAAGCACCACAATGAGGCAGAATTAGCCACTCTATAAACGGCTATTACAGATTTCTGGTAAGCAAGTATCAAAGTATTGGGAACATGGGGCAAAATTAGAAGCGGGAATTCAAAAGTTTTTTCGATTAAAAAAGCGGGAACCCTTATAAATCGAAATTTGAATTAAAGTGTCCTTGCAGACTTGAAATAATTCAAAACAGCTGGTCTTTATTTGAAATAGCGGGCTTTTGATTTGACATACCGCTACTAAGAGTCAAAATAGTGTGGAAAAAAGTTTGTGTTTAACTTCTGGGAGTGGTCCCAAAGATTCTAATTTTTTTTCATGTACCTCTATCACCTCATCCATGGTGTTCTTTTACAAAATAAACGTTTCTCTTCAAGTAATCTCAATAGTGACGTGTTTTGCGTGATAACTGCACTGGTAAGCAATATTTCTAACAACAGAGTGAGTTTTCTACAACAGCGGAGACGAATAAATTTTGCAATTGATGCGTAGAGATGAATCGAGGCAAGCGCAATTCTAAATTGCGCCGAAATTAGGAAGAGTATGGAGGAGTATACTAGAAGAGTATGGAGACCCCAAATTTGCTCCTTCGATGACATTTTTATTATACAGGCCTATATAGAGTAACTTATTGAAAGTTTGCGATATATACATCTTTATTTTTGATCCAGCAAAATGAGCAGAATTTGAAACGTGTGGTCTTTTTATGGCACCTTAAAAGTTATTTGAAATTGAAGGTGCGCATGCCTCATTTCAGAATGTTATTGAGAATATCATTTCATCACTTATGCGGGTTGAGTATACAAACCTCTAACATTTTCATAGAAAATATCGGTTCAAAGAGTAAGTTTGATCTCTTATTTGTACTCAAAGTTCAAGCCAGAACAATTTCTGATGAAGATCGTAGAAGCTTCCTTCATAATACATTATGGTAATGTGGATTTGCGGCATTTTAACGTGCGTGGTCTGAATTCTGAACATGCGAATTCATACGAAACATATCGAGAAAGAAGCATTCGCTGCTTTAAACGGTTAACAATATGGATGGTTACAGCAAAGAGTAGAAAATAGTTTATGCTAGAAAAAATGAGAACCGCAACCCGACCAATGCAATAACAGCAAATACTTCTGGCCTATTGAAATAGAATGAGGAGTGGATGCAGAGGATTAACTCTCCAATTTGTCTAATGTAAAACGTTTGTTTGTCCCCAGTTGCTCGGAGCCACATTGTTTGCACCAAAACCACCCAAGATTTCGGATTCCCTCGACATTTTTTCCAAGTCCGCGATAGATCTTTCGAAGAGGAACACTGCACTTTCCCTGGACTCAAAAACACTACCCGGTGCCAAGGCCCACGCAAACGCTTCCAAGATCTTGGAAAGATCCACAACAAGACTTGCAAAAGATGTTGACGACTTGCAAGAACTTGGAAACGATTGCTGTGGGGACGCAAGATCTGAGAAGAGATGTGCTGGGAATTCAAGTTTTTTTTCTCAGGACCATAGACAGCTTTCAGAAGCATTTTTTTTAATATGAAGCACTGCATTTTGACAATTTTTTTTACTGCGGTCTATTTATGTCTGGTTAGCGAACAACTCAAGCACATTTGAAAAGAACTTTGAGTCTGATAAAGCATCGGATAGAAGTCTATATTTGTTCTTTTGAAGACAATCAATGAGTCCGGGATCTTGGCAAGATCTTGTTTTAAACTTCATTGTGTTTCAATAAAATCAGTTCTTCCATTATAGACAAAACTTTGCTCTTCGTTCTTTCAGGATTCTGGTTTTAAGTTCGTTTGGCAGGTGTTTTCAAACAATTACATGCTATTATAGCCCAAAAAACAGAATTTTCAAAACAGAATTTTTTTCAAAACAGAATTTTCAAAACAGAATTGTTATTATTAAAACATTCATTCAATTGATAATATTTTTTTAAGAAAAAAAAATTAAATAAATCATTGAATCATTAATTATATATAATTAGTTTTTTGTTTAGCTTTTTTGAGCTGTCCTATTACTGTTTGGAAAGTATCCAAACTTCTGAGAACAATTGAAACTCATAAAAAAACGTCTGTAGTGTACTGCAGTCTTGGAAATGCAGACTTGGTAACCAGGAGACTTGGAAATGTGCGTTGCGAACATAATGTTCCGACTGCAAATCATCAAATTTTTGAAAAACAAAGAAACCCTCGGAAAACCAAAGTTGATCTTTCCAAAAAAAGAGAAAACATATTAATTCATAGTTTTTTTTAAAATATTTGCTTCTGAGCTGTTGTTTTGTTTGAGAGTTGTGCATGAGCTAAAATTTTCAATAGCCGTGAAATCTTATCGAGGCTATCATTGGTCTTATCGTCGTTTTTTCCAAGAGATGCTTTAGAAAAAATGTGTTTAATTTATCGTGGTTTTTTTTCATAAGTGTGTTTTCCACACCAATTTAAATAAGCGCCTTAATGCAATAATTCAAAAGTGAAACTTGATTGGTTTGAGAAACTTTTAAAGCGTGAGCCATTTTCGAATTTCTTCCAAAGTGGCGTGAGAATTTCGTTTAGGAACCTTTTCCGACATTTTAACAATTTACTCTTCCCTGTTTCATGAATGGTACTAAAAGCAATTCATGTGTTCTAACATTGCATAGCTGTATTGATCGAAATACTTAACGAGCAGCTAAGGAGTCATAATGACAAGTACAAATGTCTTTCGTTGAAAAAATTTCGAGATCATTGTTAGTATTTTCAGTTGATTTTTATTTTTATGAATTTTTAATTTGAATTACCCATTTACCCATTTCGGTAGTTTGTTACCCTGTTACTGCATCTTGTTAATGCCAGGTATTATAGGCAATTAGATGAAACTTAAATAAGTTTGCTTCATGGTGCTATTCGTTTTTTTTGAGTTATGGAGCACAATTATTGCTTATTTGTTGAGTTATTTCTTAATATCATTGAAAAACAAGTCCTTTCTGTTAAATCAGCTGCAATACCTAAAAACTAATTTTACTGAAAAATGAATAAATACGACAATCCAAAACTGTAAATACTATAAAAAAACAAAAAGAAATTATATACAAAATCTGTAGTTTAGATGCGTTTCAGAAACCAACAACTGACGTTATCTAACACTATCAATTGTTTTTCAAATAAACAAGAAGAAGAAAGGGTCAGATTGATTAAAAGGTAATTTTTGAGATTAATTAATCAAAGTGACAAAATTTGTGAACAAAAGTTTCAAAGTTTTGTTCCAATCTAAGTGTGAGTGTTTTAAGTAAAATTTGGGTTCTGCAGCTGCAGCTTCGCTATCTAAATTTTTAAAATTTCCATTAATTATTTAATACAACGTTTGGAAATATTTTGTTCAAGAATCTCTTTAAGCGGCATGCAGTTACAGTTCAACAAAAACGTCTTTCTAAAGTCTTTCGTTGACGTTTATAATCAAGAATATTGTTTTTCATTATAAGAGGGACAGTTTTTAACGGTATTTGTTGACATCAAATGCGCTCTGTATAGAAAATAAAAAGGCACCAAAAACTTAGAAGATGACAAAACTATGCAGAAAACAAAATTGCCTAAAAATTACTTTTTCTGTTTTGTGCTTTATGTTGAGTCTTAACTTCCAGGACTAGTTTTGACTTGAGGACGTGTAGTTTTTCAATCTCAAACATGTAAATTAAAATAACCACTTCATTAATGTTACATTACGTGAGAATAAAAATCAAAGAACGTTCCCTTTTCTACAAATACGAGAGTAAAAGTAAGTTTATACAAAAGTTACATTTTATCAATTCTCCTTTACGCGTCAAATGTATGGTTCTCAGATTGGCCAAACTGCAGAAAACTAAAAAAGATGCAAAGACGAGCGCTCAAGTGGGCTTTGAATAAGAAATTTATTACAGATAGTGACTACAATCAGAGCCTCATATACAACAATTTGTTTCCAATCAGTTTTCTCTTGGTTCGAAATGATCTTCTTATGCTGAAAATTTACGACTGTGATACTGCCCTTAAGTTTGGTGATTATTGGAAAGTTTTCAAGGGACTACGCAGTAACCGTTCTGCAGCAAAACAAATTTTGAGGACAAATTTTAATTGGACGAAATCAGTCAAATTGGAAGAGTATTTTGTCTTGAGAGTTTTGAGATATGCAAATGCTCTCACCCAGCGAGATGACATCTCAACTTTTGACTGGACATGTCCAACAGTGTTATTTCGGAAACGGTTGAACTCTCTGTTGAAATTAAAGGCTGTGAACTTTAAATACTATCAGTATCTTGTTAATTGGTCCTGTTTATGTAATTAATTAACAAAGTGATTCCCGCATCGCGGGTACCAAGTCAAGCTAATAATAATAATAATAATAATAATAATAATAATAATAATAATAATAATAATAATAATAATAATAATAATAATAATAATAATAATAATAATAATAATAATAATAATAATAATAATAATAATAATAATAATAATAATAATAATAATAATAATAATAATACTAATAATAATAATAATAATAATAATAATAATAATAATAATAATAATAATAATAATAATAATAATAATAACAATAATAATAATAATAATAATAATAATAATAATCATAATAATAATAATAATAATAATAATAATAATAATAATAATAATAATAATAATAATAATAATAATAATATTAATAATAATAATATCGTTTGGAAAAAAAATCAGAAAAATCACTAAAGTTCAGTTTACTGCTTCAGAAAACTCCTTCTGAAAAAAGCGCTGATATATAAATCCTGTAACTTTTTGTCTATTGAAACTTGTTTGCTTCTATTAAGCATTTCCTCTGTTGCTTTGTTCTATTTGCCAATGAAAGTTCATTCCACAAATATGGTTTCTAATAATCGAGCCGTTACTCCAATTAGGCTTACAATTGAAAGTCAGGAAAAATAATAATTGTACGCTCTTTCATGCTATCTGCGAAGCACTAATTTATATTGAGCTCTTTCTGGTTAGATGTTTTGTCTGTCAATACTCTGAAGTGTTCCGGGAAAATTTCAACATTTGGAGCTTCTCTGCGGGAGGAGTTTTTGTTTCCAGAAACAGGCCGCATGCAGTACGTGGTTCGAGAATTCCAAATTTTTTATTCGCTAATTGGTTTCTAATAACTTTGTTAAAGAACTGCACAATGTCAAGAACTGCACACAAACATCTGCTATTGTTGATTGTCTATTGTCGTAAAATGGACGCCACTTGCATTTGCTGCGTTTTTTCCGTTAAAATGGTAGAGGTACATTATGAAAAATGTAGCAACGAGAACTTTTGTTTGATAAACACAATGGTTTATGACAGAGCAGTTCGAAGTTATCAGTCAATTCTTATTAACACACTGTTGCCTGTTACAAAGAAGCTAGTATGAAAGATTCCTTGCAATTTCCCCAAAGCCATTTTTTTCATATTTAATACTAAAAGTGCCTAAATTTATTGTTGTGAAAGCTTTTGCTAAGTCTAAAAGAACTGTCATAACATTTTTCTCCAATGCTGTGAAAGACTTTTCAGTTTTAAAAATGATTGTGTCTAGACATAACTTTTGTGTTTGAAAAACGATCTATTTTTAGTAATTTTGTTGTAGTCAAAGAAGTGTGTTATTTGTAACATAAGACGGTCAATAATTCTGCTAGTAATGGATTAACTGTTGTTTTTCGATAGTTTTTCGTGTCTAATCTGTCACTTTTTTTACACAGGATTTTATACAAATGCTTTCTTTAGAGATCGAGAAAAACCCGTTAAAGATGTGTTCGTTTTTTGCAAACAGCACGTGAGTTCCAATATACAATTAACCATCCTTCAATGACTACGAATTGTTACACCCTGGTACAGCTGGTTAATGGTTCTGGCAGTTTCTCAATAATTTCGTAAGTTAATCTCTGGCTAAAGCTTGAAAATTCATCTCGGTTGCTGTTACATTGAAAGAAGCTAATGACGTATTTCCATTTTTCATTGATATAAGCCCTGTTTTGCAAAACCATTAATGGAATAATTTCTTCAGCTAATATGCAGCCCAAATCCATTTATGTGCAACACATATCTGAAATCTGCTTGAAACGGTGAAATACAGTATGCTGCCAAGAGTAAAAACAACAATCTGGCGGAAAAGGAAAGCTTTTTCAGCCTATTGACAACCCATTTTCATTGAAAACTTTGCTTTTTTTTCGAACACACTTTTTTTGCAGCAATTTTCGAAAAACAACATATTCTTTCAGAAATAGTCTAACTTTAATTCTAGGAATGTATCGTAGCAGGCGAAAACCCTGGTTCACTATAATATGATCGATAAGGATTTGAAAACATTCAAAGCATCGTTAACTAAGTCTTCTCTGTTTTTTTTACATTTTTGGGGCTCTTCTGGTTGTTTTTTTTTGCATCGAGACTTGATCTTGATTTCAAACTGATTTTTTTTGGAAATCGGACATCTCGTAGAGCAAAAACTTAATAAACAGTGAATGAACAAAGCGGTTTAAATGTTTTTTTTTTCTTTTTGAGCCGAAAATTGAAATTGAAATCCTATATCTTAAAAATCAGACATGATAAGACGAAAAGTATAACGGAAACAAAAAGTTGTGTGCATTTTTAAGAAAAAGAAAAACACACGTTTGAGGGTCCGCCTAATACCTTGTTTAAGAGCTACCGAACAACATGTTTGCGAAGCATCGTGGAGTTCATTTTTAAGGGAACAAGGTGTTAACGGATAAAAGAAAATAATGTTCACTAAACTCTGTGTCTTATTGCAAATTTGCTGTTCAATTTCTCTTTAAAAAATAAAAAACCGTAGTCCAGTGGCTTGTTTGAATGGTTTGGAATCGGAGGTTGAAGTTTCGATCCGGCAACAGGAAAGAAGGCAGTTGTAATTTGGGGCATGGGCTCAAAACTTGCTTATATATCTTTTTATTTTTCCAACATTGTAAGCGTACTAAAATATATATGTACTACATATCATTTCACCAACAAAATGTTTTCTTGTTCTCTGAGATCAATCGACATAAAATCAGAGTTACTCAATTATCATGCAATGCATTTCCAGTGATCTTCCCTTGTAGGAACATACATTATCACTTATACATATTCAACATAGAAGAAAGAATTATCGGTGTTGATCGGAAGAAAATTAAATGGTAAGTTATTTTGAGTTATGCTCAATTTAGATGGTTAAGTGTCATTCAAACAAGATGCAAAAGTCATTGAAACACGTCAACAACAGTGTTGGGGTCAATCTGCTGAAAAGAAACAAAAAGAGTAAAACAAACTGTTTTTTTCATACATCATTCTGAGACAAAGAGAGAGAGAGAGAGAGAGAGAGAGAGAGAAGCAGAGAGTTCATTACGATGCAGAGGTATACCCAAATTGTCACGGGGAGATATGCCCGATGCGTGTATCTCGTGTTCGTTTTTACTATGTTAATACATTGAAAGTGGAACAATATTGCGGAAAATAGGTACTTTAGTAGATACCGGCAAAATGGAAGGGAATATCGCGTCTCGTGTTCTCAAAAGTGTCCTAATTTTAGCCGCGAAATACAAGTACAAACTTAAAAACCTATTTTTCGCGCAAGTTGTATCACGCATCCGCTCCATTTATGTATCGATTTTTCGCACACAATGGAGCTCGATTTCGCATATAATCCGCAATTAAGCCTAAATTAATTACTGCTTATTTAATTAAGCCTAACTTATTACTACCAGTAGGGAATATGGAAGGGAATATCGTATCTCGAAATGGAAGGGAATATCGTATCTCGTGTTCGCAAAAGTGTCCTAATTTTAGCCGCGAAATACAAGTACAAACTTAAAAACATTTTTTTCGCGCAAGTTGTATCACGCATCCGCTCCATTTATGTATCGATTTTTCGCACACAATGGAGCTCTATTTCGCATATAATCCGCAATTAAGCCTAAATTAATTACTACTTATTTAATTAAGCCTAACTTATTACTACCAAGAGTACTTCATTACTACTCTATTACTTCTTATAGTACTTTATTACGAACTATTACTACTTATTAGTACTAATTATTACTACTTTTTAAAATTGACCAGTCCCACAATGATATACAAAGTCTTTGATGCGCGAAGGGTTTTTAGGAAAAAAAATTTTGTGGCTGCATGTATTTAAAGCACTTTGAAGCTTTGAAAATTTCAATTAAATCTTTATTAAAGTGCTTATTGCATGATCAAAGTGCGCGCGAATAATAGATACCTAATTTGAGCGGAAACGTGGTACAAGATTTGTTACCTACTTTTCATACCTCCTTTTATTTCGCAAAAATGGCGGAACCCTTTTTGCGAAAAGTAAGATACAAAGGATTTCACCTAAATTCCTTCATTGTATGTAACTAATTTTCGAGCCAATTTTACTAAGACGGAAGTTTTGGGGTATAACTCTGCATCGTAATGTTGTGTTTTATGGACATGTCTCTAGCAGAATTTCTATCTTCCATCAAATGGTATAGCATTAAGTAGGTTTTGCATCAAAGTCAACTTTTAAGGGGTTAATGTGAACTTTTTTCTTTTTGAATCTTGCTTATTCTGCATTTCTCATATTTTCGTTCCTCATCTTTTTCTCACTCTTCCCCTCTGTCTCTTATATTTTTAGCGCCTGTCTCATCTTCTTTCCTTTTATCGTTTCTTTATCACTCTACTATTTTTCAAATGCTTTAATGCTATTTAAGCATCAACTCCTAACAATAAGAGCGGTTGGAAGAACAGTAAATGACCAAAGAAGTGGATGCTAAAAAATCATTGACCGAAAAAAAATGCTCGGGGAAATGCCACCGGAAGAAAATTTATTAACACAGACATGCCAATGATTAGGAAAGTTAGTCAATAAAGGACGAATGTTACGGCTGCTCTCCTATCAAAGTCAAGGAAAACTTTGCCCCGCCCAGTTCGTTTCAGCGGTTTCAAATCTGTCCGGATATTTTGTTTTTGCAGTTAACTATTGTGAACTGTATTATCCGTTATGTTGTAAATTACCGTTGCATTACTTGTTGCTCAATTAGTTCTGTTAACTAATTGCTCAGCTTTGCTGTATAATGAACTTGTTTCTCTCAGAATAACAAAACAAATCAAATTAAAACGATCAAATTTTTGTCGAGCTTTTGTTTAATAACTCGCCCTATAAGTTGAAATCGCAAAATCCCAGATGTACAGCTATAGATAACTGTCTTAGGAACTGAATGGGAAAATTGGTTTCCATAATCAATGTCCCAATATTTTCGGAGGACTATGCGCGATCATCAAAGTTAATAAATGTAAGTTTTCGCACTTTGTGCTTTTCAATAAACTCAATTGCTCAATAACGCAATTTGTGATTTATACTAGGCTTCGCTAAAGCCAATAAGAGAAACCGTCTTTATGCTTACCAGAAAATTTCTCTAACTTAGGAACTTCGTTCCTCAGAAGGAAAGTTTTGAGAATATCAAAGTTAATTCTCTTTTCACAAGTCAAAGTAAAGTTAAAACCGTACAATCATTAATATGATCTACAAAAACAAGACACGTTAACAGTTAATTTACCGCTCAAGAAAGTGTGCTTCAAAATGCACTGTATGTCAGTTTAATAAGACAAAAATAACCTGTTTCAACTGATTTTCAAGCTCTATTTATACTGCCGTACATGTCAAAATTGCATCTCTGACTGGTTGTAGATTACTATGTTGTAAGATTCTCTGAATACGCTGAGGATAGGGTTCGAAATACGGTATACGGTGCCCTGCACTCTCTGAATTAGTAGGAAAATCGTAAAATTCATCGGATCTGTCTTACCAAGTTGGGTATCTCTTGCTCCATTTGAGCTAAATTTGTGTGATTTTGAACTCTTGAATACGTGGCAATAATAGCGTAGTTTGAGTTTGAGTTTCAGTTTCAGTTTAATTTCATGAATGAAGATGGTGTACAAATAATAGTTGCTAAATATAAATGTTGAACAAAATGAACAAATCCGTATGGCTAACATTAAATTTCGCTTGTCATGCTATTTTAGCTTTAAGGCTTGAAATTGCCTTGAAGCGCTATACAATTTGGTAATTGAGTTAGTAAGCTCAGCCTTCACAACGAATGACCGCAAAATGTGTTTCAGCCGTCAGTTTTCTCACCTGAAGTTCTTCGATACAGACGTTTTCAGTTAACAGAATGAGCGAATCCAATATTTGTTCTTTTACAGAAGAGTTGTAGATGCCAGAGCAAATTCAGGTGTCAAAAAGGTGCCGGATATAGTTGGTAAGAGCTTGTGGAAAAGTAACCTCTAAAGTGAAGGAAATTTTTCGCTCTTTTTTTCCATATTTTTTCCACTTTTTATCTCCCTGTTTGTTTTTTTTTTGTCTTTTTTGCTCTTTTTGCCTTTTACTTTCACGTTCTTCTTTGGGAGGTTTTTTTAAAATCAAACCTGAGTTATCTAACTCCCTAGAATTTAAATACAAATTTTAAGGGCTTTTGAGGGTACACAATAACTTTTTTTGAATTGCGTTTTTTTTCCAATAAAACTTTATATTACAAATTTGTTAGGTTTCGTTGATTAAACACGTGTAGAACGTTATAATTACGATTTATTAAGAAAAAACAGAAGTTGAAGAAAATTTTAACCCACCTTGAACTTTCTCGATGAACCGTATCAACTAAATCCGAAAGTAAACTGAAGAAAAATTTATGGATGTTTGCACAGATTAAGATTAGAGTTTTAATGTGATTTTCCTATACCAATTGAGTACCACATTTAAACTGATGTAGTTTTCAGACCTGATAATATTGGTAAACTAAACTCCTTGAAATTGTAGTAGAAATATAATTTGAAGATTATTTAAAATGTGGGGGTCTTGACCGAATTTTTCGGACCGCACTTAGGATGTACGATTAAACAGAAACCCTCGAATTCAGCCCATGTTTAGGCCCTTAAAGGTATTTTCACAGGCTAAATTAAACCCTCGACCTGAATTAAACGTTCACACAAAATGAAACAACCTGATAAGATAATATTGAAAAATGGTCGCGAAAACTATTCTCTCCTGAAAATTGATTGATAGGAATAACTCACAATCGCAACGTACATAGATACTACGAAAATAAATCATTTTGCATAAAAACACCACCATGTTATTGTCGGTCGTATAAAATCTTTGTGATGACAGTTACAATAGCAAAAGAAAGTGTTTAGCCGTGATTTGTTTTTCAATAGACTTCGATAAGTATTGTCATTCACTTTTTTATCAAGCGTCTCAATATCAGTTTTAATAAACTGACTGAGAGAAGGAAAATTAACAAAAGGCATAAACAACCGACCAAAACAATATCCAACATTAAAATTTTCCACCAAGGCATTTTCTTTGTCAGCGGCTGCAAGTGGTCATAGCCAAACTCCAAGACATGATTGATCCAAAATAAAGAAATTTCCTTCGCAGAAGGCACGGACTGCAGTATTTTCTTACACTTAAATGCGTTCTTAGAGTAAGTTTTGTTGCTTAACATAAGATTGAGGGTATGAGAGAAACTTGGTTCCGAAAGATGGGAGAAATCGAGGACCTCTGCAGTTCCGAGACGTTTAGCACGACGTGCGTTGTACCAGTGGTCGCCATATATAGCCATAATTAGCATGGGGACTCCGTTGTATGCTGCTTCATTTTGCCCGTTCAATCCTCCGTGAGTTATGAACAGTTTTATGTTTGGGTGCGTCATCAAGTCACTTTGAGGTAGCCATGAATTGATCATCACATTTTCAGGTACTTTTCCCACTTGGCCTGTATGTCTAACATTGAACTTAAACTGCGACAATTTCGCAAAAACTTTTAAGAATAGTTCCAATTTATCGTCAGGAATAGTTTTGACTTGACTTCCTAACGTCATCATGACAAAACCCGATTGGCCGATGAAATCTAGGAACGGTTTCATAGCCTCGTTAGAAGCATACAATGTCTTTTGAGCGGAGAATCCACCTATCATTTGATAATGAGGCATTGTGTTTCTGGGGAAGTCCAGGCAAAATGGATTCTGCTGGACCAGAATCATTCCCGATTCACGGTATAATTCCGATGGCCATCTGAATGATCTCTCGGGCACAAGCTCGGAAACTAAGTGTCCAAATTTGAAGTCCACAATCCACAAAATTATCTTATTACCCACAATCGTAGTAAAAGCATTGAAGAGTCGTTCAAAAAATCCAGAACTCTTGTCCAAGAAAGACAATCCAAAGTTCGACTCAGCGACTGGTGATATTACAACTCCATGTGACCAGGGATCCGTTCTAGGATTAATTGTGATATAAGGAATGTTCAATTTATAAGGAATGATCACGCCCATCCAAAATGGTCCAGGTGCTGCTATAATCGCCAAATCGCACGTCTTCATATCGTCTAAAGTTTCGGCATCGGATAAATACGACTCGGGCAACTTGTTTAAGGTTTCAAAGGCCTTCACAAAATTTCGAAAGACTTCAAAACTGGATGTCTTGTTCAGTAACGTATAATCCAATACACTTGAAAGTTTTTCTCCAGCCATATACTGATGCCGATCTTCATGAATTGTGATGTTGGAATGAAGTTGTTTCACTGGTTGGTAGTTTTTGGATCCTGTCACAAAAATTACTTGATGGCCATCTTCTGATAAATAGTTTGCCAGGTGAACCATTTGCAATATTCCACTGTTGTTGTCAGAGGGTAGAATTAAAATCCGTTTGTTTTCTTTTACAGCAATTATGGGGCTACATAACAAAATAAACCAATTGAAGCTGATCAAAAAAATGTTTTTCATTGTTGATAACTGCCTGTTTTAAGCTTTATAGCAAACAACAAATCGCCATCAATTAAAGTTAATGTCCGCAAATTTGTTGAAAGCAATGATGAAAGCAAATGGTTGTTTGTTCAGGTTGTGACACTACTTCTAACCAATCAAATGTTTTAATTAAAACAAATAAGCTAAAGCAAATGAACAAAGGCATTTCAACTAAACAACCTAATACTTAAATGCTCAAAAAGCGACTTTAACCAAAGAGCTCTCTTTAGTTAAGATCTGAGCTCTACGATTTATGAAAAACTGCATGCTAAAAAAATTCATTCTCAGTTGTTCCTTGAATACTGCTCCTCGAGATCGAGTTCCGGTACTTTACTGAAACAAATTTCTGTGAGAATTTTATAGTTTTGATTTTTTGTGTTATTTAACTATTTGATAAGTATGCAATCACTTAAAAGGGTTCTACTTCTACCACCACATCATTGAACAACTCTATCATTTAACCTCTCTATAACTTAAGCCTTCTATCATTTCACCCCTCTATCATTTCACCCCTCTATCATTTCACCCCTCTATCATTTCATCCCGCCAATTAGCAGTCAACATTAAAGGCATGTTTTGTCATAATTGAGTGGATAAATTAATTCCACGTTCGTTTGTGATAGATTCATATCAAGTACCACGGGCCGCTGAGGCATGGCCATGGCCCGCGAGGGGATGTATGGCCAAATGATTATATTGCTAATTTAATAATCCTAATTTTATTGAAAGATTAAAATCAGGTTGAAATGATAGAGGGGTTAAAAGATAGAGGGGTTAAATGAAACAAGGGTGAATCAATCTGGGTTAAATGATAGGGGGTTAAATGAATATGGGTGAAAAAGCGGGACACCATTTAAAAGTAACGCTGAAAAACGCACAATTTTCGGGGGCTTTGTGGACAACAGCGGCAACGTCTATATTTTTTCATCCTACGTCAGTTTTTCTAACACTCAGAAGAATGGAACTTATTTAACCGTGGAAATTACATATAAACACTTTGCATATTTTAATGGTTAGCCTAAACAATATTCACAATTATGTTGCCTACAGAATTCATCACTTTTTGCGCTAATTGTTTAAGAGAACTAGCATTTACTACTGGAATTACTTGAATATGTTCTCCTAAAATTTTTATCGGTAGCGAGCATTGACAAGTTACAAACTTCACGGTAATGTTTTGCAAAATTTTGCCGTTAATGCAGTGAAAACGACAAATTTTTGCGAGATTAACGTAAAGTTTAAGCATTGATCTTACATAAATTTAATAGTTTTACTTCATATCCCATAATTTTATATTTAAAAAACTCTGCAAAACTTGTCGATGTTAGTTAACAATTATTTTACATAATTTTGAAGAGTTCTGGCGTTGACATTGAACAAATTTATTGTTTTTAAGTGTTGATAATATAAACCTTTCAAGCGTTCATCTTACAAATTTTTAGCGGTTCCAGGAGTTGCTTTCACACAAAGTTAGCATTTTCTAGCTTTTAACTTACATAAAATTAACGCTTAGCTTTTACAGTTGACCTTAGAAAAAATATTTTTATCTGACAAAAACTCCCTCCAATTGATAATAAACTCCCTCCGTAATAAATTCATTTGTTAAGTTCTTTTGACCAGCGCATGGCCTTTGTTTGTAAAACTCCTTAACTCCTTTTCGACACTATTAATCCATGCGCAAATGCATTCCACACAATTTCAATACTTCAATGTTTTATTAGAATAACTAAACATTTTTCATTCACGAAGCTCACGTAGGCTACTGATACTCACCTTTTCTACACCAGCACACTCTTATGAAACCTAATTCACTCAACAACTGACTATGGCAACCGACAATTGACTTAATGCAATCCCAAAAGTTAATCAAGAATTAAGCGTTGAATTTTGGTAAAATCAACGCTAAAAAAGCTTACGCGTTGAATTAAAGTATGATATACTCTACAAAATAACAAAATATGCAAGATAAACGCTAAAAAATTATTTTAATTTCAATTTATATAGCGTTGACCTAACAGAAAAAATGCATACAGCAGCAATTTATTTTTTTTTTGTTTTTAGCGGTGACACTTCGACATTGGGGATGAATTTACGAGACAAGAGCGTACGTTTTGCGGCATAAAAAACCTTTGAGTTACCTATTATTTCATTAAAAAAATTATAAATAATTGAACATGTAGCGTCATTGGGAACTAATTAATTGTGTTCAACTTTTCTGTGGAAGCAAGAGTAAGTTTTTCTAAGTCAGGAAAAGCGGGTGACCTGATAATGTGAGACGCTTTGAAAGCCTAAAAGACCATAAAACGGGTTTTAAGTGCTAAATTTTCTGAAAAACAAAAATATCAAAGTTGTACTGCAGAGTGATGACGTCATGACTAAGTACATAGGTTGAGGTTCCCGTTCAGGATCAGACCCATTCAGACTAAAATCAGCCATTATCAGCCTTATGCAGACAATAATCAGCCATGATCAGACTTTAGATCATTATAACGTATTGATTACAATATCTTGAATTAACTTCTCGTGCACAGAGTTCAACGCCGAGGCCAAAATGCTGGAGGCCAAAAAACAAGTGTAATGCTTACTTAAAATCATGTTATAATATGGCAGATCTCCCAGATCTATATACATCCACCTGGAAAGTGATATTGTACCTGTGTAATTCCTCCCCCATTCTAATGATGGTGAAAATGTGGACAAGTCCTCTATAGCATTTGGTAGAGTTTAGTTCTTAATTAAGTTGCCCATAGTTAAAAAATGAATTACATAATTACTGTATTAAAAAGTTAGTTTTAATTAAAAAAAACACATTGAATTCCAATTAAATTATTAACAGCAAAACAACTAAATGGGCAGTGTAGGTCAGAGTATAAATGGAATAAGCTAAATCTATTACGGTTTAAATTGCGACAGTGGTACTGTGAAAACATAAAACATTTCCATGATGCCTTGCCGTACGACGCATTATTCGTGTTTTGTTTAAATAAATGAAAGAAAAACATTTTAAGATGTTTCTTTAGAACTATTGGTCTTGCATCCATTTCAATTATATTTTTAAAAAAACTCACGTTAAGAAATTTATTATGAAGGGTCGAGTCGATATTCAGGATAGAGTTTTCTAGTGCTGATGAGTTTATTTTGTGATTGACGCAGTATTTTTTGGTTCCGTGGCTGTAGCGTAGATTTGATGTTGGTAAATGTAGTTTTTCGAAAATTGGAAGCTGGTTACTGGTAAGTTTCATAAAATAATTTAGTACTTTGTATTCCAAGGAAAGTTTTATTGGCAAAATTTGATGTTTTAGTTCATCAAGACTATTCATCAAGAGTTCGGCAGAGTTTGATGTTTTAGACCAGAAGAACTGTTGTATTTTTTGCGATTGAAGCACGTTTTTACAGCCCAGCTTAATTGTTTCTCTAAAGGGATAAAACAATTGTTTTTTGAGCAGGCCAGTAAAAGGACTCAGTAGTGTAAATGACTTATCACTAAGGCGTTCAGAAGTAGTAGACTTGTCTGTTGCGGGAACGGGCGTGAAATACGTTTTAATGTTTTTATCCCTGTAGCCATTTTGCGTAATACGTGTTTTAATTCTTCTTGAAAATTTTATGTGCAATCAATAAATATACTGAGGTATTTTACGCAATTGACGTTTGGTATTTTGTAATTACCAATTAACAGATTGTTCCTTTTGGTATCTTCTAATTTGGATTTTTTTGTTAATGTATTAAACTCAAGTTTTTGAGTGATTGACAAGTTTTTGAGTTCATGAACAAGTTTTTGAGTGATTGAGCATTAGACGGTTTTTTTCGTAATATTCAGATATATTTCTTAAGGATGGTTCAAGATTTTGTGTTGCTAAATTTAGGTCCGTATTGTAAGTAAGAAAGATAGTATCATCGGCGTATTGAATTATTGTTGTATCAGCCGGTATTTGTTAGTTCAAGTCATTAATGTACAGGTTAAAAAGAAGGGGACCCAAAATTGTTCCCTCTGGGACACCTTGATATAACCCAATCCAATCGGATTCTACATGATTCACTATGTATTTTTGTAGCCTGTTTGATAGATAACCTTCTATTAGGTTTAATGCATTTTTGAAAATCCTAATTCATGCAGTTTATGAAGGAGGATCTTGTGATTTTTTGAATCGAAAGCTTTAGACAGATCTAGTAGAGCTCCAGTAATAAAATTATTTTTATTTATATGGTACCTTATAGTTTCAGTACAGTAAACGAGGGCGTCAATCGTTGAGACTTTCTTAGAAAAACGGAATTGAGTATTGGAAAGGAGCCCAAATTTTTGAAGATCTTCTAAAGTTTGCTAACGAAGGGAGAACTTCGTTAGAGTTTCTTGAGTCATTTATGATATTCCACTTTGATTTTTACGAGTCTGCTTTTATAAAGATGCTCTTTATGAAATCATTGCTCTCTAGTTTTTTTGGATTTTTCGGTCCTTATGAAGACCGTTTTTAGAGGGGCGTGATAGCGTATCACTTTAGTTAAAATTTTCTTAAAGATACGATACATGTCTTCAGCGTCAGATGCCGTGCAAAGACATCCCAATCAATTTGTTTCAGGTCTTGTAGGTATAACTTTTTACAATATTTTGATTTGTCGAAGATTATTTTTCTTCTCGGAGGTTTTTTTTTATTTATAGTTACATTCGTTATAATTGCAATAGCTTTGTGGTCCGATGTAATGGGCGATTCAAAAGTCAAAACATTGGAATGGGGCAGCTCATCATCTTTGATTACAAGATTAATCAGACTTTTTCCCCTTGTAGGTGTTTTGTTGACCACTGATAGACCATAAGGTACAAGAATTGTGTCTTTTTTGTTTTTTTCGTGGGGGTTAAGGTAATTTATATTGAAATCGCCAATGAATCAAATTTTTTGCTTTTTTGTAATTCCATAATCTATTTGCAATGCTAATTCTTCGAGAAAGATGTCAGTTTTAGATTTTTCAGGATTAAATGAAACATTCACAAAAAGTGAAGGAAATTTTTTGTAGGGCAGAGTGAGCTCAACCCAAAGTGTTTCGAAATCTTTGCTCATTTTTGGAAAATCATTACGGTTTTTTGGATTGAAAATTTTGGGAATTAGCAGCATTACGCCAACCCCCTTTGACTTTTCAGATATTCGGTCACATCTGAAGCAAGAATAGTGAACAATTGATGAACAGCAAATGCTCTTGGAGAAATGATAACTTACCACAAAATTTAGCCTTTGACTGAAGTATTCCTCGAAACCTAACTAAACTGAAGCGTTCAAAAAAATTGAATTAAAATCTGTCCTTATTCGTTTCCCTTTTTATATTATGGGGTTTATATTATATAGGTAAATATTATACAGGTTTTATATATAGGTATTTTTATATTATATAGGTATATATATATATATATATATATATATATATATATGTATATATATATATATATATATATATATAAATATATATATATCTATATATATATATAT
>NC_134476.1:52749698-52801480 GCF_964194025.1 Convolutriloba macropyga
AGATTAAAATCGGGTTGAAATGATAGAGGGGTTAAAAGATAGAGGGGTTAAATGAAACAAGGGTGAATCAATCTGGGTTAAATGAATATGGGTGAAAAAGCGGGACACCATTTAAAAGTAACGCTGAAAAACGCACAATTTTCGTAACTGTGGGGTATTTGGGGGCTTTGTGGACAACAGCGGCAACGTCTATAATTTTTCATCCTATCTCAGTTTTTCTAACCCTCAGAAGAATGGAACTTATTTAACCGTGGAAATTACATATAAACACTTTGCATATTTTAATGGTTAGCCTAATCAATATTCACAATTATGTTGCCTACAGAATTCATCACTTAGCACAAAATTTTTGCGCTAATTGTTTAAGAGAACTAGCATTTACTACTGGAATTACTTGAATATGTTCTCCTAAAATTTTTATCGGTAGCGAGCATTGACAAGTTACAAACTTCACGGTAATGTTTTGCAAAATTTTGCCGTTAATGCAGTGAAAACGACAAATTTTTGCGAGATTAACGTAAAGTTTAAGCATTGATCTTACATAAATTTAATAGTTTTACTTCATATCCCATAATTTTATTTTTTAAAAAACGCTGCAAAACTTGTCGATGTTAGTTAACAATTATTTTACATAATTTTGAAGAGTTCTGGCGTTGACATTGAACAAATTTATTGTTTTAAGCGTTGATAATATAAACCTTTCAAGCGTTCATCTTACAAATTTTTAGCGATTCCAAGAGTTGCTTTCACACAAAGTTAGCATTTTCTAGCTTTACCTTAAATAAATTACACAGTTGATCTGACAAATTTATTTTTGTTGCGATAATCTGACACAAACTCCCTCCAATTGATAATAAACTCCCTCCGTAATAAATTCAATTGCTAGTTCGTTTGACCAGCGCATGGCCTTTGTTTGTAAAATCCTTAACTCCTTTTCGACACTATTAATCCATGCGCAAATGCATTCCACACAATTTCAATACTTCAATGTTTTATTAGAATAACTAAACATTTTTTTTTCATTCACGAAGCTCACGTAGGCTACTGATACTCACCTTTTCTACACCAGCACACTCTTATGAAACCTAATTCACTCAACAACTGACTATGGCAACCGACAATTGACTTAATGCAATCCCAAAAGTTAATCAAGAATTAAGCGTTGAATTTTGGTAAAATCAACGCTAAAAAGCTTACGCGTTGAATTAAAGTATGATATACTCTACAAAATAACAAAATATGCAAGATAAACGCTAACAAATTATTTTAATTTCAATTTATATAGCGTTGACCTAACAGAAAAAATGCATACAGCAGCAATTTATTTTTTTTTGTTTTTAGCGGTGACACTTCGACATTGGGGATGAATTTACTAGACAAGAGCGTACGTTTTGCGGCATAATAAGCCTTTGAGTTACCTATTATTTAATTAAAAAATTATAAATAATTGAACATGTAGCGTCATTGGGAACTAATTAATTGTGTTCAACTTTTCTCTGGAAGCAAGAGTAAGTTTTTCAAAGTCAGGAAAAGCGGGTGACGATAATGTGAGACGCTTTGAAAGCCTATAAGAGCATAAAACGGGTTTTTAGAGCTAAGTTTTATATAGAACTAAATTTTATATAAGAGCTAAATATATATATATATATATATATCAAAACCTATGAGTCATATATATAAATATATATATATATATATATATATATATATATATACATAAATATATGTACATATATATATATATATATATATATATATATATATATATATATTTCAAAACCTATGAGTCATCTGTCAGTTGTGCAATTAAACGGTATATATGCAATTGACAATTCTTAATGCAACATTTATAAGGAAGGACGGCAGAATGCGAGCTACGATATATAAGACAAGGAGGCTCGGTAATGTGCGTACGCACATAAGGTTCCGACCCGTTCATCCACATTCTTGACTTAATTGGCTACTAAATGACGAAGAGATAGAAAACTTTCAAAAACATATATATCGTTCAATAAACAACCAATGGAATACAATAATGCCCCGCTAGCGGGCCGCAGAACGTTGCTGATTGATTAATAAATATCAAAGAGGACCTTAATAAATATCAAACAACAAACGTTATATACGACCAAAACTCGATGTCTATAATCAAAACCGACAATTGTCTGTAATCGACAATTGAACCTATACTTCGTAAGGACAGATATGGGAACTGTTCTGAATGTGACTGGTCAGCAGGTCGACAAACAAGCAAAGAGGAGCGAAGTTTACAAATAAATTTTTATTTTTGAAAACAATTAACTTCCCATTATTAATGTCATTACAAATCAACTGAAATCCCTAAAATGTTAATTTATTTCTCCATAAGAAGCAGAAATCCCTAGAATGTTCATATATATCTCAAGAGGAGACATGTTTTAATCCCATGTTAAATTGCGCAAAATTTCAAAGCCAATGTGACCTACAATTATTGTTAAAAATTTTTAAAAATCTTGTAAACTGTACAAATATATAAAAATCTCAAATAAATTATGAAATCTCGTAGTAACGTAGTAACAAAGCCGAATAAAATGTTTTAAGCCAAAACCGTTATAAAGACTAAATTATAGCTCAGTGGAAGCGGGTTGTGACCTGTGTTTACAGAGACTGAGCAAAAAATTGATCGAAAAACTAGTTAAAAAAATGACGAAGCCCGAAAACCCAAATATGTTTTTGGAAGCAAACATTTTCAAAACTCATAAGAGACTTAATATATCAACAAACAGCGATGCCTTGAGCTGAAATACCTCAGGAAGCCAAATGGGCCTGTTAATAAGGAGACTAAGTCACAATTCCACAAAATAACACCAAATTTATAAATAAGCCAAAACTTCAAACAATTTTACGAGATCACACTGTTCAAGGCACTATAATTATCAGATGTTGCCTGAAAGAATTGTGAATTGTCACTTTCTCCTCAGCTTAACATCAAACAGTCTTCCTTATAACAGGACTACGTAGATATGACAACAAAAAGAAACCCAAAAATTGAACAGTATAAAAATGTCAAAAATTCTTTTATGAAATTATTGGTCTAAGCAATCAGTCACAACGTATAACCAAGCGCGAAAAAAAATATTGGAATCAACAAAAGTAATTGAGACCTCTAATTAGTGGGATTGAGCTACAAGTCTACGAAAATGAATGCAAAAAATTATTTTTTTAATTCAATTCAAAAGTCATTTAACAAACAGCTATAAACTGAAATCTATAACTAGGTTGAGTTATTCGTCCTGAAGAAGCAATTGAGGCCTATTGCTATCAGGTAAATGGCGTACAACAACAAAAAGAATGACAAAAATTGAACAGTATAAAAATGTCAAAAATAATGTTATGAAATTATTGATCTAAGCAATCAGTCACAACGCATAACCCAGCGCAAAAACAAATATTGGAATCAACAAAGTAATTGAGACCTCTAATTAGTGGGATTGAGTTACAAGTCTACGAAAATGAATGCAAAAATTATTTTTTTAGATCAATTTAAAAGTCATTTAACAAACAGCTATAAACTGAAATCTATAACTAGGTTGAGTTATTCGTCCTGAAAAAGCAATTGAGGCCTATTGCTATCAGGTATATGGCGTACAGCAACAAAAAGAAAAACAAAAATTGAACAGTATAAAAATGTCAAAAATTATTTTATGAAATTATTGGTCTAAGCAATCAGTCACAACGTATAACCTAGCGCAAAAAAAATATTGGAATCAACAAAAGTAATTTAAACCTCTAATTAGTGGGATTGAGTTACAAGTCTACGAAAATGAATGCAAAAATTATTTTGTCAATTCAATTTAAAAG
The DNA here is from genome assembly GCF_964194025.1 of Convolutriloba macropyga. NCBI lineage: Eukaryota > Metazoa > Xenacoelomorpha > Acoela > Convolutidae > Convolutriloba > Convolutriloba macropyga. The sequence continues at coordinate 52,753,539 of NC_134476.1, forward strand.
TCATTTAACAAACAGCTATAAACTGAAATCTATAACTAGGTTGAGTTATTCGTCCTGAAGAAGCAATTGAGGCCTATTACTATCAGGTATATGGCGTACAACAACAAAAAGAAAAACAAACCTAAACAAAAACAAAGAAGTCCATAAAATTTTGCGAGATAACTGTGTCTCAGCCCAAAAAGCATAAACTATATAACAAAATCACTGGATAGATCCAGATACGCTTTTTTCCAACGCTGTGCAATTTCCTAATTCCTTACTATGCTTTCTTTCAATTGAACTGGTAAAATAAAGATAAAATTCGACAAGGAAACAAAATATGGCTAAAATATGCAATTATGATTTTAAAAAAATTGAGGTCGATAGATTATGCTAAAAGAATTGAAAACGCGTAGTATCAGAAAAGAGACCATTAGTTGAACATAAAATCCTTACGGACATTAATTTATAACCCGCAAGAAATCAATTTCTGCCTGTTTTTTACTGAGACTGTGCCCAAAGTTTAGAGAAATAAGATAAAAAAAAATAGTTGCAAAGTTCAAAAATTAACCAACATTTTTATTAAAAAAATATATTCAAAGTCATAACAGACATTAGATAATCACTGGAAAAGTTGTCTAGGTTCATTTATACCTCCTAATATATAGCTGGACTTTGGATTGGCGACATTATGTCATTGGGCTACAAAGAAATAACAAATGAAAGCAAAATTCAAGAAATCAATAAAATTTTTAGAAAAACAATTGGTCAGAGCCATAAAAACCATGAGCATAACTCTGATACCGAAAAATAATCTCGTTGGGCCTCGTTCTTTGTAAATAGTATCAGTCATTAATGGAACCCTGATTTGAAATTCTTGGCAGTAATTCACACAAACCATTATATAGCGGAATTATTTTGAAAAGAAAGTTCGCACCCCATTAAAATCTAAAATTTTTTTATCGTAAAGATCCATAGCGTGATCAAGATCCCTTTTTACTCCTTTGTTCAAATGATTGCGAAATAGAGCAATTTTTTAACAAACTTTTTCTTTTTGTCAAGAGAATAAGGGCGCATTTTGTATAAATATCGAGTTTAAATTTGCAAAGACTGGCAAATTTGTAACTTCAGAAGACTCTCAAAGCCAGTGGAATTGTACTAACTTGTTTGTTGATTTCAAAAGAATATGGCCGCAGTTTTAAGGTATCTATTTCCAGCAAAGATAAAGCAAGTGGTCTAAAAAAGCAAATTTTGGTGCTAAATTTGGTCCGGAAAAAGTCAGACTTTTCAAAAAATTATCATAAATTCTATTTAAAAATCGAACAATTCAGCAAACCTCCTCTATCTTTAGAGATAAAATGAATAACACTACAGTTGACAATTTGAACAAATTTTAGCAAAACCGACGAAAATGAGGTCAAAAATACCGAAAAAAACGGTGAATAAACACAGCTGAATTACGTCTAATATTTACAAAACTTTAAACATCGATAATTCCCTATAAAAAACAGAAGTTGAAAAAATCTTTTTTGTTCTATGTTCTACGTTGAACGGGCGTTTTAAGGATACCACTCATAACTCTCTACAATGATTATATCGATCGGCCAAAATTGTCTGAACAAAAAAACCCATTTGAGTATATAGTTCCTCCCTCATTAAAGTGGGTCGGAACAATAAAGGCGCACCAGATATGAAACGGTATTCAAATACGGGTCTTAAAGTATAGGGTACTGAAATAGGACCTCGCAGATACTTTGTTTCACACATAAAGAAACTTTCAGTTGTGAATTTTTTTGCCCTTTTCGGGGGACCCACATCTATTATACATGCACCCTTGGAACCAATCAAAAGATAAGCAAATGGGTCGAAGGGCTTAAGTTGTGTGAAAACCGCCAATGAAAATACTTTGTGAAACTGGTGAATACATGGAACTGTTGACGGATAGAATGAATCTTATCTGTCTATAACCAGTCGTGGTTAGAGCATCAGAACCCTCCTATTGAAATTTTTGGGGGCATACGTTGGCTCAGTATCAGCTTCATGCGAGTTTTTCCTATATGATTACTAATCAGCATTCACTAGAATATATATATATATATATATATATATATATATATATATATGTATATATATATATGTATATATATATATATATATATATATATATATATATATATATATATATATATATATATACACTTTCCATTGATCTTTTTCATTGCTTGAAAACAGTCAATTTGTTTAGCGCATGCATAAAGAACATTTTAACAGCTTTAGATGGAAATAGGTTAGGCAAGTGATAAAACCATCAAATGACTCTGGAGGCATTACTGGTCACAACAGAGCTTTTAATTTAGTTCAAATTCTCACTTATTTCAGTCTGATGGATTTCACTTTCGAAAACTTGTGGTACACTTACAACAATCGGTCAGTGTTGTCCACAGAGGCTTTTTATAGCCATTTCGTGGATATCACTGACGACTCAAAATGATCTACACTGACAAAATTGCGTCAGAAGATTTTACAAAGCATGAAGAAGCAACTTTTCATTCTTTAATTCCAATATATTTTCTAATTCACTTATATGTTTAGTGGATGATTAAATGCACAAATAACTCATCCCCCCTAATCAGGATTAATTTATATAATCACGGGTGATTAATTCTGATTTAAGCAAATCATGATATCCAATTGCTCAAATTGTGAATTCTCATTACATTTGCCATTGAAAAGCACTTCCGCTAATCCCTCTGTGTATAAAATGCGTTAGTGGACAAGACTGACTTGATCTCCTCAAAATATTTCAATCCAGGCCAATTTAGCGAACATAAATAATTTCCACAGAACTATTGTTTTAAGATTGCGTGTGAAATTCATTTTCACAAATCGGTCAACTATGCACGTTCTGGGGGTCGTCTGTACAGCCCACTAATGGAAAAAATTTAACTTGCACTTTTTAGTTTTTCTTAAATGCACTTAAATGCACCCTGATGTTTTTCATTAAATGCACGTATTATTGCTCAATATTAATTTCTTCATTTAATCATGTATTTTGCCATATTTGCTGATTGATTTGTGTGAAGCGCCATGATTTAATGATTACTAACCCTAATTGAAATTAAAGTCATGTAAAACGGAATTGATGTTTTGTGTTTTTGATGTAGCCTGAAACAAAACAGGGAAAACCATCAAACAGCATGAAAACAAGGTAAAATGACTGAATTCGACCATGGATAGGCCAGCGTCGAGTTCAGCACTATCAGCCTCCACCCCTGTAACTTTACGTTTTACAAAAATTTTTCAGACCAGTATAAATACAGACTTAGGGTTGTAATTGCTCTATAGAATAACACTTGATGAAACTGATGGGAGAGTGAAATTCTCAACGCATAGAATCTTATCTGTTTAAAAAAAGAGTTGTGTTTCGAGCGTCAAAAATCCTCTGGGGGCAAATCAAGGTGTCTACTTTGACTCAGTAATAGCTTCAAATGAGTCGGTCTACACGATTAAAAATCTGCGTTGCCCCAAAACAGCAAGTTTTCAACAATCAATTTCAATACTTGAAACTCTAAACTTGACACTAAACATATATAGCTTTCGAAAACCTTTGTATTAATAATTTTTGCCGTTTTAAAAGACTTTTGAGAGAGAAAAGCTTAATCTCGTATCATTGATTCTGCCTCATTCATGTAATTGATTATATGCACCCACAATCCCCGTCTCTGACTTCATTCATTCAAAAATACTTCGCATCAGTCTCCATTACACACCCATGGTTCATGCGTATAGGGGGAAAGAAGGCTATTTTTGTAAATTTGGCGTTTCACCAGTTTTCTTTTAAACTATACCTGCTTGACGATGACAAATTGCGTCTTCGGTGTTTTTCCTTTCACCATGGAAGTCAAATCAACCCGCTGCGGATGACGTAATAATAGTTTCGTGTCTGCAGGAAATCATTTTGCAGTTTGCATCTGAGAAGTGAAACTAGCTATGGTAGCAGCTGATAAGCTTAGATATGCACCTTAAAAGGAATCTTTGAGCAAGGCATTTTCATTGTTCCCTATCCAGTCCGTAATTGTCGTTTGTTATCTTCTAAAAAGGCATTTGTTCATATGCCGAAGATGAGGCAAACAGTGACTTGCCTCGCTTTTGCTGTTTTTGCAGTTTTGAATTTTTTCCAAAATAGCATAATTGAAGCGCATCAATTCATTAACCGACGGTAGAAAAAATCAAACCATCGCAGTAGTGGGTAAAAGGTGCTGTCCAAGCGCATTTCAATTTTTTGAGCTGTTTTTACATAGTAAAAACTCCTCAAAAAATTTTCATGCACTTGTTCGAGCTCCTTCCCCCACTACTCTGTATACCTACTACTTGCTTATACCCGCATTTTATTCACTACTATATATTAGCTCTATATTCAATCAAAAAATCAATTAAAACCGAAACTACATCACAGAAGAATTAGCTTATTTGAATATTATACTTATAAACATGCCCTCTGAATTGTTTTCTAGTATGAACATATCTATATCTATGAAGATAAATACATAGTCTGCATTTTCTATTTCTAAATCTATATAATGATATATGTTTATAAACATTACACATACTACATGCTAGATTTTGATCAGGATCAGAATAATGATATCCCAAATGTTCTATATAATCTTTCACCTTAACAATATTTTTACATACATAACAACAATATTCTAATTCTTTACAATTACTACAACATTCTTTCCAAGACTTATTTTTACACTTATTGCATTTCATTTTCATTTTCGAAAAATTAATTTTTCCAAAATTTTCCCTAATAAATAAATCATGCCTCAATCAACTAATACTAGTGTCATAAACTTCTGCGACGTCTGTAATTTATCCTTTGAATCAAAGAAGGGTTTATACAGGCATCAATCATACGATCTCAAACATAGGGAACTAATGGAGAAAAGGCTTAAGTCCGAAGAAGAAGAAATCTTGGAGAGGGTGTATAATTCGGATGAAGATAATTATATTATTAAAACTAGGGCTAAAGCTGAAACCAAGACTAAAACTGATATTATTAAAACTGAAACTGAATCTGGCATAGATATAGCTAAAACTGAACCATGCTGGGTTAGTGGCTATAAGTTTAAAAATCAGATTGGTCTACAAACTCACATGAATAAACACATGAGAGAAAGTGTTATCTCAACTGATCCAATCTTTGCTAATCAGGGAACCTGCCTCGCAGATAATTATATATTAAATCAAGCTTTAATCAAAGACAGCTATATATTACTAAGCCGGGTAGTTATATTAATGATATTAATGAGCCTATAGATTACATATTAGATGGGTTTAAACTACTTAAATCATATAAATATAAAATTAAGGCCAATTGCTTGTATAAGAAGAGAGGAGAAGAAGAGATTAAGACAAGTCTTATAAACTTTAGAACTGATGAATATATGACTAAAGATCATCGACTGGATCTAAACCAATGGCTAGATAATACTAGAGAAACATATGAGAGTTATGGCTATGTTTATGAGTTTCTTGGAATAACTGACATTCAGCTAAATATAGAGAGAGAACTAAACCATCATTAGGATCATTTATCGAACTACCACCAAATCTAAGAACTAGAACAAAAACTAACAAAAGCTATTTTAAATATTAAAAGTAATAAATTTAATTGCTTAGGATTATGCATTACAGCCGCATTATATCCTGTGACCCAAGATGCAACTAGAGAAAATAATTATATTAATAATCTATCTAGTCGATGACTGGGAATATAATGAAACTGCATATGATTATATAACAAAAATCCAAAATGAACATAATATCAATATTTGATTTTACAGGCTACTCAAAATAGTAACATAGCAAAAGTAGAACTTTGTAAAAGATAGACAAAATGTTAGGATTCTAGTCTGTAATGAACATTGTGCTCTAATTAAAAATGTAGAACTATTACTAGAAAGACTCAATACCAAACCTGCAAAGTTTTGGTTTTGTGATAATTGTACCTATTGGTTTAGCTCTCAATATAAATATGAAAATCATGAATGCTGTGTCCTAATCAAACCAAAGATTGTTTGCCCTAAGTTATAACAAATTAAATTCAAGAATCAACATAGACAACAGAAAGTGAATAATGTTATATTGAGTGATATTGAATGTTACATGAAAGGAACAGATGAAAAGATTGGTAGCAATACATATAAGATATCTGAACATGCACCTATTGCTAGTGGTTATAGTTAGCAAAGATGAGGTATATAGCAGATCCACGAAGTGGTTGCCCCAATCAGCGAAGCTGTTACACCAATCAGGGAACCTGCTTCGCAGATCATGCTTTGGTCCAGACTGCATCAAAGATTATGTTAGAGATTTATTAGAAATAGAAAAAAACATAGCATTAAGATAAACAAAGCAATGCTATTCACAGAAGAAGATGAATTGTATCATGATGCTGATGATATATGTCACATTTGTAATAAAAACTGTGTTGATAAAGTTAGAGACCACTGTCGCCAAACAGGTAGATATAGAGGCCCAGCATGTATTATTTGTAACTTAAACTATAAACATCAAAACTTCATTACAGTAATATTTCATAATGGAAAAGGCTATGACTTCAATCTATTATTTAATAAGATATTTAAACAGAATAATAGCAGGAGAAGAATTGATATCTTGCCTAGTACTAATGGCAAAGCTAGAATGTTTAGAGTGGGTGTATTAAAGTTTATAGACAATTACAGTTTCTTGACAATGTCTCTTGATAAAATGCCAAAAGCTTATAATGTTAAAAGTAAAACATTATATACTTATGAATACTTTAAAGATGAGAAATAATAATAATAAACTAGGCAATCTATCAATTCAAGACTTTAGATCATCACTAACAACTAAGTTAACAATCCAAGATGAAGTAGATGATTTTAATAATTCTAATAGTAATAAAACAGGTAAAGAATTTACATTGGAATATATGGAAAATGATATATTCATATTAGTACACTGTATTGGGTTTGTTTGTTAAGTTAAACATGAATACATATAAACTCAATCCTCTACATTATATTAGTCTACCAGGCTACAGCTTCGATTGCTTCCAAAAACTAAGCAACGTTGAACTAGACACAATACAAGATGAGCAAATACTGAAAGACTTCATTAGTGCAATGAGAGGTGGTATATGTGGTGTTATGGGTGATAGGTATATTAGAAGTCAGAGTCAGAGTCAGAGTCAAAGATCCATATGGTACATCGATGCTAATAACTTATACGGTTATGCACTAATGCAAGAGCTACCATATAAAGATTTTGAGTACTCCAACGCAACCCTAGACAAAGTATTAAATACTTCAGATGATAGTGATTACGGCTATTGGCTTATCTGTGATTTAGAATATACTAATGAATGTAAAAAGAGAACTAGCAACTTCCAACTCCTACCCCATGGAAGACAAGTAGAGAATAATGAACTGGGATACAAATAAAGACCCCCAACTTCATCGAAAAGCAAGAAACCAATATTAGATCAGAATAATAAATATGAATACCCAATACACTATCGGATGTCAAAGTTTGTTGTTAAGATGGGTATAAAGGTTACTAAAGTCCATAGAATAATTAAGTTTGAACAAGATTATATAATTAGAGACTATATTGAACTTAATACTAAAATGAGAGCAGAAGCTGAAACTGAGCCTGAGAAAGGTATATTGTAGTTAATAAATAACTCATTGTTTGGTAAAAGTCGTGAGAATCCATGAAAGTATCTAGAAGCCAAGATCCTAACTAATGATTGTGAAATACTTAAAGCTGTTAGTAAACCAACATAAAAAGATGTAATTAGATATGAAAACGATACTCTAATAGAATTCTATAAAAAAGAAATAAAATATGATAAACCCATACATCTAGGCTCTACTGTATTGGAGTTAAGTAAACTCCATATGTATAAATTTTATTATGACGTACTGAAACTATCGCTAGAAGTCATCAACCTTCACTATATGGAGACGGATAGTTTTATTTTAAGTTGTAGTAGAGGTAATGTTGACAACGAGGACATGGACTTGTCTAATCTAGATCCGCGAAGCGGGTTCCCCAATTTTCCTATAAAATCAAATAATAAAGTCCCTGACAAGTTTAAACACGAGCTAGGGAGTAAAATAATTGAAGAATATATGGTATCAAAACCCAAAACATATGGTATAAAGAACTATGGCGCAAAAGAGAAAGGAATAAAAAAAGAAAGTAATGGAAAGCACGAGGAATATCATAATGCTCTAATAGATAACTAGGAAAGGACAGTAGAGGAAACTAGGATTCAAAAAATAGGAAGTTGTATGACCACAATTAAGATAAGTAAAAGATATTTAAATCATTTTGATGATAAAAGATTTTATGTAAATAATATAAAAAGTTATCCCCTAGATGAGAACATGTGTTTTTTCAAAAGAGGTTTATTAAATAAAATCAGCCAACAGACTTCATCTGCGCCAAACCGACGGACTATGGTAAACCCAGCACTGATAAACAATTTTAAAGAATTAACAATTGAGGAAGATAGAAAGTTTATTGAAGCTGCTATTAAATTATGTAATGAACTGTGATAATTATTTTTATAAAATGACTAGGCTAGATAAACTCCTAGAATTGAATAAACTACAAAAACTAAACAGAAGAAATAGATTAGAAGATGAATTAAAACAACAAGAATATTATGGTGAAATAGAAGAGTTATTTGATCCTCTAACTAAAACTTCAAATACTAATAGTGAAATACTACAAGCCCACCAATCACAAACAATGGAAGCAATCGGTGAAACCGCTTCTCGGATTGGTCAAACTGCTGCGCAGATTTGTGAAACCGGTTTACGGATAGAAGACAACACATATGCATTGATAGCTTTAGAGTTCTTTCCCATTCAACAAAGTGGTTTCTCTATCAGAGCGCCTATCACATTACCAGGTTGAAGGGCAAGTTATATAAACTAAGTAACGAGATGCTTGATATTCTAGCAGATATGAGAAAACAAACGAATACTCAATTTTGATTAGTCCCATTCAATGCAAATAAAAATGAGTTTACAATTAGTAATGTGCCCACTCATATAACACCGAATGGTATAAAACTAAGAAATAAAAACTATGATTTCACTAAAGGTATCCTTATGTTTATCACTAATAAAAATGTGACAGAAAGAGACATAAAATGTGATGAAAACAAAATAAAACAATTTCTAAGGGATATTGGTTACAAACAAAGAGGAGATACTAAAAGTAATAGATCGAAAGTTATAAGAAGATTATCAATTAATATTGCATCACCGAGAGGAGATTCCTTTAGTAGTGAATCCACTGTTTATGATACTAATGAAGAAGAAGAAAAAATTAAAGCCAGCGGTCTTACTAAAACTGACCCCACCAATCAACGAAGTTGCCATTTGAATGGTTTAGTAGAAAGATTAGAATTATTAATACTAGAAACAAAAGCTGGTGATGATGGATTATATGATGAAATGCTAGATATATCTAAGCAACTATTATCTATGAATTTTATTAATCAAGAACAAATAGATAATTTTGTTTTTAACTATGGTAAATGAATAATGATGGAAAAACAAGAACAACAACAACAACAACATTTATTAGCTAAAGAAATATTCAGTCCTCAAATAACAAAGTTTAGAAGAGAAAGAATAACACCATTATATAAAGATGAAACATGGTCAGCTGATTTATAAGTCATCTCTAAGTATATACAATAATAATTTTAAGTTTATATTAACAGTTATAAATATATTCACAAAATATGCATGGACTATTCCATTAAAGAATAAATCTGGTTTATCTATAACTATTGGTTTTAAAATAGTAGTAACTGAAAATCCACAGGCTGGCTCTGAAAGACGAAAACCAGAAAAATTATGGGTAGATAGAGGTAGTGAGTTTTACAAAAAAAACATTTAAATCTTTACTTAAAGAATATGAAACAAAACTATATTCTACTTATAGGGATTTAAAGGCTGTGTTTATAAAGAGATTTGATAGAACATTATTACATATAATTAATAAACCAATGTTCATCAATGATGATGGTAATTGGGTAAATATACTAAATGATGCAGTCATAACATAAAACAATAACATTCATTCAACAATTAATATGACAACAGTTGATGCTTCTAATAATCCTGATAAAGTTAGATACCATGTTAAATCTACCAAAGCAACACCAAAACTTAAAGTTGGTGATTATGTTAGAAATGCAGATAAACGTAATATCTTCTCTAAGGGATACACTTCTAATTGGAATAGAGAACTATTTAAAGTTAATGAAGTTTTGGACACACAACCACCAACAAATAAGATAGAAGATATGAATGGAGAGATAATAGAAGGTAAATATTACGAACAGGAATTATTAATATCGGAGTTTGACTTTGAATCTAATAATAAAGTTTTAGAATTATTAAATATAAACTTTCGGTAAAACAAGCATCATCTAAACAAGCATCATCAAATACTGGTCTATCACCAAGTAAGGCCCGTCAATTATACATCCTCCTACAGATAAAAAAGTTGTTGTTAATAAAGTTTATTGTGACAATAACTAATTATCTTCTAATAATAAAACAGACATTTTAAGGAAAATGATAACTGAGCTAAGAAAAGGTGAATTTGATAAAGTCACAACAAAAACATTACAACTAAATGAAACACGAGTTAATGATGAACTAATTAATAAGTTTATTGAATCAGCAAATAAAGTCACAAATACTGTTAACTTTTGTAATAAAGTTGCCGCTGATACTATCTCTAAATATAATCAATTAAAATAAGAATTTGATAATAATAAGTTTAATCAAAATATTACTAACATGCATTTAGATTATATGCTTGCTTACTAACAGTCTAAGAGAAATGAAAGAATACAATAAATCTCTTAGAAAAGTTATAGTACAATAAATAATTGCTATATTGTTACGAAGTACGTTAGTTGATAATAAAGAGCAAGCAAGACTTGAGATGCATTATGGTTTTAAACAAGAAGATATAGCGAAAGAAATAGACAGAATTTTTACTAATGAAAATAAGCAAAGCTATGACGGAGTCCATGAGCAATCCAACGGCACCGAGTGAGAGATTACTATGTCCAGATTTGTCATCAGTATCAAAACGATTAATCCGCGAAGCGGCTGAGAAACAGATAAATGAAAAGAATCAAGCTAATAATAAATTTAACAACAATATTAACATTATAAAAGATATTAGAAATTATTATGAAACTGAAACTGATAACTATAATAAGAAGTTAAATAGGTATAAAAAATTATATTAACGTAGCTGAGATAACAGAAATACTATTATCATCAATAGCAACAAAGACAACAACAACATCAGTTACATTAACAGGTATAGGATTACCTTATTCTATACCAACAGCTTTTGCTACAGCAACTGTTTGTGGTTCATTATCAAAAACAATTAATACTAAAATAAGAAACCACATTATAAAGTATTCGCAAATGTATATTTTAAGTAAACAGTTTAGCGACAAGTTTAATAAACTGTATACTAAATCAATGAAAGATTATAAAATAGATGAATATAATCAATTAGTCAAGGTATATGAGGATTATAAGAAGAACAAGAAAAACAAGCTGAGTGCTTTTTTAGATTAAAGCTATTAGTGCTTAGTAATAACAATCTTTTTTAGTAATAATAATATTAGTATTAATATATATTGATAAAATTAGAGCTAGTCTTGGTCTTAGTTATACCCATACCCATAATTATATTTAAACTCTAATATAATTAATTATCTTTTCTTTGTACCTAAGTATAAACCTCTTCCTTTTTGTACTACTTTTATACCCTCGCCAGTAGTTGCAAATTTAATTGAATCAGGTGTGGCCGATAAACAGCTCTAGGGTTTCAGATGCAGCCGCACTTCCTATTTTACTTGCTATTTCTAATGCTCTTACTGGATTATTAACAACTTTCTTTCCAAAGTTAACTGTAGCTTTACCAACACTTTTAAAGAAATCTTTCAATCCCTCAGCTTCTATTGTTGCAACAGATACTGTCATTGACCTATTCCTTCTACATTTAACACAATTACCCTTTAACATTTTAGTACCCTTCGCGGATACAAAACCTCTTATGTTATTAGTACCACTATAATGTCTACCACCAATGCAATATGAATTAGTTTTGATCTTATTTAAAAGACTCATTTCTATACATAAAAAATAATGGAAGTTAAAATGTATAATCTCTTTGTTGTTATGAAAAAGCCTAAGCTTAAGCCCAAGGTTAAGCCCATGGCTAAGATTAAGCTTGAAGCTGGAGGATTATCTCTAGAGAATAAAAAGAAACTAGACATTATTTATGCTAGGGTTTTGTTAAGACAAGTAAGAAATAGTTATAATTATAATTATCAGGAACTGCTCAGCAGATGATTATAGCTAGAGATATATCTAAAATAATGACTAGGGCTATAGTTATAATTATAATTAAGAGATTATATCAACCATATTATTACCATCACTATTAGCACTAATAACCTTTCTAGTTAATACTAATGCGTGCCATATAACATCCGCAACTGCAGCACTAAAATTAAAATTAAGTTGTATTGGATGTGGTCCTATAAGATCACTTTGATATCTAGTATCAAATACATATATCCTATATTTACTTTTGAATGTTCTATGATTTATTTATGGTTTTATATTATGTGGTTACCCATTATAAACTTTATTAAAGCTAATACTCTCTTTAAAAGCCTCATTATAATTATTCGTACCATGATTAATATTTTTTTATCCTCGGGATAAAACTCGCTACCAATCTTACAATAACATTCACTAACATTCATTATATCAAATGTACTTGCATCATGAGTTTGTTCAATAACATTATTATATTCAAAACCAACTATTATGTATTGTGGTCTTTCCATACCACTTTCCATACCTAGATCAAACCAGAAGGTAGTAGCATTGGGTACATTCTTATAAAACGTCTTTCTTTCATAATAACTAAAGTCTACATTATTCTTTTTGCTTAAACCCTTTTGCACAATTATTCTATTGTCATTACTACGATCAATACTGGGCACACACCACGATATATCTCTAATATCTATATTACCATCATTACCAACTGCATCAGCATCAGCATTAACTCTAAATTGAGCTCTATCATTATTGTGTCTTTTTAATATTAGTTTAAATCCTAATCCATATATAATCTTTTCTAAATCATTTACGAAACTAAATAGATCACTCATCTTACTCATCATATAAATATGACCTCGTTCTGCAGCAATATGGTCACTCTTAAGTTGACTATCTCTATTACCTTGATTTCTAACAAAACCACTCTGATATTCATCATCAGTACTAGTTAATAACTTATACATCAATAGATTAGGATGACAATGATCTATTTATTCAATGATCCTACCACCACTAGTTTCAAGCTTAACTGAACTAAATAATGCAATCAAACAAAAATTAACTAATCAGATATTAACATTATTAGCAAATACACAACCAGCATCATCTGATACACCAAACTCTATCTCTAGATATGAATCATGTAAATTTAAATGATTCTCTTCTCTATTGAGTATGATATTAATGTTAGTATTGATTGTATTTATTGTTGCCAGATTATTATGTGCATATTTTATAATTGTACTTTTGTGTATATCATTATTATAACCATAAGTTGTATCCAAATTAAAATCCATTTTTATAAGATAAAAAATAACAGACAATTTAATCAATGGAGGTGCAGTTTCGTTGGTGTTATGGGAGCTACAAAAGATAACTAAAGAACAAACTAAAACTAAAGAAGAACATACACTTAACTTTAGAATGATAAAACCAAATGAAAGATTTCATTTTAATAACCCTATAATTAACACAACGAAAATTGGTTTAATTAGATTATCTGTTTATAATTCGGTGTTTAATATAACTGAAAGAAATAACCAGTTTATGTTTACTAATCCACAAGCTTTCCATCAGATAGAAGCAGTCAAAGTATTTATTATACCACCGGGATCATACGAGGTAACAGATATAGCAGATATAAAAAAACAAGAAACAAATAATAAGATTTTATTACAATTAGACAAAAATACAATAAAAAGTAAAATGGAATTATTACAAGGTGTTATCAATTTTAATGTAGAAAACTCGGTAGCATCATTACTAGGATTTGATAAACACATATATTCAAGAGTTAAAAATTCTACAAATAAATTTATTGATATAATGGGTTTCAATACAATTAATATTCATTGCAATATTATATCAGGAGCGAAAGATAATGGTAAAGATACAGATATATTATATACATTTAATCTAACAGAACCACCAGGTTACTTGATAAATATTATACCAACTAATATCTTGTATCAAAATGTAACTAAAGATAGAATAGAGTCTACTGAATTTCATATTAAAGATGAGCATGGAAGACCTATAGACTTTAATGGCGATGTATTAAGTTTTACTTTGCATTTAGTGTACTAGCTAGGCAAAGCCTTGTTTTTTTTATAATCATAGCATATTTTAAATAGTATCTTTTCCTTAAAAAATTGTTTAGTATTAAATGTGATGAATGTAAAAATAAGTCCTGGGCTCAAAGTTGTAATTGGTGTTAGGGTAAACCATATCAATGTTTTGTATGTAATAGAGTTATAGCATATAGAGATAAACATGATCATTTACTAGAACATTTTAATAATCCCGATCAATATCTAACATGTAAAAAGTGTAAAGTATATAAACATATTTCTCAGTATAGATTTAAACAATTCTATTGTAGATTATGTACATATCTCCATAAATATACTAAAGAAAGATTTAGAAAATCTGTAGAATCCCTTACACCATATTCACAGATTAGTATAGTTATAAATGATAATTAAACATAAATAACTACAAAACTCTCCGATCCCAATTAATTCTTAGTTTACCATTAATATTTTTATTTTTAGTTTTATCAATGACAATGTAATTATAAGGCTTTTTCCATACCTTATTACATATATTAGCAAAATCATTATAACTAAGTTCAAGATTATTAAAGGAATCTTGATATATAGATATGAGGACTTTACCTCTTTGTTCAAATAAAATAAATAGATTACAACTGTCTCTCTCTACAACTGTCTCTCTCTAACACTCTGTCTATCTATTGTGAATAGATTTTGATTAAGATATATCATATTACAATTATTATGTCTACCCCTACAAAAGTATTCATTAATAACTGGTTCTTTGGGTAGTTCATCGGGAGATGGTAAATCTTTTATATCTTTCACAAACTCGACAGGCTTGCAACTTATATTTTTATCTGCGAAGCAGGTTCCCTGATATTGATCGCCAGTAGGTCCAATAACTTATAGCTTATCAAAATAAATGCTAGCAAGATTTAGTTTTCTTAATAAGAATGTCTTACCACATTCAATAGGACCAGATATTTTACATCTAAAGTTCTCTGGGAGTGTAGCTTCTGTAATTATATTATCATCATTTAGCCATGATTGTAGATCTTCATTTATGTTAACAGAGATAGTGTTAGGTTTACCTTTTTGATGGGGCTTGGCTTGCCACCTTTCATCAGGTTTTTCATCAAATTGATATATAATTGTATCAGCGAAGCTGCCCCGCAGATTAATGACATTTTCATTATCATTATTAGAAAAGCTACTTCGTAGATCATTATCATTATCATTATCTTTATCATTATCATTAACATTATCATTATCTGCGGAGCAGGTTGGAATATCACGGACTCCGTCCGTTCCCTGATTAGCAAAGCTACTTCATAGATTTTTAGCACTATCATTAACATTATCCGCGGAGCAGGTTCCCTGATTAGCAAAACTACTTCGTAGATCATCTGCGAAACAGGTTCCCTAATTATCATTAACATTAACATGACAACCTAAACAAAAACACTCAATACATATTTCAGGACTTTTAACTTGATTAACTAGAATATTTAAAGCCCTTTTAATTCTAAATCCTCTATCAATAAGATAGATCATATGTAAACAATAAGCCCCACAATAAGAATCATAATATTGTTGTATTCTCTCATTAGAGCCTAGATCAACATATTCTTCTAAAAATAATGGTGGGGCTTCTACACCAAAAATATCAAAGTAATACACAGAACCACCTTCTCTTCTTATAACTAAAACCCAATGTGTACCATCAGTTGGATGTAGATTTACAGTAATGTTGAAGTTGAGTTTTCTTATTGTTTTAGGATTCTCATCTCTCATTAAAATTTCAATTGGTGTTAGACTTATATCTTTACCTATATCTTTTATTCTGATATCACTCATAGCGTTATTATCATTATTAAATTTATTATTGAATTCCTCAAAAGTCAGGATAGACATTTTTTATAGATAATTTTTATATATAAAAATGGATAAAAGAGGTATACTTTTTATTTTTATCATCATAATTGCAATTGGTTTTATATTTTATAATTCGATACCGAGTAAATACACAAAACTAGAAGAAAGCTTTGGTGGATTTTTGAAAAGGAGTCTAGTTAGATTTGAACATTAAAAGTCACCATTACATACTATTGTTTATGGTGGAACTGGCACAGGGAACACATATCTTGTTAGACAATATTTAAAATTATACTTAGATCCACCAAGCGGTTACATTGATCAAAACCAAGACCAAGACCAAGACCAAGATCAAGACCAACAGCAGGCTAAAAAATATAATCATTTTATGTAAAGACGCTAGAGATTGGATAGATCCTGAGACTGGCGAGTTTTATATTGGATTTAATAAATCTGATATAAATATGATCAAATCAAAAAATAAGTCTAAATTCAAAGATAGCGTAATTGTTCTTGATGATATGGGCGATAACTTAAATAAGGATATAGCTTATTATTTCACAGAAGGAGACATTATAATATTCAAATGATTGTAATGTGTCATAAACCAGCTCAAATAATTAATACAGCGAGAATGAGTTGTGATACTATTTGTTTAACAACTTATAATGGAGCTGATCTATTTAAAAATTTTAATGAAACATATAAATGTGAACATAACTTCAATAAAATAATTAGTGAGTTAAATAGTAACTATTATAATTGTACGGATGGAATGTCAGCTGTACTTCTTTATGGTATAATTAAAAATAATAGGAAAGAGAATACTTTTATTATTATTGATAAGAATAGAACTATGATATATGACTCGAGAGTTGGTTTCCTTGATTTAAAAGCTCTTAGTTTAAAAGATGAATGAGAAAATGAAGACATAAATAAACTTATAGCATATATGAAACCACTCATGATAAATGCAACAGATAGAAATGTTATTAATCACGATAACTATATATTCTATTTTAATAAACTTCTTAAATTAAATAATATTAAAATACAGAATTATGTTCTAACACAAAAAAATGGTTACAGGAAAAAGTATAAAAAATGTATCAACTGATCAACTGTTGGTGGAATTATAAGCTCAGGTTTAATTATAATTAGTCATATTTATCCCGATATGATATCTAGAAATGCTGGGGTATAGCAATGGGAGCAAGCACAATGTTGAGTAGAGTAAGTACATTGGTTAACTATGGATATGGAGAGAGTTGGATAATGATCCACGAAATACAATACAAGAAAAATATATAAATGAACAGGTTGGGATTTTAAATAGAAAGGGGGAAAGTATTTAAGCAACCTATATGAAAATAATGAAGCATTTAGAGATGAGATTATAAATTTTATTAGAGATAAAAAAATTAGACCTTGAAGTGATTTTAGATAGAAGATATAAAACTAATATGCTCAATATGACGGAAAGAATTATTTAGCTGAGTATATCACATCTAGAGATTATACTAAAGATATAATTGAAATCTTGGCTAGATATTATTTATAATTTTACCCCATCATAAATGGTTATAAAATGTTTAGAGTGTAATCATAAATGCGGAGCTCCCTTTAATCTAGCTTTTCATTATTCAATATGTCATGAAGATAAAATTGGTAAATGTGTGCGTGGTGATAAAACATTAAGCGGTATTTGCATAAAAACTGGTTAATCTTTTAAAGATGAATCTGGATATAGTCCTAGTATTGACTCTAGCTCTAATCCTAGCTCTAGCCCTGATGCTAGCTCTAGCTCTAGCTCTAGCCCTAATCCTAGCCTTGATCCTAGCCCTAATCCTAAAGTTATAACTAGATTTTGTAATAGATGTAATTACAAAAAAACATTAACAGATTTTGATAAAATCAAGTATACATGTAGAAATTGTACTTCTACTAAAGTTAGTTGTCTAAATTGCCCTTCGATTATGGGATATGATGGAATGATTGCTCATGTAAAAAGACAACTTCCAGATGTGGAAATACCTAAAGGGTTTACTAGAAATTTGCAAAGCAGTTACACTGATCTGACCCCCAATCCTATTATTACACAAAATGAAGAAACTTGTTCATGTAAATATTATAATTTTGTCTTATTTCTAATTAATTTTGGGATAAATATAGAAAAAAAAGAAAATATAAATTTTTTGAAGAGTATAGATAATTTAAAATAAAAAATAAAAATTCATTAAAAAATTTAGATAATTTTGAAATTTATTTAAAAAAGAGGGAAATCACTTTTTAAGCGCGATAAATAGTGATTTTGTACTGGGGCATCACTCCAATAGGGGCGATTTCGCTCTTAAAGAGTGATTCGCTCTTAAAAGAGGGATTTCGCTCTTATTTTGAAATTTGCTTTTAATAATAAAATTTGCTTTTTAAAAATTTTTTTAAATAAATTATTAGATTTTGCTATTACTTTGGGTTTTAGCTTAATTATGACTCGGCCAAGTAGTAAATAAAAACAAAGATCTTAATATTATATAAATATTAGCAAAATTTAAAATTGAAAAAAGAGCTAAGCTGGTTTTTTATTCAAGTTATCCACGAAGTGGTTACACCAATTTTCGCAAGTTGGTTTTACGTGCTTTTTAGACGGTCTCACTAGTTTTTTACTAGTATCTGGGGACGTCCACTGGAGTCAGTGGGGATGGCGAAGCATGACCGAAGGTCTATAGAACGCAAACTATCCGTCTGATAACAGATAATTACCAGCTTAACTCGACACTAGTGGTTTGCTCTAAGTGAGACAAGAAATGATAAATTTTGAGTGAATATAAAGGTAATATGTAGTAGTGGATAAAACAAGCTAATATATAGTAGTGAATAAAATGGGAGTATAAGCAAGTAGTAGGTATATAGAGTAGTGGGGGAAGGAGGTCGAACAAGTGCATGAAAATTTTTTGAGGGGTTTTTACTATGTAAAAACAGCTCAAAAAATTGAAATGCGCTTGGAGAGCACCTTTTACCCACTACTCATCGCTTTTGCTGTTTTTGCCTCGCTTTTACTGTTTATGCAGTTTTGAATTTTTTCCAAAATAGCATAATTGAAGCGCACCGATTCATTAACAGACGGTAGAAAATATGAAATCCGGTGAATTATCAAACCCGGTGGCTGAGGCTTGCCTTGCTCTGTATTCATTCTTTTTGTTGTGGCTCAACCCGACCCTAGTATCATTGTAAACCAGTATTGGTTAAAATTATTCCACTAAAGGAATCGCTTTATCAATACCAATTCATAGTACTCTAACAGGTTTTCTCGTTCAAAGACTTTGCAGAATAAGACCAGAAACCAAACTTTTTATTACTTAAGAATGATAATTCCAAATTCGAAATTTTGAGATATGCGCATTCATGAGAATTGTTAGTAAAAAAGTGAGGTTTTGTTCCGCCAATAAAGCCTGAGAAAACAGTGTTCATTTGAAAGACAAAATTCAGAAGAATATTGAAAGGCAAAACCGTCTAGATTGAAATTGCGTTTTCTCCCAAATAACTGATACATTAGCTTTTTTGGCACACTTCTGTTTTTCATGTTTTAAAGACAAAATTATTGATAAAAAAATAAAATTAGAACATAATAATGTTTGATTTTTAATTTCCTAACATGCAACATTAGCCACGTGGTTAGTTTAATTTACATTATTCAGATTTTTTTTAAAAAGTTCAAATATAATGCCTCGATAAATTCTCTCATTTTGGTTTCGTGAGAAGTTAGGTTAAAAAATTATTCCAGGAGCTGTAAACAATGAAAAAAAAGTTATAGATAACTCACGTTCGCTGATACATCTGGTAAATCTTTTCAAGCACGATAACTTGAAACTCCAGACCTTCGAGCAGACAGTTTGAGGCCAAAATCTGTTGTAAACAGACCAACAAAAAAAGTGGTCTTCGATTAATCTTTTCCCAGACAATTATCCAACTTTTGCTGCGAATCTTGCCGAGACCTTGGTGTGTTCTTTAATTGAGTTGTAAGCTTAGCTCCAATGAAACTTTGTGAGTTTTTTAGCACTTCTAATCAACATTACCAGCGTCTACCGATACCAAATTTTGCGATTAAATGTACTCGTTTTTTTAACCAGATTTCAGTTTTCCTTTGTTCACACATTGTGCGTGTGAAACATATTTTCGCGTTGCCTTATATGAAAGTTTCAGTCAATTGTCTTCACTTTTAAGCTGGAAGTTGAAAAGTGGAAGTTGAAAAGTGCTTTTCACCGCAAAATATGTTTGACGGAAGCACAATCCTCAAACCATAGTGACGCAGATTAATTGCAGCATTTACCCGACTGTTAGTAATCCTAAAACATTAAATCGTAAATTTATCGGCAAAAAGATTTAAAATGTTAAAATTTTGTGAAAAGCCCTTACAGCCGAACGTAAGTACTTTTCACATTTAGTTTGATCCTATTTTTCATTTTAAAGCTCCTAATTGCTTTGTGGAGACCACTATCAAAAACAATTCCGCATTGAACGTAAGCTGGCACTGAAAGGACCAAACAATTTCTTTGGAAGTCAATTTGTTTTTTGGTGCCGATAGACCCTCGTAATGAAAATCTTTTCCCTTCCTTGCTCATGTTGGGTTGCTTAAATCCATTTAACACTCCCTTTAGATTTTTTTAGTATTTTCTTATACATTTGAATTTCAATGTGCATCAAAATAAAAGGTCAACATGGGTCAACAAGGTCTGGAAAAAGTCCACATGAAAGTAATTTATTCTCTCAACTTCATAAACTTGCCAGTCTCCAACCTGATATAAAACCTGTCAATTGCCATAAGCCTTGCAAGTTTATGAAATCTTCTAAAAAACATGAAATGTGATTAGAAATGTCTATCCTCGCCATAAAGAGAGGAGGAAGCTAAACAATGATATATAACTTAGCAGTTTAGTTGCACTCAACCAAAATAGAGGAGGTCGAAATTAGTGTCAAGTTGAGTGATGAAGCTACCAAAAATTTTATAATAATTCAATTGCAATTTTTTCAAAACTGCTCTGCTGTTGAGGGTTTGCAAACATTCGGTTAGTGTCTTAAACTGTGATTGTTAAAAATAGTTCCTAATCCTAATTTATTTTACAAAAGACAACTAATCTCTACGCGATATGAGAACTGATGTTTAGGCAAAACATCGTGATATAAATTTTTCCTCTCATGTTGATATGGTAGCAGTTATATAGAACTAACAAGTAACTAGCCCTGAATTATTTTCAAAACAGTTCTAATTATTTTTGCACTTAATTATGTTTCTAAAACGTCTAAACATTGGTCTTATAACGTGGACAGTCAGATGAAAACCAGCCAATGAGCAAAAAGAAACAACCAATACAATATCCAACATTACACGTTTCCACCATGGCATGTTCTTAGTTAACGGCTGCAGATGGTCATATCCAAACTCCAAAACATGATTGATCCAAAAAAGAGATATTTCTTTTGCTGTTGGCAGTGATTGCAGAACGTTCTTGCATTTTATTGCATTCTGGGAGTATGACTTGTTGCTCAGCATTAAATTCAGCGTATCTGAGAAACTTGTTTCTGAGATATCCGAAAAATCCAGTACCTCTGCAGTTCCTAGACGTCTGGCACGACGTCCGTTGTACCAGTGATCGCCATATATGGCTATAATTAGCATTGGGACTCCGTTGTATGCTGCTTCATTTTGCCCGTTCAATCCTCCGTGGGTTATGAAGAGTTTTAAGTTTGGGTGCACCATCAAGTCACTTTGAGGTAGCCATGAATTAGTCATCACATTTCTAGGCAATTTATCAACATGCCTTGTATGCCGAACTACGAAATAAAATTGCGACATTTTCTCAAACACATTTAGAAAAATTTTCATTTTATCATCAGGAATGTTTTTTATCTGACTGCCGAAAGTCATCATGACGAAATCTGATTGGCCGATGAAATCTAGAAATTGTTTCATGGTCTCGTTAGAAGCGGACGTTTTCTTTTGGGCCGAAAACCCTCCAATCATTTGATAGTGAGGCATTGTATTTCTGGGGAAGTCGAGACAAATTGGGTTTTGCTGGACAAAAATCATTCCTGACTCTTGATAGAGTTCAGAAGGCCATTTATAGGGTTTTTCGGGCGCAAGGTTGGAAATAATGTGAACAAATTTGTAATCAACCACCCACGAGACAAATGTATTACCAATAACCGCAGTAAAAGCGTTAACAAGCCGCTCAGCAAAGTCAGAGTTCTCATCTAAATACGAGACTCCAAAATTTGGTTCCGCGACTGGCGACATAACAACTCCGTGAGACAAAGGATCAGTCCTAGTAGTAACCACTAAATAAGGAATATCCAATTTATAGGGAATGACTAAAACAGACCAAAATGGGTCTGTGGTCAAAATAATAGCGAGATCGCACGACTTCATATCAGCTAATGTCTGCGCATCAGTTAGATAAGATTCGGCTAATTTGTTCATATTTTCAAAGGCAGAAACAGCGCCTTTGAAAAGCTCAAAACCCGATCTTTTTTCTTGTAAGGTCTTATCAAGTGCCTTCGACAACTCTTCATTTGCTAAGAATTGATGTCGGTCTTCATGAATTGTAATATTAGAATAAAGTTGTTTTACTGGATCGTAATTGTTGGAGCCCGTTAAGAATACAACTTGATGTCCGTCTTCGACTAAAAAGTTTGCCAAAAAGACCATCTGTAAAATTGCACTGTTAGTCTCGAAAGGTATAATGAGGACTTTTTTGCTCTTTTTTGCTTCGTTTGTTGTGATCAACAAATATATGGAAAACAATTTTGCTAAAACGAAGATTACCATCGTTGGAAAATTGTAGCAGATTTCCTTGTTTTACTATTTATGACTAACAATTGCTTTTATAACTAACTAAGTATTTATAACGTATGATACAAATAATATAGAACTGCTTGTTTGGTGTGGTACGTTTGCTAATCAAATCGCATAACTCATTTGAGATTCGTGAGGTTCGCATACGTTTGATTTGAAACAAAATAGTAGTACACACATTCGCTTTAAATTACTCTCAATGTGTTTTATGGGGCATAATGAAGGTGCGACCGATTAAGATGTCATTCATGAAATCAAACACAATGAAATCCTATTTTTACCTATGAAAACGATCAGCCACAATTTGAAGATTATTATATTTATAACAATGCTGATTAATTTATTTAACATTTTAGAGCATGTAGATATCTAACCTTAGGGTTATAGTCTGAGTAATTTACATTCAAAAAAAAAAGAATTCTCTGATGTTGAGTTTAAATGCATTTGAGAAGTTTTTAAGAGTCGAGGAAACGAGTTGTTTGCCCAGGTCGAGGTGGCCAGACCGAAGTGACCCCTGATCAGACGAGTTTCGAGCGCACACATGTTCCCGGTGCGCTCGAATTACATGGTCTGGAAAAGGCTTCGAGCGCACTTTTGTCTGGACAATGGTCTGAAACTTGCCTGATCAGAGGCCACTTTGTTCTGGGACGGTCAGATCAGAGGCAGTTTCAAGCGCACACTAGTCTGATCAGAGGCCGATTCGAGTACACACTAGTCTGACCAGAGACCAATTTGAGCAAATTTTTTTTTCAAGTTTTTTTTTGTTTTCATACTGACTTTTGTTGTCTCTGGTAAGAGTCAACAATAAAACAGCATTCTGATCAGAACTTCATCTAAAAATCTGATGGGTTTGATCAGAACCAAGGGGTCCAGCTGATAAAAACTGCCGGTCCCCTCAAGAAAAGATTTTGAATCAAAGTAGATCAAGACGTTTTTATGCAAAGCTGTCTAAGTTCATTTATTCGGTTAAAAGCATAAATAAATGGCACACTCAGTAATTTTTTTGATCATCATTTATTTTTATTAGCAAAACTTTCAGGATTGGCTTTTTTATTAGTTGAATATAAGATTGATAAAATGATAGATGAAATGAATATATTATAACGATATTGAGATATTTGTTCATGTTCAAAATCATTCTCTGATCAGACTATTTCGAACGCACTTTAGTCTAAACAGAGGCAACTTCGAGCGCACTTTTGTCTGATCAGAGGTGATTTCGACCGCACTTTAGTCTGGGACTATATTTTGAGCGCACTCTAGTCTGGACAATGGTCTGGAACTCGTCTGGACAATGGTCTGGAACTTGTCTGATCAGGGGTCACTTCGGTCTGGAACTCGTCTGATCAGAGGCGGCTTTGAGCGCACTTCGAGCGCACAATGATCTTCGAGCGCATACTCGTCTGATCAGAGGTCACTTTGGTCTGGGACGGTCTGATAAGAGGCGATTTCGAGCGCGACCTCAACCTGGGTGTCCTTTTTAAACTTAATTCGTGGTATTAAGTTGATATAAACGGTAGCTTAGTTTCAATAGTCAAAAGCTTAGTAACATCTTAATAAATGACGAAATTATCAGCTAGCTGATCTCAATAGATGATATCTCCAGTCGAGATCAGGAAGTTTTCTTGTAAGATTTCTCAAGATTCCTGCAAAAAATCTATCGTGTAAATCTTACAAGGCAAAAGTTTGTCTTTCAAAAATTGAAGAATTTGCAAGATCAAATGAGTTTTTGGAAGATTTTGCAACACGGAAGATTATTTTAAAGGGTTCTTTCAAGTTTATTCAGGTCAATTTCTGATCTGATTCGCTCAAATTTATATTTATATTATTAATTGTAGAAAGCTTTCGGATCAGAGTTACTCATTTTGCTTAACACACATTTCGACCGCATTCGACCAACCCTAAAATTTACAATATGTGCTTTAGTTCAACAACCTAATACAAGTTCGAATTGTTTGGTGTAAGCAACACTTTATTCAGCTCCGTTATTTAGGATTCAGTGCATATTGCCCTGAAAGACGTACATTTGGCCTTTTTTGGCCGATATCACCAAATCGTGGACAAATGTGACAAAAGCTCTTCACATTTGTCAACAAATTATGTCACTACTTTCTTCGATCTTTCTGCATTCAACTAGCCTACAGCTAGAGTTCTCGATTTTATAAATATTGATCTACGAAATAGTTAAACAATTAAATTTCTTTTATTACCATATCATGATAACGTTCAATCCAACTATCTGCCTTTTTAATCCGCTATTAGTAAAATAGAGAAATGTTTTTTGTTCCGACCCCTCTTTAGGGGGAAGGAACTATATACTCAAACGGGTTTTTTTGTTCAGTCAATTTTGACCGATCGATAAATTCATCGTAGAAAGTTGAGACTGGTATCATTAGAAAGCTTGTCCAGCGTAGAATACGGAATTAAAAAGATTTTTTCAATTTCCGTTTTTTACAGGGGGCTATCGAGGTTTAAATTTTGAGAAAATAGTGTGAATTCCGGCGAGATTTTATTCAATTTTTCCGGAATTTTTGAATAAAACTTTGCCAATTTTGCTAAAATTTGTTAATTTTTTTTGAAAGTGTTGTTGATTTTTATTTATAAAAACAAAAAAAAAGAAAATTGTAAGCTATTTTTATTTTTTATTTTTTGTAAATAATTCTGGCTAAATATTTCAAAATTAAGACGTTTTCATCGAAAACAGCACGAAATAGGCTTCTTTAGTCCATTTTGATCAAATTTACAGGAAGTACAGACCCAACAACACTAGCAAAATTTTTGTAGACTCAAAAGGGGCTTGTTATATCAAATTTCG
Organism: Convolutriloba macropyga; assembly: GCF_964194025.1. NCBI lineage: Eukaryota > Metazoa > Xenacoelomorpha > Acoela > Convolutidae > Convolutriloba > Convolutriloba macropyga. The sequence continues at coordinate 52,779,585 of NC_134476.1, forward strand.
TTGAGAGTTCTCTGTAATTAGAACTTCGCCGATTTTTGCTAAATTTATTCGTTGATTATCAAACACGCAGCATCTATTTTTGATTTTTTAACTAACAAAAAATCAATATCTACAACAATCAAATAATTAAGTGTTCTTAAAGAACAAACAGCACGGCTAGTTTTGGACCAATCTTGGACTGGTATAGTCCAAAAATAATCAGGATTGTAAACAGTCGGTCTTTTTTAATAAAAAAATTCGATCTCTTCTACAACAATTAAAAAACAAAACTTTTCAAAAAAACTCACTAATGATAGTTCCAATTGGATTGTATTTAGCCCCACTTTATCGTATCTAGTTGATTACTTGAAGGCTTATGGTCGTTTTGAATTTTTAAAGTATTTGATTTTCAAATAAATAATGACTTATTGAACTTTTGCCTCTATTTTTCTCTTTCCTTGGTCAACTTGTAGCTTATTGTCCGCAATGAAAGAATGCTTCTCCTTTCAATTGAAATCAAATTCAATTTTTCTTGCGGTTTTACGCCTTAAGTTAAGGCTACTGGCTTTGATACAACTAGATTTCAAATTTCCTTAATTTTTAGGTATTTGCCCATTTTTCATTTTTTCTAGTTTTGTCACATCATCACGTTATTGAAAGTTCATATATGACATTATTGGCTTTCAAAATAAAGCACAATTGATATTATTAAAATGCCTGAAGACATAGATTATGGTTCTAACGGCTTCGACACTACTTTCTCGAAAAATTTAATTGATTTTTTTAAATTGTCTTTAACTGCCGTTTTTACTATGTCTTTTTAGTCGTCTGAAATTTTAATGTTCAATGACCAGATTCCATTGCCTTTTGCTGGAAGAATAGATGAGACGATATTCTGATTTTAGTAAATAGCTGATAGCTTTCATGACTCTGAAAACAATCGTTTTCCAAATAAAAAAAAACTTTCAACTTCGCAATTTTGTTCCTTTTTTGTCTGGTTGTTATGTATCCTCGTTAATTACAGGCCAATAATGACATTTTTATGTCAAAAAACGGTTTCAAAAGGGTATTAGTGTCACACAATCTAAGGTTTTTAAGGAATTCGTTGTCTTTACTGGCTTCGACACGAAGAAAAAAGTAAAATAGTTTTTGATTTTTGTCATGTCTGACTTACTTTTTGTAGACATAAGACATATTCTGGATAATTGCAATTCTCATTGGCTTTTTTTAAAGAATATACGAACCTGATTATTTTTTTATTCTGTAATGAATAGTGTTCATGTCTTTGGAAATATTCTTTTTCGAAAAAAAATTAAAGTGTTAATTATTTTTGCATTTTGTTTGCCATTTTTGTCTACTTGTTACCTGGCTTCATTAATGAGAGTCCACATAATAATACATTATTGTTGTTGCAGAAAGTGCAATTGAACACATTTTGATGGCCATAGTACGGCTTTACGGTTTCGAATGCATTTTCTGCCAAGTTTTATTTGATTTTTTGTTTGTTGTCTATATGTTCTTTTTGTAACCGCGTAAAAAATTGAATACCGGCAGCTCTTAATTCCTTCTATGGAAACATTGGTAATCGTACACTTATGGGATATTTTGTTTGATTTCTAATGAATTTCATTATTTCAAAATTAATTGTTTTAAAAAAAAATAAGCGAATTTTTCAATTTACTGTTTTTGTTCTTTATTGTCTAATTGTTACCAAGCCTTTTTTTATTGACTACCCCCTTATCTTTTCTGGTGAATTACAAGTTGTTTTGTTTAATATCAGTTTTATGTGACGGTATTTTGACTTTGTTATTAAGTTTTGTTTTTTAAAACGGACATGAAGTTTTTGATGTAATTAATTTTTGTTGTTGTTTGATTTTGCTGTTAGTCTTGACTCGCTTTCTTTATATTTGCACATCTCATCAACCTAATGTGTCATTTTTACTCCACCCCAGTTATTTGCCTCGGAGACTTTCTTTTCGTTCATACACAAATTTTTAAAAATATTTGAATTTTTGGGTTTTTCTATGTTCCTCATTTGGTAGACAATCAAGCCAAAATTGTGGATGAGCGGGGTCGGAACCTTATGTTCGATCGCACATTACCGAGTCGCCTTGTCTAATTAATTGTCATTTGGGCCTTCTTTGATTTCTGCTGAATTGGCACTTTTTTAGCATCTTTCGTTCGACGATGGCTCAAACTTACAAAAAATGACTGATATTTCCGAACCTTCCCAAATTTCAATTAAATTCTCTTTTCTTTTACTGTTCCCCGCGCTGGCTTATAAGTGTACTCTTAAATCATGGGTCATGAAAAAATCCCGGACAAAATTAAGAAAATTTTCCAGTTTTCATGTACGTTTTGCGGTGTAATGTAAAATAAATAGAATATTCCCAAACTATGCAGCCTAATTTTTATTATAATTTTCACCATATGTAACCTTAACAAAACATTGAAATAAATCTAGAATTTTTCAAAATATAGTCTATAAACTTGAACTCGGTATACTTTTTACACCGATTTGTTTGGTATTTTAATTTTTTTATAAAGTTTTAGTTGTTACATTTTACACTGTCCAATTTCGGCTTAATCTAATTCATTATAAAGTTATTAAAACATTATTTATATCGTACAATGATTATGTCAAACTCTTTCAACTTTGAACTGGAAGTTACATGATTAGAAAACATTTTAATCTTACAATAACTTGCTAGAGTAAATTATTATCTTCCTCGAAGAATAGTCTTACAAGATTTCTTTCCAAAATATTGCAAGACTATGCATGATTGTGAAAAAAAATTCAAAGGCGCGGTAATTTTTTTCTCAATTAGAGATGTTTGATTATAAGTCTGTATGCTTAAGCGGGCAATGAACAGGGGTAAACAGCCACCAACAAGTTAAAAAAAAGGCTTCATACGATTTAATATTTAAGTAAGAAGATGAAAATCCGCTTTACGTAAGTTACCTTGTAATACGAGATTGAGGCTCTGTTTGAGATTGAATGTTCCACCTGCTTAGATTGGTCGGGAGGTTTCCCGCTTGATTTTTTTCAATTTATTAGTCTATTTACTATTCTACTTAGCTCATTAAAGGTTGGATGTTTAACTCATCAGCTTATGCAATCGGAATGGAACTCCTTTCGGAAAAAAAGAAATTGTAACCTGACGCTCTATTTAATAGGATCTTAAAAGATTAAGGAATGAGTGCATAAAAATATTCTTTCAGGCTCTACCTATGTATTTTTTTTCTCTCGTTGTATCGTTCTATTTTATGAGTTTCTATTTCATGCAAACAAACTCGTTAGATATAGTTCTTTATGAACGCTAAAAGAAAAAATGATACGAAAGTTTAATTCTCTCGAAAAATAATTAATTAGTCCACTGAAAGCATAATGTTTGGGCTATTAATCTGAATCTGAACTAACACAGTTTGGAAAGTTTTTATCAAGTACTGTTTTTTTCCTTCTGATCGAGACGCTGAAGAAAATAATGAGTTGGTTGATCGCATCGTATCTCCATGTTTTAAGACGTATCTTAATGTCTGTTGTATGCTAATATGACTGGTGGATTCATCTAATGAGATTTCGGTTGAACTTTTAATTGATCATGTATTGCGTACATTCCTCAATTTTTCAAAGTTTTATTTTGTCTAATCTGATTAGCGAGGGAGCACTAATTGGCCAGAAATGACGGGTAAATGACAAATGCTTTGGTATAATTAATATTTCAGCTCATAATTTTGTTATTTATACAGAACATTTTGCAGAGAAAACTGCCTGTTTCGCAATCACGTCAGTCTATAGTTTGCGGAGGCGAATGTTTACCTTATTAAGTCTTGACTATGAAATAGTCTAATTATCAAGAAACGTTCTGTTTTTGTTATATCAGTAATGATTTCAATTTTTTACATCACGGGTTCCAATTTCATTGACACTTTGATACGTGTCCTGTGCCATCAAAAATAAATACGAATGAATAAAAGAAAAAAATATGAGAAAGAAATGGACCTTTATTTAGTTGTTCTTTGCTCATTCTATGTAATTCGAAGTAATTCTACGTCACCTATGTCATTTTACTACAGAATTCTAAATGGAAACTACCAAATAGCTCAATTTTTGGTGCAATTGAAAAATAAAAAAAAAATCAAATCCTCAATTATATAAAGATAACCGGCGTGATGAATGCTCTAATTTTGTGGAGTACAAAATAAACATCAGATAACCTTTTCTCATGCCATCTAATTCATATACATAAAAATATATATTTCTTTCCCTAGTCTTTGTCGGGATGTTCGTTTTCAAACTTGAGAAATCATGAAAACTCGTCTGTGATGAAAACCCGTATGTGCTTGCTTCCCGGAGATCATTATGAAGTTCCAGAAATTTGAATTAATGTACTGAATCCCTTTTTTCCATTAAACCTATTGCATTTTTTCCTTTTTAAATTTCACAAAACAAACAGAAACACAAATGGAACGTCAATAAGAAAATAAACGACTGCTACAAGGATTTTGCAAGCAATCACGGGATTTCTTTCAATAAACATAAATAGCTTCGATAGCAAGAACTTTTGTCTGAGGGAGTGGATTCAAGTTCACGAGATAACCGGGAATTGGCGTCCGATCTTCGGTAGGCTTTCAAATAGATTAAACAGTAGTATAATTAAAGCCAGCTTGATTTTATCGGATTTTAACGGATTTTGTTTCAGTAGTTGTGATAAATTATTAGTTAGAGCAGACGTTTGACATTCAATTGAATACGCGGATAGAGCATAAGACTTACAGTATTCAGGCTCGGTTAGAGCAGAAGACATCCAGTGAGGAAAATTAGCTAGGGATCCACTTTGTTTTTAATTGCTCTACTTCGGAATCAAGTGTACTTTGAGAGAGAGAGAGAGAGAGAGAGAGAGAGAGAGAAAGATTTTCTATTTGTTTTGCTTTGAAAAAATTGTCATTCTCGGATAGAGAGCAAGCTATTCGGATTGTATTGCTTTGGAAACAATCTAGGCCTGATCTAGGCCTGATCAGGAATTCATCCTACCTTGGTGTCCAGAAGAGTAAGAGAAACAAGACGCTCTACTACAACTGCTACTAAAATTTCATATTTAATCAACTAGTTTTGTCAACAAGTTAATGAGAAAATTTCAAAAATTTGCATTTTTTTTCAAAGAAATTCTACGAAAAGTTTGTTTCAAATTTGGCTGAATAGAAGAACTATATTAAAGTTTGAATGCGTTATAAACAAAAACTCATTTTTTGTAGGGAGAAAGCTTACCATTTTTTAAGTTCCAAACGAAACATACTTAAGCTTTCCAACATTCTGAAATTACAAATATAAAACAATTTCTACGTATGGAAGCTATAATAAAATAATCGTTGGGGTTTCAAAAATCGTATTTTCACGATTTTAGAACAATTAAACGTTGCATATGCTATTGGGGTTGCAATTAAAATGCATCCCCTGAAATAATTCTAATGTATCAAAACGTATCAAGTGGTCTGAATTAAACGTAAAACATATTAAATGGTCAAACTAAAATAGCGAATCATAATAAACCTTTAATTCAGTTATCTAAGTAGTTCTCGAAACAAAACATGCAAAATAATGAAGCAGCAGTTTATCACCTATTCCCGAGATGTTCAAAGTTCAACCTGTTTATTTTTCCGCTGGGGTGGCTCCCCCTACCTCTGGGACTTTTTGTGCCTCTTCTTGGGCTGGTTCATTCACAGTCTCAGCAGACGGTTTGTTCACAGGAGCAGTTGGAGCCGCCTGGTCATCGGTCTCACAATCCTCATTTCTGCTGCTCTCTCTTCTATTACTATTTCTGGGCACTTTGTTCTCCATACACATCTCTGCAAGTTTGCCTGATGACTCCAAATCTACAGCCGCAAGGATCTGGTTTCCGCTTCTTGGTCCTCATTTTTTTAAATTTGATTTTTGGAGTTTGGTTTTTATTAGTGCCGGCCAATGTCCGGAATTTCCATCAACTTCGCGTTTTGTGGAAATGAGTGACAATAATTCGTCGCCATTTTCTATTTATTGTAACCACATTCTCAACTATAGAATAGAGTTAAGAAAATCGTGGAAACCAGTTTTTTATATCTTAAAATAAGGCTTACATTTTGTAAATAGTATTCACGGATAAACGTAACCCAATTGTACCATTTCGAGCATTTATTTAGCTTGAAACTTTATGAATGGAATTCTGTTAGTATATTTACTTGAGACCAAACTCAAACACTTAGCCCTTCTTGTACATAGAACATCAAATACCTAATAAAGAATCTGAATATTTAGGCTGGGGTTTTTACCCTATTCACATTTCCGCAATTGTTCCTAGAATCTATCTTTAGAGAAAACTACTGGACTGGATAGTAACTTCACAAATCTACTACTCTTAATTAGACTAAAGGGTTATACCAGGCCCTCCGTTCAAACCCTAAAGACAGTATTTTCAGGCGCTATAGAACTGTAGTCAAATGCCAATAATAATGATGATATTAGATTATTTTTGTAATGCCTCTCTATGTTATATGATATTTTAGCTTCTAAGAAATGTTTTATCAAATAAAAAAAATTGGTGACTCTAAGATTGAGAATTATACCAGGTCCTCAATTCACTTTCTAATTAATCGATCAACCAATATACTTAAAACAAAATAGTAGATGACGTGAAGAGCTCGTCTGTGTTCACTCCACAACCCAACCAGACGAGTATTTACCAACATGATAGAACGTTAAGACATTGCCATCAGGTACTTCAGGTTACTGCAGACCGTTTTAATTGTCTACTTGTTTCACCATTCCATACAACATGGGTTACCTTAACTTGCCAAGTCTTCGACGAGCAGGCTGGCCTAACCTCCGAGTGGCTTCACTATACGGTCTCCGGGAAGGAGCTTGGCCGAGTAATACTCTCAGAAATCAATCGTCTTGATGTTGTCCTGGACCCGGTGCTGTCCTGCAGAAATCAATCGTCTTGATGTTGTCCTGGACTCGGTGCTGTCCTCCAGTTGGTTAACCTAACTTAACCTAATTGTTGATTGGTTAATCACTACTTTACTAGTCACCAAACTAAATTAAATCCAATTAATTGAAGATAAAATTAAGTATTTTGTTAAGTCATTAAAAATGTGATGTGAAGTTACTAAGAGTGTACAATTGTGTGATTTCAATTTAGGAGAAACTGAAACTAATTAGCAAATTCCTAGTATTAATGAAAACTAGATTCCTGTTCTTGTAGAACAACTAGTTTATGACTTCTATTAATCCCTACTAGCGGAACGTATTCTTACTAGATACAATTTTTAGTTTCTACTAAGTTATAGGAAAAAGTGTAGAATATGAAGTTAGTGGAAAAAGTAATAAGTTAGTTACGAAAACTGTAGTTACCCGAATTTACTAATTTCAAACAAATATTACAATTTTCAATACCACGACAGAGATCTGTTAACTCACTCGTCGAATCATATTTACTCCGCAATTTCGATTATCACGGCAATATAATTATTTCCAGACTGATTTTGTTTACAAAAATTAGCTAAAACTGAGCCGTATATATACTGCTTATCTATCTTTGGTTATGACAGTTTAGTCATGTTTTTACCAAAAGTCCCGAATCCTTGTGTGGAAAAATACCTTTTTGGGAAAAGTTTTCAGAAGGTCATTCATGACTTTGATAAACTAGGCCCCTAATATGGGTTTGTCAATCTTAATTACGTGTATGAGAATTTGGTGGTAGATTTATCATAGAATCTTATCAGGATCAATATTTACCTATTCAACCGTTCACATTAGTTTAAATTTCTTCGCCATTATTATCTTGGTACGGTTTCAAATTCAGAATTCGCTTTGGTGTCGGGAATAATTCAAGGTCAGTTTTAATTTGGTTTTTTTCCGAAAAACGCTTAAGTTCAACTTTCCTTTCCTACATCCAACCCATCCAGACTAAACTATTCTCCTGAACAGTACAACGCTATGTAATTAGAGTATAAAATGCACCATCACCACAATTTGCGGTACGACAATTTCAATCAACTTGAGTGTCTTCGATTCGCATGCTTTCTATTAAGTTAAGTCTTTCCTCAGTAGGAGTTCCATTTCCGGCATTTCTAATTGGATCAGTTGACGAACTGTTCATGGGTCTCTTTTTCCGGTTATTCACGTAAAACTTCCTTGCTATCCAAACAGCTGCAAGTAAGAGTCCCAGCATCCATAAAGTAAAAACTAATAGGCCAGCCAATTCTGATAGGATCTTCCGCCAGGAGGGTTGAAAAAGATGTCCTTTGCTGCTGTCCTTTTTGTACTGTGTCTGTATTTAACAGCCATTTCTTTAATCAGTTGAGGGGTTACTTCCAGCGTTGGGACATCTTGGAGTTCTGACCTAACCCTGTGTAGCGTCAACGTCTGCTGCTCGTTGATTGGAAGCTCTGTAGGAAGACTTGGTATAGTAAAAACTGCGTCAAGGATATCTGGAGTGCTGATGGTGGTTATTGATCCAAGTTATTCCACACATTCGGCAAGGTCAGGCAACATCACCAATCCGTTAGTTGGATGAAGTAATTTCCCGTTGCATGGAGGGTGTACCAAGCAGCTTTTGCAACCATTCACCATACTGGAAAGTTTCTTTCCATCTTGGTATGTTATGTTGTAGAGGAATTGCTGGTCATCTGTCGCATATAAACGGTAGATAAAGTTACCCAGGTAGACTGCTGTTGGAAAAATTGGTAGTTCGGTTACATCCCGTACACAGGTCTTCAATGCCGCTACCTCATGGTCGTAAAGTAGAGCCCGTAAGCATAACTGATCCTGTGCGCTCACCAGCGCCACTGGTTTTGTGCAAATTGTTAATTGTGGTGTATCGGAGCATGACCGATACTCCTTACTGTTCATTTCTGCGTACCTTTCTTCTCGTCTTGACACAATTAAGTAATTCCGGTCTAGTTTCAACGTTGCCGCCGTTGAAGAGTTTTTGATGGGTTGTGGTACTGCGATTGCTTTGTAGGCGTCGTGAATAGGCTCTCCACTGTACACTGGAATCATCAGAGTGATCAGGAGCTTGTTGTCGTTGACATACACATTTCTGACTAGTGGTAAACTGTAATATAGACTGGAGTCTTCTGAAGAAATTGATAATTGTTTTCCACCGAGTTTCAACTGTGAGAGTATTTTCTGTAATTCCCAGTACGGTATCAGTGCTGCAGGTAGGTTATCATTAGCTAGAACACCCATACTGGTACCAAACTGTGTCTTTTCTTCTTTCATGTACAGCATTTGAATTTGTAGCTCGCTCTGTATCGCATTCAGTGTCCTAGTGACGTTGTTGATTGCACTCTGGGCTCGGAAAGAAAACATAAATACGTCCCTTCTCCGGTGATCGCATACTTGTGCTTGTTGTAAGCTTTCCATTGTTTGTTGCAAGTTGTCCAAGTTTGATTGCAGTCTCCAAAATTTGTCCTCCGTGTAATATAACACCCTTTTTGTGTCTTGATGTAGCTTCGGGCTGCTGCTTGTTAGAACGTGAACTGTTTCGTTTTCCTCGTCGTTAAGGTGAACTGTCCCTGATTCGAGATTTTGTAGTCTCCCTTCCAACTTTTCTATCTTCTGTTTAGCACTGTGACAAAGACCAAACACAGAGAGAAGTCTGCAGTCGGCTTTTTCTAACAATGGCTCCAAGGTTATAGAAGTTGCTGTTCCCATCGCAAACAAGAGGGGAGATCGTCTTTGACGCTGTATTAGATCTGTTTGGTTAGTAAAGGCTTTCAGCTCGTCGATGATTTGGTTTCTTTTTCTTTCTGCTCTGCCATACTCCGTCTTAATGGATGATATCAAATCATCAAAGTGGTAAGCTGAGTTCTTGGTTGTTACAAAATTTTGAGCCGACCCAAAATTCTTCTTCTCTACTTCTTGGAGGACTGTTGTAAACTGAAAGACGTTTTGAAGCTCCAAGTCTAGCTGTCTTGGAAAATGTATCACGATGTCAACTATTTTATAGGAATCTGTCAGAGACACCAAAATCAGTGGTTGAAGTAGATTGTGAGCACTAGAATTTCCACTCAGAATCGTTTGAAGTCGTACCGCAATTGCAAGTGATATAATCCAAAAATTGAACATCTTATAAAAAGTTACTGCTCTTGATGCTTAGATAGTGCTATCTCTATAAATGCAGGAAAATACTACAGTATTTACTCTCTTTTCTATGAGGCAAATAGGACAACCAATCATTTTTTTGTTAAATGAATTCCGATCAAAAGCCAAAATTCCTTCATCTCTTTCCCATGTATCAAAGAAGTTTTCATGTAATACTTTACCCCGATTTTGTTGTATCGTAAGTCAGTCCAATAATTTAATCCCCAGAATCTAAAATAAATTCCGATATTTATATATATATATATATATATATATATATATATATATATATATATATATATTTGTGTGTGTGTGTATTGATTATATTATGAGACTTAATCAAGTCTTCTTGTTTTTTTAATAAAAAGTTCTTATTATTCCATTCTTTGTTTTTATTCGTCGTCTATTCCTAGACTCTTCGGATACTTGGCCGCGCTTCTTTCTCTTGTTTTTGCAATGAATGAAGAGGATGCCATCGTCTGTTTTTGATCCCAGAATTGCCGCAAAGTTTTTGGTTTACACATTTCTCACGTCGCGCTAGCCGGTGTTTATTTTCCTTCATTGAGATCTCACATCACCACTTTGGACTTATGTGGTAGTTTATGAAGGGGTGTGGAATTGAGCTCTTTCCTCACGATGGGTGTCTGAATTTCTTTGAGTACATGCTGAGACATTTCGGGTGCTTCCTGCTCTTCACTGCTCGGTTCCGTCAGTATATTTTTTTGGTGAGAGTTTTTGTAGTGTTCGTGCGTTCAGCGAAAAAGTCATAGAAGAAATCGTCGTCTTCGTCCATCCATTTGTATGGACTGTGCTGCTTTTGTGGTCTCGACAGAACTTCTGGTGTGAAGGTTTGGATGTATTCATCGTTAGCCATTTCGTTTTTGTTGTTGCATTCCGTTGGTTCTGAATTTTTTCGAATTGGGAAGATCTCGTTTTCATTCTAGGTGGTCTCTCATCATCTTTGACTGGCTTTAATCGGTTGTAGTTGACAATCTGCCATTTCTTGCATTCGCATCCTTTGAGATTTTCTAATTGACCTCTGACGTATTCTCAATGATGTTGTACGGTTCGTCCAATGGAAAGAATATTTTTCTGGATTTCGCTTTGTGGGGTGCAAAAAAGCCAGACTTTCTCTCCCGGCTTTAATTTTTCTCAAAAACGTTTTTCTGATACATATCTTTCTGTCTTTCTTGCTTGTAGCCGAGTCTTTCTTGCATTCATATGTGCTTCCTTGAAATGCTCGTTGATCCATCTTGTGAATTCGCAGTTGGCAATTTTGTGACCAGGTACTTTCGGGAGTAGCAAGTCAACCTGTTATTTGCATTCCTGTCCAAACATAATTGAGAATGGAGTCTGTCCTGTTGTTTTGTGTACGGTCGTATTATAGACGAAGTTGAGATAGCGAATCATTTGATCCCAGTAACTTTGATTATTTGCGCAATAGTTGGAAATAACATCCGCAACAACTCTGTTGTGACGTTCTACCAAACCTTTTCCCTGCGGGTGATACGGAGATGTTCTTGTCTTCTCTATTCCAAAAATTTTGCGCATTTCTAGTAGTAGTTCGCTGCAGAAGTTTGATCCTTGGTCGGTGTGAAGGCAATCAGGGGCTCCAATCGTCAAACCCCAGTTCTCCACAATTGCTCTAGCAACATACTCGGCTGTAGTTCTTTCTAAGGGAACGCAAACCACGTATTTCGTGAAATAGTCCATCAATACGAGTGTGTATTTTGAACCGCGTGTCTTTGCTCGGGTAACAACTAAAAATAACTACAATTTGTTTTTGTGTTGTATTGCTTCCTTCCACATGCCACTTCCTGTACAGCATGCCATCAGTCAGTTCCATCTGGTCCCAGAGGCCCCACATCGCTACTGCATCTTCTCCTTGTGCTATTGCGTTTGTCTTCTTAATTTTAGGTCTCTTAGCGGATTTTGGGCTGGATGTTTCTCAGCGTTTGCCCATTGCAAGATGAGACGTAAGCAGGGATCATTTCTTTAAGCCAGCCTAAGTGAGTATACGTCTTCTTGAAATTGGATGCTCATTGTTTCGTTCGCGTCCTCGGCTGTAACTAAGTTAATTCTTCCGAGGGCGTCTTCCAAAGAGTTAGCTGATGGGCAACTTCCAAACATATCCAGTCTCTCAGCGTCAGTTAGCTCAGGTGTGATGCTGAGTTTCCAAGAATTTAGCAACGATTCTTCTGTATGAGCAATTTCATTTGTGTAGTTTTTCAGCCTTTCAATTCTGTTTCCAAACAAAATATAAAAATCGTTTGTGCACAATTGGGCGAAGAATTGGAAAAATTATAATTGAAAGGGCGAAAAAGGTGATCATCCTATCAGTGTCTATTGTCTGTTATCATCAAACTTTTAATAATGTGACCAAAACATTTGACTTTTAGATATAAAAGCTGAATTGTTATTATTTGAAATGTCATTTAAGCTGTGAGTTTTTGCTTCGCAAAAACTATTTGTTTAGCGCTTTCTACAACACTTCAATTCAATTGTACGCAATACAAAAAATTTGAGCGGAATACAACCAGTCCTTACTGCTCAAAACCTTGACTCTTTTTATAAATTTGCTATTTGCCCATGTGTTTGTAAATGATTCAATCATTTCTAGTTCGGGTCCAATTTTCAAATGCTTTTTTGTGGGCATTTTTGAATGCCCTCATTTTGTACAAAAACTATGTTTTCTCGAAGCTTTGACACCAATTATATGTTGCTTTTATAGCTTACATCTTCCGTGCCAAGTTTTTAAGCCTAACTCCATTTGTTATTGCAGTTGAATGGTCTCCGAGAAGTTTTCTGTTTAATGCGTACTCCTGTAGAGTAAATAACGGCTTAAACATTATCATAATAATTTCGACGCCGTTAACTACTCTACAGGAGTACACATTAAACAGAAAACTTCACGGAGACCATTCAACTGTAATAACAAATAGAGTTAGGCTGAAAACCTTAGTAAGGAGGATATCAGCTATAAAAGCAACACAGAATTGGTATAAAACCTTCGAGATAACAATGTTTTTGTAAAAATTGAGCGCATTCAATAGTGCCCATAAAAATGACTTTCCAAAAATTCACCAAACTAGGCATGGTTAAAACATTTACAAACCTATGTGCTAACAGATACAAAAATAGGAAAATACCTCTTATTTTAACGGTAAGGAGTGATTGCAATCCGTTCCAACTCTTTGTATTGCTTATTTACCATTTGCATAGTTGTAGAAGCCTGTAGACTTGCAAAACCAAAATTCACAGCTTGTTAAGTGCTATACCAAAAAATCAGCCTATATATCTAGAATTCCAATTTTTTAAGGCTCAGTATTGAATATTTGATGATAATAGATAATGGACACTGCTAAGATAATCAAAAAAAGTTTTATTGTCGCTCTTTCAATTATAATTTTTTCAATTCTTCGCTCAATTGCGCACATATTATTTGTTTATTTTTTGTAAAAAGAATTTAAAGCAGAAGAAACAACGAAACAAAATTGCTCATTGAGAGTTGTTGCTAACAAATAAAAAATGTGGTATTCATTCTTGAAAAACAAACAAATGACATCTGAGGAGTATCTCCCTAAAACACTCGATAAAATTTGCAATCAGGCGGTTTTAGAAAAACACATTTATTATGTACAATTTATGTTTTATTTTTGAATTTTAAGCAGCTAAGACTTCCACCTATTTGCCAATTTTATAACAATCATTTTTCCCGAAAAAAAGCGATAGTAGACAGAAATAGGCTCAAATTAGTTTGATGTTTAATTTAAATTAAACAAACGTTTCAAACAATTCAATCACTCAGTTTGTTGTTTTTCCTAAAACACCATCCAAAAATCTCACAATATAACCCATGCCATCAGTTTTTTTTCTGATTTTCTATTGTTTTTTGGCACGGATCCCGCTTTGTTTTCCACAAATTGCGAATTTTTGACTCCTCATCACTTGTACAAACTGCCAATGTCAAATACTTATTGTGGCAGATGTGATTTTTAATGCAATCTTGAACACCCTGTCAGCTAAACGTTTCAGAGGCAAAGAAAACAAAACCGATTTTGCAACATTGTTTATCAATTTTTTTGAAAATGCATAACTCTTGAGCAAAAACATTGAGCTTATCTAAACTCTTGACATTAAACTTATGATGTTTGAAACTTTTTGACAATATGTTGAAAACAAGAAATTTGTTGAAATCATGAATGCAGAACAATTTTTGAATTGGTAATATCGATTGGTGTTGTTATATAAAAGGACTTGAAGTTTGTCTGGAATTTGTAACTGTATCGCAACAATTAATTTGTTTGCGTCTCTCAAAACACCAATAATGCAAAAAAACATGAGAAGAAAATATTTTTCTAGATTTGGTTTAGATTGAGTCTGATGAGCGGTCAATTTTGTTCTGGAGGTTCTGATCATAGTCTTTTTATAGTCTGACCAGACCAAACAGACTCTGAAAAAGATTGGCTCTATTCAGATATCCAGACCATACCTCAAGACCATTTAGTTTATATACTATTCTGGTCAGACCGTGCAGACTCTGGGAATCGGAATTTCTGGAAGGTCTGATCATAGTCTTTTTTGTCTAGTGTGGACAATGGTCTTAAATTGAGTCTGATCATAAGCGCACTATAGTCTGGACCAGGGTCTGGGTTCGGTCTGATAAGGGGTCATTTCGGTCAAAAAAGTCTGATCAGAGGTCATTACTGTGATTCAGCCGAATCATAAGTGATTAAACTTTTAGTTGAAGTGATTAAACTTTAAGTTGATGTCATACTAAACTTTTAGTATGACATCAACTTGGGTCGAGAACGGGGGTTTCGGACCATCTAGACCATCTCTGATCAAACCCACTTGTGTTGCGCTCTGGGTTATTCAACCCACTTGGGTAGCGCAGTGTGGCTGCAGACTTTCCGGATCGTAGGTAGAGCCCTAACCATGCCATGCAGAGCCTAGAAGCAACCTTGATCACACTTTAGAGACGTAGATTTTCCGCCAGACTCTGTCAGTGGGTATAGCGTTTTACCCCTTTGTGCGCAACCCAAGTCGGTCTGATCAGAGCTGGATTGGGTTGCACACCTCATCCTTAGAAGTCAAGTTTATATCCAGGACAAAATTTCAGAGTTTGGGCCGAAAGTTTAGTGAAGCGGAATCAGATTCCTTTGATGGTCTCTTTACCTCCCACAAATATGCCAGCCAAGAACAACTGAGGCACGTTTTTCACTCCAGAAATGGTGGCCATCTCAATCTCGAGCTGTGAAATAACACCGGATCTTTTCCTTAGAAGTATTTCCTATCTTTTCGTTGTTTCATTATGATGAAGCCATTTCTTAGGGTTTTAGCTGCTCGGGCCCTTCGTGCACCTCAACGTAGACTGGAGGAGGGAGTAGAGGTGTAAAGTTTCGAAAAAAATTCTCTTGGAAAACGGTGAATTTATGATATAAAGAACAACTTTCATTAATTCATGAACAACTTTGAAATAAATCTGTTGATACACGTCTTGTGTTAATACGTTTTCTTTATGTAAGAAATACACTGCCAGTTTTTGGAGACAATATTGGTACAATAAACAATAAAGATAATACTCGTTTCTATTCTTCAGTTAAATACTTGAATTACGAAGGGGATGTTTACCAATCTAAAGATGGACATAATTTTGCATCAACCGACTAATTTCGAGAAATACTTAGCAACAAGTCCTGGTCAAAAAATATTAAAACTTTTTGAGAGAATCAAAAGTCTCTCTAATGTCTGACAACTCAAAAATTTAATTTTAAAAAAGAAAAATGCAAAAACAGAAATCGAAATGCCGCACGAGATCAAACTCTCACAAAAACTGAAAAACTGTTTTTACAGTATGCTCAAAATGATTTGAATAACGACGCTTACAAGCTATATCAAACAATTTTGATTTTAATTAACCCTTGAACAGAATCATTTGAATCAAATACAAGCACAAGGAATAGAGACACTATTCCAAAACTTTTCAAGTTCCAACTCAAGTTTAATTATTCTTCAGATTCGCTAAAAACTTATATTGATTTTAATGGTTATTCACATATAGACACGACACTGCATAACGTTACACAACGGACAAAAAACTATTACTTGTAATCCAGATATGTAACAAAATGGATTTTAATATTGGAAGGCCAATAAAAATTAAAAAGTTTTTACATAAAAAAAATAAAAGTTCAAACCAAGAAGTGGTCATCAAAAACCATTCTTCTAAATCTGCTAAAATATTAAGTGGAATGAAAACTTCGCAATATACAAAAAACCGCAAGAATAAGATAGAAATCAATCAAATAATAAAAAAAACGTCTAATTAAAAAACATCAGCCAAAAACTAAATACATCAAATTCAAGGGAGAAAATCAATTCTGACTGCAAGTTTGAGAGACACGCAAAAACCGCTCAAAATAGAAACTTAACTTTAAAATGAAACCAAAAAAATCTATGATGTCTCTGCAGCACAACGATAACTTAGAAACCCACATTAAATCCAAATTCAAAAGTCCCCATCATTTAACATTAAAGGCCTATAAGCCTTTTTCAGGCAAAAACACTGGTTTAAAAATATGATACACTACATAATATACCCCGCAAGACAACAAGAAACTTTCGAAAATTTGTCTACTGTGTTCTATTTTCTGCGTCTCAAGAAGCGTGGTTTGAATAAAAACTATTTTTCTTAAAGGAAGGCGATCTAAGTGCAACAAAAAAAGAGAAAATGAAAATTTGATATAAAATTTTTTTTCTATGTTGTGACTTCAAAACATATCATACGAAAATAGTGCAAATTTGACAAACTAGAGGCTTGACTACTATTCATTTGATTTTCCGACTGCAGAGCAATGATTTGACAAAACGTTAACAAACTTCAACAAAGGCCAGTCTTCTCAGTCAGCAGAAAATATGCACGGAACCAAAGAGAAGTTCAAATCCAGAAAAAAAACATTTAAGAAGCCCAAAATCTTTGATTTTATTATCGCTAGATTCCATTAAATTTTGAAGTACCGCCCGTAAACAAGTACAAAACTTTAATATTCTAATCAGAGAGCAAGCCTCAAATGTGCGGATAGATCAAAAACGGCAACTGTAACAAAAGTCCATAAAAATTGATAAAATTCAGTAATACATATTTAAAAAACTTCTGAAAAAAGGAAAGTGAATTCTTCGTAAATGAAAAAAGAAACAATTTGCAGGAGGAGAAAGTTTTCAAGACTCAATGTTGACCGTTGATCCCAAAAATAACTTTGGAAAGCATTGACTTCTTTCCACTATCAATGAATCTTACTGAAGTATAAAATAGAAATAACCCCAGCAAAGTTCAAATTTGCTTAAAAGTGAAAATCTACATTTTCGCTGCTTTAATTATCTTATAATAATTTTTTACTTACCCGGCAATTTTTTTAATATTTAAATTTTTTTTCAATTTAAGAAAAATTTGCCTCGATTCTTAAATGCGTGGAAAACAAAATTCTTGAGAAAGGAAGTTGCATTTTTGTTCCGACCCCACGTGTGGTGGGAGGAACTATATACTCATATGGGTTTTTTTTTGTTCAGTCAATTCTGGCCGATCGATATATTCACCGTAGAGAATTGTGAGTGGTATCATCAAAAAGCTCGTCTAGCGTAGAATTCGAAATTAAAACGATTTTTTTGAATTTCTTTTTCTTCGAGGAGTTATCGAGGATTGAAATTTAGTGTGAACATGCGATATTTTGTTCACTTTTAGTGTAATTTATGTGTAATTTAGTGTAATTGTATAAAATTTTGGTTTAAAATTACATTTCACGCCACAAAAAGAATCAATATTGGGTTCCTTATAGACGAAAGGCGATAAAAAAGACTAGTTCTGGTATCATAGGGAAGTTTACTATCAAAAAAATTATCGAATTCTATTTGAGAGCTCTTTTAAAAAAAATCGTTTTTTTTTGTTTTCTTATGTCACATAGAGACCAGTCACTTTTAATCCCAAGGTTCCGTTAATGATAAATCTGATTCACAGTCTAATGAAGCCCAACGAACAAAAAATTCGTTTTCAAAGAATTGCTCGTACTTTTTTTTCGCTACGACTCTGAATTTTAAATGAAGTTTTGATTTTTTTTTTGAGGTTTTACTAAATTTTTGGAGTCCTATGTTATAAACTCGTTGCCTAAAAGTGCAATAAGTTTCATGATGAGCATTAGGAGAACCTATGTAGAGCTTTGAGTGGACAGCGAATGGCCGTTAAGACTTTAAAAATGGTTTTTCGAGAAATTTTTTTAACATTAACCAATCATAAATTATTTTCGTGAATTGTAGGTCAACTTCAGTAATGACACGACCCCATTTTTTCTACTGCAACCAAAATTAATCGTTTTAGCGGCTTTATCTTCTTTTTAATTGTTATATGACTTCAATGATACAAAATTTTGAAATTTAAAAAAAAAATTGGATTTTTTTGTTTTATTGGTACCTCTTGAAATCTTTTCACATTCTCCTGATATTAACCTCTCCCATAGGCTTAGAGAAATTTTTCAATGGATGTTGAACAAAGTTTTCAGAGAAAAGCGTATGGTTTAAATGGCTTCGACACTTTCTTCGTGCACTTTCCCCACTGAAATTTTTTTGCCTGTAATTATTGTTGTTTCCATATTCATGACTTATTGTGATGTCTTATCGATTACCTATGCATGAAAAACATCCTTTTGTCCAATCAAGGGACAACTGAGCGTATTTATTGGCTTCCGTTGAAAGCTATTGGATTTAATGGCTGTTAAGTCTCTAAAAGTGATTTTCCGAGAAATTTGTAACATTAAACAATCTTAACCCTTAGTTCGTGAACTTTAAGTCAGTCTCAATAATGAACGGACTTTTTTTCTAATTTAACTAAAATTAATCTAGTTAGTGGTTTTATGTTCTAACTATTGGTGTTATGACTTCAATGCACGAGTTTTCATAACTTTTAAAAAAAAATTTTGGGTTTCTTTTTCCTAATTCTGGTTCCTTTTGGAATCTTAACACATTATCCTAATATTGATAGCTTCATGGGCTTAGAGATGACAACGTTCTATGGATCATACAAAAAATTTTCAGAGAAGAGCTTATGGTTTAAAGGGCTTCGACAATCGTCTTGCATTTTTCTACAATTTTTTTGAATTTTGCCTGTGTTTTTTGTTGTTTTCATAGTCAATGACTTTTTGTAATGTCTTATTGATGAGTTATGAAAGCCAAACATCCCATTTTTTTGTTGTGTCACCGAATCATAACTTACCGTATTTATTAGCTCCCGTTGAAGGCTATTGATTTTAATGGAGTTGTTACCACGGTTTTTCTCAAAAATAATGTCGTTCTTTTAATGTGTTTGTTCTTGCTTGTTGATTTATTGCAGTCAAATTGTTAAATCGAAGAATCCCGTTGCTGTTAGAAATTAATTGAAATTGGAAAAGTTTTAACTGAAAAGTTCATTTTTTAATGGCTTCGACACTTTAGGTAGCCGTAAAAAACTGACCGTCGCATAAGCATGTAAGTGAGAATTGATTGAATATTGTTACCCGATGAAGACTGTTTATATCGATTAGTCTTCAAGTTTATAATATTATACATTTTTGCAATTTTAAGGAATTGTCAATTGTTTCAGTTTTTGTTGTTGTTTCCATTAACTTGTAACGTGTTCTCATCATTGAGAGGTGCCATATATTTTAAAAATTAACAGGTTTACTGATATTATGACGTAACCAAAGTTTCGTTTGTTGAAGCATGTATATTCATAAAAAAATATGTGGGTGGTGTATTTGTGTTTCTTTTTCACTTCCTTTAGCACAATCGCGTAATAGCAGTTCCCAATGACTTTCAAATGTCGCCGAATTGAACTCATTTATTCATTCATTATATATTTAGCTGAATTAGTATACATGGAAATTGAAATAAAAATACATAATATTCAGATAATAGCTAATGATTTTAATGGCTTCACTAATTTGTGTTTTCGCAATGTTTGTAATTTTTCTGCATCTATAGTCGGTTCCTATGGGTTAGTCTAACCAATGACAGGTCCTATTGGTTTCATTATGACTCTTTAGTAAATTTATTGAGAATCATTTCGTTGAAAGCTATTGACCTTTAAGATTTAAAATTATTCGGTTTAAAAAATGTGGATCAATTTTTGAATTTCGCCCAGTTATTTGTTTGTAGAATTGTTACCTAATCTCATTAAGAAAAAATCCCGTCTGCTGTGTAGTTAGAAAAAATTAAATTCGCGTAGTTAGGATTGTGTCTAATTGTAATGTGACGTTGTTGCTAGGTGCTTTTAAAATTAGTTATTGAATTTTTGACGTGAAATTTTTGTTTTTGTTTCTTTGTAGTTGTTGTTTTTTTTTCTCGTAGTCTTTTCAATGCAGATATCGTTCTAATGATGCATGGCATTATTTAATTCAATTGTTAGTTTGGTTGTGTAACGGTTTTTTGAACTCAATCATCTACTTTTGATTATCGCTTTGTGAAAAATGTAAGTCAAAACAGTTAATTCAAAAATGTAGATGAGCGCGGGTCGGAACATCATGTGCGAACGCACATTAACGAGCCTCCTTGTTTAATGTATTAAAATACGAGCAACGTTTCAACCTGCATCAATTTACAATGCTTTTATTAAGTATTGGAGAGCCAGACTTTGCCTCCAAAACCATTGCGCATTTGTTCGTTCGATTAATTGATTTCTCACATGAATAGAAAAAATTGAAGCCGAAAAAGGTCACTCTTGATAGAGGTAACCTTAGCACCTAGAGAAAGTGGTCGAAAAATTGTTGAAAATTGAGTAAAGTTCTCCCTGAGATTTTTCCCATTATTTTTAATGCTCCGTTTTCAGGATTTAAATATATGGAAGTATACTAAACAGCTTAATTTAATTAAGCAAAACTAATATAGCATAAGAAAGGTTAAAAAAAGGACAAAATAACCCAGCTCTCTTTCATTAATTATCTGCTGCTTATTTCAAATTTTTTGACGCGCTCAAAACATAAATCATTAAATTATTGCCAGTTAATCAGTGGAAACTGAACCTTAATTGAATTGAAATTGAATACAGACAAAATTGGCAAAGCTTTGAAATTGTTTTCTGGATTTTTAATGAAAAGATCCGATGCCTGTTCTCTATTTCCATGAATATCCACATCCAGAGTGTAGTACGTGAATCCAGTGTTGACAAGAAGATCCTAGAAACTGTTTCATTCATATTTTCAATTTTTGGGTCCAGTGCATTTTGCATTTTTTCCTTTTTGCAGGTAAAACCTTTTTAGAGTGTATAAAGTTTTGACATTTTGGGGTCTTCGGGTCTATTTACTTCTCTCAATCGTCTCCAGTTATAATCTGATCATAGTTGCTCAGTTTGGAATTTCCGAGAATTTTGAGTCATAGATGCAAAGCAAAAGTTTGCTTGATCTCACAAAATCGAAACATGAACGCGTTATGTTGAACTATTTAAGTTTTTCAAATAATAAATTTTTTCAAATCCTTCGAAATCAACATAATGAATGGACAGCCCAGATTTCTAAATCAAGCAAAAAAATACAAAGTAATTATGGAATCAAAATTTTTCAGTGAACATGAAGGAAAAAATGAAACAGATTCTATCCTTTGTTTGCTGTGAGTCAGTGCATGTAGTCTTTGAGAAGAGAACCAGCTTGTACTTCTCAAACAGATCGTTTATATACTTGACAGTATCCTCTGAGCTAAGAACATCCGGGTTCTTCTTTTTCTTCTGTTTGCACCCATTTTGAAAGAGATGCTCCCATGTCTTGTAATTTACTTG
>NC_134476.1:52801680-52957868 GCF_964194025.1 Convolutriloba macropyga
AAGTGTTCAGAATCGACGACAACCATAGTGAATTACAAAACTAAATCCACGTCGTAATGAGTATATACAGTCAGCATGGTTGGTCGCTGTTTTCCGCATACTGTATAAAGATCAGGAAAATAAGCGATTGCGAAAAACGGAGACACGCTCAAATGCTGGTGTTTAGTGTATGTAAAATGAGGACAAATTTATTGATTTACAATCTTGAATTCGTCCCTTTTTTCCACAGTTTTGAAGTCGGTGTCTTCCACTTTTTCACAGCAACCAGTTTCCGCAGCTTCAAAATCAATAAATTGGCACTTTAATGCCGGCAGGTTCCACTTGTTTACAGTATCTATCTTCCTTAGCTTTGAAGACACAAAGTTCCGCTTTTTTAATATCTTTGTATTAAAATCCCGCGGATTAAAGTTAAAATGATTTATATATCTCGATCCTGTTTCAGCAGACACCCCATTCCAGTGGACACCACAACAGACCCCATTTACAAGCAAACCAACGCCATTTTCGAGAGACAATCTCAAATGGAGCGCACAGTTTTCTAAAGTGACTCCTGGTAAACTCACAAACTGAGTTTTTTTTCAACTGTGGGGCTTTTGTTTTCTTTATGAACGCAAATACTTTTGTCCTTATTGATGAATTTTTATGAAATTATTGTCCTGAGGGATTTTTGTGCACTTAAATTACCGAGGGATTTTATGAAGTCGGAAATGAATGAATAGACAGACAAACTATATCATACAAAAGTGATAAACAAGAACAAAAATGAAGTAAGATAGCATTGATAAACTTTGACAGCGCCAGAAAAACGGTAGTTATTTAAAAGTTGATTAAACTTCCCTCTAATTTAAAAGTAGCCATTTCTTGCTAGGTTCATCTCTTTTTCAAAATCTTTTTGATTTTTTTTTTGGACCTGCAAGTTTCCCTACGTTTTCTTACTTCCCATTTTGTACCATCTTTCTGTAACCTGACTGCATCAAACCGGGCAATCCTCACACTTGAAGACTCTGTGCAGGCGTCAACGACGCAACACTTGGTTAAAAAGGGGTAGTCTTCAAAGTCTTCCGTTTCAAGTGCGAGGCTTCTCTCATCCTGCTATTATTAGAAGTAGAAATTTCAATAAGCATAAAGTATTATATATAGATTGGAGGTGAATGAAGGCGTAAGGGATTTGTCTGAAGGAAAAAGTTTTCTGTATTTTAAATTTGATATAAATTAAAGAAAGATGGCTTTAGAAAGCCATACTTGTTAAATCCACTGACTGGTGTTTAATCGAATTGACTGAAGCTGCTCAGAAAATATTTAAAAGCTCATATGATTTTACAATTTGAAAAAAAAATGGAGGAGAGGGATTTTTCCGGAAAAATCTCTTTCTATTATTGAATGTTCCATTATTTCAGCTGGCTGGTCAAAATGAAATCAAAACTCCATCTTGGGATGAAGTGTCTTCCAACCTTGACACTTTGTCCAAAGATATTGATGAGTTCGCAGTTTCGACGGAGGTCTAACTTATAAGTGGCGAGACAGAGACCACCGAAGCTGCTATTGAACGATTTGAGATAGCCAAAGCCAAAGCTAGGAGAACACCCACGTTGAAAGATTGACAGTCGTGTGAGGAAACTCAAAGCTGCTGAAATCCGGACGAAGTCTGCTCCGAAAAATTCTAATAACAGGTGATCAAAAAAAGGTTTCTGATTGATTTTGTTGCTTTTTTTGGTTACGTTTATCTGTATGCTCACGTTTACGCTTAATTTGTAGTACAATCATTAACATAAGCTGCACAAAATGTTTGGAAATGTGGCTAATCTAATTTTGATGTTTCGTTCTATCTATTATTTTAAATTTTGTAAAGACTCTTTATCGGAGTAATGCGTTTTGCAGGAACCAAAATTTGTTGGCTCGTCCAATAGCTTTCAGCACACTTGTAATTTGACTTTGTAACCTGTTGTCATTGAGTTTAAATTAAATATTACGTGTTTCAGCTCGGGAAGAGTATTAGGAAAAACGACAATAATTATAGAAAGATTAACATAGCTTTACAGAAAAAAGATTTTACTGGAACAGTGTTGGGTGGGTGTAGTTCATCACCCTCAGTACTTTATTTAACACCCATCAGTACGTTCGTTGCCCCCCCTCCTCAGTGCATTCGTTATTAATTCATCGCACCGTTCAGTACCCTCGTCATCCGGGTTGCCGAAAAATTGTAAGTTACCAATCCACAATGCAAGGTTGTTGCTAATCACTTTTGTAGGCACTAAAAACTAAAAAATCAATTGAATGAGTTCAAATATGATTAAATTCACTGATTCACTTATTGACTTTTGTATTCGCGCGTAGAGCAAATGAAAGGTGAAAATCTGCGCGAAACTTGGTGACGCGATTTGCTCAATTTGAGGGGATTAGTTGCCAATTTACGCATTCATACGTTCACCAAAAATAGCATCAAGGATTTAGCTAATTTTGTTTTGGTTTTTAAACATTTTGTCTACAATTCTCGCATTGTAACTGCTTTCAACAAATTTGGCTTTTAAAAGGTATATTACGTGAAACGGGACCAAAAAAATGTTGTAATCTTCACATTTAAAAAACGATCAAGGAAGACAATATTTTCCGCATCGTCGGTTTCAAACGTAAGACAGACACAAAATACTAGGTGTGCTTCACTATAGTCGGACTCCAACGTAAGCAATTGGACTCCATGATCGGTTTTGAAAATCCGAGAGCTGCATCGCGCTCAGTTTTTGAAGATTGTCTTTATATGGTATTGTAGACTTTGTCCGCTTGGTCGTAAATGTAGGAGAACCTCAATATGATGCGAACAAGATAGTGTACGAAATTCAATTTTTTCAATTCTGACGATCAAAAACTTGAATATGAAGGCAAGCTGCGATGCAAACAATTTGCTTGTTTTAAACTGAACGCGATTTTTAACAAATACAAAAACTGAAACTTTTTTTCAGTTTTTAGTTGAAAATGTTTTTTTCATTTTCGATAATTTATAGGGATATGTCTGGTTTTTCTGTGCTATACAAGTAACTTTGTAATTGTTTAATTAACTCAGGCATTGCTAACATCAAGCCTGGTCTTAAAAGAGGGAAAATATTTACACTGGAAAAATTTAGAACTTTTTAATGCCTATTACTAAACAGAATATGACTACTGAATAAAAACATGATAATGAGATTGAAATTTTCGAAGAATGCATGTACAGAATTCTCCTATAATTTTAACGAAAAATTTGAGAAATGGTTTTTGTATCAGTCCTATTAGGATCATCAAAAGCGAAACAAAAGCGGAAATTTTTCATTACATCTTATGAAACAGTAACGAACAACAAATTGCTTTTAAAACAGGCTTTGAATAAGAGGGTATAAGCTAATAAAAGAGGGTATCTTGTAAAGAACAAAAAAGTGTGCTGCCTTTAGTCGATTTAAAAAAGTATAAAGAATTAGCCATCAATAAACAGATCTTTGTAGAATTAGTATTGTCTTCCGGATAAGCAGTGTATTTTATCAGGTTAGCGATAAAATTAAGTAGCATTTATTTAATTAACCAGAAACTGTATTATTTACCCTATATGATTGGAAATAATGTATGATAATGAAATTTAAAGCTAAGAAGGAAATGAATTTCTTGCTCACGCTTTTCTACTGTAAAAAGCTGTTAATCAAATATTTTCAAGCTGAAATGCATTTCACAGGCTTATCAACATCGACAAATGGAAAAAATTTATGATTTATTCTAGCATTCTAGATCCTAATTAATCAGTTTGAAAATTCCCAGGAACTCTTTCATGTTATCATTTCAATAAATCGATCTTTAAATGCTCTTAGAACAAAAAAAAACCTAACAGAAAAAAACAGACCACAGCAAAACTTCTGTTTAATTTTGAAGCTTAATAGTAAGTTGACGTCACTTAATTATCCCATCAAGATCTAAAACTTTAGTAGAACTTTCAAGTTATTTGAAGGAGTTAACAGATTTAGTAATACAAAAACACTTTTATTTGTCTTAGAAATTTTTTTACGGTTCTGCTCAACATCAAAAACTGTGGTTCCATTTTGCAAATGCAGGCATGGGAGCTGGCGGAGTCACAAACCACGTGAAATGAAAAAAGCGATGTTGCCCAAAAATAAAATCTGCATTCAAGTCTATAGGATTTGTTCTCAAGGATTAGGGTCTGAACCAGCTCCTTCTGCTTTCTTTTAAAAAAGATTTCAGGGGATTCATCAACACTTCCCACTTTGGAAACAGAATGAATTCCACTCAGTTTCAATAGGCTCGTTGTTTTGCCAAAAATTGCTAATAAGTGAGATCAAGTAGTGATATATTTGTTGCGCAAATAATAATACTTTTTTATTGTCGTTTGAAAAAAAACTTTTACTTGGATCCTCAAAACTCCTTTAAGAAACTAGTTACTAAAGTCAATTTTTTGAACATTAATGACTGGATATTTAATATAGCAAGTGAAAAACAACAAAAAACAATCTTGTTGTTGCCATAGATAAAGAACTTCGTAACCAACTAAAGAACTTTGGAACAAACATAATTGCACACCGAGGCTTACACGCCCCAGCGCCATCCCATCTAACGGACATGAGAAAAACCAACCAAGCAGAAATTGCTCTAGCATATCAAAAAAGTTAGACTATCAATAAATTCTATCAATTAAAGATAGACGAAAAAGATTTCAATCGGAAAGATTGACAAGTTGGCTTCGGCAGTAGCTAGTTATGGTTTACGGCGGCTGACTTTAGCTTAATTGAAGGGATAAAGGGGGTGTCATGGGGGAGGGGGGCGCGCGGGGGTGGCGGGGGTCGAGCGCGCTGAGTTATGTTACGGCCGACCATGGGACGCAGCAGCACTGAAAACTAAATCATCAAAATATCTAAGTCTCAAAAATGAAGGCGGATGACTATTCTTCAGAAAGTTCCCCGGAACCTTGCTTTACACCCTGAAATTGTCTCCTCAAAATCATTTTGGTTAACCGTGTATTTAGAGACTACTACGCGTAAGACTCTAAGAGAGCTGCTCGGCCACCTAATGCCCTCCGAGCATCACTTGTTTATCGTGTTCTTAGGATGAGACGTCAAAAATATTGGACAGAAATCAGTCAAGCAAAAATTCAGAAAGAATTGCTCCAAATTCAGAAAGACAGCACCAGTAAAAACAATTGCTCCAAATTCTTGTGGGGCAATGAAAACTCTAGTTTAAGCAGAAGTAAATTTATTGAGGGAGTGAAGCCATGTGTGCTCAAAATTTATTCACGCGACCTACTCACCAATACAGATTGCAGTGACGTCACTCGCACAAATTCATCAGCGGATAAAACAAGTCATCAAAAATTTTGCTCGTTGCCTTGTTGTTTTGAGATCATGTAGTCGTCACAAAACTCAAGGAGGGCGAAGAAATAAATAACACCTGCATAATACTGCCAGGAACTAGCAGCAATGGCTTCTTTGAATTGTAGTCTCAAAATATCTATTGGAAATGAACCGGAAAAAAAGGGGAAAAAATGATTTCTCAAATTGATACAACGTTGTCTAAAAATTATAAATTTCTTTTAGGATAAAGCTTCCACATTTAACATTAATCCGTCAAAATATAGTAATGAAAATCAGTCTGAGAGTGGGGAAGAAATTTTTGTTCACTGCAGCATTCCAGCTGAGAACTGTATCTTTTTTTCAGCTTGCCTGAATGTTTCCAAAAATAAGCAATCAGAAAGGTAGCAATACTCAAAATCCTGATACTTGATACTCCATAAACGCATAAACGCAAAGAACAAAAAAACTGTTGTAACCAACTCGTACGTATACTGACTAGCAACAGAAGTTTCTAATAACAGGAGTGATAACTATGGTTATAAATATTTTGAGAAATTAAAAAAATTATCTTCGTGCTTTTGAAATTGTAAAGATAAATTAAATTAGAAAAAGATTTAATATCATTTCTTAGGCGTTGCCTGGTCACCAAGTCAATTGAGCCAAAGAAACATGCACCAAAATCAGAAAACAAAATACTTGCTAAAAAATCTTTTTCAATAAAATATATTGCTACCTTGAACTATATAACTTAAAATCAATTTCAATTACCCAAAGAAAAAAATAGCGAATTACCAATAAATTGAGTGTTAAATCCCTCAAGCTGTTCAAATCAGCTCATTCCAATAGAGTATATCTAAAATCGAAAGAAACCTTTTTTTTTGAAAAAAAAACGGCCACAATTGTATGAGCGGGTATACAATTTTTATAAACAATAACTGAATAAATAAACAATAAATAAGTTCTTTTGAAAACAATTGCACGTCAATAAAAGGAAGGCAAGGCATGACTTAAATACAAGACTACCATTTTTAGTGAATGCAAGCAACTCAGTAGAGATCCATAAATGCAGAAAAATTTTGGAATGCCAAACAACTTAAAAAAGTATTGAAGATGTTTGGCAACGCTGCAATATCAAATGTCGAGGGTTATTTATCACTGCAGCGAAACCTAAAAACAAGTTCAACAAAAAACCAAAAGGAAAGCAAAAACTAGCCAGATGCCTTGCATTTTGACTAAAATTGGCTGGTTCTTGGCACCATTCACTCGGAAAATCTATTTAAGTCCAAAAAGAATTGATTCAACGCAGCAAACGAAAAACTTAGTAATTCAACGCACTTTCGCTATTAGCTCACATTGCGGCTTTGACATAGTACTTCCATTTCTAAAACATACACGGCCAATAAACACAGAAAAAATTTTAAATTTGACTTTTGTGCAATAATAGTTTTAAATTCCAATTTTTAGAGTCATCTCTTAGTTAGGCATACTCCTGTTCTTTGATGGTAGGATACAGGAGCTAGAATCAATACCAATCAACATTAGATAAGGCGAGTAAATCATGGGCTTTAGAGATGGTAACAAAGACTTATAAAAACACAGTTGTAGTACCAAGCATCTTAAGTTGGTTTATACCGTTTCTAACATTGTCTTTGTTTTTTTTTATCACTCCGTTCATATAAGATTGTTCGGTTCTATCACTCATTTCATATAAGATTGTTTAGCTGGGAAACTCCTGTTTAAATGCACTTTGAGCAGAATGAGCGAAAATAAAACTAGCCTAGAGGAGTCAGAAAGATTTTACGCAAGATGTTGAAAAAGCGGCACACTGAAGTAAAGGTAAACAAATTTTTGCTACGCAGTAAAAAACATAGGACAAATTCTTACATAAATCAAAGAATTTTAGTTGACTAAACGAAATTCTGTTCCGAGAATGGACACAAATGGATTGGGAAAACTACTTAGAAAATCCGATCAAAAACTGAAAATTGGCAAAGGTCAAAGTCATTTTGTCGCATGTAAACAATAATTGCAATCCAGAAACTCTGTTCAAAGAAGTTTTTGCGCTACAAAATAACTTCTACGGTTTGACTTCAAAAATCATAATTATGTGTGAGCAGAGCTGGAGCTCCCAATGCAATTCAATTTTTGAATTCTTAAAAAAAGGAGCAGCGCAATAATAGCCTGCTGAGAAGAGCGGCTGATAAAAAAACGGACACCAATACTCCACTTATAATAAAAAATATACCCGGCAGGTTACCGGAAAATAGATGCCGTTGATTCCCATAACCCTATTGAAACTGAAAGAAAACAAAATGAAAAAAAACTGATTTCCGTACAAAAATTTTTAAGTGCGATTTATTTTGATGTCATTTCGAGGTTGAACATACTCCTGTCTCTCAGTGAGAGGTTAGAGGGTCTATTATCAATATCAAAAAGCATTATATATAATAACTAAAACTTATGAGAACAAATTTAAGTACAGGGCATCTAAAAATGGGCTTTATGGGTTTATCCCCTTTCCATTTCTAACTTTGATTTTTTTATACTGACTCTCTTCATTTTGAATTGTTTTGCTGAGCATCTGCAGTTTAAAAGCACTTTGAGCAGAATGAGAGAAGAGTGAATCTAGCCTACAGAAGTCAAAAAGATTTCACGCAATATGTGGAGAAAGCGGCAAAATGAGGTAAAGCGAAACAAAAAAACAGCAGGACAAGTCCTGACGTACAATTCAAAAATTTTCGTTGACTAAACAAAAAACTAGGCCTAGAACGGACTAAGAATGGATTGGGGAAACCATTTAGATAAAAATCCGATACAAACAATCGAAAAAACAGAAAATCAAAGTGAAATTGCCGCATGTGAACAAAAAACCACTAGCGAGAAAGCGAATTTTTGTTCAAACACCGTTTTCTCACTCTACTTTAAATTTTGAGCGGAAACATTGCAAGCACCAAAACCACTCGCATTTTCGCTCCACTTCCTGTTTTGGCGTGACCAAAATCACTACTCCAATTTGACTTCAAAAATAATGAAAATATGTGAACAGATCTTAAAAAAAACAAAGCCGGAAGAAATCCGGAAACGACTCGAAGGTTAAAATTGCCCATAATTATGACTTAACAACTAGAACAACTATTGTGAAACCTAAACCTCCACAAAAGCCATTAAAAAAAGGAAGAATAGAAACGGCACTCAAAAACAAATTGAATAAAAAGAAACTATAAAAACTTTGAGGGTTTATTAATAGTACAAGGAAACATAAAGCCGAATAAGGTTTATTTTCAATTAGAGTAAGGAAAAGCTCGCAAAACAATGGGCAAGGAATAATAGGGTAAAAAACTTATCTAAGATAAAAAAGAAACTGCAAAAAAAGAAATAGTTTAAAATTTCTTAATTTTTCTGTAATTTTGCCTTAGAACAAAAAAGATTTATACCAAGAAAACTTTTGTCAATTGGTATCTGAATATTCCTTTATTCCTTAAGTAACAAGCTTCTATTCAAATCCCACTGAAAGCATTAAAACAAAAAGAAGGCAAAAAAAACATTAAATTTCTTCTAAAAATCAGCAAAACTGATCAAAAACCTCCAAATTAGCATTATACTCAAATTAACTACTTGAAACCTTCAATTCCTATCAAAACAAACCTAAAACTAATACGATATCATAATCAAATTTCGTACCCATCAAAATTGCAAAAAACTGCTCTTAAAAGCCGCACGTCAACAAAAAAACTTCGCTCGCTTAGAAATTTTTTCACATCAATTTCTCGCTCTCTTAAAAACAGAGGTATGAACAAAAACCACTCTCTTTTCGCTCCGCTTTTCAATTTTGTTCAGCTTCAAAATCACTCCAAATTTTTTCACGCGTTTCATTTCCCGCTTCAAAATTCACTCCAATAAAATTGATTAAAAAAGGACTTCTCCAATACTCCTCTTCGAGTCGTAAAAAGACAGCGCCCCAATACAATTCAAATTCATTGAATTGTAAAAGTTCGACGAATTAAAAAAAATAGGAGCGCTATAATAGCCAGCTGAGAAGATGAGGGCGGCTATTAACAAGAGAAGGCTTATAATAGCTCCTTTCAGCTATAGCAACTATTATAAACCTACCCGCCAGATTGCCGGAAAATAGCCGCCGTTGATTCCAATAAGCATTATTGGGATTGAACGAATAGAAGATATTGAAAAAAAAAGATTTTTGTACAAACAAAATTTTTAAGTCCGATTTATTTTGATAGCACTTCGTAGTTGAACATACTTCTGTTTCTTAGAGAGAGGCTACAGGGGCTACTATCAACACCAATAAGCATAAGAGATGGTAACTAAGACTTATAGGAATGACGTTCAAATAGCAGGCATCTAAAATTGGGCTTTATGGGTTTATCCCGTTTCGATTTCTGACTTCAATTTTTTATACTGACTCTGTTCATTTTGAATTGCTTTGCTGAGCAACTGATGTTCAAATTCACTTTTAGCATAATGAGAGAAGAGAGAAACTAGCCTACAGAAGTCAAAAAGATTTCACGCAAAATGTCGAAAAAGCGGGAAAATGCTAAAACGAAAAGTTCGACGAAGTAAAAAAAATAGGAGCGCAATAATAGCTGGCTGAGAAGATGAGAACGGCTATTAAAAACTACTGTAAGACCAATAATTGCCTTCCTATCGATTCGCGGCTATTAGAAATAAAGCTGACTAATTGTCGTGCACATTGCTCTCCAAGAATGTCCAGCAATTGGGGTCGTAATTAGCTAGCTTTGGTTTGGGGAGGCTAGTTTTATCTTAATTGAAGGTGCATTGGGTGGTCGAGACGGGAGCAAACGGTGCAGGGGACGCAAGCGGGAACGGGTCGATCGCGCTGTGTTACTGGTGGAGCGATGTGCAGGGCTGGGTGTTGTGGTGGAGGGAGGGGTTGATATGGAATGGAGGGTGTGAAGATGGGGTAGTGACGGGTCAAGTAGGAGAGGGGTGAAGTGGGGGGGGGGGGCAAAATCTTAAGAACCACTAATCACGCCATGATTTCAAAAATTACGGAGAATTACATTTGAAATCTAGTAAGCTGACCTCCGGGGTTTGTCCTTTTGTGAGCACGAAAAGTCAGAAGGGTCAGACGAAAAATCGGTCAAGCAAAAAAAAATGCATTAAAAAAGATCACAGGACTAACATAATTGTTACAAACTTCGTTTGAGAGCAATTAAAAATCAAATTACCAGACCGCGCCCATTCTGAATTACAGAATTCTTTCATTACATAATATCGGAAAATATGTTGGGGATTCGAGCTGCAATAACGGTCAACAGCACTGATCCATCTTATCCACAAAACGTCAAGACAATGTGAGAATTAATTACAGTTTCACGTTTACAAATACATTTCATGTGAGGTCAGCAAATTTACACATAGGTCAACTTAAAATTTGTTATAACTGAAAAAATTATTATAAGACTAGCCAATTTGATTCAGATCACTAATCCTAACATGGCACGGAATCCATTTGAAATACATTCAAAAATTTATAGCTCCTCTAAATAATGTGATGTTATACGATTCAAAATTTATATACAAATACACTTACACGACTTTTATATGACTGGTACAAACATATTTTTCTTAAAACAACTGCTTTTTCTCTAGTAAATCAGTTACAAATTGATTTATTGAAAATTTGAATTACGCGCTCAATTTACTGCGCTAATATAGTTTGCTCATGCACCGCGTTTGAACTCCTTTGAGACTAAGACTCCGTTTCTTTCGAAACAGCTCGCGCGTAAGATGCAAATTAAAGTTACTCGACAGTAGTCCATATTCTCAGCAATGACAAACGTATTTTCCTAAATAAATGACAAACAATAGTCATACAAAACGACACACTAATCATTTAATAGGTACAACGTATGGCGGTGATCATCATAACATCCAGCCCATAAAGTTTTAAAAAATTAAAATCGGCACATTCGATATTCGCTATTGTTATTTGCGACATAGTAATGGGCCATTTTAGTCAGCCGAAAATTGCAAGCTCGAAAGTTTTCCTGTGTGTAACTTTGAAAAAACTCACTGCATATATTTTGTAAAAATGTTATGATCTATTAGTTCAAAGCATAGCTTTCACAATTAACCTCGTTTCCATTTAAAGTAGAGCCAGATGAAAAGTTTGAAAACAATTAAAAAATGAAGGAGTGAGCTCAAAAAGGATCAGAACACTAGAGGTAAGACTAAAGATGTATTACCCGCTTGAATTTTGTGTTTGTAAAGGGACACTCTGTATCCAGGGGAGACTAGGTCAAACTCCAGTCCAGACAGCAGCTGGCCTTCCAGAGAGAACTGCGCAGCTACAGCAGCAGAAGAAACGCCTAAAATACAAATCTTGCAGTGTCACGCTGACCTGAGCCAATACAAATGGACAATGTGAATCATTACGTTTTACAGATTCGGCTTATCTGACAAAAAATGCTTCATGGTCGCTACTAACAACATTTTTTTGATAGCGAACTTAGCCCAAAGCTATTCATTGAAGAAGTTCTAAAAATGAATTGAGGTAATCCATGTATGGTTATAAAAAGCATGATATAAAAACTCGGATATGATTTCAATCAACCTGGTTACCAGAGACCTTTGTCTGGCTGAATCTAACCTTGAGATGAGTCGCTTTGGTGAGAAGGAGCAGATGACCATTCGACAGACATGTCACTAGCTGCACTGTTGACAGACACTGCTCCAATCTTCCACACTACCTTTCCACTTTCATTCCTACAAAAATCACAATGGATTACAAATACAAGGATGAAATTTCAGAGTGCGGTGATGAAAAAAAACTATTCCGTTCGTAATCGAAATGGTAGAAAATCATATACATAAAGACGGAGCGATAATGTGCATTAAATCGAACCGACCTGCACGTTGCTTTCAAGTTTTCATTATCAAAAAAACTTTTCAATGATCGTTTATCAATGAACAAACAAGAAACGTACCCGGCAGATTGCCGGAAAATAGCCGCCGTTGATTCCAATAAGCATTATTGGGATTGAACGAATAGAAGATATTGAAAAAAAAAAGATTTTTGTACAAACAAAATTTTTAAGTCCGATTTATTTTGATAGCTCTTCGTAGTTGAACATACTTCTGTTTCTTAGAGAGAGGCTACAGGGGCTACTATCAACACCAATAAGCATAAGAGATGGTAACTAAGACTTATAGGAATGACGTTCAAATAGCAGGCATCTAAAATTGGGCTTTATGGGTTTATCCCGTTTCGATTTCTGACTTCAATTTTTTATACTGACTCTGTTCATTTTGAATTGCTTTGCTGAGCAACTGATGTTCAAATTCACTTTTAGCATAATGAGAGAAGAGAGAAACTAGCCTACAGAAGTCAAAAAGATTTCACGCAAAATGTCGAAAAAGCGGCAAAATGCTAAAGCGAAAAAAAGTTCGACGAAGTAAAAAAAAATAGGAGCGCAATAATAGCTGGCTGAGAAGATGAGAACGGCTATTAAAAACTACTGTAAGACCAATAATTGCCTTCCTATCGATTCGCGGCTATTAGAAATAAAGCTGACTAATTGTTGTGCACATTGCTCTCCAAGAATGTCCAGCAATTGGGGTCGTAATTAGCTAGCTTTGGTTTGGGGAGGCTAGTTTTATCTTAATTGAAGGTGCATTGGGTGGTCGAGACGGGAGCAAACGGTGCA
The DNA here is from genome assembly GCF_964194025.1 of Convolutriloba macropyga. Lineage (NCBI taxonomy): Eukaryota > Metazoa > Xenacoelomorpha > Acoela > Convolutidae > Convolutriloba > Convolutriloba macropyga. The sequence goes on from NC_134476.1 coordinate 52,814,690, forward strand.
GGGGACGCAAGCGGGGTCGGGTCGATCGCGCTGTGTTACTGGTGGAGCGATGTGCAGGGCTGGGTGTTGTGGTGGAGGGAGGGGTTGATATGGAATGGAGGGTGTGAAGATGGGGTAGTGACGGGTCAAGTAGGAGAGGGGTGAAGTGGGGGGGGGGGCAAAATCTTAAGAACCACTAATCACGCCATGATTTCAAAAATTACGGAGAATTACATTTGAAATCTAGTAAGCTGACCTCCGGGGTTTGTCCTTTTGTGAGCACGAAAAGTCAGAAGGGTCAGACGAAAAATCGGTCAAGCAAAAAAAATGCATTAAAAAAGATCACAGGACTAACATAATTGTTACAAACTTCGTTTGAGAGCAATTAAAAATCAAATTACCAGACCGCGCCCATTCTGAATTACAGAATTCTTTCATTACATAATATCGGAAAATATGTTGGGGATTCGAGCTGCAATAACGGTCAACAGCACTGATCCATCTTATCCACAAAACGTCAAGACAATGTGAGAATTAATTACAGTTTCACGTTTACAAATACATTTCATGTGAGGTCAGCAAATTTACACATTGGTCAACTTAAAATTTGTTATAACTGAAAAAATTATAATAAGACTAGCCAATTTGATTCAGATCACTAATCCTAACATGGCACGGAATCCATTTGAAATACATTCAAAAATTTATAGCTCCTCTAAATAATGTGATGTTATACGATTCAAAATTTATATACAAATACACTTACACGACTTTTATTTGACTGGTACAAACAAATTTTTCTTAAAACAACAGCTTTTTCTCTAGTAATTCAGTTACAAATTAATTTATTGAAAATTTGAATTACGCGCTCAATGTACTGCGCTAAAATAGAGTTTGCTCATGCATCGCGTTTGAACTCTTTTGAGACTAAGATTCTGTTTCGAAACTGCTCGCGCGAAAGATGCAAATTAACGTTACTCCACAGTAGTCCATATTCTCAGCAATGACAAACGTATTTTCCTGAACAAATGACAAACAATAGTCATACAAAACGACACACAAATCATTTAATAGGTACAACGTATGGCGGTGATCATCATAACATCCAGCCCATAAAGTTTTAAAAAATTAAAATCGGCACATTCGATATTCGCTATTGTTATTTGCGACATAGTAATGGGCCATTTTAGTCAGCCGAAAATTGCAAGCTCGAAAGTTTTCCTGTGTGTAACTTTGAAAAAACTCACTGCATATATTTTGTAAAAATGTTATGATCTATTAGTTCAAAGCATAGCTTTCACAATTAACCTCGTTTCCATTTAAAGTAGAGCCAGATGAAAAGTTTGAAAACAATTAAAAAATGAAGGAGTGAGCTCAAAAAGGATCAGAACACTAGAGGTAAGACTAAAGATGTATTACCCGCTTGAATTTTGTGTTTGTAAAGGGACACTCTGTATCCAGGGGAGACTAGGTCAAACTCCAGTCCAGACAGCAGCTGGCCTTCCAGAGAGAACTGCGCAGCTACAGCAGCAGAAGAAACGCCTAAAATACAAATCTTGCAGTGTCACGCTGACCTGAGCCAATACAAATGGACAATGTGAATCATTACGTTTTACAGATTCGGCTTATCTGACAAAAAATGCTTCATGGTCGCTACTAACAACATTTTTTTGATAGCGAACTTAGCCCAAAGCTATTCATTGAAGAAGTTCTAAAAATGAATTGAGGTAATCCATGTATGGTTATAAAAAGCATGATATAAAAACTCGGATATGATTTCAATCAACCTGGTTACCAGAGACCTTTGTCTGGCTGAATCTAACCTTGAGATGAGTCGCTTTGGTGAGAAGGAGCAGATGACCATTCGACAGACATGTCACTAGCTGCACTGTTGACAGACACTGCTCCAATCTTCCACACTACTTTTCCACTTTCATTCCTACACAAATCACAATGGTTTACAAATACAAGGATGAAATTTCAGAGTGCGGTGATGAAAAAAACTATTCAGTTCGTAATCGAAATGGTAGAAAATCATATACATAAAGACGGAGCGATAATGTGCATTAAATCGAACCGACCTGCACGTTGCTTTCAAGTTTTCATTATCAAAAAACTTTTCAATGATCGTTTATCAATGAACAAACAAGAAACGTACCCAGCAGATTGCTGGAATATAGCCACCATTGATTCCCATAACATCGATCGTGATTGAAAGCGCAAAAATTTGAAATTGATTGTACAAAAAAATAAAGTGCAAGCTATTTTGAATGAATTTCGTAGCTATACATGCTCCTGTTTCTTTGAGGAGAGGATAAAGTGGCTGGAATCAATACCAAAGAACAACCCTCCTGGTAACTAAGACTAATCAGAACCAATTTGAAATACCAGACATGTAAAACCAGGTTTCTGGAAATTGGCTGTGTTCATTTTAGATTGCGTTGCTGAGCAACTGTTGCTTAACAGCACTTCGAGCAGAATGAGCAAAGAATGAAACTAGCCAAAAGGTCAAAACTAATCTATGGAAGAACTAAGCTAATACGAACCAAATTTTCGTTTGATTACGAGAGAAACAATAGACTTTCACTTAGGTCTCAGCCAACTTCTCACTAAGCAAAATAAAACCTTTTTAATATTGCTAATAACTATGAAACAACACGAACGAAAAATATGACAAAATCAATATCTTTTCGAAAACATTCTGCACCTTTTGAAATTCCGAAAAAACATTTGCAACAGAACGTGCAATGTAATGAAGTTTAATAAGCGACGAATAAATGAGTGACAAAACAAAAACAAGTTACATACAGTGGAGACCGAGAAAAGAACCAAAAATTCAAAATCCAATACTTCTAATACATACAAAATTATAGGTCTCAACGTCTTAATACTAGTTGTGTTAAAACACTTCTCAAATTGGCCATCCCAGCAGTGACCCCACCCAATGCCCGACCAACACGCACTGATAAACAAAACAACAAAAACCTGGAAAAAACTTCAACATTTTTCTTCTGTTTCCATGAAAACTGCCCAGCTGTCTAACAATCATATGCCCCATTTTATTTTAAAAAAACACTGAGAACAATAGCAATTATTGAACATGAAGTACTATTACAAAACGCTCAAAACAGAAGATATAGGTAAAAAATAAATAAAATAATTAAAAGAATGGGTCAAACTTGATAAAATTTAATCAATTTCTTTTATCAAAAGCGAGTCAAAAATTGACACCGATCAACCGAAAACGTCACCACAAGTATTAAAAACACCACCCGCAACAACAAAATTAACTAAATACAACAAAGATATTTGTAGGATACAAAAAATGCTGGTAAAAAAGCGTTTAAACTGCAGATACACGCAATCAGCCGAAAATTAGAACAGCTGGTCAAAAAAGCTTACAAACGTTCAATTACTAGTTAAATAATTGCAAAAAAATGACTTTAAATGATAAAATTGAAGCTGAAGTAATATAGCCGGCAGATTGCCGGTATAGCTGCGAAGGAAACATAACCGGAAGATTACCGGAACAGCTGGGAAAGAAATAAACTTGCGTGCCGTATAGTAGAGACAGAAACAGATACATATATAAGTTGAAAAAATTTTCGACGTCGGTCAAATACATTAAAAAACATTCGGCTATAAATGAAAAAAGCTTGTTAAAATTCATTTCCAGAAATCAAATACATTAAAAAACATTCGGCTATAAATGAATAAAACTTGTTAAAATTCATTCCCAGAACACTTTTCATTAGTGACCTCTATTTCACATATGAGTTCCTTTGACATCAAACTAATTCGAATCAAACTTAAGTTTCTAAGTGCAAAACTCACTTTATTGAAAGAGGTAAGTCACGTACGACCAAAATTTAATCATGCAAATTACCTACAAACTATGGCTAAAAAGAATGAGAAACAATGTCACGCGCGTAACTGCCGCTAGTGAGAGGAAGAGGACATTCAGAAAATTTGACATTTTCAGCTTTGCTGTGTGAATTAAGGTAAAACGAAAAAAGAGCGTCAGACAACGAAACAAGAACAACCAAGAGCACCGCAATGAAGCTCCACTCAGCTTACAGCTATAAACATACCCGGTAGATTGCCGGAAAATAGCCGCCGTTCAATCCCATAATTCTATTGGGATTGAAATAAAAGAAAATATCAACAAAAATTGATTTTTGTATAGAAACATTTTCAAGTGCGACTTATTTTGATGTCATTTCGTAATTGAACATACTCCGTCTCTAAGTGAGAGGCTACAGGGTCTAGTATCAATACCAATAAGCATTATAGATGGTAACTAAAACTTATGAGAATAAAGTTCAAGTAACGGGCATCTAAAAATGTGCTTTATGGGTTTATCCCGTTTCTATTTCTCACTTTGATTCTTTTATACTGACTCTCTTCATTTTGAAATGCTTTGCTGAGCAGGTGCTGTTTAAAAAGATTTTGATCGGAATGACAGAAGAGTGAAACTAGCCTAGAGAAGTCAAAAAGATTTCACGTAAAATGTCGAAAAAGCGGCAAAATGGGTAAAGCGAATAAAAGTTCGACGAAGTAAAAAAATAGGAGCGCTATAATAGCCGGCTGAGAAGATCAGGGCGGCTATTAAACATAACCAACTAACGTATAGCGAATTGCTCTCAAACGACCGGCGAGCGGTTGGCTTCGCCAGTAGATAGGCACGGTTTAGTGAGGCTACCTTTGGCTTAATTGAAGAGTCGTGAGCGCAGCGGGGGGGGGGGGTTCGCCGGGGGCTGATGGGGTGGCAACAGTGGGGGGAGTCAATCTCTAAGAACCGTCCTTCGCACCATAAGTATATGTCTCCAAAAACAGATTCTGTGAATCGCATGCTTGATGACTAGTGAGCTGAAAGGCTCTAAGAGCACTTAATGCCCGCTGGGCGCTGCATGTTTATCCCGTTTTTGAAGACGAAAAGTCAAATGCGTCAGACGAAATATTGGTCAAACGAAAAAACGCATAAAAAAGACCGACAGGACTAATATAATTGCTACAAACTTCGTTTGAGAGCAATTAAAAAACATTGGCTTGAAAAATTTGCGTGATCTCTCTTAGAAAACTGCATGAGAAAAAAACAACTATATCTTTTGCTCTGCGTTTAACATTTGTTCAGCAGATTGACCTTAACACTTGTTTTCACGTGCGGTATTTGATTTTACATCCTCAAAGAGAGAAAAAAGGAGACACCGATTTTTAAAAACCACTTCACCATTGCTCCTCTTCGAGTCGCAAAAAAAAAGAACACAATACAGCGGCTTTTAATCAGCCCAAGTATCATTGGTTGGTTTAATCGATTGTAGCAAGTCCAGGATTACTTTTGCTAGATTCTCTCAGTTATGCGCAGCTAAGATACATAATTTCGCTATCATCATCAATTCGCTACCATCAGCAATTTCGTAGCTATACATGCTCCTGTTTCTTTGAGGAGAGGATAAAGTGGCTGGAATCAATACCAAAGAACAACCCTCCTGGTAACTAAGACTAATCAGAACCAATTTGAAATACCAGACATGTAAAACCAGGTTTCTGGAAATTGGCTGTGTTCATTTTAGATTGCGTTGCTGAGCAACTGTTGCTTAACAGCACTTCGAGCAGAATGAGCAAAGAATGAAACTAGCCAAAAGGTCAAAACTAATCTATGGAAGAACTAAGCTAATACGAACCAAATTTTCGTTTGATTACGAGAGAAACAATAGACTTTCACTTAGGTCTCAGCCAACTTCTCACTAAGCAAAATAAAACCTTTTTAATATTGCTAATAACTATGAAACAACACGAACGAAAAATATGACAAAATCAATATCTTTTCGAAAACATTCTGCACCTTTTGAAATTCCGAAAAAACATTTGCAACAGAACGTGCAATGTAATGAAGTTTAATAAGCGACGAATAAATGAGTGACAAAACAAAAACAAGTTACATACAGTGGAGACCGAGAAAAGAACCAAAAATTCAAAATCCAATACTTCTAATACATACAAAATTATAGGTCTCAACGTCTTAATACTAGTTGTGTTAAAACACTTCTCAAATTGGCCATCCCAGCAGTGACCCCACCCAATGCCCGACCAACACGCACTGATAAACAAAACAACAAAAACCTGGAAAAAACTTGAACATTTTTTCTTCTGTTTCCATGAAAACTGCCCAGCTGTCTAACAATCGTATGCCCCATTTTATTTTAAAAAACACTGAGAACAATAGCAATTATTGAACATGAAGTACTATTACAAAACGCTCAAAACAGAAGATATAGGTAAAAAATAATTAAAATAATTAAAAGAATAAAAATGGGTCAAACTTGATAAAATTTAATCAATTTCTTTTATCAAAAGCGAGTCAAAAATTGACACCGATCAACCGAAAACGTCACCACAAGTATTAAAGACACCACCTGCAACAACAAAATTAACTAAATACAACAAAGATATTTGTAGGATACAAAAAATGCTGGTAAAAAAGCGTTTAAACTGCAGATACACGCAATCAGCCGAAAATTAGAACAGCTGGTCAAAAAAGCTTACAAACGTTCAATTACTAGTTAAATAATTGCAAAAAAAATGACTTTAAATGATAAAATTGAAGCTGAAGTAATATAGCCGGCAGATTGCCGGTATAGCTGCGAAGGAAACATAACCGGAAGATTGCCGGAACAGCTGGGAAAGAAATAAACTTGCGTGCCGTATAGTAGAGACAGAAACAGATACATATATAAGTTGAAAAAATTTTCGACGTCGGTCAAATACATTAAAAAACATGCGGCTATAAATGAAAAAAGCTTGTTAAAATTCATTTCCAGAAGTCAAATACATTAAAAAACATTCGGCTATAAATGAATAAAACTTGTTAAAATTCATTCCCAGAACACTTTTCATTAGTGACCTCTATTTCACATATGAGTTCCTTTGACATCAAACTAATTCGAATCAAACTTAAGTTTCTAAGTGCAAAACTCACTTTATTGAAAGAGGTAAGTCACGTACGACCAAAATTTAATCATGCAAATTACCTACAAACTATGGCTAAAAAGAATGAGAAACAATGTCACCCGCGTAACTGCCGCTAGTGAGAGGAAGAGGACATTCAGAAAATTTGACATTTTCAGCTTTGCTGTGTGAATTAAGGTAAAACGAAAAAAGAGCGTCAGACAACGAAACAAGAACAACCAAGAGCACCGCAATGAAGCTCCACTCAGCTTACAGCTATAAACATACCAGGTAGATTGCCGGAAAATAGCCGCCGTTCAATCCCATAATTCTATTGGGATTGAAATAAAAGAAAATATCAACAAAAATTGATTTTTGTATAGAAACATTTTCAAGTGCGACTTATTTTGATGTCATTTCGTAATTGAACATACTCCGTCTCTAAGTGAGAGGCTACAGGGTCTAGTATCAATACCAATAAGCATTATAGATGGTAACTAAAACTTATGAGAATAAAGTTCAAGTAACGGGCATCTAAAAATGTGCTTTATGGGTTTATCCCGTTTCTATTTCTCACTTTGATTCTTTTATACTGACTCTCTTCATTTTGAAATGCTTTGCTGAGCAGCTGCTGTTTAAAAAGATTTTGATCGGAATGACAGAAGAGTGAAACTAGCCTAGAGAAGTCAAAAAGATTTCACGTAAAATGTCGAAAAAGCGGCAAAATGGGTAAAAAAGTTCGACGAAGTAAAAAAATAGGAGCGCTATAATAGCCGGCTGAGAAGATCAGGGCGGCTATTAAACATAACCCACTAACGTATAGCAAATTGCTCTCAAACGACCGGCGAGCGGTTGGCTTCGCCAGTAGATAGGCACGGTTTAGTGAGGCTACCTTTGGCTTAATTGAAGGGTCGTGAGCGCAGCGGGGGGGGGGTGCACCGGGGGCTGATGGGGTGGCAACAGTGGGGGGAGTCAATCTCTAAGAACCGTCCTTCGCACCATAAGTATATGTCTCCAAAAACAGATTCTGTGAATCGCATGCTTGATGACTAGTGAGCTGAAAGGCTCTAAGAGCACTTAATGCCCGCTGGGCGCTGCCTGTTTATCCCGTTTTTGAAGACGAAAAGTCAAATGCGTCAGACGAAATATTGGTCAAAAGAAAAAACGCATAAAAAAGACCGACAGGACTAATATAATTGCTACAAACTTCGTTTGAGAGCAATTAAAAAACACTGGCTTGAAAAATTTGCGTGATCTCTCTTAGAAAACTGCATGAGAAAAAAACAACTATATCTTTTGCTCTGCTTTTAACATTTGTTCAGCAGATTGACCTTAACACTTGTTTTCACGTGCGGTATTTGATTTTACATCCTCAAAGAGAGAAAAAAAGGAGACACCGATTTTTAAAAACCACGTCACCATTGCTCCTCTTCGAGTCGCAAAAAAAAGAACACAATACAGCGGCTTTTAATCAGCCCAAGTATCATTGGTTGGTTTAATCGATTGTAGCAAGTCCAGGATTACTTTTGCTAGATTCTCTCAGTTATGCGCAGCTAAGATACATAATTTCGCTATCATCATGACAAAAACAAATGAGCAGAACACGGATAATCTAGCTTTATTTTTAGCAGGTCTCCGTTCAAATTTAAGATACGTCACCAATCCGGTCTGTCAGTAAGAGCCAAACAAGAGAATGCATTTACTCGGGAAAAAAAGACTAATTGAAATACGATCAATAACATAGCCGGCAGATTGCCGGAATAGCTGCGAAAGAATAGAACTGCGTGCCATATAATAGAGATAGAAACAGATACAGATCTAAATTGGAAAAAAACATCGACGCAGCTCAAAAAACTAGGCTAAAAAACATTCAGCGATAAATTAATAAAGCTGGTTAAAATTCATTCCACAGACGCCTCTTATTAGGGAAGTTTACTGCACATAGGAGTTCCTTTGACCTTAAACAAATTCAAATTAAAATTAAGTTTTAAAGTGCAAATGTCATTTTATTGAGTGAGGTAAGTCACGTACGATCAAAATCTAATCACGCAAATAACCTAAAAACTTTTGCTAAAGCGAGTGAGAAATGACGTCACGCGCGCAAATGCCGTTAGTGAGAGGAAGAAGTCATTCAGAAAATTTGACTTTTTCAGCTTTGCTGTGTGAACAAATGTAAAACGAAAAAAGAGCGTCAGACGACGAAACAAAAAAACATAGCAGGACAAGTCCTGACGTACAATTCAAAGAATTTTCATTGACAAAACAGAAAAACCAGACCTAGAATGGACTAAGAGTGAATTGAGAAAACCATTTTTTAAAAATTCTGATAAAAAAATAAGAAAAAAAACAGAAAATCAATGTGAAAATGCCGCATGTGAACAAAAAAACCACTAACGAGAAATGAAAATTTAATTCACGCAAAAAACTAGGCCTAGAATGAGCTTTGAATGGATTGGGAAAACCATTTAGAAAAAAATCCAATCCAAAAAATCGAAAAAACAGTAAAAATCAGAGTGAAATTGCCGCATGTGAACAAAAAACCACTACCGAGAAACCGAATTTTTGTTCAAACACCATTTTCTCACTCTACTTTAAAATTAGAGCGAAAAAAATTCACGCCGCAAAACCACTCGCTTTTTCGCTCCATTTCCTGTTTCGGCGTGACCAAAATCACTACTCCAATTTGACTTCAAAAATCATGAAAATGTGTGAACAGATCTTTAAAAAAAAAGACAGCGCCCCAATACAATTCAAATTCTTTGAATTGTAAAAAAACCAAGAGCACCGCAATATAGCTACGCTCAGCTTACAGCTTCGCAGCTATAATTAAAATAGATAACAATTCAATGAATTGCCCAGAATGGCAGCGAACTTACAGCACAGGCGTAGGTTGTACATGGTCGATAGCGACGACACCTCCTCCCTCCACTTTAGCCAACACATCCACATTCAGAAGAGGTTTAGCTGCCACCACTGATGAATTGTTACAAACACAGTCGTGGTTGTACTCTGCTCTGATGTAAAGACGATGCCTAAAACGAATAGCTTCAGTTAAAAGAGCGCCAATCGTTGAAATAACGGTAAATTTGGGGTAACAGGGGTAATCACTTTGTGGGGTCAAGCTCCATCGTTTCCAGAAAAGCTTGTAGAGGAGCAACTTCTTCCATGAATGACCTTTGATGAGAAAATTGTCGACGCATGTGCCTAGCAAGCTAACACGTAACTTTGACAAATCCGTAAACTGTCCTAGTCCAAGTTTGTGCTCACTTATAAAAAGGAGTGGGTGCTCTAACCTGTGATTGGTTGAAAGATTGTCCATTGGTGGTTCCTCTTCACTGCTACTCGATGTCATCATCCTCTGTTGTGCCAAGTCATCAGATGAACAAGGAATTGACTGAATGTGAGAAGAGAGCAATAGTGGCAGATAGTTTTGGTGGTAAGCTACAGCGTCGATCTAAACAATATTAAATCCTTCCATAGATCTATTCTGTTTCCCTCCCCAGATTAGTGGAAATATACGTTTTATGACCCCCAGGCGCACGTGCATTATTTTTCCATAGTAACGTGCAATATAACGACACATAATTTGTAACTGGGGGTCATAAAAAAACACTGGGGGCCGAAACAGAATAGATCAACTTCTATTATCACAAACAACATGTCAATAAGTTGACTCGCAAGCTAATAGCGGAACTAAAATTTTTTCCCACATAAAAAAATCTCAAGAATAACCCCATATGCAACCAAATTGAAAACCATTTAAAAAAAAAAACAAAAATTTGCCACATGCGTGCTTGCAATTTGAAAAAGAAACCGACACCAGAAAACCAGACGATTAAGAAGCATTTCTATATACGTAAGTTCCACTTAACATCCAAAGAAACATCATCAGAAACAAAACTTAAAACGTCGCGAAAACGAGGTTTATAACACAAGGTTTAAGATGCGCCACATAGCAATAGGACGCAGCTAATTTCACCTGGTATTTGAAGACTTCAATGTTGAAGAAGCTAGCAGTTGGCTTCTGTGCTTGCTGTTTAAGTAGCTCATTTCTCAATTGATCCATTTTGAATGTATACTCCACGTGCGACTCAAACACACCCTCACATGAGCTAAAACGGAAAAAAAGTCGATCGGCTTTTTCATCCATCAAATTGTTTGGCGATATTTAGGAAAAATTTCAACTTTTCCTATTGTAATATTAAATTGTTCGTACAGACCTAAAGAAATTAGACAAACATAGCGGAGAGATTGCCGGAAAAAACGCAGCTAGTGATAATCTTAATCTCTGTTGGGATTGGAACAGTTTTTCAAAGGATCGAAAACTGCTCTACTTTATTGTTCAAGTTTATAAGTGTACAAATCTGGTTAATTCAGCCTTTAAGCCAAAGATTATTAAGCTCAATACTTATATCCCACAGTAGTCGCTATTATAAATAAATGAACTTTGTTTCATTAATTGGTCGTTATTTGTTAATCCCATTTCTTTTGATTTCGTATTTTTAACCAAAAGAGTATTTAAGAGTGTGCGTAAATTTAATGAAAAATTTCTAAACTCCATTCAATTAAAACAAAGCACTGAGTGAGTCAGAAGTCAATCGTGAACAGTATGATAATGCTTTTGCATAAAACAAAAAATGAGGACGAAAGGTAAAGCAAATTGAAGAAATATAGCAGGACAAGTCTTGAACTACAACTCAAAACATAACCGACTAGCGAGGACGAAATGCTCTCAAACAACCGGCGAGCGGTTGGCTTCGGTAGTAGACAACTGAGAAGTGTTAAACAAAAATGAGGTCTTGATTTCAAAAGATTCGAACAAGATCCGATGAGAAAAATGCTTCTCTCATTTATCGCTCCACTTCCTATATTAGTGTGACCAAATTCACCACTCCAATTCGACTTCAGAAATCATCAACTTGTGTGATCAGATCTTTAAACATAGCCAGCAGATTGCCAGAAAATAGCCGTAATAGCTTTGCAGATCTGCAGTCTCATAAAAAAAAAACAGTAAAAAAGACAGACCAGAAAAGTCTTTTCATTGAAGGCTGAGATGTTATATTTTGATTAAGAATCTGTTTAGGTTATCGCTGCCTCTATTAGCTGCTCTCAAATAACCTTCATTTAGAGTTACACACATTCACTTGACCTTATCTCTTTGAATTAAGGTAAATAAAGAACAATTTCAAAGTGAGAAAGTCATTTTTGAGAGCGAGGTAAGTCACGTTTGACCAAAAACTTTATCAGGCAAATGAACAAAAAAAACTCGCTCCACGAAGAGCGCAAAATGATGCCACGCACGCACTTCAGTTGAAAATGCATGAACGAATGAACAAAAAGCAGATTTATAGTGGTTGTGACCTCATATGGTAGTAACAAAAATCTTGACGATGAAACAAAAAAACATAGCAGGACAAGTCCTGACGTACAATTCAAAGAATTTTCATTGACTAAAAAGAAAAACTAGACCTAGAATGGATTATGAGTGAATTGAGAAAACCATTTTTACAAAAAATCAGACCAAAAAAATAAGAAATAAAACAGAAAATCAATGTCAAAATGCCGCATGTGAACAAAAAAACCACTAGCGAGAAATAAAAATTTAATTCAAACAAAAAAACTAGGCCTAGAATGAGCTGTGAATGGATTGGGAAAACCACTTAGAAAAAAATCCGATCCAAAAAATCGAAAAAACAGTAAAAAATCAGAGTGAAATTGCCGCATGTGAACAAAAAACCACTACCGAGAAACCGAATTTTTGTTCAAACACCGTTTTCTCACTACTTTAAAATTAGAGCGAAAAAAAATTCACGCCGCAAAACCACTCGCTTTTTCGCTCCATTTCCTGTTTCGGCGTGACCAAAATCACTACTCCAATTTGACTTCAAAAATCATGAAAAAGTGTGAACAGATCTTAATAAAAAGACAGTGCCCCAATACAATTCAAATTCTTTGAATTGTGAAAAAACAAGAGAAGGCCAATAATAGCCCCAGCCATCGCTCTGCGGCTATTAAAACAGACAGCACCACAAGAGTTCAAACACTTTAATTGTCAGGTAAGAAGACCGATGGAATACAACAAACGATTCAAAGACTCAAGTTGGACGCTGCAACCAAAGAACAAGTCAGAGCTCAATATATAACTAAACAACGTCCGGCGTATTGCTCTCACAAAAATGACGAGAGGTTGACTTTATCAGTAGATAGCTGCGGCCTAGGATGGCTAGCTTGAGGAAGGATGTTTGTGGTGGTGTTGGTGAGTGGAATGCAGGAAATTTCAAGCAACAGAAGCAGCGGGTTGAATGAGGTGCAGGAGTGTGTACGAGGTGTGGGGGTAAGCGTAGCGGTCAGCAGGTGAAATGATGTGGAGGAGGGAGAGAGAGGAAGTCAAACTCAGAAGAACTGCCTTCAAAATATGAATTTATGTCTCCTCAACAATTTCCGTGAAGCTCATAGACTGGTAAGGCATAAGGCTCTTAGAGAACAGCTAAGTGACTTGATGCCTTCAGGTCTTTACCTGTTTATTGCGTTCTTGAGGACATTAAATCAAAAGGTCAGACGAAAAAAATGAGCAGAAGTTGTCAGTACGAAAAATCGCATCACAAAAAAACCGGCAGGTTTTGAAATAATCGCTAAGAATTTTAATTGAAAGCAATTTAAAACACAAATGAAAAAGCGCAAAACTAAAACTATTGCCCACAATTACAAAAAAAGAAAACGAGTAAATAATGCAGACAAAAATAATCCATTTCTCATCAAATATGGGAATAAGAGGTGGTGAACCATTATACTTTCATTATTAACAAACAGAATTTATTCCTTTTATTTCTTTTATTCCTACAGAATCATGGAGTTTCACATTCTTACTACTGTATCTATACGAAGAAATCCCGTGGTGCAAAATTTACTATTTCAAAAAGACATTAAAACATTTGAAATAATTGCTTTAAAATTTGTTCGAAAAACAACTAAACAACATAGCTGGCAGATTGCCAGCAAATGGCCGCAATAGCCTCGTAGAGCTGCAGTCTCAAAAAGATAGTAACAGAAACAGACCAAAAATTTTTTTTTGTCAAATTGTGAGATGTTATATTTTGACTACGAATCCGTATAAGTTATTGCTGCTTCTAATAGCTGCTCTTCAATAAACTTCATTTAAATTGACACGCAGTCATTTGACCTTATCTCTTTGAATTAAAGTAATGAACAGTCAATTTTGAGAGGGCTATAAGTCAATTGTGATCAAAAACTTAATCACGCGAATGAAAACTCGCTCCAATATGAGTGAAAAATGACGTCAGTTCAGTTGAAATTGCATGAGCGAAGGAACAAAAGGCAGATTTGAAGTGACTGTGACGTCATATGGTCGTAACAAAAATCATGACAAAAATTTTAAAAAACCAAGAGACGGCTAATAATAGCCCCAGCTATCGCTGTGCTGTTATTAATAACCGAGTAACGTCTGCGAATTGCACTAAAACGACCGGCTGGCTTCGACAGTAGCCAGCAGCTATTCAGGGATGCTGGCATTAGGGTAGTGTGAGCGGAGTGCGTGATTAAGCGACGTGGTTGCGAGGTCAAGCGTTGAAGGGGGTGGGGGGGGGGGGGTTTGTGGGAGAGCTGGACGAGAAGAGGGGTCTTAATCGGCAGGTTGGAGCAGGGTGGACGGGTTGTCGGGCGGGGGGTCTCGGCCACTTAATGCCCTTTGAGCGCTATCTGTTTATCCCGTTTTTGAGGACGGGTCAGACGAAAAATCGGTCAAGCAAAAAATTCCATAAACATAGCCGGCAGATTGCCGGAATAGCTACGAAAGAATAGACCTGCGTGCCATATAATAGAGATAGAAACAGATACAGATCTAAATTGAAAAAAAATCGACGACGCTCAAAAAACTAGGCTAAAAAACATAAAACATTCAGCGAGAAATTAATAAAGCTTGTTAATACTCATTCCACAGAAACCTCTTATTAGGGACCTTTACGTCACATATGAGTTCCTTTGACCTTGAACGAATTTAAATTAAACTTAAGTTTTAAAGTGCAAAAGTCATTTTATTGAGTGAGGTAAGTCACGTATGATCAAAATCTAATCACGCAAATAACCTAAAAACTTTCGCTAAAGCGAGTGAGAGATGACGTCACGCGCGCAAATGCCGTTAGTGAGAGGAAAAAGTCATTCAGAAAATTTGACTTCAGCTTTGCTGTGTGAACAAATGTAAAACGAAAGAGCGTCAGACGACGAAACAAAAAAACATAGCAGGACAAGTCCTGACATACAATTCAAAGAATTTTCATTGACTAAACAGAAAAACTAGACCTAGAATGGACTATGAGTGAATTGAGAAAACCATTTTGAAAAAAATCAGAACAAAAAAATAAGAAAAAAAAACAGAAAATCAATGTCAAAATTCCGCATGTGAACAAAAAAACCACTAGCGAGAAATAAAAATTTAATTCAAACAAAAAAACAAAAAACTAGGCCTAGAATGAGCTGTGAATGGATTGGGAAAGCCATTTAGAAGAAAATCCTATCCAAAAAATCGAAAAATCAGTAAAAATCAGAGTGAAATTGCCGCTTGTGAACAAAAAACCACTACCGAGAAACCGATTTTTTGTTCAAACACCGTTTTGTCACTCTACATTAAAATTAGAGCGAAAAACTTTCACACCGCAAAAACACTCGCTTTTGCGTTCCACTTCCTGTTTCGGCGTGACCAAAATCACTACTCCAATTTGACTTCAAAAATCATGAAAATGTGTGAACAGATCTTAAAAAAAAAACATAGCCGGAAGAATTCCGGAATCGACTCGAAGTGGAAATCCACTTACATGCAATCCAACTATTCATCAGGAAAAAACGTGCCTCCAATAATTTAAAATAATATCTTAAAATAAAACCATAAAACTAAAAAGTAAAAAAAAATCAAATCTATTAAAACATGATAAAAAATCTGATCAAATTCTGCCATAAATTGATACCCCAAAGAGCTATCTCTGCCACGATTACTTCATCAATACAGCTAGTAACTTCTAAAACCAAGTATGAGATTTTCTGAAAATACTTGAAGCCAAATCACGAAAAAAAATAAGTTTTAGAAACAACTTTGACTAAAAAACTGGAAAAAGTTAAAACAATTTTTAATATTACAAAAGCACATAAATCTAAACAAATTTTTTTTCAGCCAATAGGATACCCCGGTGCTCGCAAAACAATAGGCATGTCATAATAGGTTGAGAAACTTGTCAAAAGACCAGAAAAAGACCCTCAAAAACTGCAAAAAATTAAGGAAATTAATTCCAATTTTCGAAATTTTTCTTCATATTTCTCAACAAAAAATGCTTCATATCCACAAAACTGTAACCACGTGTTAAGTGAAAATTGCTCAAGTAATAGGGGTATCTTCAATACCCATTTGAGGCAGTCAAACAAAACAATAATAAAAAATATCGTAAAAATCGGAAAAACATCCGAATTGGCATAAAACTCTTATAAATTTTCAGAAACCTTCAAACCACTACCAAACCCAGCCTACAGCTAAAAGCAAATCATAACCAAACCTATTAACGAAAAAAATGAGAAAAAACTGCTTTAAAATGCCGCACGTGAACAAAAAACTTCGCTCGCTTACAGAATTTTTTTCACATTTCAATTTCTCGCTCTCTAGAAAACAGCGATATGAACAAAAAAACAACTCTCTTTTTGCTCCACTCTTCATTTTGTTCAGCAACAAAATCACTCCACATTTTTTCACGTGTTTCATTTCCCGCTTCAAAATTCACTCCAATAAAATTGATTAAAAAAAAAACATAGCAGGACAAGTCCTGACGTACAATTCAAAGAATTTTCATTGACTTAACAAACAACTAGACCTAGAACGGACAATGAGTGAATTGGGAAAACCATTTCTAAAAAAAATCAGATGAGAAAAAAAACCAAAAAAAACAGAAAATCAATGTCAAAATGCTGCTAGGGAGAACAGAAAACCACTATGTGAGATATGTAATTTTGATTCTAACAAAAAACCAGGTCCAGAATGAGCTGTGAATGAATTGGGAAAACTATTTAGAAAAAATCCGATTCAAAAAATCGAAAAAACAGTAAAAATCAAAGTGAAATTGCCGCATGTGAACAAAAAACCACCAGCGAGAAAGCGAATATTTGTTCAAACGCCGTATTCTGTGTGAACAAATGTAAAACGAAAAAAGAGCGTCAGACGACGAAACAAAAAAACATAGCAGGACAAGTCCTGACGTACAATTCAAAGAATTTTCATTGACTAAACAGAAAACTAGACCTAGAACGGACTATGAATGGATTGGAAAAACCATTTAGAAAAAAATCCTATTCAAAAAATTGAAAAAACAGTAAAAATCAAAGTGAAATTGCCGCATGTGAACAAAACCACTAGCGAGAAAGCGAATTTTTGTTCAAACACCGTTTTCTCACTCTACTTTAAATTTATAGCAAAAAAATTTCACGCCGCAAAACCACTTGCTTTTTCGCGCCATTTCCTGTTTCGGCGTGACCAAAATCACTACTCCAATTTGACTTCAAAATTCATGAAAATGTGTGAACAGATCTTTAAAAAAAGACAGCGCCCCAATACAATTCAAATTCTTTGAATTTTAAAACTTCTTTGAACACCAACAACCAAGAGCACCGCAATATAGCTACGCTCAGCTTACAGCTTCGCTGCTATAAAAAAGATCACATGACTAACGTTATTGCTACAAATTTTGTTTCACGAAGTTGCCTCCACGGCACTTTTGGCGAATCCTCTTATTGGAGCCTACGAAGGTTCTTAGAGCAATGCATAGTGACTTCAATCTTGGGCTTCACCAGTTTATCCATTCTCAAGACAAAAAGTCGTGCACATTTTTTCAAGCAAATTCCGCAACAATGATTCGTCGCATGAAAAAATGCAAAGAAAGACCAGCAGGACTAAAGTAATTGATACAAACTTTCGCTGAGAAGAATTAACAATGACAGGTCACAAATGAGGATAATTTACGATTGCAAGACTTCGCTGTTGGTCACTGCCCGAGTTAGCTGGCCAGAGTTGAGCACTGAGAACTTGAGATCATCCACGTATTTAGTGCCAGACAGGTGTTGATGAAGCAACTGAATAAAACCAGCTGGGAATGACACAGCCAACGTCCCATTTACTTTAACTTGCCACCTGTAAATAAGACCATCTTGAAAATACAATTGAGTAATCCGTTTCATAATCACAATTCAGGCAGCAAGAACTTAAATTTTCCATTTTTTCGATTTTTTCTAACATTGCCAGTGCAAAACTCCACTTATCGTAAATTATCTTATTTTTTACTTAACTAAGCGCTATGCTCTGGAAATGTTTCAAGTCGGAACTGATGCAAGATCAATTCGCCAAGCGTTTCTTAAATTCATCGACTCTACTAATGTGCAACTAACGAGCTAGGTGGCTGCTGTGAGGAGATAATAGCATGTAATGTTTCACTGAATGCCACTGCAATCGGTACACTCTCAGAAGTTCCAACAGTAAGAGGACTCGGGCCACGGGAAGAACCAACAGGAACTCCTAAAAATTGACACTTCATAAAAACTTTCAGGATCAATTTCAGCATTTACTCGAATTCTTGGTCTTTCAAATTTATGAATTGAGTCTCACCATATTACGACTTCCAATTTTAAAACATACACGGCAAATTGCCGGAAAATAGTCGACGTTGATTCCCATAACCACGATTGGGACTGAAAGAAGAAAATAAGGAAAATAATGATTTTTGTAGAAAAAAATAAAGTGCGAACTCTTTTGATGTCATGTCATATTGTAATTGAACATACTCCTGTTTCAAAGTGAGACGATACAGGAGCTAGTATCAATACCAAAAAGCAATATCCAAGATTTCATGCAAAATGTTGAACAAGCTGTGAACTAAGGTAAAGCAAAAAAATTTTATTGACAAAGTAAAAAAAAAACATAGCAGGACAAGTCCTGACGTACCATTCAAATAATTTTCAATGACTAAACAAAAAACTAGATCTAGAACGGACTATTAGTGAATTGCGAACACCATATCTTAAAAAATCATACAAAAAAAATAAATCTCAAAATGCCGCTAGCTAGAAAAAAACCGCTAGCTAGAAAGGTAAATTTGATTCTAACAACGACACTAGGCTTAGAATGAACTATGAATAGATTAAAAAAAACAATTTAGAAAAAAAATCCAATCCAAAAAATTAAAAGCAGTAAAAAACAAAGCGAATTTGCCACATGGGAACAAAAAACCACTAGCGAGAAAAAACCACTAACTTTTGTTCAAACACCGTTTTCGCACTCTACTTGAAAATTAGAGCAAAAAATGTCGTCACGCCGCAAAATCACTCGCTTTTGCGCTCCATTTTCGGCCTGACCAAAATCACTACTCCAATTTGACTTCAAAAATAACGAACATGGGTGAACAAATCTTAAAAAAAAACATACCTGTCATATTGCCGGAAATCAGCCGCCGTTGATTCCACTAACCAAGATTAGTATTGAAAGAGAAAATTAATGAAAAAAATGATTTTTGTACACAATTTTTAATGGCGAACTATTTTGATGTCGTTTTGTAGCTGAACAAACTCCTGTTTCGCAGTGAGACGACACAGGGGCTCGTATCAGTACCAATGAGAATTAGAGAAGGTAACTAAGAACAAAGTTTCAGTAACGGGCATCTAAAATTGGGCTTTATGGGTATATCCCGTTTCTATTTCTTATTACGTCTTTTAATACTGACTCTGTTTATTTTGACTGCTTTGCAAATCAACTGCTGTCTAAAAGAACTTTGAGCAGAATGAGAGAAAAAGATTTTGAGTAGGAGCAATTTAGGTCATGCAAAAAATATTACCCACTAATGTCGGACGAACTGCTCTCAAACAACTAGCGGGAGATCGATTCAAAAGTATGTTCAGTCTAGGGTGCTAGATTCACTAAGGGGCTTCGTTTGACGTTATTAGATTACTATCCTCTTAATAGGCCTCTATTAAATAAAAAAAATTGGCTCACATTTCATTTGATATTTAAAAGTAAAACTGCCGCCAATACAAGCTTAAAATTGATGCTTAAAAGTGTAAACAAGGGCTAAGTCATCTGAAAAACCAAATCACTAGGAACGTCCAGACAGTCGAGCGAAAAAAATGACAATTGCTGCAAGAATAGCTCGTCTTCTAATTTCCATCGGAAATGCACATATTGAAAGTAGTTCCCATATTTGTCAGATTACACTCGGAAAAAATACCAAAAAACAACTGAATGGATAGAAAACGGAGTAATTGAATATGCATGAAAACAATGAAAAAAAACCAAACACTCTTTGCATAATACCTTGCTCCAATATTTCAGTGCAGAAGGTTGAGGGTTTTCAAAAAAGTAGAAGACAAAGTTCAAATTCATTTTGAGAACAACATCTCTCAGCACACAAATAGTTACATCAAATTTTTTTTAAAAAGTAACAGAGTTTGCCAGAACAGGCCAAATTCTGGTTAAGAATTCAAAGTAATCTCATTGACTAAACAAAAACTTGGACCAACAAATAACTAGGACTGGGCTTGGAATACAATTTTGAAAAAAGAATCAAAAATAGAAAAAACTGAAAACTAGTCAAATTACCGCTTATAAAAAAAATCAGCGAGAAAGCTAACATCTGTTCGAACGCCATTTCCTCACTCAACTTTAAAACTAGAGCGAAAACGACCCGAATCTTTGCTCTACTTCCCGATTCGGCGCGACCAAAAAATAGTTTTTCCTATTTCCCTTCAAAACTCATTAAAATGTATGATAAAAAAGACAGCGCCCTAACAAAAATCAAATTCTTTGAATTGTTTAACAGAACCCACTTACGTCAAAACGAATGGCAAGCAATTGTCTTGTAAGCTAGCTGCATGTCTTAAGGAGGCTAGCTCTGCTTAATGGGGGGCTAGCGCGGGTGGAGGTGTGTTGAAGGGTCTAAAGGAGGAGGGGTCAAGCTCTAAGAACCACCCTTAGTATGATGATTTTCTGTCTCTTAAACTGCTTCGGTGAATCGCATACTTAGAGACTAATGAGACATAAAAGACTAAGAGAACTTGATGCCCTCTAGGCTTTACATGCTTAACTTTTATCCCGTTTTAGAGGACAAAATTGCATAGAACGACAACGGCACTAATATAATCGTTACAAACTTTGTTTCCGAGCAATTAAAGAAGGAGTGCGGCTTATTAAAAGCCACTAACTGCGGACATTAAAAAAAGTAATAGGATTGAAGGGTACCAAAGTTGAAAAGATTGCCTATGGTTAATAAACATAACTTTTTGGCGTTGTTTTTTACCATGGGTAGCAGTTTACTCAAACAAAAAAGCGCAAAAGAATGAGTTGAATACGGCGGCAATTAAAAAACTGAGATTGCCAGAAAATAGCCGCAATAGCTTTAGTGATCTGCGGTCTCAATAAATACAATAAAAAAACAAGACCGAAAAATACTCTTTCCCTTAAAAGATTAGATGTAATATTTCGATAAAGAATATGTATAAGTCATTGCTATATCTATTAGCTGCTCTCAAATAACTTTCATTTAGAGTGGCACAAATTTACTCGACCTTATCTATCTATTTGAATAAAAAGAAAGAAAATACAATTCAAGAGAGCAATTTATTTTTGTGAGTGAGGTAAGTCACTTATATACCAAAAAGTCAATTATGCGAATGAACAAAAGGGGTGAGAAATGACGTCACTCACGCGCTTCAGTTGAAATTGCATGAATGAGCAAAAAGCAGGTTTGAAGTGGTTGTGACGTCATATGGTCGTGTTATAAATCTTGACGAAGTAAAAACATAGCAGGACAAGTCCTGCCGTACAATTCAAAAAATTTGCATTGACTAAACACGAAACTAGACGTAGCACGGACTATGAGTGAATTGAAAAAACCATTTCAAAAAACATCAGAGCAGAAAAATAAAAAAAAAACAAAATCAAAGTCAAAATGCCGCATGTGAACAAAAACCACTAGCGAGAAAGCGAAGTTTCGATCAAACACCGTTTTCTCACACTACTTTAAATTTATAGCGAAAAAATTTTGCGCCGTGAAACCACTCGCTTTTTCGCTCCACTTCCTGTTTCAGCGTGACCAAAATCACTACAACTATTTGAATTAAAATAATGAAAATGTGTGAACAGATCTTAAAAAAAAACATAGATGGAAGAATTACGGAAACAACGAGAAGTGGAAATCCACTTAAATGCTAACCAACTACTCATCAGAAAAAACTTCCCTCCATTATTTTAGAATAATTGTGAACCAAAACCATAGAACAAATGTAAAAAAGAAAATCAGATTTATTGAAATATGAAAGAAAATCTGATCAAATTTTGTCATAAATTGAGATCCCTAAATAACTATCTCTGCCAAAATTACTTCATCAAGACTAGTACCTACTAAAACCACTTATGAGAGTTTTCAAAAATAGTTGAAGCCAAATCATGAAAAAATAAGCTCTTACAAACACGTTTGACTAAGAAACAGGAAAGTTAATAAATTTTTCAATATTACAAAAGCACATAAATCCAAAGAAAAGTTCCTTCCGGACAATAGCTTATCCCTATGCTCGAAAAACAATAGGCAAGTCATAACAGGCTAAGAAACTTGTCTAAAGAACAAAAAAAACGAAAAGCTGCAAAAAATTAAGAAAAATAGATTCAATTTTCTGTCATATTTCTCAATAAAAAATTATTCACATCTACAAAACTCTAACCACTTGTTTAACAAAAATTGCTCAATAATAGGGGTCTTTACAAAGCCTATTTGAGGCAGTAAAACAAAACAATAGTAAAAAATTGCAAAATTAGCCCAAAAATCAGCGAAATACATGAAAAACCGAATTAGCATAAAATTCATATAATTCTCCACAAACCTTCAAACCAATACCGAAACCAGCCTAAACTAAAAGAAAATCATAACCAAACCTCTTAAACAAAAAAATAGGGAAAAAATGCTTTAAAAAGGCCCACGTGAACAAAAAATTTTGGTCGCTTACAGAATTTTTTTTTCACACCTCAATTTCTCGCTCTCTAGAAAACAGCGATATGAGCAGAAACACATTCTCTTTTCGCTCCATTTTGTTCAGCAAAAAAAATCACTCCAAATTTTTTCGCGTGTTTCATTTCCTGTTTCAACATTCACACCAATAAAATTGATAGAAAAACATAGCCGGAAGAATTCCGGAAACGACTCGAAGTGAAATGACGCCGCTCAAAAAACTAGGTAAAACATTCAGCGATAAATTAATAACGCTTGGTAAAATTCATTCCACAGAAGCCTCTTATTAGGGACCTTTACTGCACATATAAGATCCTTTGACCTTGAACGAATTTAAATTAAACTTAAGTTTTAAAGTGCAAAAGTCATTTTATTGAGTGAGGTAAGTCACGTATGATCAAAATCTAATCACGCAAATAACCTAAAAACTTTCGCTAAAGCGAGTGAGAGATGACGTCACGCGCGCAAATGCCGTTAGTGAGAGGAAAAAGTCATTCAGAAAACTTGACTTCAGCTTTGCTGTGTGAACAAATGTAAAACGAAAAAAGAGCGTCAGACGACGAAACAAAAAAACAGCAGGACAAGTCCTGACGTACAATTCAAAGAATTTTCATTGACTAAACAGAAAACTAGACCTAGAACGGACTATGAATGGATTTAAAAAACCATTTAGAAAAAAAATCCTATTCAAAAAACAGTAAAAATCAAAATGAAATTGCCGCATGTGAACAAAAAAACCACTACCGACAAAGCGAATTTTTGTTCAAACGCCGTATTCTCACTCTTCTTTGAAATTAGAGCGAAAACATTTCACGCTGCAAAACCACTCGCTTTTTCGTGCCATTTCCTGTTTCGGCGTGACCAAAATCACAACTCCAATTTGACTTCAAAAATCATGAAAATGTGTGAACAGATCTTAAAAAAAACATAGCCGGAAGAATTCCGGAAACAACTCGAAGTGAAAATCCATTTAAACGCCATCCAACTACTCATCAAACAAAACGTGTCTTCACTAATTTAAGATTATCTTGAAACAAAGTCATGAAACAAAAAAGTAAAAACAATGAAATCAAATCTGTTAAAATATGATAAAAAATCTGATCAAGTTTTGTTATAAATTGAGATCCCGAAAAAACAATCTCTGCCAAAATAAATTCATCAAAACAACTAGTACTTACAAAAACCACTCATGTGAGTTTTGAAAAAATACTTTAGGTTAAAATTATGAAAAAAAAAGCTCTTAAAAACAACTTTTACTGAAAAACTGGAAAAAGTTACTAAATTTTTTAATATTTCAAAAACATATAAATCCAAAGAAAAATTCCCTTCAACCAATAAGGTATCCAGATATTCGCAAAAAAATGGGCAAGTCATAATAAGAAAAAAAAGTTAGCTAACAACAGAAAAACGAAAAACTGCAAAAAATCAAGAAAAATAGTTCCAAATTTCGCCATTTTTTTGTCATATTTCTCAACAAAAAAAATGATTCTTACCCACAAAAATGTAACCAATTGTTATCATAAAATTGCTCAAGTAAAAGGGGTTTCCTCAATACCCATTTGAGCCATTAAAACAAAATAATCGTCAAAAAACCGCAAAAATTAGCCCGAAACTGAGCAAAATACATTAAAAACCTCCGACTTATCATAAAATGCATATTAATTTCCCGAAACCTTCAAACCACTACCGAAACCAGCCTAAAATTAAAACAAAATCATAACCAAACCTCTTAACCAAAATAAATGTGAAAAAAACTGCTTTAAAATGCCGCACGAACAAAAAAAATAAAATTGATTAAAAAAAGGACTTCTCCAATACTCCTCTTCGAGTCGTAAAAAAGACAGCGCCCCAATACAATTCAAATTCTTTGAATTGTAAAAACCAAGAGCACCGCAATATAGCTTCTCTCAGCTTACAGCTTCGCAGCTATAAAAAATAGGAGCGCTATAATAGCCGGCTGAGAAGCAGAGGCGGCTATTAAAAATTAACAGAACCTGAAGTGTTGAATCCCATTGAAGTGCTGCTGTTGGAATCAATACTCGAGGACCTTTCACGGTGAGGTTGGAACGATGCTGAAAATTCGTTGCTTAATGCATCTTTCTGTCCATATGTGGCAGATTGTCCAGTAGCAACGCCAGAACTTCCGTTTTGATTTACAGCTGTAGCATTTTGTGTGCCAAAATAAGGTTGTGGATAAGTTGGTGCCTGGTCATTAGGTGAGAAAACATCACCCGGCGATTGCAGCTGAGCGTATGCAGTAGCATTAGCAGATGGGGTGGTAGTACTGAGGGGTAGTTGATTTGGGGTGGTTACGCTTGCAGCTGATGTAGTGTTTGAGTAGTTGGGGGTTGATGTTGTAGCAGGTGACAATGATGGAGGTAGTTTGGGAGGTGGCATCGAGGGAGGGGGCAAGTAACCTGCTTCCTCATCGTCTTCATCCTCGTCACTCGAATTATGGGCGTTGTAGCCACTGTCTTGAGCTTAAATTAAATGAAAAGTCGTCACGGACAGTTTTAAATCGAGCGTAGTTGACAACACGAAAATACACTTCATTTTACATCTAGAGGAATCTTCAACTTCGGTTCAACATCAGGAGCATACTATACATACTTCCTAATTACTCTCACAGAATTGGGTCTCGATACTCATATGATATAAAACCCATAAATTTGATCGAAGCGATTCTATACTCAAGTTCCGTTTTTGCATTCAATATCGACTGTTAGTGTTCATTACGCAGACTCACCTTGTGCCATGTAAGACGAGCTAGCATCAACATTCTGATTGTATACAGACTGATTCTGGACATCACTACTGTAATAGCTGTAATTATTTACCGCCCCAGCAGTAGATGACGAATTACCAGCTCCAGCACTACTATCGTAGGAAGCCGTCATCGAACTACCCTGATTGGAGTTACTCGGGTCAGCAGCCGAATAAGAACCCGAGTAGTAACCTGGTGTCGTTTCACCTGCTCCAAACAGGGTTCTTCCGTAGTCCTGTTGGTGTGAATAGCTGCTCTGGCTAGCCGCAGATGTATACGAGTAATCACTATGGCCCTGACTGGTCATGGTAGTTGGTCCATAGCTGGTGTCCGAATTAGTAGCTCCTCCTCCCATGTCTCCGCCTGGGATGTCAGGCATTCTGTAGTTGTTGGCCATCGCACCATCATAGTTATTTCCTGTTACGTTGGTATCCGCTTTGGTCAGACTGCAACAGAGTATAAAAAATTGATTTTACAGAAACGCTGTGTTCCATTGTAACATTGTTTGTACGCTAATACAAAAAATGCGTTCATATAATTTCTACAACTTCTGACAACCCAGGAGCATTTTATTGATGAAATGACAATGAATTAGATAGATTTCCGACTATTTCCTTTTACTAAATTGTTTCATAACATGAAAGCCACAAATGTCTTAAGGTCTTCTTTTAGTTGAATACAGTTCAGGTTTTCTCTGTGCCATCTTTACGAGTAGGAAAAGAAGTGTGCCATTCCTCAACTTTAACTTTAAAACCTAATACTAATTCATTACCCTCTATCGTCTGCTGTAGCCATAACAGTGCCACCAGCTGGTGGGTTCATTGCAGTAAGACTAGAACTGCTGTCATTCTTAATGCCAGCAGAATTGATGCCTCTTCTCGACACTCTCGGAGACTTCTCCAGAGTAAGATTCCTTGTCGCATTGCTCAAATCATCCATTGAGGGCGCCAAGTTAATGTCCGGAGGCCTGGAAGCATAGCCGACTCTACGTATCAAGATATTAAACCGCAGGCGACATTTTAAAATCTTCAAAGGCGTGAGTTACTTGCCGTTTGACTAGACTTTTAAAATATCCTAGCTCGTTGTTTAATTTTAAAAAGACATTGCCCGTACCCCGCCCCTGTTTAAGTCACTGTAAGCTGTTACTATTGCTACCTGAGAGAGGAATTCACTATAGACAGCTAACAGTGAACTCAGCAGGAGCTGAGTATTAACGGAAATTTATTGCAATCGGCTTTTAAAACGGGTTGGGACATTTGCCTTTTGAAGGGGCGACCCATCTTTTGACAATTTTAAAATGACTCACTCCGTCGAGGCCTGTGTCAGCAGTCCATACAAATTATTTCCTGCAAAAAACCTTTACTGAAAACTTCGATTTCGCGTCTTTGCAAAAGAGCGAATTAGCCGGAGTGAATTTAGGCACAGTGCACCTAAGAGACAAGAACTTTCTACCGAAAAAAAACCAACAGGTCAAAGAAATTCCGCAGCATTGAATTTATAAGACTACATGGCCATATGCTACTGAGCTTTAATTTTTAAAACGTCAGAAAAATTTGTCTTTACATTACTTACTACCTTCTGATTTTATATTTGTGCAAAATGTAAGATTCCTAAATTATCCACATTCTTTGCAATTTTTGAGCAGAAACATTAACCAGTTCTTTCTTTGGTATTAGAAAATCCCTGTTCTTCTTTAAGCCTAGTAATGTGCAGAAATGCAATACAGTTCAGCTCAGCTTTCGTTTTGAAGGCACACACTTTTTCAGCACTATAAAATTTGAATCTATTTCAATTTCGCGTCGAATTAGATACCTGATAGAAAACTTCAGGTTAGATCCCAGACTGCTGTTGAATTTTGTACCCCCTCCTCCATTATCATCATCTGAATCTTCGTCTGAGCTGGAATAAAAACTGGCTGCAGACTCCCGATTGTTCCCTCCAGCACCTCCTACGCCCCCTCCTCCTGCACCCGTGTAGTCATCTGGGGGTCGAACACTGTAGCCTTCACTGTCGACGCTTATGTTTCTGAAAACGAACAAACATAGCTGGCAGATTGCCAGAAAATAGCCGCAATAGCTTCGTAGATCTGCAGTCTTAAAAAGAAAACAGTAAAAAAGAGACCAAAAAATTCCTCTTTTCATTGAAGGCTGATGTTATATTTTGATTAAAAATCTGTATACGTTTTTGCCGCCTCTATTAGCTGCTCTCAAATAACCTTCATTTAGAGTGGCACACACCCATTTGACCTTATCTCTTTGAATTACAGTAAATAAAAGTCAATTTCAAAGTGAGGAAGTCATTTTTGAGAGTGAGGTAAGTCAAGTGTGACCAAAAATTTAATCACGCGCATGAACAAAAATACTCGCTCCACTAAGAGCGAAAAATGACGTCACACACGCACTTCAGTTGAAATTGCATGAACGAATGAACAAAAAGCAGATTTGAAGTGGTTGTGACGTCATATGGTCGTAACAAAACTCGCGACGACGAAATAAAAAAGTATAGCAGGGCAAGTCCTGACGTACAATTCAAAGAATTTTCATTGACTTAACAAACAACTAGACCTAGAACGGACAATGAGTGAATTGGGAAAACCATTTCTAAAAAGATCAGATGAAAAAAAAACAAAAAAAACAGAAAATCAATGTCAAAATGCTGCTAGGGAGAACAGAAAACCACTAGTGAGATATGTAATTTTGATTCTACCAAAAAACTAGGTCCAGAATGAGCTGTGAATGGATTGGGAAAACTATTTAGAAAAAAAATCCGATCCAAAAAATTGAAAAACAGTAAAAATCAGAGTGAAATTGCCGCATGTGAACAAAAAACCACTACCGAGAAACCGAATTTTTGTTCAAACACCTTTTCTCACTCTCCTTTAAAATTAGAGCGAAAAAAAATTCACGCCGCAAAACCACTCGCTTTTTCGCGCCATTTCCTGTTTCGGCGTGACCAAAATCACCACTCCAATTTGACTTCAAAAATCATGAAAATGTGTGAACAGATCTTAAAAAAAAACAGCGCCCCAATACAATTCAAATTCTTTGAAATGTAAAAAACCAAGAGAAGGCCACTAATAGCCCCAGCTATCGCTGTGCGGCTATTAATAACGTTTTTATCAGTTCATAACTGAGTGGCAGATAGCTCCTTATTAGGCCTTAATTTGAGCTTCGTTTATTCAGCCAAAGGCTATCAATTTGCAATGAAAACGAAAAGCAAACATCAACCCACTAATATCGGACACATTGCTCTCAAACGACAGGCGCGGCAATTTAATTCAGAGGAGGCTGTAGACTAAATAAAATTTTAGGGATTCCAAGGTTTAGGGATTAAATAAAATTTAAGGGATTAAGGAGGGGTTCCAACCCCCGACCTCGACGTAATAGATGGAAACATTAACCTTCCGGCTATCGGCCCTTGTCATAGCTTATCTTAACCACCGCTCTTGTTTTAGACTTAATTTCTGAGTAGGAGCAAAAAATATTACCCACTAATGTCGGACGAAATGCTCTCAAACAACTATCGGGAGATCGATTCAAAAGTATCTTCAGTCTAGGGTGCTAGATTCACTAAGGGGCTTCATTTGAAGTTATTAGATGATTCCTATCCTCTTAGTAGACCTCTATTAGGATACAATTTCAGAAAATTTGGCTCACATTTCATTTGATATTTAACAGTAAAACTGCCGCTAATACAAGCTTAAAATTGATGCTTAAAGTTGTAAATAAGGGCTAAGTCATCTGAAAAATCAAACCACTAGGAACGTCCATACAGTCCAGCAACAAAAAGCCTATGACAATTGCTGCAAGAATAGCACGTCTTCTAATTTCCATCGGAAACGTACATATTGAAAGTAATTCTCATTAGTAACAGAGTTTGCCAGAACAGGACAAGAATTCAAAGTAATCTCATTCAAAGTTCTGCTCAAGAATTCAAAGTAATCTCATTGACTAAACAAAAACTTGGACCAACAAATAACTAGGACTGGGCTTGGAATACAATTTCGAAAAAAAGTATCAAAAAATAGTACAAACTGTAAAAACTAGTCAAATTACCGCTTGTGAAAAAAAAATCAGCGAGAAAGCTAACTTCTGTTCGAGTACCGTTTTCTCACTCATCTTTAAAACTAGAGCGAAAGCTAACTTTGTTTGAACACAGTTTTCTCATTCAACTATAAAACTAGAGCGAACACCATCCAAACCTTTGCTCTACTTCCCGATTCGGCGTGACCAAAACCATTATTCCAATTTTCCTTCAAAACTCATAAAAATGTATGAACATAAAAAAAGACAGCGCCCTAACAAAATACAAATTCTCTGAATTGTTTAAGAGAACCCACTAACGTCGAAACAACTGGCGAGCAATTGGCTTCCTCGTTAGCTAGCTGCACGGCTTAAGGAGGCTAGCTTTAGCTTAATTGGTGGGGTTAGAGCGGGTTGCGGTGTGTTGGGGGTCTAAAGGAGGAGGGTTCAAGCTCTAAGAACCACCCTTAGTATCATTTTATGTCTCTTAAACTGCTTCGGTGAATCGTATAATTAGAGACTAATGAGACATAAGAGACTAAGAGAAATTAATGCCCTCCAGGATTTACATGTTTATCCCGTTTTTTGAGGACAAAAAGTCAGACGAAAAGTTGCATAAGGACTACGGCTTTAACATAATTGCTACAAACTTTGTTTGAGAACAATTAAAGAAAGATAGCGCCTTATTAATAGTCACTAACGGCGATATTGAAAAATGCAATAGGACTGAAGTGTACCTAAAAGAAAATGCCTATGGTTTATAACTTTTGGCGTTGTTTTGACTTTGAGAAGTAGTTTACTCAAACCAATTAGCGCAAGTGAATGAGTTGATGACGGCGGCAATTAAACAATCAATATGCATGTTATTGTAATCGAAGTTTTGAAGTAATGGTTACGTGACTCTGCTTGAAGTCAATGAGAACTTCTGGCGTTTATCGAGAACCGCGAAGCGTTTCGCGATATTAAGTCAGAATTTCAAAATGCCTTCTGCAGAGTCGCGTAACCACGCTTAAAACACGAAACGCGCACGTTTTAAAATGACGAAAGTCAACCAAACTTCTGGCACTTTGACTTCTGGCACTGTAGACTTTCGGCATTTTAAAATGTGCATTTGAGTGTTTTAAGCAGAATAAAGGAAACTTTTATGGCGTCTCGTAAACGCTGGTCAACAGAGATACTAAAAGAAGGCTAAGAATATCTGCGGTCTGAATTGTGCTCTGATTAAGAGAAAATCAGAATGTATCCACCAGAATTGACATTTTCCAAATCTCACTAAGTACCGAATAAAAGACAGATCTTACGCGTTGTAGCTATTAGAAGCAGCAGCTTGTGATCCATACTCGAACTCATAGCCACCTCCAACACCATAACCTGAAATTCAAACGCTTGCAATGTACAGCTGAACCGATCTCATCTTGAATTTGATTGATAAATCTTCCTGTCGCAAACTTCAGAAATCATTTCAAGTGCGTTTGCGATGCGCGTAATGTGCTATAAAAAAACTGAGGGCCCAAGCAACATAGAACAGATTTTCGTAAAACTAAGCAGCTATATACTTTAACATAAAAATAGTACCTTTAAGAATAATTAATGCTAGTGAAATTTACCTGTGGCACCAGAACCGACTGCATTAGAAGATGGACTGCGGACTGAGTTGGAGTCAGAAGAGGTGGAATTGGTGGAAGAGTTCCTCTGCTTGTTCCCTCCACCTCCTCCTCGCTTGTTCTTCCGCTCTTTCCTCTCCTTTTTCATTCTCTTTAGGAAACCTAAAACAGCCTCCATTTTCCTTTCGGGATTTAACTTTAGTGTAATTTTTGTTTACATCAAATTAATTAGTATTGTAAATACAGTTAATTTCGAGCTCAGAGGCAAGAATCTATAAATTAGATCAGATGATTAACTCTCAACATTAGGTTCAGAAAAACTTTGATAGCCAGCAACAATCACAAACACAGCGAACATTGTGTCAGATAATAGTACCCACAGAACAGACTGTGTGATGACAATCACTGATGATTAACCAAAGTTTTAAAAGCCTAATTGTTGTGATAAACATTAAATATTTTGAGAGGTGGAAATGAATAATGCTAGTTCCAATCAAAATGAGATACCTAGCCTACGTTATCTGGACAAAAACCTACATCATAGCAAGTAGAAAAAAAGACCTGCTATGGTACTGAGAATGGGTCAGAAGAAGTATATATAGGATACTACGAATGCAAAACTCATGCACCTGATTGAAGCGAACACTGAAAATCGATGAAGTACTGAAAAAGATGACCAATGGCCAAACACAAACATAACCGACTAACGTCGAGCGAATTGCTCTCAAACGACCGGCGAGCGGTTGGCTTCGTCAGTAGCTAGCCACGGTTTAGTGGGGCTATCTTTAGCTTAATTGAAGGGGCGTGAGGTCAGTGTAATAGATGATGACATCACGCCACAACATCAGCTAAAGTGGGCATCAACAAAAGAGTTAAGGAAAGAGAGAGAGAGAGAGAGAGAGAGAGAGAGAGAGAGGGATCTAGGAATATTTCTATGATGAGATTCGCCTCTGCATCTACTAGTTTTCTAGCCTTGTTAGTAATCAAATCATATAGAAAAAAAACTCAAAGTGCAAAATTCAAAAGTTTCCACATTTCGCAGTAAAAAAATGTTTAAACCTATTTTTTGTCTCTGTAGTTCTGTCATGTGACCTATCTCCAAGATTTAAAAAGGTTTCGTTGGCCAGTAATGATCGTTAAACTCAGAAAGGACAAAAATAGTCAAAGTTTTAAAAACAATTACAAATTTTAACAAAATCTTGCTAGAATTCGTGATATTAATATCTTCAGAGCCCTTTCATTGTCTCAAGAGACTATCCAGTTTCCCTATTTCAGGCCTTAAATAGTTTCACTGGCTCACAAATATCCTAATAACTTAGAACAATAATTTTTCTCAAAAGCAAGATTTCTCAACTGCAAACATTTTTGATAATAGACAGTTGAAAACTATTCAATGGCCAAAAGAAATTCAGTAACTTATTATCAAACCCTTGAGGAGGTTTTCTGACCCCTGAGGCTGAAAAAACATGAATAATGACAAAAATGTCAAAAAATAGAAAAAATTGCAAGTTTTGTCAAAAAATGCTAAAATTAGTGATGTTAAAAAGTCGAAAAATACTACATTACCACTAGAAACTGTGCAGTAATCTATTATCAAACCCTAGGGGACGTTTGTTGACAGCAAGTCTGAAAAAACTTAATGACAAAATTTCAAAAAGCTTGAAAAAAATTCGTATAAATTTGCGTGTTTTTGTTTGGATTACCAAAATATATAGCTCTTAAAAAGGTCATTATTTGGACCCAGACATCAACCTTGAAATTGTTCTCAAGTTGAGACCATATTAAAAAGGTCATAAAAAGTATTTATGTCTTGAAAACGACCTTTATCAACTGAGTTGGAGTCAGAAGAGGTGGAATTGGTGGAAGAGTTCCTCTGCTTGTTCCCTCCACCTCCTCCTCGCTTGTTCTTCCGCTCTTTCCTCTCCTTTTTCATTCTCTTTAGGAAACCTAAAACAGCCTCCATTTTCCTTTCGGGATTTAACTTTAGTGTAATTTTTGTTTACATCAAATTAATTAGTATTGTAAATACAGTTAATTTCGAGCTCAGAGGCAAGAATCTATAAATTAGATCAGATGATTAACTCTCAACATTAGGTTCAGAAAAACTTTGATAGCCAGCAACAATCACAAACACAGCGAACATTGTGTCAGATAATAGTACCCACAGAACAGACTGTGTGATGACAATCACTGATGATTAACCAAAGTTTTAAAAGCCTAATTGTTGTGATAAACATTAAATATTTTGAGAGGTGGAAATGAATAATGCTAGTTCCAATCAAAATGAGATACCTAGCCTACGTTATCTGGACAAAAACCTACATCATAGCAAGTAGAAAAAAAGACCTGCTATGGTACTGAGAATGGGTCAGAAGAAGTATATATAGGATACTACGAATGCAAAACTCATGCACCTGATTGAAGCGAACACTGAAAATCGATGAAGTACTGAAAAAGATGACCAATGGCCAAACACAAACATAACCGACTAACGTCGAGCGAATTGCTCTCAAACGACCGGCGAGCGGTTGGCTTCGTCAGTAGCTAGCCACGGTTTAGTGGGGCTATCTTTAGCTTAATTGAAGGGGCGTGAGGTCAGTGTAATAGATGATGACATCACGCCACAACATCAGCTAAAGTGGGCATCAACAAAAGAGTTAAGGAAAGAGAGAGAGAGAGAGAGAGAGAGAGAGATCTAGGAATATTTCTATGATGAGATTCGCCTCTGCATCTACTAGTTTTCTAGCCTTGTTAGTAATCAAATCATATAGAAAAAAAACTCAAAGTGCAAAATTCAAAAGTTTCCACATTTCGCAGTAAAAAAATGTTTAAACCTATTTTTTGTCTCTGTAGTTCTGTCATGTGACCTATCTCCAAGATTTAAAAAGGTTTCGTTGGCCAGTAATGATCGTTAAACTCAGAAAGGACAAAAATAGTCAAAGTTTTAAAAACAATTACAAATTTTAACAAAATCTTGCTAGAATTCGTGATATTAATATCTTCAGAGCCCTTTCATTGTCTCAAGAGACTATCCAGTTTCCCTATTTCAGGCCTTAAATAGTTTCACTGGCTCACAAATATCCTAATAACTTAGAACAATAATTTTTCTCAAAAGCAAGATTTCTCAACTGCAAACATTTTTGATAATAGACAGTTGAAAACTATTCAATGGCCAAAAGAAATTCAGTAACTTATTATCAAACCCTTGAGGAGGTTTTCTGACCCCTGAGGCTGAAAAAACATGAATAATGACAAAAATGTCAAAAAATAGAAAAAATTGCAAGTTTTGTCAAAAAATGCTAAAATTAGTGATGTTAAAAAGTCGAAAAATACTACATTACCACTAGAAACTGTGCAGTAATCTATTATCAAACCCTAGGGGACGTTTGTTGACAGCAAGTCTGAAAAAACTTAATGACAAAATTTCAAAAAGCTTGAAAAAAATTCGTATAAATTTGCGTGTTTTTGTTTGGATTACCAAAATATATAGCTCTTAAAAAGGTCATTATTTGGACCCAGACATCAACCTTGAAATTGTTCTCAAGTTGAGACCATATTAAAAAGGTCATAAAAAGTATTTATGTCTTGAAAACGACCTTTATCAACTGAGTTGGAGTCAGAAGAGGTGGAATTGGTGGAAGAGTTCCTCTGCTTGTTCCCTCCACCTCCTCCTCGCTTGTTCTTCCGCTCTTTCCTCTCCTTTTTCATTCTCTTTAGGAAACCTAAAACAGCCTCCATTTTCCTTTCGGGATTTAACTTTAGTGTAATTTTTGTTTACATCAAATTAATTAGTATTGTAAATACAGTTAATTTCGAGCTCAGAGGCAAGAATCTATAAATTAGATCAGATGATTAACTCTCAACATTAGGTTCAGAAAAACTTTGATAGCCAGCAACAATCACAAACACAGCGAACATTGTGTCAGATAATAGTACCCACAGAACAGACTGTGTGATGACAATCACTGATGATTAACCAAAGTTTTAAAAGCCTAATTGTTGTGATAAACATTAAATATTTTGAGAGGTGGAAATGAATAATGCTAGTTCCAATCAAAATGAGATACCTAGCCTACGTTATCTGGACAAAAACCTACATCATAGCAAGTAGAAAAAAAGACCTGCTATGGTACTGAGAATGGGTCAGAAGAAGTATATATAGGATACTACGAATGCAAAACTCATGCACCTGATTGAAGCGAACACTGAAAATCGATGAAGTACTGAAAAAGATGACCAATGGCCAAACACAAACATAACCGACTAACGTCGAGCGAATTGCTCTCAAACGACCGGCGAGCGGTTGGCTTCGTCAGTAGCTAGCCACGGTTTAGTGGGGCTATCTTTAGCTTAATTGAAGGGGCGTGAGGTCAGTGTAATAGATGATGACATCACGCCACAACATCAGCTAAAGTGGGCATCAACAAAAGAGTTAAGGAAAAAGAGAGAGAGAGAGAGAGAGATCTAGGAATATTTCTATGATGAGATTCGCCTCTGCATCTACTAGTTTTCTAGCCTTGTTAGTAATCAAATCATATAGAAAAAAAACTCAAAGTGCAAAATTCAAAAGTTTCCACATTTCGCAGTAAAAAAATGTTTAAACCTATTTTTTGTCTCTGTAGTTCTGTCATGTGACCTATCTCCAAGATTTAAAAAGGTTTCGTTGGCCAGTAATGATCGTTAAACTCAGAAAGGACAAAAATAGTCAAAGTTTTAAAAACAATTACAAATTTTAACAAAATCTTGCTAGAATTCGTGATATTAATATCTTCAGAGCCCTTTCATTGTCTCAAGAGACTATCCAGTTTCCCTATTTCAGGCCTTAAATAGTTTCACTGGCTCACAAATATCCTAATAACTTAGAACAATAATTTTTCTCAAAAGCAAGATTTCTCAACTGCAAACATTTTTGATAATAGACAGTTGAAAACTATTCAATGGCCAAAAGAAATTCAGTAACTTATTATCAAACCCTTGAGGAGGTTTTCTGACCCCTGAGGCTGAAAAAACATGAATAATGACAAAAATGTCAAAAAATAGAAAAAATTGCAAGTTTTGTCAAAAAATGCTAAAATTAGTGATGTTAAAAAGTCGAAAAATACTACATTACCACTAGAAACTGTGCAGTAATCTATTATCAAACCCTAGGGGACGTTTGTTGACAGCAAGTCTGAAAAAACTTAATGACAAAATTTCAAAAAGCTTGAAAAAAATTCGTATAAATTTGCGTGTTTTTGTTTGGATTACCAAAACATATAGCTCTTAAAAAGGTCATTATTTGGACCCAGACATCAACCTTGAAATTGTTCTCAAGTTGAGACCATATTAAAAAGGTCATAAAAAGTATTTATGTCTTGCAAACGACCTTTATCAACTTTAAGCAACCTCAATTTTAGACTGGTCCAACAGAAAATTTGAAAAATTGCAACATTTTGGGTTCAAAAACTCCCCAAAAATAACCTTTTAACCTTAAACTAGCCTTCCCGGTAAGTAGTATAGTAAGTTGCCTAGTGCTTGTAGGGGGGGGTCCGGACCCCCCCCCCCCCCCCCTACAAGAAATTTTTCCTCTGAAAAAGTGAAATCTTGTAATTTTTTCAGAGTGTAAGGCAAATTACAATACTTTTCAGCTATTTCCATTTCATTTTGATGGTTCATGTAAATTGAAACTTGGGAATTGGGTTTTTTGGTGGTTTTGAATTCATGTTTTGTGCGCGATTGAGAAAAAATTCAAAAATTTTCAAAAATTTTTTCAAAAATTTTTCAAAGTTTTTCAAAGTCCTAAAATTGTCTGAAATGGATTTTGCGCTATGAAAGAGCACTCAAAAGTGATTTTTTGTTGACTTCAGTTTTTTTCACCTATGAAGTATGGGGGTCAAAACATATAAAAATTTCGAATTTTTTGAAAAAAATTTTCAAAATTTTTTGGAGTCCTAAAATGGTCTGAAACGGATTTTGCGCTATGAAAGGGCACTCAAAAATGGTTTTTTGTTGACTTTTATTTTCTTTGAAATAGTCTACATAAAAATAGAAGTCAAAAACTTTCCAAAAAAGACAATTTTGTTAAATTGATTTTTTTCTTATATGAAAAAGCAACGATTTTAGGTTCATTATTTCGTTTTATCATTTGCAAATCAGCATGACAACAATTGCAACGGTTGATTTGAAAAATATTCATGAAATTTAAGATCAAATAAAACTAGACTATCCGGAATACAGTGAGTGGTTTGTATATTTTTTGGCAGCATGTCTTTATTTGGACCCAGACATCAACCTTGAAATTGTTCTCAAGTTGAGACCATATGGTGGTCTCATAGGTATAGACAACTCTTCACTAAACAAATACCTTAAGTCATATAAATTCCTTCGATTACATGCAATACTTCATGACGCCTCGGGTTTTATTGCAGAGCACAGTCAGAAAGGTCCTGGTTATTCTTACGTTTTACCGTGTCCAATCACAAACGCCTACATTGGTCACATGACTGGATTAATGTTTTGCCTCTTCGTGAAAACATTTAAACGAAACCTATTTAGTTTGCTGGAATGTTAAAGCCAGAAGTTGTTGTCTTAGATTTTGAAGGTTTTCGTCATAAGAAATCGGGTTGTATAATTAAGGAGTTATCGATTTGCTCAAACAACTACACAGACACAATCTTGTTCCTTCCACCAGTTTCTTACAACTCACTATCCGCTAGTGAGAGAAAATCTCATCAGTGGGTTAATAGGTTCTTACACGGTTTGTCGTGGATTAGTGGCAATTATCCTTACTGGTTTATATCTCAAATTTTTATTGCAATTAAACTTCGATTTCCTTCAGGAAAGTTTTATGCTAAAGGGAAAGAGAAAACTGAATCACTGCAAACACTTTAACAGAAAGAAGTGATAGATTTGGATACCCTTTCATGCCCTAAAGTTGAGGAAATTAATACCCCAATTAAACATTTTACTTGTGCTCTACACTCTCTTTACTTGCCTGAGAAACAAAAAAAAGACATTGCGCTAAAAGAAAAGCACAGTTGTATTTCTATTGGCTCACATTCCCCGCCAATGAGCCGTCGAGTGGAGAAGGTAGCTCCTTCAGTTCTTCAAGTGAAATTATCTCCAAGTTTGACAGTATGCAGTTGCATAACGAATGATAATCAAATAAATCTATCTTTGATCAGAGAAGATAAAGTAGAATCACGTGGGCAATCCATTCTGAGGAAACAACAGATTGTTTGCAACTTATCGGAGATTGAGACACTGAAGAAATATCTTTCACTGCTTGAATACTTTCAAATGTACCATGTCTTTACAAGAGAAAATGAAAAGACTGAAACTAACCCCTTTACCTATGCACAAGTCGCCAACCCCAGTTCAAGTGAGCCTGGACAACGAAAGTCTCCCTGATGAAATCAAGCAGGTAGTCAGCAAAGGAAACGTGGAGTCAATTGTCTACTACGCAAAGGATTGTGGCATGCAATCGAACTACAAAGTGACTTACAAGAAAGAAGACAAAGACTCTAGATATACTACATATGAATTTTTTATGGTTGAGAGAGTTACTAACAAAATAATGAGCTAACACAAAAAAACTGATGTTTTAATTCATTTTTGATCAAAAGGTCTTTTAAAATGAGTGATAAAGAAGATCAGATAGATTCCCCTGCTGGAATAGGTTTGAATGATTTAGTTTTCAATGAAGAGAATCAAGAGAGACGCTCATGGAAATTTTGTAACTCTAGACTACCACGATCAGAAGTAGTGTATTTTACTCAAATCGTAATAATACTGTTTCTTATTGGTGTGTCCTTGATCAAACTAGTATTTTTCCATCTTGATTGTGAAGTGTCAACATTTTGGTTTTCATTGCTTTCATGCACAGTTGGCTACGCGCTTCCAAATCCGAAGCTATGAACAAGATAATTTCAAGAAGCGATAGATTATTCATGGCTGTTTGTGGGCCATCATGCTGTGGTAAAACTGAGCTTATATTCCAAATGCTACTGAGAAACACTTTTTACCCAAAATTTAAATCTATTTACTACTTCTATCAACATGAGCAACCAAAGTTCACAAAAACTTGAACATTTTTTTCACAAAGTTTTCTGGATTTGAGTTCATTTCACAGCTGGAAAACTGTCTGCTTGTTTTTGACGATTCTTGCGAGGAAATTTTCAATGACAAAGAGTTTTCTAAACTCGCAACTGCTGGACGTCACAGAAATATTAGCGTCATTTACGTTAAACATAACTTATTCCAACAGAGTAAATGGTCAAGAACAATTGATCAACACAACCCACATCATTTTGTTCAAATCACCTAGAGACATACAGCAGATCACCTATATTGGCAAACAGTTAAACAACACAAGTTTTTTAAAAGAAAGCTACGAGTTAGCAACAAAATTACCCTTTGGACACTTACTCATCGACTTGGATCCAAAAACTTCGGACTCCTTGCGTTATTGTTCAAATATTGTACAACCAGGTCCAACCATTTTTTATCTACCTTCCTCCAAAGCGGTCATAACTAATTTAACAGATGAGAGAGAAAGAGTTATGTATGCTAAAGCAAATGCTCGAGCTGTCTGATAGTAATTTCAGAAAGTTCCTCAAAGAAGCACCAAATAGTTTTATAAATTTTCTGTGCGAGTGTTTGCTCAATGTAATCAAAGGCAATGTTCCAGTCAACAAACAGTTACTAGAAAATCAAGAGTTGTGTTGAGTTTTTATTGGAGTTTCAAAGTTAGTACCTGACAAGTTGCTCCAGAGACCTCTGAAATTTTCTTGAGAGCTGCTAATGCAATTTTTCATATTTTCAAAGAGAGATGGGCTGGTTGCTGGGGATACAGCTGGACTCGGATCAATCGCTGGAGTAACTGCTGGTGTTGGTGCTGAGGGCGACTCAGGTGATCGAGGTAGTCCCCATAAGTCAGCAAGATCATCGCAAGCTTGGGTAACACCTAGTTGGTTCTCAAAGAATGGAACTGTATCACAGTCGTATTTGTACAAAATTTTCTTGACCGGAGCAGGTAAATTAACTATATCGTAAGCCACAAGAAGATCCTCCAGTTTCGAGGGAGGAATAATACCACCTGACGTGATGTACGATCCTTCGATCGAATCTGATGACGGTTTATCAGGAAGTTGAGATAGAAACTTTAGAAAGATTTTTGGAATCATGCAATGTTGTTGGGTATTCCAAACATCCTTCCCATTGAATTTCTTCTGTTGTATGAGGACAATAAAATTTTCGTAAAAAGTTTGATACGCAATTGTCCGTTCCCAGGAGCCTTCGCTTTCACACAGAATATACTAAGACATTTCTAGATATTTCAGTTTTGGTGAATTTTGTATTTTTGGGAAAATCAGAAATTGAAACAAACAGTTCAAAGAATTCAAGAAATAAATGGAGCAGTTGGTTTGCTGTTATTCAATCGCAAGTAAAAAAGTGAATGAGTGGGTTACCAGAATTCGGTTCACAACTTAAAGAGTTGGAAGTTTGTACTCATGTGATTAACTTAGTAGGTAAACTGGAAAAACATAAAACTACAGAAGTTTTATTATTCTTAGTCGTGGTGGTCTTGGCATGGGTTTTATGACTGATAAAAATGTAAACACATGAAATTATTTTAGTTAGAGCTATTAAATAAGAGTTTTGCTCCATGGTTTACTGTTCAAAACCTAAGGTTACAAGTGTCTTTCATTAAACATTAGCGCTGAATGGTGAAATGATCATACATGTAATCCGTCTGACACTGTTTTATGACCCTAAGCGGACTGCTCTACGTACAATGTGTGTGAAAGAGCACATGTGGTTCTAAAACGCTAATCAGTACCATGAAACAATTATTCTCCTTAATATTCGCCCTTTACAAAACTCTTATCAGTTGAACCATTCTATTTTTAACACCATGTAAAAATTGTTGAGTTTTACTTTCACCAGGGGAGACATTACACACTATTTCCTGAAGAAGAACAGTTGAACAAATTTCAAATTTCAACAAAATCAGAATGCCATTTACAGCTGAAAAAGACGCCGAGTTTGGAGACGCTCATTTTGACGTTTCTAAGAATGAAAAACGCTTGATTCGAGTCACGCTCAAAACATATGAAAGAACAGGAACTTATATCTTTCTAAAATTATTCAAAAAGGGTGAACATGACTATGAATTTCAACAAAGAATAACCCTGACTTTGGAAGAGTTTGAAAAGTTGTCAAAGAAAAGTCCAAAAATTCGAGCGGCTGCTCAAAACTCAAATGACATTGATTCAACAACTAAACCAACCCCGGCAAAACGACCAAAGTTAAAGCAAAAAGACGACGAACACGAATTATCTGATCAAGAGTAAATTGTAAAGAAAATGGTGGAAGCTATGTACGAGCGCTCACCTGCTTACTTTAAACTATTTCAAAAAAACTTTAGGTTTTTCGTTTCAGAAGAAAAACCATCTTCAATGTTGGCCCGGAATTACGCTGTTTGCATGCATTTTGAAAACGGCTATTGTGAATTGTTACCCTCTAACCATTATCATGTGTTGTCTGATGTGTCTGACGTTTCTACGGAAATATTAAAACGAAATAAGCTTTATGCAGTTCCTTGCTTGTACACAACCTTCAAAACTTTTTTTTCAAACGGAGCTACAGTGGAGACAACTGGAGAGATTTTCGAAAAACTCAAACTAGCTGTGGATAACAATGGTTCAGCGCCGCCGACAAAAGGAGAAGCAACCAGCATTCAGAAGCGCTTACCAAATTTGAGCAGTGCCTTGAGCAAAAATTACCGTCCAAGTGGAATAGTTGGTTACAAATCTCTGGTTAATGCTGAGAAAACATTGAATCAGCAATTACAAACTGACCGGATATCAACTGAAACTCTAAAGAGATTTGAAAACATTTTGTATGGTCCTCATTCTGGTGCTTTTTGTCAAATAATGGATATTTTTGTGAGTGGCTATGGAAAGTTAGATATTGACAATGATGTTTTGTGTGTACGCTTAGTTTTTGAAGAAAAAGTTTTGAAAAAAAATTTTATTTCATCAAATCATGTTAGTAGTGTTAGAGCATCATATGAAGCGCAAAACGTATCAATTCAACATCACTCATTTTTACAATTTCTTTTCCACCAAAAAGATAATGAGCAATATAAATACAAAATAAGCCACACAACATTCATTTTGGTTTTTGAATTGGCTGGTTTCTTAGCAATTCATATACAGTTTGTATATTACCAGCAGAGGAAACAAGTCTATTGTGCAAATGTTTATATGAAGTTAGATTTTGTCCCAAGGGATCCGCAAAAATATAATCTCCGTTCCTTCGGCAAATAAGTATCCAATGTGTTCCAATTGATTGAGAAGTTGACACATTCACAATAATGAAACTGTTCTGAGATAAGTGCAGCGGAAAATTGTCAGCTGCAAACACACCATGAAATTTGTACTTCAAACGTTTACATCCTTGAACGAGGTTGTTTATTTCATCTTCATCCATCAATTTGTAAGAATATGATTTTTCGAAACTCTACGTGCAGAGTCGATAAAAATTGTACTTGCTTTTTCCCCAATTATGAAAATTTCAATATTACTGGGCAACGCGGCTGAAAACTTAAGTTCAATTGAAATTGAACAATTGGTAAGTTCAGGGTGAATAAAATCATGTGACGCCTGCTGAGTGCTGGTGAGATCAAACACCATAATAAAATGGTTAGGGTATTCAGACAAACTTATTCCATGTCCATTCTCAATATAGGCTAAATCTGACATTGTGTTGAAGTACAAGCGTTTTACGTCAGCTGTATTTATGGGGCTGTCTGCAACGGGGAGTCCATTTCGATAAATACATATCTGCTCCAGATTAAATTTACGAAAGTGAAATGGATTGAGTTGTTTGCTTCCCAAGAAAGCTTCATTTGTGTTAAGACAAATGGCAAGACGTCGAATTGGCTCCCTGCTAAAAACATCTTCTTGTTTTCAACTTTGCAAACCAGTAGAAGCCAGAAATGTTTTTGTTATAGTTTCCAAGTAAGGATAGGACGCTGGGCTTGTTAGTAAAGTTTTTTCAATGGCAGAAACGACGTCGTTCAATGTCATTTTTCTCACATACAAATTAGCTTCTATAATTTTCACTTTGTATGATTTTCCAGCATCGTCAGATATTACAACAAAATCATCTATAGATCTTCGAAAGGAAATTCGCAATGTGACTCCACTCAAAAGATGTCGATCACATGTAAAAAAATCTACTGCCACTTTTCCATAAAAAGTACATTCAGCAGATTGTCTAACCAACGTTTTTCGTCTGTTAACTTCAGTTGTTGCTATCATTCCAGGATTATCCTCGTACGAATAACCTTGGCAAGCCAACCAAGTAGCCTTTGCGTCTTTGTTGTGAGAAAATTCGGTTTCAATGAAACTTTTGTGAGCATAATTTCCATTTGCATTTGAAATTTTTAGTCCGTTGGCAGATACTGTACAGTCAGAAAAGAGTGAATGTAAAACATTATTACAAAAGTAAGGAGCGTCTGTTTTGGTTACATCTGCTGCAGCT
The DNA here is from genome assembly GCF_964194025.1 of Convolutriloba macropyga. Classification (NCBI taxonomy): domain Eukaryota; kingdom Metazoa; phylum Xenacoelomorpha; order Acoela; family Convolutidae; genus Convolutriloba; species Convolutriloba macropyga. Next base: position 52,858,572 of record NC_134476.1, read on the forward strand.
CCAGCATCATATTTTAAATCAGCTTCAGAAGCCTGAACTATCTTGCATTTGATTTCAGGAAAATTTTTTGCAGATCAATAAAATTATTTCTGTCTCCGGCAACCTCAAACTCAAGCATGGGTCCGTTAGGACTGTAAACTGGTCCTACTTTTTGACAAAAGCTCCCATCAAAAGTTACAAGAAGCGCTGGTTTTTCGAATAAATCCAAGGAACTATGTGTTGCCTCTGTTGGTAACATATTACCGATCATTCTTAACTTTGGCAAAGAACTCCGACCGACTTCTCTTGGGCTGTTTGTATTTTGAAATGACTACCTTTTTTGCTACCTTTTCTCGCTTTTGAACCTGAACGTTTAGATCGTCTACGATTCATTCATCTTTGTCTCATTCGCAGTGCCAATGAGCCTCCTGTTTGCTTTTTGACTGTATTTGATATCGTGTTTTTCAGCGCTTGTTTTGGAGATTTTTTTCTATTGACAACGTCCATTAACTCTGGTACGCTCTGTAACTGAAGTTCTTTTCCAACTCGTTTTGCTGCTGATAAAATAAATTTTCTGGCAATAGGTAGAGCGATTCTTCCGATACCACTTGCTAAAGCTCCAAAGCCGCTACCTTTTTGCCTATAGTGCCCAGAAAAATAAGGCAATGCAGATGCTTGATTGGTGTAGTATGAATCCATTGCTTTTACTCACCAAATTTTTTAAACTGTAACGTCAAAATGACTTTTCCGGTCCCTGAAAAAGGGACTAATTGACCTGTTTCGGTGCGTAGTTCTATAGAAATTGACTGAATTGTATTTGAAAGAAGTTTTTTGTAGTCCAAATTCGAAAAAACTATTCTGTGTGTTGGTTCAAGCTCGCAGACGCTACCGTTTTTCAATCGTTGTTTTGAATCAATGACTCGTAATAAAGGTGCTTTCGCATCGCCCACGTATTGATACTCAATAATGTTTTCCGCCGCACAGATCAGCTGGAAAGTCACCCATAAAAGCCTTAGTATCATCTTTTTTCATCAGTTTATTTGCAATTGTGTCCATTTTATAACCAATGTGTATTCCTCGTCCATCAGGAGTGCCCTTGAAACCAACAATGCTAAGAATTTCATCGCTTGGAAACGTAATTCCCTCGTATTTTCCAAAGACAATTTCAAATTTACCGGAACTTTTAATTTCTCTGAAAGAAAAATTTGGTAAACCAACAGTTCTTTTAATGGTAGCTAGCAACTGTGGCACAGTATCAAAAGTTCCTGGCATGAGAGCTAATCGCTCACCGTTGTATGAACGTGCTATGACATTAGCTCCAGAGCTATTCCGTTGGTGATCTTCTAAACCACTTAAACTGTAAGAAATTAGGACTCCGTTTGTGATGTGCTCTATTTTTGTTGGAAAGTTAATTTCACTCAAAGCTACTCTCCAGTCTCCCGACAGTTGTATTTCATCATTGAAAAAATTCCTGAATGAAGCCAATGTGTTTTGATCGAAGATCTCCATCGAAGCGGAGGAGATTACATGTACCGTAAATTCATCTTCAAAACGGTTACTTGCCATTTTGCACAGGCGACTCTCGCACTAATTGGAGTTCGGGTTGATAGAATTTTCCCTGAATAATTTCCTCATCGGTATCGATAAGAGAATACGTTGGAGGGTTCAATGTTGGGATAGACGAAATTTCAAAAACCTCGTCTGTGAATGACTGTTTGTAGCCCTTTTCAAACGTCTCCTCTTTTTTCAGTATTCGTACAAGATCACCGACAAAGAATTTTGCTTTTTGAGAATATGTTGTATTCGCAATCAACGATACCAGTCGCGGAACGTCTTTTTTCGTGACCTTGTTTGGAGCAAGATTGATTGTTCGATTAACTCTAGAATTGATAGTTTTAACAAATGAATCCAGTTTATTTAGATATGAATAGGTCCACTTTTCCTCTAAGTATCTGTATATTATATTTTTGAGGGAACGTATATTTCTTTCAGCAAAAGCAGACTTTTTCTCACTGAACGTACTGTATAAATGAATTCCGCGTTTATTGCAGAGGGCTTTGAAAGCACCGAGGAACTCTGTACCATCATTGACCCAAACTTTTTTAGGTTGCTTATGTTTGATCATCTTTTTGAAAGCCTCTGCAGTTTCTGTAGCATATTTTCTTTTTAGTGGTTCAACTCTGAGATATCTTGACAGACAGTCAACTGCAACAAGAAGGTATTTTACACCACTGTTGTACTTTGCAAGTTTATCAACAAATGCTAGATCTACGGACCAGATCTCATTTAGGTCGTTAACAATTACTTTAAGCCTTGGAAATCTGAGGCGACGTGAACGATATTTGGTGAAGGATGGTTTCGTTTTCAGATACATTTTTTCTTTTTTCATTGATAATTTACTCAAATTCTGCAGTCGTTTTGCGTTTCCAAATGACGCAGGTCATTTTAAACAAAGGTTATCAAGTTTCTTCATATCATCTATAGAAAGCCCAGTCTTTTCTACTCGTGTCTTCGTCTGTCTTCTTTTTGCTCTCATCGACTTTTGGCTTTGCACTTTTTTCTTTTGTCTCAGATCTTCCTCTTGGTTGTTTTTGTTGCTGTTTTTTTTTGTTTTCGAGTCGGTTGTTCTTCCTCTTCTTCGCTGTAAAACTCATCGAGAACTTTTTTTGCATGTGTATTGCAAACCAAGTGAGCTGCTATATCAAGTTCACTCAATATTTTGGAATACTTTTGCACGTCAATTTTTTTGGTAGGTTGTTGTAAATTGTACAAGAAATTTGTCACCTTCACTCCTTGAGGTTCATCTTCAATATGGAGAACATTATTCTCTTCACTAATAGAAACAGTATTGGAATCAAAAATTTTTTTCAGGATAATAGCAGCTCTTTTTGTTTTATTTTCATCCATTAATTTTAGTTCTAGCATTATTGAGTCAAACGCTGAATCCTTCCGTTTTTTCACTACAGGTTCGATTTCACTGTCATCACTCACAAATAATTCTGATTTTACGTCATCTGGATCACTTGTTCCATCACCGGTACTCCTTGTTCTTGTGATACGTCTATCAGTGCTTGTGTCAGCATCTTTATTTCCACTGCTGTGCTCAAAATTTGGATTAGATCTTTGTAGTAGCGATAACTGAGTGGCTTTTTGTTGATATATTGGATTATCAAAAATTTCTTCCTTGGTTGGATTTTTTGATATGAACATCCTCTTGGGGATCAAAACAAATTCTTCTGTATGCATTATTTGACTTTTAAGTAAAGATAGCACGAGAATGCTATTGCCTTGATAAGTTGTGATTTTTTCGTCAAAATAAATCGCTTTCTCTTCAGACTTGTTTCCTTTGATAATAACTGCTGAAATGAGTCCTCTTGATTTTTTAGTAACTGTTTGTTGACTGGAACATTGCCATTGATTACATTGAGCAAACACTCGCACAAAAAATTTATAAAACTATTTGGTGCTTCTTTGAGGAACTTTCTGAAATTACTATCAGACGGCTCGAGCATTTGCTTTAGCATACATAACTCTTTCTCTCTCATCTGTTAAATTAGTTATGACCGCTTTGGAGGAAGGTAGATAAAAAATGGTTGGACCTGGTTGTACAATATTTGAACAATAACGCAAGGAGTCCGAAGTTTTTGGATCCAAGTCGATGAGTAAGTGTCCAAAGGGTAATTTTGTTGCTAACTCGTAGCTTTCTTTTAAAAAACTTGTGTTGTTTAACTGTTTGCCAATATAGGTGATCTGCTGTATGTCTCTAGGTGATTTGAACAAAATGATGTGGGTTGTGTTGAGATCAATTGTTCTTGACCATTTACTCTGTTGGAATAAGTTATGTTTAACGTAAATGACGCTAATATTTCTGTGACGTCCAGCAGTTGCGAGTTTAGAAAACTCTTTGTCATTGAAAATTTCCCCGCAAGAATCGTCAAAAACAAGCAGACAGTTTTCCAGCTGTGAAATGAACTCAAATCCAGAAAACTTTGTGAAAAAAATGTTCAAGTTACGCTCTATAGAGCTGAACTTTGGTTGCTCATGTTGATAGAAGTAGTAAATAGATTTAAATTTTGGGTAAAAAGTGTTTCTCAGTAGCATTTGGAATATAAGCTCAGTTTTACCACAGCATGATGGCCCACAAACATCCATGAATAATCTATCGCTTGTTGAAATTATCTTGTTCATAGCTTCGGATTTGGAAGCGCGTAGCCAACTGTGCATGAAAGCAATGAAAACCAAAATGTTGACACTTCACAATCAAGATGGAAAAATACTAGTTTGATCAAAGACACACCAATAAGAAACAGTATTATTACGATTTGAGTAAAATACACTACTTCTGATCGTGGTAGTCTAGAGTTACAAAATTTCCATGAGCGTCTCTCTTGATTCTCTTCATTGAAAACTAAATCATTCAAACCTATTCCAGCAGGGGAATCTATCTGATCTTCTTTATCACTCATTTTAAAAGACCTTTTGATCAAAAATGAATTAAAACATCAGTTTTTTTGTGTTAGCTCATTATTTTGTTAGTAACTCTCTCAACCATAAAAAATTCATATGTAGTATATCTAGAGTCTTTGTCTTCTTTCTTGTAAGTCACTTTGTAGTTCGATTGCATGCCACAATCCTTTGCGTAGTAGACAATTGACTCCACGTTTCCTTTGCTGACTACCTGCTTGATTTCATCAGGGAGACTTTCGTCATCCAGGCTCACTTGAACTGGGGTTGGCGACTTGTGCATAGGTAAAGGGGTTAGTTTCAGTCTTTTCATTTTCTCTTGTAAAGACATGGTACATTTGAAAGTATTCAAGAAGTGAAAGATATTTCTTCAGTGTCTCAATCTCCGATAAGTTGCAAACAATCTGTTGTTTCCTCAGAATGGATTGCCCACGTGATTCTACTTTATCTTCTCTGACCAAAGATAGATTTATTTGATTATCATTCGTTATGCAACTGCATACTGTCAAACTTGGAGATAAATTCACTTGAAGAACTGAAGGAGCTACTTTCTCCACTCGACGGCTCATTGGCGGGGAATGTGAGCCAATAGAAATAAAACTGTGCTTTTCTTTTAGCGCAATGTCTTTTTTTTTGTTTCTCAGGCAAGTAAAGAGAGTGTAGAGCACAAGTAAAATGTTTAATTGGGGTATTAATTTCCTCAACTTTAGGGCATGAAAGGGTATCCAAATCTATCACTTCTTTCTGTAAAAGTGTTTGCAGTGATTCAGTTTTCTCTTTCCCTTTAGCATAAAACTTTCCTGAAGGAAATCGAAGTTTAATTGCAATAAAAATTTGAGATATAAACCAGTAAGGATAATTGCCACTATTCCACGACAAACCGTGTAAGAACCTACTAACCCACTCATGAGATTTTCTCTCACTAGCGGATAGTGAGTTGTAAGAAACTGGTGGAAGGAACAAGATTGTGTCTGTGTAGTTGTTTGAGCAAATCGATAACTCCTTAATTATAAAACCCGATTTCTAATTATAAAACCCGAAATCTAAGACAACAACTTCTGGCTTTAACATTCCAGCAAACTAAATAGGTTTCGTTTAAATGTTTTCACGAAGAGGCAAAACATTAATCCAGTCATGTGACCAATGTAGGCGTTTGTGATTGGACACGGTAAAACGTAAGAATAACCAGGACCTTTCTGACTGTGCTCTGCAATAAAACCCGAGGCGTCATGAAGTATTGCATGTAATCGAAGGAATTTATATGACTTAAGGTATTTGTCTAGTGAAGAGTTGTCTATACCTATAAGACCACCATATGGTCTCAACTTGAAAACAATTTCAAGGTTGATGTCTGGGTCCAAATAAAGACATGCTGCCAAAAAATATACAAACCGCTCACTGTATTCCGGATAGTCTAGTTTTATTTGATCATAAATTTCATGAATATTTTTCAAATCTACCGTGGCAATTGTTGTCATGCTGATTTGCAAATGATAAAATGAAATAATGAACTTAAGTTCGTTGCTTTTTCATATAAGAAAAAAATCAATTTAACAAAATTGTTTTTTTAGAAAGTTTTTGACTTCTATTTTTATGTAGACTATTTCAAAGAAAATAAAAGTCAACAAAAAAATCATTTTTGAGTGCCCTTTCATAGCGCAAAATCCATTTCAGACCATTTTAGGACTCCAAAAAATTTTGAAAATTTTTTTCAAAAAATTCGAAATTTTTATATGTTTCGACCCCTATACTACTTAGGTGAAAAAAGTGAAGTCAACAAAAAATCACTTTTGAGTGCTTTTTCATAGCGCAAAATCCATTTCAGACCATTTTAGGACTTTGAAAAATTTTCGAAAAAATTTTTGAAAATTTTTGAATTTTTTCTCAATCGCGCACAAAACATGAATTCAAAACCACCAAAACCCAATTCCCAAGTTTCAATTTACATGAACCATCAAAATGAAATGGAAATAGCTGAAAAGTATAGTAATTTGCCTTACACTCTGAAAAAATTACAAGATTTCACTTTTTCAGAGGAAAAATTTCTTGTAGGGGGGGGTCCGGACCCCCCCCCCCTCCCCTACAAGCACTAGGCAACTTACTATACTACTCCGGTAGCTTCATCACACTAAACACTTGAAGGACTACAAAACACGGCTAAGGACCTCTAATGAAACTTATTGCCCGCTGGGCGCTACCTGTTTATTCCGTTTTCAAGGACGAAAAGTCAAATGGGTCAGACGAAAAATCGGTCAAGCGAAAAATCGCATAGAAGACCAACAGGACTAATTTGCACAGGAAAATTTTTCATTGTGAACTTCATGAAAAAAAACTGGACAGTTATAATTTTCGTCAAATTCTATGCCCCAATCAACCAAATTTCCAACAACTGATTTCTATGTCATCTTGGGCATTCTGACTTAAAAAAATTGTCAGTTCTGCCAAATGAATAGGGCCAGCTGGCGGTGGACAGCTAACTGTAAAATTCATTTCGTCTCATCGTTCGTACTTTAGAAACAATTGTCAAAATAAAACCAAACTTTTTTCTACTTTTTAATTTTCTGTGACACATTTTTTCTTCGCTGTTTACGTACGTTCTGTTCTTTTTCTCAAATTCACATCTATTGAACTGTACGCTTTGTTTTTCAAAATTAGACAGCTATTAGGAAATATTTAGTCACAATTACTAGATTGCTGTATTGCTTTTGAAAAAATTGTTAAATTGTTTCAAATTCTATACATCGTTTATCATGTATTTATCATTAATAGCAAACACACATTACCAATCATTTTTTGAAACATCGTTAAATAAGACATCTCAAATAAACACAAATGTTTTGCGATAACAGCAATTTTGAAGCTTTAAATCTACTACCTCGAGGATGTTATCAGATTATATCCCAACTGTCGGTTAATATGAGGGTCAATGAAGTCAGCGAAAGGATCATTTAAAGCACAAACAACTCACAAGCCATGCAGAGAGAACTTACCTTTATCCTTACAATGCGCAGCTAGTTTAGGAAACTAACAACACGCACAACTTCTTTACACAGATCATAGCAGAAGGTAGGTAGAGTCATGCGCTGAAATAGAAGACGTCGTCATTCCACTACACAGTCATCTACTCCTTGAAGATATACATTCATACAGTCGCAGAGCATGCTCGCATTAAATATCATGCATATCTATAAGCTACTTGCTAATGGGTAATTGAATGACTCTTGGAGCACTGCAAAACATGAGAAAAACTATCAAATACTCTCTGTGACAGAGTCGACTACTGATGAATAATTCAATGGACAGACAAGCCACTGCTCGACTATAAAGATTACTATATTGTAGTGGTTGAATAAGGTGCGGTGGTGGTGGCCTGACCTTTCTTGGCGTCCTTCTGATTGATGAGGAGCTGGTCATCCGGGGGTGGAGGGGGCACTATCTTCTGAATGATCTCCTTGTAGTACTCATCTGAATCAACACCAGCCATTAACAAGCTCTTATACGAACCCAATATCGACAGATTTAAAACTCAATTTCCCTTTTAAAACCCTATGTTCATAATCGTATCATAAAGTATGGGTTCAGAAGAACTGCTGTGGATCTGACATAAGATTGTGTTGATTTCAGTACGTATTATTAAAAATAGATTTCGAGTTTTATGTGATTAGAGTTCACAGTTTGAGTAACCAAAATGCATAAATATTCCATAATTAATTAATTACCCTAGTCAGTTTAGACGAACCCAATCAGTGCTAAAAGTACTGTAAACAATCGAAAAGCCATTAAAAATTGTGTAACGAAACGTTGTAAAACAACTAGAATGGAAATTTTGTTTAGTTATTAAAACCATCAATTGAAAATTAACAAAATATACTTTTCTAATACCTAATACCTGACGAAAGCATCAGTAACTCTGCTAATTGCTGAGCACTGTGAGCACGTCACTTTGTAAAAATTAAGCTTCTAAAAATTTTCAGCATTTGGAAGGCCTCTGCATCCAAATGCAGAAACCTATTTTTGTTACCCCCGAATATTTGAAAACAAACAAATTTTTTGTTATAAATTGATTCATCAAGCTCAGATTGTCACGGGCAATTTTGTCTAAGTTTTATAGGGCTAATTTGCTAGGGCGCGCTAATTTCACCTATACCAATCCGTAGACATCTATCTTATCAGAAAAATGTACCATTGAATGAGAAAATTGTGGGCTTCTACATTTTGGCTTCAGATATTTGACGTAAATTAGATTGTAAGCAATTTTGCGCAAATTTTGTAAATGTACTACTACTACTTTGATGTGAGGCCAGAGTCTAACACAAACAAAATAATACTCAAATGGCTATCAAATAAACCTATCAGTGATATGATTTAAAAATAGGATACATTGCGAACTAGGACAAACTCGTCAAATTACGAAAAACGTACGAGAAAATTAGGACAGCAAAAATTGAAACGCAAGGGGAAAGAAGAAAAAAATGAAAACGCAATGCAGTTGCAGGAGAAAAAGGAGATCAGCAATGGCAAAACTGTGAAAGATTACTAGTGATAAGAACCAGGAGAACAAAAACTGTTGAAAGAATTGTGTAAGGATTGAGGCAAAAGAAGAGAATGAGAGAGATACATAGAGAGCGAGAGAGCTGAAAAAACGAGTGCAAAAAGAACATAAGAGAGTGTTTGAGAGGAACAGAGCTCAGAAGAGTTTGAAACCAAGACAAACGAACAAGTCAAATACAAGTTAACAAACAGACAAAGAAAATTATGATGGAAGAAAAAGGCGAAAATGGAGAAAACTATTACAAAAAGAGGAAAAAAAACTAAATTGAGACAGCCAGGAAGCGAAAAAGAGAAAGACGAGCAAAGATAAACAACGAACTAAAATCGTAAAAGTTATCTTAATGTTGTCATGTTTTCTGGTGAAACTAAAAATTCAACCCTTCGACAAAAAAAAACAAAATACGACCAAAAGGGAAAGCCATCGTATTTACTCAATTAACCATTGGCTCAGGACTTGGGGAAAATTATTCAATTTCGTGCATTAGTATGCAAAAACGAATAGGCATACAAACAGTTTGAGAGTCCACTCTACCCGACCCCCCCCCCCCCCCCCAAAAAAAAAAGCTTGGTGAGCATAAAAATTTTTGCTCCCAGGCGCACGTGCTATTTTTTACATAGTAAGGTGCTAGATAACAACACATAATTTGGAGCTGGGGGCATACAAACACTGGGGCCGAAACAGAACAGATTTCAGATTGATAGCCCTTATGACCTAATTAAAGACAACACCAGTCACCAAAATGCTAGTTTGAAGACATCATACGAACCATTTTGCAGTACTTGTGGATCTCCCAGTGGTCCTCTGTTGCTACTTCCACTGACACTGTCCTCTTTCTTGGGAGCAGCAGCTGTCTGTCCATCGAACACCACTTGTTCCATGTCAGTCGGCTTCTCATCTCCAGTTCTCTTCACTCTAACAAACTCATTCAACAGACACTCCATCGTCCATTGGGTCTGGTGCTCTTTGAACTCTATCGTAGCCTGTAAAACCAAAAATCGCTCAAAAATACTCAATTTACTTTATTCCCATTCAGAAGCCGTCAGTTAGTATTTAAATCAATGATTTTTGGCAAATTTCTCAGTTAGTCTTGTAGATATCATTTTTTCAACATTTTAAGCAAAGTTTTTGAGCATTTAGATTTCTTGTGATTTTTTCTAAACATGACTGGATTCCTGTGTGATCTACTAGTTTCTCATGAAATAATCTTTACCCAATGGATTTGGGGCTGGCGTTGGTTTAACGTTACGCCTGAGGAGTCTAGCCTCACTTAGTAGGGCAAAACGCGACCAACATTGCTCATTATGCCTTAAAATTATGCCTCACAAGAATGTTTCTGTCATCCCTATTCTGATACAAAATCTGCAGCGCACGGCACAGCCATCCGACCTTATCAGTTTCCCTTATCAGTTTCATCATACAACTTTCCTTGATTTCATACAAGGTCATATATGAACCCCGTTAATCAAACAAGGTCGTATATGATTTGTATGGATTCCTGGTAATCATACAAGTTTCATACAAAAAAATAAATTAGTTGTAAACAACTCCAATCGTAGCAGCTACCACGCCCAATAAGTAAAAATACAAAAGAGTCACCCAAACGACTAGTTGAGTTTGATTTTTCACGGTAACCTATTACTGCAAACTTTGAGAAATTTGAGAAAGCCCAACAATCGGGGTACTCCTGTTCTCAGACAATTTTTCTGAAACTAACCAGCGAACTGAACGCGCATAGGCGCGTTTTGTTGGTACTGAGCCATTCAACTTCAGCTATTTAGTTGTATCCTCAGATGAGCCTTGTCAAAATCAGCCGATTTCAGGAACAAATATCCCGCAGAGTGAACCGATTTTCGACCTGTTTGTTGATTTGTACTCAGCTTGAGCCGTACTTTGATCCCCGTAAAGGATTTTTTCTTTCAGCCGTTTTTTGAGAAAATGGTCTCCACATAAACGTTCATTTTGACTATTTAGTGACTGGTACGTTTCGCGTTTCTACTTGTAAAAGTGTCACAGTTAGTGAATTTGGCTGTCACCATTGCTTTGTTCAACTGCATTTATGATGGGGGAAACTCCCCAATATATTTTGTATAGGGTTTTCTGGGTTTTAGGGGGTTAATTTTGTGTCCGCAGATTTCCCTCCAATCCCCCTTATTATGCGCTTGTAATTATGAAATCTGCATGGAAAATTGTAACTATTGCATCAGGGCTTCAGGGGTTCAATTTTGGCTCTGCATGTGGTCCTCAACACCCTGATTACGGGCATGTAATTAGGTAATGTGATTGAAAAAAATGCAGAATATTTTGCCCCAAAAGATGCAGCTATTTGCCCCATGAGGTAAACTCCCATCCCTGTCCCGTTGAGACGCCTCTGACTCGACCCCCCCCCCCCACCCACTGGTGTTCTTGTGCACCTCATGATGGGGACGAACGAGATAGGTACTGGAGGTACACATCGGTTATTGTATGCGTACGAATGTTTGTGTGAATAATGGCAAGGCAATGTTCCCGTAGAACGTGGCGGGTACGAACCGGTTTACCTTATGCCGAAAATTTTCCTTTTTGATTACTTATATATGTCAATTGCAAAATGGATGGATTGCTGCAACGTAGATCGATTGGAATGGCAGCAGACTCTCTTTTTCTTCGAGCACATTCCTAGTGGGATAAAAACTAGGAAGAGGTGAAGAAAGTGCGATCAATTATGGACATTATTTAAATCAGCTTCGGGTTCTTGACATTATTGTCTTCCTAGAGTACACGATACAACCGGATGGAACGGTACCCCAGGAGAATCAACGTTGGCTGATCTCGTTCACGCAATCAAATTTTATGTGATTGAGCAAAATTGCAGGGGCTTCAGTTTCTCACTTGCCACTTAATTTAGAGAGAATGAATGTTCTCGATACCAATTTGGCTAACCAGCGACTTCTGAAAAATTTCTAAAAGAAGCACATTGTTCTTAATGGTTTTACGTATTCCATGTTGAGAGCTGGCGTCCATCTACGGAATTACGATGAATTCTGGGATACGCTAGGGTGGAAGATTGTGCACCGTGTACGCGATCCAATTTGAATGAGTTCTTCGAGTGCTCGTGCTCTCGTGAAAGAAAATAGCTTCTTTGCATTTACTTTAGGACTGATTGTGGACCACAAATTTTTATCCCATTACCTTGTGTTGTCATCATTTGTATATCGAGTCAAATTTACGTTTGATCGCCAGCTGCTTTTGAAATTCATTTTAGTTGTAGAGCCAATCTTGGCATATTTAACTTAAATAGGTTAAAATTTGGTTAAAACTAATATTCTAATCACTAATAATTATTTCTGATGCTTTTTCTGTCCATGACTAGCTGAATAGGTATCTATAGACCGACCCAAACGAAATCTGAGCTGCCAATAACTTTTCATTTTGTAGGTCCAAATTGGTTTTATAGTGACGCCTTTTGTCTTATGTTGTTCTATCTGCTGTTTAGCTTCACTTCGGACTTGACTCTATATTGCTTCTGGTCAATTGAAATAATATGTGCTATCATTACACAGTTGTGCTTTAGGCAAGAGGCCATTTTATTGGTATAGAAGTTTTTGGCTGTGTCGATTTCCAGGACGACCTAGAGTCACATTACATTTATTAGTTTCTGATGACTTTTTGACCAATATTTTGTTTGATATTCTTGTGGAAACGGAACCATACGAAATCTGAGCTGTCATTTTTTTGTTTTGGCTCAACTTGACTCAAAGCTTCAGTCACCTCTAAATGGACTTTAAATCGGACCTGATCCACTGACACCCTGAAAAGTATCATTCTCATTAGGTTAACGGTTTGCACAAGGCCATAATGTTAGTTGAAATTGTTTCTTTTAACTAGTTAAAACAGTTCGAGTTTTTCACCTTTTTATGGTCAAAGGCAAGACTCCCTTACTACCAATCACTTTTAGGATCTCACTGTTTAACCCACAAGAACCACTAAAGGTCAATCATCGCAAAACGAGGACCTCATGAACCCTGCAAGAAGATTGCGTTGGATGTTTGCAAACAAGGGAGATCTGAATCCCATCATTATTGTGTTATCCCACGTAACGTGGCCAACCGGCATGACCACATGACAGAGTCATTCTAGAAATGTTACCTCCTAAGACATTCACGGTGCGATAGGTTTTGTTCACAACAAAATACAAGAAGTAGGAGGCGCTATGAGCGATGTAAGTCTCCACGAAGTTTTTTCCAATAATCCGCCCTCTTCCCAGGTTGAAAAGCAGCCAGTTGCAGCTATTTTGAGTCAAAGATTGATTGGTTCCAAGCGAGCTAGTTCTCAACCCAAAAAATAGAAAGCTAAGAAAGCGATTAAAGTCGTCTTCCAAAGACTTTTACGAACTTGTAGTGTCTTTCAGTCAAGCCAAACCGAAGAAATTAATGAATTAAGAAATTCTCCATCTTATGGGTAGAAAAATGAGACGATTCATTGCATCTCACGAAGAGCAAGCACGGAAAATTTTGTTTCCGTACCGCTTAATCGTTTCCGTACCGCTTACAGAGTTGCTTCGAGAATAATCGTTTCTGTACCGCTTTACTGAGTTGCTTCGAAAGCCGACAGGTGACGAAAATCTGCAACCAGTTGTGCCGCAAACATCGGAAACCCTGATGTTCAACTCACTGGATCTTATGACTTTGAAACCTATCGGCGGACCGCTTTTCTTCGAACGATTGCTGGCAGGACCTTTCTTGGCGCTGAAAGTGCCTGCGAAATGATAACCTGAAGGCTGGTCGAGGTCAGCAAGAACATTTGTAGAAAGGCAGCAGATGCAGCAAAAGAGTCATTGTTCAAAGAATGGGTGTCACATAGAGAGACAAGTCCTGGCAAACAATTCAAAGAATTTTCATTGACTGAAGAAAAAAACTAGACCTAGAAAAGGCAATGATTGGATTAGGAAGCCCATTTAGCAAAAAAATCCTAGCAAATTTTTGTTCAAACACCATTTTTTCGCTATACTTTAAAATTAGCGCAAAAAAAATTCCACGCCGCAAAACTACTCGCCGTTTCGCTCCACTTCATTTTTCGGCGTCCATCATTTCATTTTGGATTCGAAAATCATGAAAATGTGTGAACAGATCTTAAAAAGAAAACATAGCCGGAAAAAATCCGGAAATGACTCGAAGAAAATTGCCCAAACTTATGACTAAACAACTAGAACAACTATAGTGAAACCTAAACCTCCACAATGGCCATAAAAATTAAGGAAGAACAGAAACGGCATTCAAAAACAAATTGAACAAAAAGAAACTATAAAAACTTAATGAGGTTTTGTTAATAGTACAAGGAAACATAGAGCCGAATAAGGATCCTCTGCAATTACAGTAATGAAAAGCTTGAAAAACAATGGGCATGTCATAATAGGGTAAGAAACTTGTCTAAGATTAAGAAAAAAGAAAAACTGCAAAAAAAAAAGAGAAATGGTTTAAAATTTCTCAATTTTTCTGTAATTTTTTCTAAGAAAAAAATGATTTATACCAACAAAACTTTTATCAACGGGTATCTGAAAATTCCATTAGTAATAAGCTTCTATTCAAATCTCACTTAGAGCAGTTAAACAAAAAAACGTGAGAAAATCATTAAATTTCGGCTAAAAATCAGCAAAACTGATCAAAAACCTCCAAATTAGCATTAAAAATCAAATTAACCACTTGAAACCTTCTATCCCTATCAAAACAAGCCTGAAACTAAAACAATATCATAATCAAACCTCATAACTATCAATAGTTGCAACAAACTGCTTTTGAAAGCCGCAAGTGAACAAAGAAAGTGCGCTCGCTTGAAGAAAATTTCTTTCACACATCAATTTCTCGCTCTCTCAAAAACAGCGGTATGAACAAAAACCACTCTATTTTCACTCGAATCTTCATTTAGCGTCCGAGTCTTTCAAAACCAATAAATAGCTTTTGCGAGGTTTAAACAAAGGCAGCGCTTCATTATTAGAACACACGTATTGCCTTTTAAAACTATTCGTCCAGAAAATGAAACAGAAAAGAATATCAAAAACAGAATTCAAATTGCCGCACATAAAAAAATCTTAACAAACGAAAACTCTTTCATGCTATCACTTACACCACTCTATCACTAACACTTTAACAAGCACTTTGGAAGTAGCGCATTTTAACTACTCGATTTTCGTTCCTCTTAACTCCAGTGAGACTAAAAACATCCGACTAACGTCAGGCGAATTGCTCACAAACGACCGGCGAGCGGTTGGCTTCGTCAGTAGCTAGCCACGGCTAGTGAAACTAGCTTTAGAATAATTGAGGGGGCGTAAAGTGATGGCAGCGGGTGTGCAAAACAGGATTGGGTGACTGATGTGGGGGCGGTGGATGGGTGGGTGGGTTAAGGAATCAATTTCTAAGAACCGCACTTCACACCATAAGAATAAGTCTCCGAAACAGTTTCTGTTAACCGCATATTGAAGACTATTGAGCTGACCATCGATGATGACATTAAGACACATAACAGCAGCTGAAGTGCGGCATCAACAAAGGGAGGAGAGAGAGAGAGAGAGAGAGAGATATAGTTAGTGTGAGAGAGGGAGATATATAAATCGTGAACAAGAAAGACCAGGAAAGAAACCCTAACTGACAGAGAGAGAAAGAGATACGGATATTTTTCATGATGGGATTCGACTCTGCAACTTGTAGTTTTCTAGCCTTGTTAGTAAACAAATCATATAGAAAAAACTGAAAGAAAAAATTAAAAGGTTTCAGTTTTGCAGTTATTTCAAAACAATTCTTTGTCTCAAAAGTTCTGTCAATTAACCCATCTCCGAGACTTGAAAAGTTCTTTTGGCCAGTAATTGTCGTTAAACTCAGAAAAGGAAAACAATAGCAAACTTTAACAAAATCTTCCTAAAAATCAAGATAATAAAATCTTCAAAACAAATTTGTTTTCTGAAGAGACTATCCATTATCCCTATTTCAAGCTCTAAATAGTTTTGACTGGCTCATAAAGATCCATAAAATTGGAACACGGTAACAATTTTCGGAAAATTCGAAAAAGTTAAATTTTTCAAAAAATTGCTAAAGCTAGAGTCATTAACATATTGATAACCATTCCATTAAATCTAGCAACTATGAGAGAGCTTATTATCATACCTTGGTGTGGTTCCCTAGGACCCTGGTGCCGGAAAAAAATCAAAGATTAAAAACTTGAAAAAACTGCGAATAAATTTATTTTTTGAAAATTGATGATATTACAATCTTCAAAATCATTCCATTACAACTAGAAGCTATGCAGTAGCCTATAATCAAACCCTAGAGGAGTTTCCGCGGCTCTTGAGGCCAGACAAACAAAAAATGACAAAAAAAATTAAAAATCTAAAAAAAAATTTATAAGAAAAAAATTGCTAAAACTTGTGATATTAAAAAGTTGAAAAATAATTCATGACAAATAAAAATTTTCCAGTAACTTATTATCAAACCCTAACGGAGGTCTTCTGACCCTTGAGGCTCAAAAAACTTGAATAATTACTATAAATGTCAAAAATGGAACAAAAATGGCAAAAATTGTCAAAAAAATCCTATAAGTCGTGATGTTGAAATCTTGCAAGACATTCAATTACATCTAAAAAGTATACAGTAACCTACTTTCAAACACTAGAGGAGGTTCCTTGGCTCTTGAGGCTTAAGAAACCTAAAAACCGACAAAAAAAATTTTAAATAACTTGAAAAGCCAGTTTTATCAAAAAATTGCCAAAATTTGTGACATTAAAAAGTTGAAAAACTATTCCATGGCCAACAAAAATTTGTCAGTACCTTATTTTCAACTCTCTTAGGATGTTTTCTGGCCCCTGGGTCTGGAGAGGCTTGAATAAGGAAAACTTTCAAAAAAAATTTGAAAAAATTGCACTTTTTGTCAAAAAAAACGCTAAAATTCGTGATGTTAAATGTTGAGAGCATTCCATTACCACTGGAAACTATGCAGTAACAATTTATTAAAACCTGTAGGAGGTTCATTGACACCTAGAGCGAATTAAAATCAAGAAATGTCAAAAAAAATCCAAAAAGCTTGAAAAAAATTGTAAAATAGTAAAATTTTGCGTGTTTTTAACGAGCGGTTGTTCGTCAGTAGCTAGAAACAAGTGGAGGGGAGGGGGGTGCTCCGAGGGCTGGGGCGGGGGGGGGGGGCAAGAGTGGGTGGGGGTGGGGTAACAGCCCGCAGGGGGCAATAGTGGGGGGGGGGGTCAACAGTGGAGGGGTCTTCAACCTCTAAGAACCGCCCTTCACGCCATAAGTTTAAATCTCCAAAACAATTTGAGCTGCAACAGATTGAAAGGCTCTAAGAACACTTAATGCCCGCTGGGCGCTACCATTCAAGGCACAAAATGGATAGATTGAAAACATGACAGTGGCAGCATACCAATAAACTATCACAATCCGACTACAAATAAAAACCTAGCTGACAGACTGTCGGATATTAGCCGCGATATAGAACTTTGATAATCCTTGTTTAGAAAGATCACGGAGACAAATGACAACACAAATTTCGAACGCAAATATATTTCATGTAATATAGCCTTGCAGACATCAAGTTTCAATGACCTCTATTAAAGTTCAATAAAATTTTAATTTTCAATTAAGATTTAAAAAGTGAGTGCAAAGTTACATTCTTGAGCGAGTTCAGCATAGTATGATAAAAAAAGACGTTTGAACTAAAAACCCATACGAAGAGAGTAATAATCGACGTCGTGCACATAGGACCAGAAAATCACACAAAAACAACCCAGGAAAACAGTCGCTCTGCAACTTCTTGCCGCTTGATCAGAAGGTCAAAACAAAAATAAGAGGACGAGCAATTAAAAATATAGTAGAAAGATTGACAGAAAATAGCCGCAATAACTTCGCAGATCTGCAATCTCAAAAAAAGGCGACGCAAAAAGAAACTTTTCATTAAATGATGAGATGTTATATTTTATTATGAATATGTATGTAACTTATTGCTGTTTCTATTAGCTGCTTTTAAATAATCTTCAAATAGAATGACACACACTCACTTGGCCTTATCTCTTTTGGTACGAATTTTAAAAAAATCAATTTCAGAGTGAAGAAGTCATTTTTGAGAGTAAGGTAAGTCACCTGTGACCAAAAGTTTAATCACGCGAATGAGCAAGAAAACTCGCTCCACTAAGAGTAAAAAATGACGCCACGCATGCAACTCAGTAGAAAATGCATGAACGAATGAAAAAAATAGCAGATTTGAAGTGCTTGTGACGCCCTATGGTTGTAACAAAAAATCTTGACGACGAAAAAAAACCAAGAGAAGGCCAATAATAGCCCCAGCTATCGCTGTGCGGCTATTAAAAAACGACAAATAAAAAAAGTCCTGAAACAGAATCGAAAGAGCTGAAAAAAAGATCAACCTAACATCAGTAATTGCAAAGAAAAACCATATAACTAAATATATGACAACGCATGCACGAAAACGACGTGCACGAAAACTAAGTATATGACAACGCATGCACGAAAACGACAGAAATAGAAACTCAGATAAAAATAACGAGACACCAAAGAATCCAAAATACGGCTCGTTAAAAATTTACACAAATCTGGCGGAAAACCACTGGTCTGAAGGCTCAGGAAAACTAATGAGAAACCAGTTTAAAAAATACAGTAAAAATACAGAAATGAGAAATCTGTTAAAATGTTAAAATTTTAACAAGATGACACCAAATTGATTGAAAAATAACCTTATTATTGAAGTCCTGACAACATCACATAATTCAACTTTGAGAAAGAATATAACATCTTTATTATTTCCAACGAGAAGCAAAAAGACAAAAGTTACAACAGCTGAAGGCCAGATTCAAAAACTCAAGAAGTATTCAAAAAATTACATCCAAATCAATAAAAGTTTTAGCAATAATTTAAACACCGGTAAAATTTCCAATTTTCTAAGAAAACAAATGGGTCGAATAATAAATACCAAAAATATTAAGTGGCTGCATTAGATAGGTTCACTTCCTCTCCATTAGAAAGCCAATTGGAACTGCCATTAATGACAATGAATATCAAGACAGCAATAAGAACAACAATAAGGCAAAACAATCTCACCAACTGACAGGGCACAGACTGTGCACAGTAGAAAATCAATACTTCACAAAATTTCTAGGATTTTTTTAAAAAAATGTTTCAAAAGAAAACCAATGAGAGCTGTCTTAAAAAATTAAAACTTTTTGACAAGACAGCGAAAACGAAAGCAAATACTGACAAAAATCAACAAATTAATTACATGTTTTGAACACAAGTAGCGTTGAATTCGCAAAATTCAAAGAATATAAACAGTCAAACTTTTCGCCTAATGAGAAAGACGCTGGCTGCGTCTGTGATCAACGACACTGTGATCAAGTCATGCAACAACAAAAAAAATACCGGCAAATCTGACAAATTCACTATTATCTGACAAAAACAAGTAATGCTTAAAACACTATCTATGAACCGAGACCAGTAAACACTTTCACTATTGTCTAAAGAAACTTGTCAATAATTATACTATGTGACGAAAAAATGAAAACAATAAATACGGGCGAAAATGGACGATTCGCTAATATATATCTTTGATACCATATGGTTGTAAAACCATGAAAACAGTTAGCTGTCCATGAAAAGATGCAAACATCTAGACAGCAAAAGAACACATGCAAAAATAATAATAGCAGTTGTGAAGAAATATCATTAGAAACATAAATAAAATTGACGCTTGTGAAAAAATAACTCAAAAACCAAAATTTTATTCAACCATCAAATTCTCACTCCTATTTTCAAGCAATTTAAAAAAATTCTCATCCTTGAGCAGTTTTTTGGCTCCCTGAACTGCATAAGCTTGCTATATCATAACTCAAATGTGGCTACAAAGCCTGAATAATTCCGAAAGACTCGACGTAGATAGCTTACTACAATTTTTGAGGTAACGGAATAAGAACTTGATATCTTGAAGACGCAACGAGGTCAAGACGAATGCAAGAGGTCAATATAAACTGGTCAAGACGAATGAAAGACTTCGAGAAAACACTACAACTGTATTTTTTAAACATTGAATCAACACTGTTCATTCGTGCGGATTTTAGAACTTAAGTAACAAACTTTAAACTTATATTGGTATGCAAAGATCATCTATTCGATGAACATAACTATATACTGAAGAAAAAAATCTTCAAATCTTTAAAACATTTCGAAATCTTATGTATTTAAGTAACTTATTACATACAGTAAACTAACAACTTAAACAACATCCACCGTAAATTTGCACCTTCGAAGTTACTGATTTCTCCTAGACGGTCCAAAAACAGAAGTGAAACAAATACTGAACAGATATAACAAAACAAGGAAAATTACTTAAAAAAACAAATGAAATTATCGTGTAGGTTAAATACATTTATACCAATAAAATACCCGGAGAAAATAACATCTCCAAAAAAGGCCCAAAGATATCCTGCAATTTATCCTAAATTCAGAGAAAAAGCAAAAATTAAAACATACCCGGCAGATTGCCGGAAGATAGCCGCCGTTGATTCCAATAAGCATGATTGGAATTGAAAGAATTGAAGATATCGAAAAAAAAAGATTTTTGTACAAAAGCATTTTTTAAGTCCGATTTGTATTGTGGCATTTTGTAGTTCAACATACTTCTGTTTCTTAGAGAGAGGCTACAGGGGCTACTGTCAAGACCAATAAGCATAAGAGATGGTAACTAAAACTTAGGAACGACGTTCAAATATCGGGCATCTAAAATTGGGCTTTATGGGTTTATCCCGTTTCTATTTCAATTTTTTTATTCAATTTTTTATTCTGACTCTCTTCATTTTGAATTGCTTTGCTGAGCAACTGATGTTCAAATTCACTTTTAGCAGACTGAGAGAAGAGAGAAACTAGCCTAGAGAAGTCAAAAAGATTTCACGCAAAATGCTGAAAAAGCGGCAAAATGGTAAAGCGAAAAAGTTTGACGAAGTAAAAAAAAAATTAGGAGCGCTATAATAGGCGGCTGAGAAGATGAGGGCGGCTATTAAAAATCAAAACACAATTGGAAGCAAACCGAGTCAAGTTTGCCACATTTCTGTCATAAAAATTAAAACATACCCGGCAGATTGCCGGAAGATAGCCGCCGTTGATTCCAATAAGCATGATTGGGATTGAAAGAATTGAAGATATCGAAAAAAAAAGATTTTGGTACAAAAGCATTTTTTAAGTCCGATTTGTTTTGTGGCATTTTGTAGTTCAATATACTTCTGTTTCTTAGAGAGAGGCTACAGGGGCTACTGTCAAGACCAATAAGCATAAGAGATGGTAACTAAAACTTAGGAACGACGTTCAAATATCGGGCATCTAAAATTGGGCTTTATGGGTTTATCCCGTTTCTATTTCAATTTTTTTATTCAATTTTTTATTCTGACTCTGTTAATTTTGAATTGCTTTGCTGAGCAACTGATGTTCAAATTCACTTTTAGCAGAATGAGAGAAGAGAGAAACTAGCCTAGAGAAGTCAAAAAGATTTCACGCAAAATGCTGAAAAAGCGGCAAAATGGTAAAGCGAAAAAGTTTGACGAAGTAAAAAAAAATTAGGAGCGCTATAATAGGCGGCTGAGAAGATGAGGGCGGCTATTAAAAATCAAAACACAATTGGAAGCAAACCGAGTCAAGTTTGCCACATTTCTGTCATAAAAATTAAACATACCCGGCAGATTGCCGGAAAATAGCCGCCGTTGATTCCAATAAGCATGATTGGGATTGAAATAACAAGATATTGAAAAAAAAGATTTTTGTAAAAAAACATCTTTTTAAGTCCGATTTATTTTGATGGCATTTCGAGGTTGAACATACTTCTGTTTTAGAGAGAGGCTACAGGGGCTACCATCAATAACAATAAGCATTAGAGATGGTAAATAACACTTATAGGAACGACGTTCAAATAGCGGGCAGCTAAAATTGGGCTTTATGGGTTTATCCCGTTTCTATTTCAATTTTTTTATTCAATTTTTTATTCTGACTCTGTTCTTTTTGAATTGCTTTGCTGAGCAACTGATGTTCAAATTCACTTTTAGCAGAATTAGAGGAGAGAAACTAGCCTAGAGAAGTCAAAAAGATTTCACGCAAAATGTTTAAAAGGCGGCAAAATGAGGTAAAGCGAAACATTTTTTTATTCGACGAAGTAAAAAAAAATAGGAGCGCTATGATAGCCGGCTGAGAAGATGAGGGCAGCTATTAATTACTTAGCAACTAAATATCTCAAGAATACCATCAATTGGAACAATTTAAATTTAGAAAAAAATCCAAAACCAGTAAATTTTTGCTCAAAGTTTTGTAATTTTTGTTCAGTTTATGATGCTAAAAACACAACAAAAGAACCACCATCCAAGAACCTCAGCAAAAAACATTCAAAAAATATGCTGGCCGCTCTAATTCGTTGGGATACATATACAAAATGTGTTTATAAAATCAACATAACAGTTAAAAACGGGAAAATTTATCACAAAACCTGAACTAACTAACGAAAACACTCAGAACGTCTAAAAAACACTTGACTTGAACATGATACCACAACCTAGTAAAATCATTTCCATTCAAAAAATGATCGTAAACTAAAGAAAACTGCTCTGCTAAAATGCTGCACGTGATCAGCTGTTAAAATTCGTACGTAAAAACTCTTAGCATTTTTACGTGTGGCATTGACTTTTACTTACTGATTCAGATACACTCAAAAACTATCAAATACGAAGAAGCTTCAACAATACTCCTCCTCGAGTCGAAAAGAGTGCCCCAATACAATCTAAATCGTTTGGATTGTAAAAAAAAACCAAGACGAGACCAACAATAACCCCGCTATTGCTTCGCGGCTATTAAAAATCAATGACTAGCCTGGTAGTCATATGAGAGTCCCTCTTCTATCACATCGATGTACTGGTCCAAGTAACTCTTCATGTTCTCCAAGTGGCTGCTCTCCAACTCTTGGAACTTCTAAAAGAACAAGCCAACCAGAATTAATTCTTAAATTCTAAAGTTGATAGCTTAATAAGTACCAAAATCAATACACTAAAAGTACTTACATCTGTAGCAGTAGAAAATTTTTCTACAAAGACATCTTTGCTCTTCCCATATCGATCAATCACATTCCTGTATTCGTCCACTAAAATGAACATGAACGCAATATGTTCAATTGTCTGTTCAAATAACTTCGACGACAATGTCACGTCTTAATTTAACTAATTGTAGTTTTGGCAGTCCACTATTATTGGAGGAAAGGCTTTGAAATCAAGTTTGGCATTTGAATCAAGTTTGGCTTTGAAATCAAGTTTGGAGGTTCAACAATTCATAACAATGAAAGAAATATAAAACAACTTGACATGGAGCTTGCTCAGCGGTGTATGTATGTCAAGTTGTCTTATATTTCTTTTATTGTTATGAATTTTTGAAACTCCGTGTACAAACTAGATTTTAAAGCCTTTTAACACCCAACAAAATGCTGCAACATTCTCATTGCATAGAAATTAAATACATAACTCTAAGTCAATGGCTCATCAGCTTGACATATATTCTGCGACACTATTTTGCTTGTTTAATTTGGTAGTTATAATTACTAACTTGTTCTTCTGACGACGGTGTCTGCTTTGTCAAACTCCCGACTGCCACTGCTTTTGGAAGATGTCTTCGCCAGCTTCTCTCGTTCAAAACATTTAGCAATGTACTTCTCTTCCGACTAAAAAATCACCAAGTGCCAGCTGCTAACTGATTAACTTCAATCCAGGAAGCACACTTTTGTAAATTTTACTGATAAGTAAAGTTTACAAAAGTGATAAGTAAAGTTTTCAATACCTTGTAAACTTCTTCTGTGAGCCGGTTGATGTTTTTGACAGCCTCGTGAGTGGAAGATAATGAGTCCAGCGTCTAAACAGAAACAGGCAAATTAGGCAAGTATTTAAAGCACTTTTCAGCATTCAATTGTTCCGTTCAAGGAAGTATTTTTTCATTTAATTCATATAATTCACACAATTCATATAATCAAAACCCTCAACGAAACTAAGGTATTCAAACAAGTTCGGCGCCGACCTCAGTTCTAAAGAAACCCGAAATAGAAATTAGTTATGCTTTACAAGTCCAATGACTGACCGTGACAAGTACATAAAGCAGCTGATCATTCGCTAGTTAAATGGTTTTCTACGCTCATTTGTAGCGCATTCAGTAGAATGCATCTGAAACTAATATAAGCAGAATTGTCAAATCAATGTAGCCAACTACCAACATAACCGACAATCGTCGGACAAGTATCTCTCAAACGAAAGTCTCAGTCTCAATTCTGTTAGCGAGCCAACTAGAAGCTTCAAATGCTGATATTAGAGCTTATTATAGACCACTGCGTAAATTAAAAAAGAAACGATTTTATCAAATTTTATTCCATTTTTAAAAAGTTGCTCAATTAGGTTCAGTAGCTTCAATGTGATCAAGGAGAAATTCAGATTACGCAAAACGCAAGAAGTCAAGGCCAACAACGCCTACTGTAACGTTAGTTGGGTGAAGCAAAAAATTTGCATCAAAAGCACATCCTAAAAGGAAAAACAACCTGAAAGATGTCAGGCAGAAGGCAATACAGAAAAACGATTAAACAAGGCTGTAAAACGCCAGAAGAACAATTCACAAAGGTTTATTTCCAATTTGACAAGCAGTTTGACAGCATTTTTTTCGTTTGAACCATTTGAACCTTTTAAATAAACAGCTGGCTTTGGGAAAAAAAGTACGTCAATGACATGAAATGGAATCAGTAGTAAGACACACAATTATATAAACATAAACCGAATTACGTCGGAAGAACTGCTCCCGGACGACAGGTGGGGGGGGGGCAATTTAAGTAGGGGGTGCAGCTTAAAATTGTTTTATGGGTGCAAACAAGCGCGGACTCCACATGGCTTTAAGCCCCGGACCTCCACGATGCCAGTCAACATCTTAACCACTACGCTACAATGTCTCAGATTCCAATATACTCACAATCGGTTATCAACAAACTTTCGTTCAGGAAGAGAGCAACGTAGGTCACTCAAAAAGGAAAAAAAGCCTCGAGTCACTCAAGAAGTCGATGTTCTAGAAAAAGCAAAAACGGTCGCAAAAATTTTGCTCAACAAAGACAACAACAAAACAATTGCCTCAAACAAATAACAAGAGGATTAATCAAGTACTAAGTTAAGACATACCGAGCATATAATTTCAAATTTTCAGAGCAGCTCAAGCGTAAGAAGAAAGTTGGCGAAAAGAATAAATTTGTTCGTTTAATGAAAACAAACCAATATCATTTAGCTATTAAGAGCCCCACTGATATTACTCCGGGACAAATGTTTTCTTTAGTTGCTTGATTAACCAAAGCAAAACCAGAGTAAAATATGCAAATTAGGACAAATCAAAAACCTTCAAGTAAAATTAAAAGAACCTCGAGAATTATCAAATCTAGTGACGATCTCCTAAGCAACGCCGAGTCCCATCAGCCATGTTCCTATCAAGGTGCGGTACAAATACTCAAAACTTTACTCATAAACTGAGTGCAATGAAGGTCCACATACAGAAGTCGACCAAACAGTTCTGGAAAGAATAAACCGTTGGAACTGAGAAATCAAAAAAAAATTTTGGAGATTATCAAGCGGGCAAAACTGTTTTTCCAGGGCCATTATGGCAGAGCAGCAGAAGTTTTGCCTTCCGAAGCTTTTGCGCCGGTAGCCAGGCACCTCTTAAAGCTCTGAAAACATGCTTCCCACAGAATTAAGACTAGTGTAGTTCAAACTTTTGCAGTGTACCGGATCACATCAATCGCAAAATGCTTTGAAAGCACTGACTAAATTAGTTTGCATAGGTTGCGAATTTGTTTCACAAGCTCTATGCAGTGCATCACCATCAGCATGGTTGCAAAAGAAGCGCGCTATTTGTCCTATTGCAGTGGGGGAAGTCTTGAGGATGCGAATAGCCAAAAGCGTAATGCTGAAAACAGTTACTAATTCAAGACCTGACACTGCAGCTTTTACTTAACACAGCCAGTCATTTTCATGACACATTATCAGTAAAAGCAGAGTCCTACAAGGCAACACGCACGCTACTTTTTTGTTTTATACTCGGAATCATTACAGAGAAAACTCAGGAATCGTCTCCAGAAGACCTCGTCAAATCATGGAACCTTTCATGCGAGCTTGGACCCGATCGCGGCCTCTACCTAATGCCCACTAATGTGAACTGCAGTCTACATTGGACTTAGGCAAACTTGACAAAAGAAAACAAAATGATACTTCCCGACTTGAGGTTGTCAAAACTGCAATCGGATCCCCAGAGTGTGTCTGAAAGAAACTTAACAAAATGAGAGGGAAAAATGGTACCAGCTAAAATATGAACTACCTCGACGACCCTCAGTGATCCTTCAGTATCTTACGCGACAGCATTCGGGCTCCCAAAATTGTGTATGTACTCCATGCGCTACAAAAGTCCACCAATCCAGTTATTAAATCGTTAAAAGAATTTGATGCACAAAAGCACGAGAACCTTGAGAACATCCTTGGTGGTTCTTCTACAAGAATCTTGAACAAAAGCACCCTACCCATAATCCTATCAGTTTTGGGTGTTCTCCAACGCCAAGACAAGTATAAAGAAGCATACGTTGGTTGTGTTTTGTCCTCTGAAGACTTCTTTCGCTGTCTCTTTAACTTCTCTCAACGTCTGTCTACAAGCTGGAGAATGGTTGTCAGCTCCTCATTCAAGCTCTGGGGCTTCATACGGCACCAAATGAGTTGCTGGTGCAAAAACGATATGAGCAACAGCTTTCTAGTTTGCTGTTTTACAATACTTACTCGCCCAACCGCAGGGGAGATTGTTTGAATCATTGTCACCTGATGAGTGGAGATATTTATAACCTTTGAGCGGGGCGTTTATATATATTTATAACTAATGAGCGGGGCGTGAAAATACTTGAACATTGAAGTACAATACAACCAACAGAAATCGAAAAAACGAAGTTATACAATACTCAGTCGTGAATTGATATTTCGGAGAGAAGTCAATCGTATCTAAGGTCAATATATAACATGAATGGGCTGCATGAAAAGTATTTAAAACTCTTTAAAAACTCAATAATCCCTAACGAACTGTTACTCGTTCTTTTCATCTGAGTGACCAAAATTTTGACAACAAAGCTGATGTTTTTTTGATGCCTCAGCATTTTAAGTCATTAATGACAGGCATCATCAGTTTTCTTAAACAGCATCATTGAATGTTTTGCAAATAATTGAGTCCCATAATGGGTAGCTTTCATGATTTGAAGCAAATTTGCTGCGAAGTTTGACTTTTTCAAATTTTCTGTGCAATCATTTACGAGTACAATTCACAGCATATACTGGTCAAAGGTTTCAGCTAATAGTGAATGGATTAATTGCAAAGGCATTTTGCATTTCCAGAAATAAGACTGAATATTCGTGTTTTGCCAGCTCATCTTACTCTTTCTATTACCTTGTCCCTTAATGGAATACATAAACGATGCTTTCTAATAGTGAATGATTTGATCTGTTCAAAGGCCTTTATATTTCTCAAAATTTTGGACAAAATGACAAATTATTAATCAAGTTAAATTTCGATTTTGCAAATAAATTCATTTTCCTTCTTTTGTTACTTTTTCAGATTTTTTTTGTTATTTTCGTATAAGTATGGGAAATATTCCATGTTGACTCTAATCGGCTGTTCCTGTGATAAATCTGATGATCAGGTCATTGGCTCACTCCCTTCCAATTCTTTGGATTATATTTGAGTACATGACTTTCTATGCTAGTATATCGTTCAAATTTTATTATTGTTGCCAAAAAATTTGCAAAGTGATCAGACAAGACTTCTAAGCTATCAATATATGAATGAAAAGAATTTTTAAAATTTGCTAAAATAGCCAAAAGT
This sequence comes from Convolutriloba macropyga, assembly GCF_964194025.1. Classification (NCBI taxonomy): domain Eukaryota; kingdom Metazoa; phylum Xenacoelomorpha; order Acoela; family Convolutidae; genus Convolutriloba; species Convolutriloba macropyga. Next base: position 52,886,499 of record NC_134476.1, read on the forward strand.
TACTAAATTTTTCTGAACTTTCTTTTGAAAAATGCAAATTTCAAAGATACTTTTGCAATTAATTTCTAGGCGCAGTGGTACTGCGTATGTTAGTCTGCAATGCCCTAAAAAGTTGTCTGAGCAAAGAAGGAGCTGCCATGAAAGTTTACCACTTCTTCCAAAAAAATGAGGAAACTAGATCAAAAAATTACATTATACTAATGTTATATTGCAACGTTTCATCATAATTAATATAACTATGACTATAGTCAACCAAATCACTCTTGAACAAAGAAAATCTGCAAAAAATTGCTCGACAAACACCAAAATGATTCAAATAATTGTTGCAACTTTGAGATTAAAACAATGAAAACTTCAGTTGAGAAGTATTATAAATGCTAATATTACAGATTTCGATTTTCTGCCAAATCAAGGACATTAATTCCACAAATATCAGTCCACGTGTTCTATACCACTGCAGCGAGAGCGAGTGGGGTGAGCAAGAGAAATCGGGGTTACGGGTGGAACGATGTGGAGTAGGAGGAGGAATTGAGGCGGGTTAAAAGGGAGAGGGTCAAACTCTAAGACCGACCCTTCATATCATGAGTTTATGTCTCTTAAACTAATTCGGCGAACCGCATACTTAGAAACTGGTGAGCCATAAGGCAGTAGGAAAAGTTACCTGTTTATCTCGTTTTTAAGGACGAAATGTCAAAAGGGTCAGCCGAAAAACCGGTCAAGCGAAAAATTTTATTAAAAAGACCGCAGCACAAAAATTATTGCTATAAACTTCGTTTGAGAGCAATTAAACAAACAGACAGGAAAATATTATGGTCAGACGGAAAAACTATCAAACGAAAAATGATAATAATAATAAATTATTTTCAAGAACAAACAATGCACTTGCCAGGACATCAAAGGCTTGAGAAGCCTGTATAAAGACGCCTCGGCTGAGCAGATTTAACGTTTAATCACTTCTGTTATCTTAATCGAATATTGATTAAACTATTTTTCACCAAAAGGAGCAAAAAAGACCTTCGGTACCACATATGTAATTGTCCCGAAAATTATGTAAAAACGATTTGGTGGTTACAAAATGCAGTCTCAAGAAATTTTTTATTATGCCTCTATCTAAAATTACAATCTTATTATTAAGTCGCCTCACTCTCTTACGTATCATCTTTGTATTTTCTTCGGTTGTTTTGCTTGATTTTAGCTGGATTTTTCTTTTATCTGATTGTAATAACCTAACCTCTTCATTAAAAAACATCCATATAGAATTGTTTTGTTCTGCCTGTTTCTCTATTTAACGCTTTTATAAGAACTTTACAAAATTCGTATATGTGGAGTTCCCTCACAGTGCATAGTTTATGTTTCAGTCTTAAAGTCTCTACTAAATCGTTTCGCTTCAAATTAAATATAGTTCTCCAAATAAATCTTTGGTATTTTTCAATTTTTATGATCTTTGTTCTACTTGTTGTTCCATAGTTTAATGTCCCGTACTGAACAGCTGGTTGAATGTAGGTAATGTAGATTCTAATCAACCATGTACGGTCAAAAACTTTAAAAAATATCTTATTGTACTCGCATTTGGTATTATAGCTTTTGTAATTCCTTTTAAGTGCGCTTCAAATTCTAGCTTTCGATCAATTATCAAACATAGGTACTTCGAAGTGTGAATAGTTTCTATTTCTTGTCCATTCACCACAAACCTGTTACCCCAATGGCATGGAAATTCAACTATGTTTTTGTGACGTATTAATCGTAAGTTTATATTTTTCAAACCAGTCGCTGATTTTTTTCAAAATTTCATTTGCAATCAAAATTCCAGTATCGGATTTATAGTTGTGAAGTACTGATAAGTCCTCTGCAAAAAAATGTCATTTGAATCTCCGAAAATTCTTATGGAAGGTCATTTATATATATATATATATATATATATATAATATATATATTTATATATATATATATATATATATATATATATATATATATATATATGAAAGAGAATAGGACCGAGCACATAACCTTGGGGAACATCCGTATCTATCTTTTGTAGGTTAGACTTTCTGGCTACAGCGATGACAAATTCTGTTGGAAAGATAGTCTCGCAAAATTACAATGCACTGGTCTCGCAAAATTGCTTGCACTGGTCCTCTTAAACCGTAATCTGCACACTTTTGTAGAAGCAATTTGTGATCAACAGAGTCAAATGCTTTCTTTAAGTCAAGGAACGTGCAGATACCATTTATTTTTTGCTATCATTGGTTCAGATTTTTTCAATTATATCTAATTGCTTCTAGAGTGCAGTGCTTCGTTTTTCTCGAAAACCAAATTGCTTGGAATGCAACAGACTAAACTCTTCGAGAAAAGAAACTATTCTTGTTTTCAAAATTCGTTCATAAATTTTGCTGATTACAGGGAGCAAGATATAGGAAGATAATTGCTGCAATCTAGTTTGTTTCCTGACTTAAAAATGCAATTACTTTAGCTATTTTTAAAAACTTTGGAAATTTTCTTTCCGAGATCGCTCTATCAAGCAGAAAAGACAAAACGCCACTGGAGTTGACCAATTTTAAAAACTTATTGCTTATACCCATAAAGTCTTCAGACCCACTGTTCCTAAGGCTACTAATACATCTAGCAAATTCAAGAGGACTTGTTTTTCTAAGGAAAAGGGATGAACTACACTTGTTATTACTTTTTGGTTTCACATGGGTCGGTAGAACTGAAAGATTTTTTTTACCAACATTAACAAAATATGTGTTCAGGCTATCGGCGTTTAAGTTATTTATACAGAGCTGGTTATTATTTCGGCAATAATAACTAGGTAAGAACAACCGCATTATAGATCAACCGGAATAACGTAATTGCTACAAACTACTTTTGAGAGCAATTAAAGAGAATGATAAGAATCCTCAATTGTAAACTGAAAAAAGACATATTCTAAATCGTTGACAAGCAGACAGAACTAATAATGGAAGCAGAGTCTCTGCCACTCAAGTTTTCAACAGATTCATCCGAAGAGTTACTAATCACACCGCTTTCATCATCTCGTTGACCTTCAGCTGAAGTTGATTGAGAATTGATACTTTCCCTGAGAACTGTTTCACTTCGATTATGTGTGGGCGATGTATCCACATAAAATGCTCTCGCAAAACGCGGTTCGGTTCCGGAACTCTCAATTGATGGTTGATTAGAATTAGATAAAGCAACACTTTGAGGATTTGTTGACCCTGAGCTTGGCATTTTGACAGAAGATAATTGATTCTCCCTAAAATCGGCAGGTGGTTCGATTTGCTCTGCAATAAAGGTTTTGGAGGGTTGATGTCTCCTCCGAGGTGACCTGAACTTTTGAACTGATGATGTTCTCGCAAAAATTGTGAACTGGTTTTGTTCACTTTCCGATGACGTCAAAATTGAGCTGTCGTTTGTGTTATCCCTGTCTGATTCCTGAATTGCTCCTGCTTTTCCACTTGGATCCAAAACATCAGATTGAAAATAACTTTCAGGAGTTTCTCTAATGGCACTTCCGTTCTCTGCATCGTAAAACTGGTCTTCAAATAGTGTCAGACAATTCTCTAACGTGTCTACTAATTCATTTTGCATCTTTTCCAGAACCTCCAATTTCGATTTGTAAACGGGCACTTCTTTTTTCACAACATTTGCGGAGTACTTTCCAAATTTTTGCCACTCTTTTGCCAGCTTTCTACCTTCCAGGCGGTCATTGTCCAAATAGCAGCATAAATCTTGAAGTTGTTTGTTATCATTGGCTAGTTTCTTATTGATATCCTTTAGTTGTCTTAGTTCCTTCAAGTTGGTGCACAAAAGGTCATTGACCTCTACCATCCTTGTTTCGTGAGCCGAGATCATTTGGGCGTATTTCGCGCAGAGAGCTTCTAATTCCTGCCTCGTTAAACGGGAAAAATGGGAAATATCTATCGTAACACTACCCTGATCGGCTTCCATTGTAAAGCTGATAGCACGGAACAAAATTGGAGAAACGAAAACCTCGAAATCGAATTGAAAGGTGTTTTGTTTTAGTTACAACACATCACAAGCTATAAAATCTAATATGGCATAGAACACCAAAGCCAATAAGCAAAATGAGACAAAATTTAACCAAAAATGAATAATAAAAATAAAGACTTCGTTTGTCACAAATTTTCAAAACAAATTTGCGAGATTCTGCTACTGTTACACGAGAAACGCGACGCTGCAAGAAAGGTGGAACTAATTCTGCTCACAGTAACAAAGAGCCACAGAAGTGTTTATAAAGCATAAGACAATTGAATCGTCCGATACTGATAAAAAGTCATAAAGTATCAATTTTCACTCTCATCTGCTCAATACTACGTGATAGAACTTTACAGCCAGCAAATATTCATGATACACATCTTCGTATACATTGCTAATACATTACAATTGCTCTATCAATGGTAAAAATGTTCAATATTGAGCTTCGATTCGGTGCAGTGTTTATGAGTAACACAATTAAAACTATGTGCTTTATTTTGAGAAAATCAGAAAGCTGAGGCTTGTTAATAATCAAAGTTCTCTAGTTAAATTGTGCTCAATGATTTGATTAGAATTGTTGAAGCTCTTGGCTCTTTTCTAGTTTCAGTTCAGTCTGACCGATCGTTTAACCAAACATTTTCTTTCAACCATGAAAAATTATCACAATCAGACTTGTGTCTGATTTAGTAAAATGGTGAAACTGTGTAAAACAGTTTACCATCATATAATCCAAAATTGTTACGTTGTGGCACTAACGAACATGCGCGAAGTTGTTGTTCCGACGATTGTCGGTTATGCTTAACTGGTAAGAAAGAATTAATTTCTCCAATGAAAACTGTACAAATTACATCATAATGTTATCATATTGCATTGGAGGGGGGGGGGGGGGGACAGACAACGGGTTTATAGACAGTCACTTTTCAGTCTACCTCAGAGTTGAGTATATATATGTATGAATAAAAAGTATGAATAATGATGACCATTGCCGGCTCACACTCCGGAAGGCAAATCTCAGTAATCTTTTCCCTCAGTTCATAATCTGTGAACCTAGGCAAGTCTAAGAAATTGCTAAATCGCGACTTCATGCCATCAGAATTTACCCCGTTCACAGAATTCTATATCGAGATTTAACCAGTTCAGTCAATTCTAACGAAAATTCAAATCGTTCGACGAAAAAAAGACGATAAATCCAATACATAAATATCACCTAAATAGTAGAGAACTTCTTGACTCCTTATCAAACAGTTGCAACATGTTAGAATACCGATCAAACTATAGTCATAAACTTAGTGAGAATTAGAAAGAAAGTTTAACTTACCAGATTAGAAAGACAAAAGCAAATTGATTTTAATCAGAGAATTTATATAAATGAATCGTCAAGAAATGGTGCTTAGAATCAATATTCGGTTCAAATTGGCGAATCTAGATAACTAATATTAGAGTGAGATGATTTGATGTAAAATCTTCCCAGCATGTATTGAATGATTATGATATCACCGGAAATGTGAACGAATTCTAAGAAAAGTATAAATGCATACCATCTATGGTATCCCCTGCGACTGATTTCTGGGAAATTTGCAGATGCAAACAATATTGGGTAACCCTTGCGACCCCCACTGTAAATCATGGTGGTAAGATTAGTTTTCTATCTTAATTTCTTGCACTGATAATGGGTATACATATACAGCTAATTTTTGAGCATTTTTCATCTCCAAAATCAAATCACCATCTTGATCTAATAATCAGATCTCTCCTGTAAATCTCTAAATTCTACTGTAAAAAATCATTCTTGTTATTCTCTCATTTTGAGAAACTATTTTTTTCTACTTAGTTAAAAAACGCTTTTTATTCCGCTTGCGAAAACCCATAACCCAACATGACCCAAGTCGTAAAACTAATTTTAAAACAAAACTAATGTGTTGTTAACAGTCATAATCCTTTTCTGCTGAGTACCTTTTCTTTTCACAACTGTTTTGCCTGCTCAAACTACGATGGATAACCAGACAGTGAAGCTGCTGACCTACAGAGGAAAGGCACAGGACTTTCCAATCTGGAGCACAAGATTTGTGGCAATGATGCAGACGAAGAGACTTTACAAATCACTAATTGGGACAGAGGAGCAACCCAATTAGCCTGCACCACTAGCCAATGGGGCGAGCACCGACGAAAAGAAGAACCACAATGTGCTGAAGGATGCATATGAGAAAGAAGTTGCAGACATCAAGGAGAAACGGAAGAATGTGTGATGCCCTCTGGCACTGACTCTAGATGCAACAATCCTCATGCTGATGAGACATGACTGTGTGGGAGATGACGGCATCAGAGATGGAGCAAAAGCTTAGAAGCTTTTGCATGACAAATTTCAGAGTGTGGAGACGACGACAGTGTGACTTTGGTGGCACAGCTTGCTCGACTGCAGCTCGAGGATGCTGAGGATTTGGATAGCCTCTTCATCAGAGGACAGGAGTTGCTCACAAGGCTAAAAGAAGCAAGGGAAGGAGTCTCACATACCCTCTTCAACGCCTTGGTCCTCAATCACCTGCCAATGAGGAATGAAAGGAATACAGGAAAGCTTCAACCCGGCAACAAACTTCACAGAGTTGAGAAAAAGGCTGCAGAACTTCCATGAAAGCACAGCACAGAGGCACAAGGGACAAAGTGGTTCAGTGGCGCTGGCAGTGAAGCGTGATTTCAAGAAGGGGCCCAGGAAAGGAAACTGCTTTGTGCGTGGGATCCCTGGACACTGCTAAGGACTGCAGGAGGAAGGAGACAGCACAGTTCAGCAAGTTTGGTGAGAAAGGTCATCTAGACAGGGCATGCAAGAGACAAAGATATGGAGGCAAACATGAGTCAGTGGCAATAGGTCCAACATTGGCTTCACCAGACGAGGAATACTGGGCAGCTCTTACCCAGTGGAAGACGGCAGGCATGCTAGTGGACAGTGGTTGCACAGATCAAATAGTGACGAACATCGATGCGTTCCTGTAGATTGTGCTCACTCAATCAGTGGTCAGAAATCCCAACGGAGAGGTGGGCAGAGGCTGTGTGAGGATCAGCATACCCTCAAACAAAGGGGAATTCCAATGCGAACTCCGTTTTGTGTGTGCCGGACTGCTCTTCAAACATCTTATCGGTCTCATGATGCACGGAGTGGGGACATAGCTTCACTTTCGAGAAAAGAAATAGCTGCATGAAACTCCAAAAGGGAACTCGGGTAAAACCAACACAAGAAAATAATTTGTTTTACTTACCCTGCAGCGTTCTAGAATTCAAGATGAGTTCCAACAGCGTGAAACTTGACAGTGCAAGGAAGTGGCACAGACGATTGGGTCATTTAAATCAAGCGGATGTGGTCAGGAATGCACCAGAGAGAGTGGGGGAACTCGATGATGTATGCAATGTGTGCGCATTGGCCAAGATCACAAAGACTCCAGTACCAGGAGTGGCAGAGACCCATGCAGAAGAGAAGCTGGAGAGGGTGTTCACAGACGTGATGGGACCTTTCAGAGTAGAGTCACTGTCAGGGTTCCGGTTCTGCATTATGTTTGCAGACCAGTAAACGAAGTTTGTGGACTTGCTTAAGGCAAAGAGTGGAGCACTGGCCAGCCTGAAGAAGTTTGTTCTCAGTGTGGGTACGCCCAAGAAGCTGAGACAAGACAGTGCAGTTCGTGCAGTTTAGTTTCTCTCAGAGCAGTTCGTGTACTGTTTAGATGCAGGCATTCTACAGGAGAAGACCATACCAGAGACGCCACAAAAGAATGGGTTAGCTGAGAGGTGCAACAGGACACTGCTGGAGATGGCAAGACGCTTGCTCATTGACTCGGGTCTTCCAAAGATGTGGGGAGCAGCAATTCTCCATGCAACCAGGATCAGGAACTTGGTTGTGAGACGAGAAGAAAAATGCCCAGCAGAGCTCATGCGAGGAATAAAACCTAAGCTTTCAATTAGTAAACTATCTATTTTTTGTTGCACAGTCTTCATGAGGAAGCGGGACAGAGTTGTCAGCAAACTGGAACCCAACGCACTGCAAGGAAAGTTTGTGGGTAACACTGAAGGAGACAACGGATACCTGGTGTACGTACCCAACACACTCAAACTTGTGGCAGTTCGAGATGTGATCATCAACGAGTCCGAAGTGGGCTCAATCCCTCACAACACAGGCGCCCGACCTACAAGATGAGGGGTCACAGCAACTGGGGATCTGGCACCCAGATGATGGTCATCAAAACGATGGCAACAAAGAGGAGCAGGGCACATCTACTGCAATAAAGGAGGAGTGGCATGACGCAGAGAGCGTGAACACTCAAGAAACGACACTGAGACGATATGCCTCAGATGTTAAGGAAGCAGCACTGGATGAAGAATCTACTGCAACAAGAGGGAGTCTCAGAGACTTGGAATCACTGGAAGACAGTGAAACGGAGGACTTCTCACAGACAATTGGCTTCTTTGAAGAGGCACTGGAGCAAGCGGACAGGGCAGAGCCCAGACGAGGGACACGAGCAAGGAATGTTCCGCAATTTTTTGGAGAAGTCAGGACCCATCTTGCTATGACTGAGGGTGACTATGGGCAACGAAGAACGAGGTACTCCAAGACAACGAGACTTGGAACCTAGTGAGACCAACCACAGACAGGGACGTCATACCGGGCAAAAGGGTCTACAAAGTGAAATTGGGACCCAGTGGTCAAGTAGACAAATACAAAGCCCGCAATGTGGCGAAAGGCTTCAAACAGGTGGAAGGACTGGACTACCTTGAGGCCTTTGTGCCTACCTGTAAGCCAGAGACATTTAGGATTCTACTTCAATTATCAGCAAAACAGGGCCATGTGATGCACCAGTTTGATGTCAAGACGGCTTTCCTGCACTCACCAATAGAGGAAGAAGTGTATCTAGAACAGCCACAGGAGTTTGTAAAACAGGTATCAGATAGGGAAAGTTAGTATGCCGACTGAATAAATCAATTTAATGTTTGAAACAGGCAGCTAACAAATGGTATAAGGAACTGGCAAACTTCCTACTCAGACAGGGGTTCACCAGAAGCAGGAATGACCATTGCTTGTTCGCAAGAGCAGATACAGGGGGTCACACTTTCATCTTGGTCTGTGTTGACGACATCATAGTGGCATCAAGAAGCATGACAGTGATCTCCGATGTCAAGAAGGCACTTAAAGCAACATTTCACATGGAAGACAGAGGGAGATCACACTGGTTTCTGGGCCTAAGAATCAGAGGAGAAGAGGGCAAAGTCACAGACGACCAAGAACGCTACATAAAAAAAGCTTGAGCGGTTTCAAATGGATCAATGCAAACCCTCAAGAACTCCAGCTGATTTGAATTTGAAATTTCAGACAGCACAGAATGGACAGCACGAAGAAGTGGACCAGAGGAACTACAGAAGCTTGGTTGGATCACTTCTGTATCTGGCCAAACAGACGACGCCAGACATCATGTTCACAGTCAACATTCTGTCCACAAACATGAATGCACCTACCAACCAACACTGGATGTGCAGAAAAAGACTTCTGCGATATTTTCAAGGTTCAAAAGGTTTAAACTTACTTACACAAAAGAAGCTACTTATGATTCAAAGGGGGAAAGTGATACAGACTGGTCTGGTGACGTGAACGACAGAAAATCAACAACCTTCTACTACTTCAAGCTCAACGGACGTAGCGTAGCACTCAGCTGGGGTGTCCAGAAGCAAGCCACAGTTGCTCTTTCTTCATCAGAGGCAGAATATCAGGGCATGGCAGTAGCAGTTTAAGAAGCATTGTAAGTGAAACAACTTCTGGAGGATTTCGGCATCCAACAGAAACATCCAATAGCAATTGGAGAGGACAACCAGAGTTGTATTAAATTGTGCCAAAATCCAGTCATGCACAAGAGGAGCAAACACATTGAGACAAAATTTCACTTCATTCGGGACAAGACGGAAGATGGGACTATTTCAATTCATTACGTTCCTACTGACAAAATGGCAGCCGACATCTTCACGAAATCTTTACCCGTATCGAAGGTGTAAACATTCAGAACTGGGTGTTAGAATATCGTGATTTACCAGATTAGAAAGACAAAAGCAAATTGATTTTAATCAGAGAATTTATATAAATGAATCGTCAAGAAATGGTGCTTAGAATCAATATTCGGTTCAAATTGGCGAATCTAGATAACTAATATTAGAGTGAGATGATTTGATGTAAAATCTTCCCAGCATGTATTGAATGATTATGATATCACCGGAAATGTGAACGAATTCTAAGAAAAGTATAAATGCATACCATCTATGGTATCCCCTGCGACTGATTTCTGGGAAATTTGCAGATGCAAACAATATTGGGTAACCCTTGCGACCCCCACTGTAAATCATGGTGGTAAGATTAGTTTTCTATCTTAATTTCTCGCACTGATAATGGGTATATATACAGCTAATTTTTGAGCATTTTCCATCCCCGAAATCAAATCACCAACTTGATCAAAAAATCAGATCTCTCCTGTAAATCTCTAAATTCTACTCTAAAATATCATTCTTGTTATTCTCTCATTTTGAGAAATTAATTTTTCTACTTAGTTAAAAAACGCTTGTTATTCCGCTTGCGAAAACATGAAAAGATCTGGACTAAAATTCAAAGAATTTTCATTGACCAAAAAGCTTGTACAAACATTTCTATCCCTAAAGTCAGATATATTCCAAACAACTCAAAGCTTCATGTATTGCAGCGCAAAAACTTTGGGATCATGTTACGCAAATTTTGTCAACCTTCATCAGCGCTAGATTTTTAATCAATTATAACGAAGTTACATCAATTGCAGTTCGAATCAATTTTTTTCGAGAGGTAAGACTAAAATTTAAACAATTAACAGATAACTCACGATAACTAGAGTAACAAGTGACGTCATGCACACTAGTTATAACAACCAAACAGGTAGAAGTCATCGAAAAAATGATGTTTTAAGCTTTTGAAGCGTGATCCAATGGTCGCAGGAATCAACGACGAAAATCAATTAAAATTATGATGACATCAACAACAGCACACGCAACTTCAAAATCAACAACATAGCTGGCAGATTGCCGGAATAGCTGCGAAAGAATAGACCTGCGTGCCATATAATAGAGATAGAAACAGATACAGATCTAAATTGAAAAAAAAAATCGACGCCGCTCAAAAAAACTAGATAAAAAAACATTCAATTAATAAAGCTTGTTAAAATTCATTCTGCAGAAGCCTCTTATTAGGGACCTTTTCTGCGCAAATGAGTTCCTTTGACCTTAAACAAATTCAAACTAAACTTAAGTTTTAAAGTGCAAAAGTCATTTTATTGAGTGAGGTTAGTCACTTGTGATCAAAATCTAATCACGCAAAAAACTTTTGCTAAAGAGAGTGAGAAATGACGTCACGCGCGCAAATGCCGTTAGTGAGAGGAAGAAGTAATTCAGAAAATTTGACTTTTTCAGCTTTGCTGTGTGAACAAATGTAAAACGAAGAAAGAGCGTCAGACGACGCAACAAAAAACATAGCAGGACAAGTCCTGACGTACAATTCAAAGAATTTCCATTGACTAAACAGAAAACTAGACCTAGAAAGGACTATGAATGAATTGGGAAAACCATTTAGAAAAAAATCCGATCCAGAAAATTGAAAACACAGAAAAAATCAAAGCGAAATTGCCGCATGTGAACAAAAAACCACCAGCGAGAAAGCGAATTTTTGTTCAAACACCGTTTTCTCACTCTACTTTAAATTTAAAGCGAAAAAATTTCACGCTGCAAAACCACTCGCTTTTTCGCTCCACTTCCTGTCTTGGCGTGACCAAAATCACTACTCCAATTTGACTTCAAAAATCATGAAAATGTGTGAACAGATCTTAAAAAAAAAGACAGCGCCCCAATACAATTCAAATTCTTTGAATTGTAAAAAACCAAGAGCACCGCAATATAGCTTCGCTCAGCTTACAGCTTCGCAGCTATAAAAAGAGGTGCAGAGATCTTAACAAAATAAGAAGTGGCCGAAAAAACCAAGATAAAACCGAGGAGAAAAATAACAACCCTGCTATTATTTCATTATTAAAAACAATACTTGAAACATACACAAATAAAAACATAACGTCGGGCAAATTGCTGTCAAAGGACTGGCGACCAGTTGGCTCCTTGAGTTGCTAGCTGTATATTAAGAGGCTAATGGAGGGCGGTGGTGGGGGTTTCATTTGGTTGGGCGTGTGGGGTTATCGGTGGAATGAGATGGATGGGGATAGACGAGGGCGTGTGGGGTTATCGGTGGAATGAGATGGATGGGGATAGACGAGGGCGAGTGGGGGATTAAACTCAGGAAAGGCCCTTCATATCATGAATTTATGTCTCCGAAAGTTTCGGTGAATCCATACTTAGAGACAAGAAATGCTTTTAGCGAACGTCTCAGCTACTAAATGCCTTCTGAGCTTTAGCTGTTTATCTCGTTTTTGAGGGAAAAATATCAAACAATCAGACCAAAAAAACTCAAACAAAAATTGATAGCACGAGAATTTACATTTCTCCAACAGGTCTAATAACAATGGTACAAATTTCGTTTGAAAGCTATTAAAACAAGGACAAAAGCAACAAAGAACGGATCACACGAAAATTTTTGAATAAAAATACAAAATAAACAAGATTCAGAAAGCTTTTCTTTCGTCCATGTAATAATAATCAAAATATCGAATTTTAATGCTGCGGAAGAATCTCCAATGCAGCAAAACTAGGCATAAAACATCCAAAAAATGATAATTGAAAATGGTAATCAAATGTGTCCGAGCTAGGATACCCAACGCCCACGTCTTTATTCTCGCCTCTATTATATTTCATTCCAGACAACTAATATGGGCAACATACTCATTGAGGAATATCTTATTCATACACTGACAAGGAGGCTTGTTAATGTGCGTTCGCACATGATGTTCCGACCCGAGCTCTACATTTTTGACTCAATTGTCAACTAAATGAAGAGATAATCAAAAATAGATGTTTGAGTTTATAAAAATCGTTACACACCCAAACTACTAATTGAATTACGTAATGCCAAGTCTCATTACAGCGCTCACGAGATCTGCCAATGCAAATACTACGAGAAAAAACAAACAAGATAGGCAAAACTGAAAAAAATTAACGGCGAAATTTAAGAGCAACTAGTAAAAACGTCAAATGCAATCAGACAAAACCTTAACTGCAAAATTTTTCTTTCATCTTAACTATGCGGCAGATGGAACTTGAAGAACAAATAATGAAGCGAAATTCAAAAATCAATCAACATTTTTTAAACCAAATAATTTCAAGCGTCTTAAAAATCATTAGCTTTTAACAAAACAATTCTTGATAAAAATTACTAAAAAGTCATTACGAAACTGATAGGACCTGTCTTTGGTTACACTACGCCATAGAAACGGACTAAAGATGCAGGACAACTCACAAAACTACAAACAAATCGCAAAAACACAAATTATTGAAGCCAATAAAATCATTAGCTATTATCTGAAAATTGTTTTTTTTATTCAAAATGTTACCTAAACTAATTCAGCTAAAATTATACTGAACGATTAAATAAGTACACTTGTGCCTCATTTGAAAACAATTGGGCTCTGCTATTGCGCGAATGTGCTAAAAGAAGAGAAAAACAAATATTGACCACTCAAAAAATATGAAAACGCATATTGTTCAACAAACAAAATATCAGTTAGGACAAAATATCAATAGAAATTTCAATTTTTAAAAAACAGGGAATTGGATCTGACCTCTCACTGATGAGAATAAGTTACACGTTGACAAAGAGAACAAAAACTGAAAAATTAAAAAAAAAATGAAAACGAATAATATAAACTTTAGAACTATTCGCTATGAACTGACTGCAAAGAGCAATATCATTCATTCAATCCTCAATTAGAAGCTTATGAGACCTCTCAGCAATTTACAACTGCATAAAAATTAAATAAATAGCAAATTAAAAAAGAAGTGTCAAAGCCATCAACATTATCTCTGTGAAAACGTTTCCATTTTCAGCAAAATCAGCAAATAAGAAATATTTGAAAAACCACGAATTTTTTTTAGAAAACACGTAGTATCAACGCCCTTGAATTACATAGCTTTCAACGCAAGTCAATAAATACGTTAAGTTATGCCTCGAGGGGAAGAAAATGCTGTTTGTCGTTCATAAGTCATCAAAAAGACATCAGAATAAGTCTTATGTCTATGAAAACAAAAACATATACAGGCAAATACCAAAAATAAAGTAGAAAAGTGCGACAAAAAGTGTCAAAGCCATTTCATCCATGAGCTTTTCTCTGAAAACTTTATCCATGATTCATTTAACGTCTTTTCTAAGCCAATGGGAACTATCAACATTAGGATAATGTGAAAAGATTTTAACAGGAACGCAAATAATGAAATTCCAAAAATTAAAAAAAATATATGAACATTCGTCGCATCGAAGTCATAAAACCAATAGTTAGAAGATAAAAAAGAAAGCCAGATCAATTTTGGTTGCAGTACAAAGTAGGGGGGTCCTGTCATCACTGAGACTGACTTACAGTTCACAAAAAAAAGTTTGTCATTACTGAGACTGACTTACAGTTCACAAAAATAAGTTTAAGATCCGTTAACGTTCTGAAAAAATATTTCGAACTATTTTTAAAATCTTAACAGCCATAAGCTGTCTACTCAAAGCACTAGATAGGTTCATTTAATGCTCATTAGGAAGACCATTGGACTTTTAGTCAACGAGTATACGATAGGACCTGAAAAAATCAGTAAAATATCAAAGAAAAATAAAACTTCATTGAAAAAAGCGAACACTCAGAGTCGAAGCCAAAAAACTATGTGCGATTCCTTGAAAGCTAATTTTCTGTCATTGGCTGTAAATGAGGTTTGTCATTAACGGAACCTCGATATGAAAGGTGACTATTCTAAGTTACTTAAAACAAAAGTCTTCTAAAAAACAGCTCTCAAATAGAATTCAAACTTTTTTGAAAGTAAGTTTCAATATGAGACCAGAATTAGTCTTTTAAATCACCTTTCGTCTATTAGTAACACCAAATTGATGCATTTTTTAGCGTGAAATTTAATTTTGAACTAATATTTTTATAGAAAAAATGTTATTTCGAACAAAATTTACGTTAAAAGTGAAAAGTGAACCAGATATCCCGTCTTCATTCAAAACGTTAAACCTCGATAAATCCTAGAAGAAAACGAAATTCAAAAACTCTTCAAAAGGAACCAAAATTATGAAATATCCAAAAATTAAAAAATAGATGAACACACGTCGCATGGAAGTCATAAAACCAATAGTTAGAAAACAAAACGGCTAACCAGATAAATTTCGGTTGCAGTAGAAAGAAAGGAGGTCCTGTCTTTTTTGAGACTGACTTATAGTTAACAAAAACAAGTTTAAGATCGGTTAACGTTCAGAAAAATATTTCGAAAAAATATTTTTAAAATCTTAACAGCCATTAGCTGTCCACACAAAGCACTTGATAGGTTCATTTAATGCTCAATATAAAACCATTGCACTTTTAGTCAACGAGTATAAGCCATAGGACTTCAAAACGTCAGTAAAATCTTAAAAGAAAAACAAAATTTCATTAAAAATAACGAACGAGTCGAAGACAAAAAATATCAGCAATTCCTTGAAAGCTAATTTTCTGTTCATTGGGTATCAATTGACTGTAAATGAGGTTTGTCATTAACGGAACCTGGATATGAAAGGTGACTATTCTAAGTCACTTACAAAAAAAACAACTCTCAAATAAAATTCGAAATTTTTTGATAGTAAACTTCCCTATGAGACCATTCGCCTTTCGTCTATTAGGAACACCAGATTGATGCATTTTTAGCGTGAAATGTAATTTTGAACTAAAATTTTTTATAGAAAACATGTAAATTTGAACAAAAATTCCGTTAAAAGTGAACAAAAGAACCAAATATCCCGTTTTCCCACGGAACTTTAAACCTCGATAACTCCTAGAAAAAGGAAATTAAAAAATCTTTTTAATTTTGAATTCTACGCTGGGTGAGCTTTTTAATGATACAACTCACATTTCTCTACGATGAATATATCGATCGGCCAAAATTGTTTGAACAAAAAAAAACCATTTGAGTATAAACTTCCTCACCCCAGTGGGGTCGGAAGAAATATACGCTCGAGCGAGCACATTTAATTCTATTTGAAGTCTTATTAAAATACTAAAAAATTTCTCCAATTTATTGGACGATTCCTGCAGCAGGGTTTCGCTGACGTCTGAGGAATGAATTAATTCCAAACCAGCACGAGTAGAACTAACCGTAGAAAATTTCTTCTCTTGCACCTGGCAGTAGGCAGTCACTTGAGAGCCAAGTTCTGTCAACTTGCGACTCATCTCAGCATGTGTAGTACTCTCCTTCTCCACTTCCTCGCCCAACACACGCCACAGGGGATAGAAAGTTCTAGAATAACGCAAAAAGTCTGCTTGAAACACTCAGCCCTCCTTTATCTACAATTATTTAATTAGGTTATGGTAATCGTACCAAATACAGACAACAAAAACCACAGTCACACTACACTGAAATTCCAGAAGAAAACTGTAAAAGAAAGCTAATTAAAAGGGATCCAGTTTTCTCATTTGCGTCAGTTAAAACCTCTCCATACTAATCTACGCGCAATTCAACGGCATCATAACACAATTCCAGAAAATTGACATCTTTATTATGTTCAATTAGGACACCGGCTAAACTTAAAGCTTGAAAGAGTAAAGTCTCTCTCAAAACCCATTTAAACCTCAGATTTGAAAAATTTCAATTTCGCCAATTCTTTTCAAATTCTTTGTTATTTCATTGAAACACACTTAGGTCCTTCAAAAAAATTCAGCAAATATTCAGGCGCTAATTGATGCACAACAGTCGAAAGAGTGAAAACATAACCGACTAACGTAGGGCGAATTGCTCTCAAACGACCGGCGAGCGGTTGGTTTCGTCAACAGCTAGCCACGGTTTAGTGACCTCAGGGCACTACATCTTTATCCCGTTTCTGAAGACGAAAGTCAAATGGGTCAGACGAAAAATCGGCCAAGCGAAAATTTGCGAAAAGACAAACAGGGTTAATAAATTTGCTACAAATTGCTTTTGAGAGCAATCAACAATGGTTTCCTAAAAAGTGCCTGTTAGATCAGTTACGATAAAAAACATTTCAACTATAACTAATTGATAATGAGGATCAGAGATGATGACATTACGCAAAGAAGATGATGACATTACGCAAGACATTAATATCTTAAGAACCAATTCATTGTCCCAAGAGACTATCCGGTATCCCTGTTTCAAGCCAGAAACAGTTTCACAGACTCATAAAGATCCATACACTTGGAACATACAATTTTTCCAAAAATTTGAAAAGTTTAAATTTTATCCAAAAATTTCTAAAACTGGAGTCATAGTTGATGACTCAAAGTTGATCACCATCCCATTTACTCTAGAAACTATGCAGCAGCTTATTATCAAACCTATGAGGAGGTTCGAGGGCCTCTGTTGCCGGAAAAAAAATCAAAAACAAGAAAAATTGCGAATATTTTAAAAAAATTGCTTAAATTCGTGATATTAAAATTTTGAGAACATTCCATTACATCTCTAAACTAAGCAGTAATATATTATCAAACCCTAGAGGAAGCTAAGTGGCCCTTGAGGCAAAAGAAACCTAAGAAATGACAAAAATTTTTAAAAAATTAAATTACTCCATGACCGACAAAAATTTTCCAGTTAACTTATTATCAAACCCTAACCGAGGCTTTCGGACCTTTGAGGTTCAAAAAATCTGAAAAATGAGTATGAATAGTGAAAAATTGGAAAAAATGACTAAAAATATCAAAAATATGCTAAAATTCGTGATGTTAAAATCTTGCAAGAAAATCCATTTAAACTAAAAATTTTTTAGTAACCTATTTTCAAAACCTAGAGGAAGTTCCTTGGCCCTTGAGGCTGAAAAAATCTGAAAAACTACAAAAAATTTCAAAACAACTTGAAACGCAAATTATCAAAAAATTTCTAAATTTTGTGGCATTAAAAAGTTGAAGAACTATTCCATGGCCATTAAAAATTTGTCAGTAATTTATTATCAATCCCCTTAGGATGTTTTCTGGCCCTAGGGTCTGGAAAGACCTGAATAAAGAAAAAAGATGTCACAAAATTTGAAAAAAATTGCACGTTTTGTCTAAAAAATGCTAAAATTCGTGATGTTTAAATGTTGAAAACATTCCATTACCACTAAAAAAATGCAGTAAACTATTATCAAACCCTAGAGGGTTCTTTGACACCTAGGGCTGATAAAATTCAAAAAATGTCAAAAATGTTTGAAAAGCTTGAAAAAAATTGCAAAAAAAATAAATTTGCGTTTTTAGCAAGCGGTTGTTCGTCAGTAGCTAGCCACGGAGCGGGGGGGGGGGAACGGAGCAGATTGGGGGGCAGCACGGCTGGGGGCAACAGCGCGGTGGGGGGGGGGGTGGGGCAATAGGGGGGGTCAACAGTGGGGGTGTCTTCAACCACTAAGAACCGCCCTTCACACCATAAGTATAAAAGTATAAGTCTCCAAAACAGTTTGAGCTGAAACAGAGCTGAAAGACTCTAAGTGCACTTAATGCCCACGTAGCGGTACCTGTTTATCCCGTTTTTGAGGACGAAAAGTCAAAAGCGTGAGACGAAAAATCGGTCAAGCGAAAAATCGCATAAAAAAGACCGACAGGACTAATATAATTGCTACAAACTTCGTTTGAGAGCAATTAACAAATAAAGAGACTCGGTAGCGTGCGTTTATACATTATCTTCAGACCCCGCTCAGCCGAAGAGATAGAAGAAAAATCAATTAACTAATTGAATAATGATGCCTGCCATTACGGAGACTAAGAGACAAGACAAACAACAAAATCAAAAAAACAAGTATTAATTACGAACAGAACTGATTGTCTATCTAATTCTCAAAAAAACTTCATAACAAGGTCAAAAAATCATCAGATAAAAACTACTAAATAGAATAAAAAAGCAAACAAAGAAAAAAAGTAAAAAGGGAAGTCAATTAAATTTTGTGAGAAAGGTGTCAAAGCCTTCAAAATCATGATCAATTCTCAAAAAACAATAAATATAATCAAGTGTTACTTCCTTTAGCGCTTTTAATGTGATTTCTGCTTTGTCATTAATATCACAATCTGAAAACAGCAATAAAGAGCCCAAAAAGTTGGAAAATGTCCAACCCAAAAAATAAATAAAATGAAAAACTTTAGTATGAACTATAAAGTTTTAGAACAAAAGTATGAAAGTCAAAAAACCATTATTTGAATGCTAAAGCCGCAGGGAAGACTATATTTTATTTAACTAGAAAGAGGATGCCAGGTCTTTCTTTGCTGAGACTACGCTACAAGGTGACATAGAAGATAAAATGTTACGAATCTGAAAAACAATAATTTTAGTGGAAACAATTTTTTTAAACCGAAGTCGCAAAAACCAAAACTTTCAACTGAAAAACAGTGAAAAAATGTTACTGCCTATGAAGACAATTGAACATGTCATAACTGGGACTAAGTCCAAAGTCGACAAGACCTTACCGAACACAGGCAGAACTCAAAACTCAACAGAAAATCTTACGCAAACGCAGCGTTGAAGCCAAAAATAAAATTTTAGCTAAAAACACAACACATGCTCATTGGCCTTCAAACTCACGTAAATTTGTTCAGCAATAAAAGAGCTGGGATTTCAATTCATTCTGGTCTGTAACTAACATAAAAAAGAAAGCAAAAACATTTTCAGGAAAGCGCCCAATTACAATCAGAATAATTTAAAATGTAAAATTCCAAAACTGGACCACAACTAGTCTTGCAAACGCTTCTGGTCAATTAAAACGAAAAAAATGTTTCAAATGTTACCGAAAAAGCTATTTTGACAAAAGTCAATAATTCGAAAATGATGAATTGTGGATAAATATCTAATTATATTGGCTTATAGGTATCAATCATTAGGTGTTAACTGTGAGCATTAGATAGTTTCATTAGCAGATCCGTAGATAGCAAGTAATACCTTTGATTAATAAGAATCACCAATAGAAATACCAAAATGATCAACAAATGGAAAAATTCAAGAATTCATTAAAATTTAAGAAAACACCTTCTCAGAGCCATAAAAACCGTGAGCTTTACGCAGAAAACGCAGTATATATTCATCAGTCCTCATTTGAACATGAATGGGTAAACGCACAAGTTGAACTTTCAGTCAAAAATAGACTCGTCTGTGAATGGGGTGAACAAAATGCGAACAATTTTTCCAAGAGCCACAATAAAATCCAAATCCTTTTTCAACTTAAAAATCAACGATGACGCCAATTGCTCAATAGATATTTTGTCAAACACCTTAATATATCAAAATGATGCGTTTTTGTCGATTCAAAATTGTTAGTTCTAGATTACTTTCTTGGGACCAGAGGTAAAAATAGCCCTCATCTGTATGAACGCAGATCGTATCAGCTGCTTTTATGTCTGAACTACCTGTAAATTTGAACAAAGTTGGCTATAGAAAAATGGTTGGTGCCATTTTTCAAAAATTTAGCCAAAATTTGGTTGAAACAATGCAGCAAATGTTAAAACGTAAAACGAATGAGACTATCGTTATTAATTTTGCCAACGTTCACAAATATCAACGTACGAAAAATGTCAAAGTTACTCTAACGTTAACAAAACTTTAAACCTCCGTAACTCCTTGGAAAAAGCGAAACTCAGAAAAATCTTTTCAATTTGATAGTCTACGTTTAACAACCTTTCCAATGATACTACTCACAACTCTTTACGCTTAATATATCGCTCAACTAAAAAATTACTAAAAAACCAATTGAGCATATAGTTGCTTGAAAGTAGAATTGCTTGTATAACCAATTACATAAAAAACTTCGGAAGTGTAAAACAAGACCACATTCTGACTTGAAAAACAAAAGTTACAATGATAAAAAAGTTCAAAAACTAGTTTGAATTACTGAATATCTGATTTTAGTTGAAGAGCACTCGTTAGATACAAAAAAAAAGAAAATTGTAATAATTGAATACGTTCCCTTATGAACTGACGAGTTTTCTCCTTGAACCACTTTGACCTACAAAACGATTATTTTTGTTCAATTACCTAGTGCTCAAAAATTTGGAAGCATCGGCAACATATAATTTTTTACAAAAATTACAACTGACGAAAATGAGACGAATGGACGAAAAAAAAGTAAATTACGCGCACTATTCTGTCAAAAAAACAACCCAGAGTTAAAAGTAATTCAATCAGCACGGCACAAAAATATAATCTTTTGGTTGACAAAAACTCATTTACATAGCAATTTCACTATTGCTCTTTTGGATCAAAATGCTGCCTGATCTAAGTACATTTGGTTTAAAAAACCAACAATCCCTTTCGATTCAGAAAAAAAGTCACTACTACAAAAATCACCCAAATTTTGTTCAAAAGCACTGAAAAACAATTCAACATAATATAGGCAGTATTGCAAATTTGTCACAGCAGAACTGTTGAATAAAATAAATTCTGCTCAAACTTCCAGGGAAGGCATTTAAGATATAGAAAAACCAGCATTTTTCAAACTCAGAACCCCAAACAGAGGTCAGATCAGAAGACGACAATACAAACATGAACTAATTTCGGACGAATTGCTCTATAACGACAGGCGGGGCAATTTAATTCTCAGGGGTTTAGGAGGCCTAGATAAATTTTTATGGGTGCTAAAACATGACCTAGGAAGGGTTCGCACCCCCGATTTCCAGCATAGTAGAACACGCTGCTATCGGGCCCTTGTGATTGCATATGTTACGTACAATCGGTTTTCTTTTAGCAACAATTTAAATTTTAAATAAGAGCAAAGTAGGTCACGAAATAATCAAGAATACAAGCGCGAACAGGTCAATCGAAAATCGCAAGAATGTTCTGGAACAAAACGGTAAAGAAAAAATTTTGTATAAAAAGGCCCACTTTTACAATAATTGCTTCAAACTTCGTTCGAGAGCAATTAAAAAGTAAACTTCTAGTAATTTACAGTTTCGACAGATTTTTGAACACAAGCTGATATTTGGTCTGATTAGGCTAATTTTAACATTAAGCGAGCAGCAATATTTCACGTCTTTTTCTAGTTGCTTTATCTTCAATTCCACTTGCCTAAGCAATAGCACATTACTACTCAGCTGCATGGTTCGCTTCCGAAGTAAAAACAGACAGGTTAAAATTGCTGTTTGTAACAATAAATACTTGCTTGATTGCTTCACTTTTCAGTGCATCACAAACTAGCGAATCCTCATGCTTTACGGCTTCATGTTAAATTTTTCTGCATTGTCTATGCTGTCATCCCTTAAAACGAAGAGAAAAAAGACAAATTGCACAATTGCAATTTATCTTTTTTTCTCAAGAACACTTAGCTAATGGAGAATCTCACTGTTTATTCTGTCTCTTACCCCGTGTCGAGATGAGAAAGTGCAAATTTTGACACCTTGTGAAGTCCCTTCGAATACAAGTCCTCTAAGGTGGCCCTGAAAGGTTGAAACACTTAAACCTATCAATCCTACAATCATGAAACAATGGTCAGGCCTCAATAAATTCTAGTTACATTAAGAAAGCTCCAACGAAATCTTAAAAACAAACGTTCATTGAAATACGTTAACGCAATTTCAGTTCTATGGGAATTAATAAATTTTCAGCCGGTTCGCTATTTTACACAAACTGAAACTCCTTCTGTAAAGTAACGATCTCTCGAAAATTTACAGATTTTTAAACCCTAGTTTCAAATAAGCTACTAGTCAACAAAAAAGTATTTCTAGCATATTCTTCCCACCCCCAAAATTTCTTACTGGTAGTGTGAGGAGTACAGAAATTTATTTACCTCTGCTTAAGGAAATCGGCCAGCTCCTTTGAGGAATCCTTGCCATAATTGAGGGACTGAAGCAGCACATCGTAGCCACTGTTCTTGTCTCCCCAGAACTGGTCCTCGAAGATTGACATCTTCAGATATCAAGTTCTGCTGCAGGTTTTTGGATACATTCGACTCTGAAAAACAGAAAATACCCGAAACTTCAAAATGCCCAAAAATCAACTAATGTTTGAGCACTAAACAACGGAACTTATCTGTCTCATCCAGCTCATATTCGCTCCACCCCCATATCTCTAAAATCTACTTCGAAAAGAGCCAGGAGCATTTTGATCGCCTGGCTGTTTTCGAAAGATGTTTCAAAAAAGATTAGTTGGAGCCCTGAAGGATCACAATAGTCAAACGATATAAAACACTGACGGGATAATGTCAGAAAACAGCTGCAATAGCTTTGTAGATCCACAGTCACAAAAAATAACAAGGTTCTCCCTAATGTGCGATGGCATATAATGTTCCGAACCCACTAATCCAGAATCTCATCCGATTGAAGCACAGATAGACTGCCTCTAAGGAAGTAGTACACATTTTGTTATCTGAACTATGATATATTCTTAAAAATGGTTCAAATTAGTGAGGAAAATTGAACAAACGAACCGATAGACATGACTCAAGCCGTTAAAAAGTTTTATCAAGTGAACTAGTTTTACCAAAAACGAAAAATGGGATCCAAAATCAACGTCTATCCCATTTTCAAATCCCAAACCACTTCTTCAAATCCCAAACCAAGTGCCCTCCCTCTATTTATTTTCCATTAGATATTAAATCCTCAATTTAGACTTATACTTGATAGCAGAAGTAAACACAAATATGATTTCTGCACTAATTTATATATCTGAAATGAGAATGCGAAATCAGATCAAATTCAAACAGAGGTTATCCCAGTTATACAATCACGATGTAAGTCACGATTCAAGTCAGTCACGTTTGCCCTTGCAACTTATCAAAAGAGTGCTTTTACAAATTAGTTATCGATTCTTATATCAAAAATATACGACAAATTAGTTATCAATTGCGACACCAAACAAACATATGCGACACCAAAAAAAATCCTGAATAAAACTCCAAAAAAGTGTTGCTAACCAAATACAATCTTACAGTAAATTCCTAAAATTGAAAAACATTAACCACAAGAACTGGGGATTGAGTTTGAAGCAGCTAAGACATATGAATAACATTGATCAATGACTCGAAAACACAATCTGAAGTTTCAAATAAGCCTCTCCAGAAAATCAATTGAACTTGTCGGCAGTCAAAAAAATTGACAAGTGCAATTATACATGACCAAATTTGAACAAAACAAAAACCGAACAACAAAATCGGGCAAATGAGATTCAGATAGGCCTAGTATTGACTGATGAAGCTCAAATAAATTCGATTGAAGGGTCAGCCAAAAAGAACAGTAAAACAATCCAAACTAAAGATTCTTTTACAGTTCACAAAAAACAGTGTCGCCATAGAAACCATTAGCTATTAACTCCAGCCAAAGATTCTTTATGCTACTTCTGCAATTAATGAGATCTTTCATTACTCAGGCTGTAGCAAAGCAACAAAAAAACTCCATCCTAAAAAAATTTTACTATTTTTTTTTTTACAAAACAAGAGTTTCACAGTAATCAAAACCATAAACTGTAAAATAGCCTTCGTTTAGGCTGAATAGACGTCTTCAAAAGTTTGGATGAGACCTCTTAGTATTGGTACTTGTTTTCATTAATATTTTACTCACAGAGTAAACCTTAAATGAAAACACGTAGGGTCAAGGTCAACAAAATCATTACTTGGCCACAGACCGATTGAGACAACAGCATCTATCAACATTTAAAATTGAAAGACTCAATTGTACGTATTTTGTTATTTCTTCTTTGATAGCTTCTTAAAATTGACAGACGTGCATACAAAAAAGGTTGATACCAAGGAGATCGATTTTGTTTAATTCACTAAATTGAACAGTAGATTAAAAGTAATGACAAAAATTCAAAAAAATCTAAAGCAACTTCAAAATATGAGAGAAAAATGTTTTGTTAAACAACCAGCTTTACCAAATAACAACAATTATATATAGAAATCAACATCCATCCCGTTTTCAAACTGTAAAATCTTTCAAGTTACAACTTCATTATTATTCAGCTTGCTTGGCCTCTAATTATTTTTGATAAGTTTTTCAAGTGAGTGCAGATGTAAAAAATGGTCACTTCACTCACTTATATATCCAAATCGAGAATCTAAATTCAAATAGAGGTCACCCAAGCTCGTCATCAAAAGCTAAGTCATGTGTAAAATGATGCATGTCCAGTTTGCCCATGAACGTTAACATACACTTGTTCTAACATATTAATTATCTTATTATATAAACCAAAATATGCGAAATTGAAAAAAGCAGGAAAAGTATTGAGTAAATTTGGTGTTAAGATTTGAAAAGCGCAAACACAACCTCAAGGTAAATTTTAAAGACAAAGATATCTAAATTTACTATGAACCAGTAAGAATCGTTTGTTAATGAGAAGTTAATTAAAAGTCGTCAACACAATATTAAGGCGAATTTTTTAGCAATGAATTCAAGCCACTGATACGCTTCCTTTATTCCACTTATGAAATCATTGACAGCTTTCATTACTCAGACTGTGACATACAGAAAAAAAAATCTATACTAAATGTCAAAAATTGATAACATTTTTTCACGAGAAATAGTCTCAATATAATAGAGGCCTAAATCCATAAAATGTGAAAAAATCTACGTTCAGTTGAAACCCTTGAGAACATTACAGAGACCGTCAGCATTGGGACTCAGTAACAATATAAAAAAGGACAAAAACGATTACTAAAATCTGAATGAAAACTTTTGGTGTCAAAGTCAACAAAATCATTAGTTGCCCAGAGACCAATTCAGATATTAGCATATATCCACGGATATAGCAACTGCATCTCATTTAGTGTAATACACCTGAAAGTCAAGAGAAAAAAAAACAAACCAGAACTCAAATGGCCGCAAATATGAACAAAAGAAAAACCTAGATTCAAAATTGTTTTATTCTAAAAAGCACGATGAGAACAAAATAGTATCGATATCGCTTCAGTAATACTAATGCCCGTAATTAATAAAAACTGAAACATTATTGGGCAAAAAATAAATCTTAATGAACTTATGAACTAAAAAAATATGAAAAGAAAGACTCACAATGTGAACTCAGTGTGAAAAGTGAAACAAACACAAAAAAACTAAACCTTAGTAACTCCTTAAATTTAAACCTTAGAAAAGGAAAATATTTTGAAAATCTTTTTAGTTTCACACTCTACACTGGACGAATTTTCTAGTGATACCATGCACAATTCTCTACGATAAATAAATCGATCGGCAGAAATTGACTGAACAAAAAATCCTAATTGAGCACTTACTTACTTCCCCAAGAGTGGGGTCGAGCAAACATAACAAAAAGAACAAAATTTCAATTTTTTTAACTAATCAATGACATGTTATAATTTAATAGGAATCTCTATAATTAATCTCTGTTGTATAAAGCACCCTCAAAGCTGCCCTGAAAGCACCCTCAATTACAGTGACATAAACAAGTCATTTTAAAAGCTTGAAAGCATAGCAGGACGTCTGGCCTATAGTTCAAAGTTTCATTGAGTTAATAACAAGACAAAAAACTAGACCTATATCGGACTATGAGTGGAAAACCATTAGGAAAAAATCTGATCATAAAAATCGAAAAAACGAAGGCAAAATGCTGCATGTGAAAAAAAAACACAATTGAGAAAGCGAACTTTTGTTCTAACACCGTTTTCTCACTCTAGTTCAAAATTACAATAAAACATTTTTCGTCGCAAAACCTCTCGCTTTTTCGCTCCACTTTCTGTTACGGCGAGTCAAAAAACACCACTTAAATTTAACTTCAAAAATCATGAAAACCTTTTAGATCTTTAAAAAAGACAGCGCCACATTATAGTTCAAACTCTTTGACTTGCAAAAAACAATTCGCTCATACAGACGCACACAGGTAATACAATCAAAATCGCACAAAAGAATGATTAAAATTCAGATTTGTGACAACTGGTCGTGACGTCTTAAGGTAGTAACAAAATCTTAATAAAATAAAAAACGAAACAGGACAAGTCCTCAATTACAACCCAAGAAGAATTGATCAACCTAACAAATCCCCATCAAACTACCACCAAATATAGAACAGCTCTACAGAAATTATCCAACTACTTGTTAAGCACTTGCCCATATATACCTAAATAAAAGTAAAAGGAAGAACTCTAAAGAAACAAAAAACGAATTTTGAAGAACTACTGGTGAAAAACTATCAAAACAGTAAAAAGTTACGTAAACATTTAAACTACGAGTTCTTAGCAGACAAAACTACAAGTTTGATGGCCAAGAAAAAACTAATGAAAAAAGTTACGAAAAGATAAATGATGGCATTAAACAATTACGAAATCTGGTGGCATCCAGAAGAATAATGTCATCAAAATTATCAAAAACGAATAACACATTTTGAAGTCCTTGAAAACATCATGAGTCAAAGCTGGGAAAAAATAGCATCCTTTGATCACTTCCAACCAGGAAAAAAAAAGAAAACAGTTACGACAAATGAAGACAAGATTCCAAAATTCCCTAAAAGTCTAAATAAAACAAATGGTATCCGAGTTGAAAAGAGAGCTACGAACTGAATCGAAGTGATCAATATCTATCACATTGGAAAGGTGAGGAGAGCAGTCATCAGTGAGAGCAAGCGACAAAAAAACGAATACAGGTAGAACTAAAAAAAATTCAATCAACTTTTATGGAAACAAATATTAATATAACCGACTACCATCGAATTGCTCTCGGACGACTAGTCGAAGCTCTGGCCCAATTGCAGCCTACTTCAGTCGTGGGACGAAAATCTCCAATGGGGCTTCAAATGACGTCATTAGAGGTTATTATATACCACTATAATCAATAATATAATTAAAAAGATGACACCAATTTCGGCGCTCTTCTCATTTGACTTTTAGTGGTGGATTACCGCCACTTGAGTTCAGCTGCTTAAAATTGTGAATGAGAGAGGAATTTCAATCAAGCAGAAAGAAAAAGTGAAGTGCGCAAAAGTGCACGAAAAGTCAAATCGGTCAAGCAAACATTTTGCATTATAAAAGACAAACAAGTTTACAATTGCTTTAAACTTCGTTGGAGAGCATATAAAAACAAAAATATCAAACTACTACTTGAACTAAGTTCACTTACTCCTCATTAGACAGCCAAGATGATATGCCCTCAATAAGACTAAATGGCAAGACAAAAAACAAAAACGACAAAAAAAACAAACCCATTATAAACTTATGCGAACACAGAGTAATCATAGGAGTCATAATCCTAAAAACCACAAGCTATCAAATAACTTTAAGTAATTTAGAAAGTTCAACCAATTTTCATTAAGGCCAATGGGAGCTCTCTTCAATAAAGCTATGTGACAAAACAAAAAGAACAGAAGGCAAAACTAACTAACTAATTGAAAACATGACACATCGATAAAAGTCAAACGCCATTCAGTAAAACAATTAATGAGAGCTATTTATGCCTCATTGGGACACTAAAGAGGCTCGCCGTTATTACATTAAGTGACAAGACAAAGGAACGACAGACGGAAATAGTTCGAGAACTTTTCGCCAGCAGATAGTCACAAAGATTAAATGCAAACGCAAAACGAAACTATTACAGAAAGTCATTTATGCCTCGAAAAACCAATGCATTTTGTCATTAATGATACTAAATGACAAATAGGCCAACAGAAAAAAATCTTTAATGATACTAAAAGACAAATAAAATAATAAACAGGATAGCAATTAGTGTTGAAGTCATAAAAACTAATATCTGCCCATTGGGGGTTCACAATTTTTCATCTAAGATCCATTAGAACACATTTATAAACACTGGTAGCTTTCGTGGAGAAACACATTCGAAAGACAAATCAATTAGCACGTGAACAAATTCCTCCGAAGAAGCAAAAATTTGTTTCCAACAATTCTTCACTCCGCTTATCATTCAGATTCAAAGATGTTCACATCCTTAAAGGACTCGCTCTCAGACTTCCTTTACTACTCAACCGAGAGTAAAATCACTACTCAAAATATAACTTCATATCGACACCAACAAGCGAAAAGTGTATGAACAGATCTGAAAGAAAACAGCCAGAAGAATTCCGCAAACAACTCGAAGAGTCGTTTGTACCAAAAAATCTTCCAATTTAATAAACTTATACCAACTAAAACGACTCCTTTAAATAAAAACCGTTTATCAAATAATGAAAAAATAACCCTACAAAATAGCTGGCAGATTGCCAGAAAAAAGTCGCAATAGCTTCGTAGATCTGCAGTCTCAATAAAACAGTAAAAAAGACCACAAAAATTCGTCTTCATTGAAGGCTGATATGTTATCTTTTGATTAAAAATCTGTATAAGTTTTTACTGCCTCTATTATCTGCTCTCAAATAACTTTTATTTAGAAAGACATAGATTCGTAGATCGGCAGTCTAAAAACAGTAAAACAGACAGACCAAAATTTGTCTTTTCATTGAAGGCTGATCTGTTATATTTTTATGAAAAATCTGTATAAGTCATTGCTGCCTCTATTAGCTGATCTCAAATAACCTTCATTTAGAGTGACACACACCCATTTGACCTTATCTTTTTGGATTAAAGTAAATAAAAGTCAATTTCAAAGTGAGCAAGTCATTTTTGAGAGTGAGGTAAGTCAAGTGTGACCAAAAATTAAATCACGCAAATGAACAAAAAACTCGCTTCACTAAGAGCAAAAAATGACGCCACGCACGCACTTCGGTTGAAATTGCATGAACGAACAAAAAGCAGATTTGAAGTGGTTGTGACGGCACATGGTCGTAACAAAAATCGCGACACCGAAATCAAAAACATAGCAGGACAAGTCCTGACGTACAATTCAAATAATTTTCATTGACTAAACAGAAAACTAGACCTAGAAGGGACTACGAATAGATTGGAAAAATCATTTAGAAAAAAATCCAACCCAAAAATTTAAGTGACATAGCAGCATGTGAACAAAAAACCACAAGCCAGAAAGCCGCAAAACCACTCGCTTTTTCGTACCAATTCCTGTTTCGGCGTGACCAAAATCACTACTCCAATTTGACTTCAAAAATCATGAAAAAGTGTGAACAGATCTTAAAATAGACAGCGCCCCAATAGAATTCAAATTCTTTTAATTGTAAAAAACCAAGTGAAGGCCAATAATAGCGTCAGCTATCGCTGTCCGGCTATTAACAAAAACCAAGAGAAGGCCAATAATAGCCCCAGCTATCGCTGCGCGTCTATTAATCAAGCAAAAAGAATAAAGATTCACATATTTGTTTATATAGTACAAGAGCGCCTTAACACTAAATCTTTTCTTTAATTCGCCAAGCTTCCGATAACACACAAACCGTCAATAACCAACAGACATTTTGAAGTCTTTGCCAACTTATAGATTCAGAAATTCAGGATTGAAAACGTTAAAAGTCCTCGCAATTCCGAAGTTTTTTCGGACCATAATACGATTCTAAATTAGTAGAAAAGAATGGCACGTTGTTTTCCAAGATGAAGAAACGTGTATGCTAGCCTCTCGTGACGAGTTAAAAAACAGATTATCACAAGCATTTGTTTTCTATTTACATTTTACAATCACACAAACAATTATCCACTCAGTATTTACACGAATACATTTTTTACACCAGATTTGTTAAAATAAACGAACATTTCACAAAATTAAATATATTATAGTTCTAATTCGACCTTATTCGTAATCATAATTTGATCACATCTTGCAGCTTTTAGGAGCACAAAAAAACAATTCCGAAGATGAGCACAATTGTATCACCAACATTAGTTATGAAAAAACCCTCCCATTCATTTTTTTCAAGTTGAATTGAGTTAGAGATACTTAGTTCTTCAGAGAGGCTTTTTTCAAGATGTTGGACACAATGGCTGATAATTATGCTAAATTAAGGAGATGAGACAAATTGTTAAAGGAAAACTACATGCTCACAAAAAATACAAAAAATAGCACCTTAAGCATCGCCAGATTTGAAGGCAAGTGAGCTAATTTGACTTTTCAGTCGTTCTATCTCCAACTGTTGCTCGTCAATTTTAGAAGACAGTCTAACCACCAGGGTAGATTGAGACGTATTTAGTATCTGATTGGAATCTACATCACCCATCGGCCCCACTTCATCTGTGTGAAGACTGCTCCTAAAAAAGAAAACATGTCAACTTTATGGCTAGAAGCAAAAAGAGTTGCCTTCCCGTTTTTAACAAGATTCAACGACTGGTATAATTAACATTCATGTTACTGAACGAACTGTCGTCGTGCACTGACCCGAATAGTGCTCGCGATAAAACCATTAAAGAAGTAGCTCCTGCTTGCTCAAACACGTTATAAAACAAAAAAAAAAGAAAAGAGAAGTGACCCTGCTGATCACTATATCTGCCATTATATCTCAAGCAAGTTGCGCAGAAACATGTACAATCTTTCAATGCCTTTTGCATTCAAAATTGATGAGGTGAAAACCACACTCAAGGTCTTATTTCGCGTGCACGAAAACCTGAGGCAATTTAGATTTTTGAGTAAGAGCTGGCACAGACCCACGTGGTAATAACAACTCAATAACAACAAATTAAGGAAACATTAGGAAAAACATGTGACGGGAAAATCGTATTTTTGCTCTCCCAGACAAAGGCGTAGCTATTTCAATTCCAGCAGAAATATTTCTTCTGGAAAGCAAAAATTCTCCCAAGGGCAGAGAGCAAATATTTATACCTTGTCTCTGATTTTATTTATTTTTTATTTTCCTTTTAAAAATAAGGATGCTCGGCAATGTGCACACAATGTTCCGACCCTGCTTATTCAAATTTTTGGCTTAAGTATGTACCAAATCAAGCAGTATGTACCAAATCAAATCCGCATTTAGTTTTAAAAACATTAAAATTTATGAGGCAACAAACAACTAATTGGACAACTAAAAACCTTATTTCGTCAAACAACAAAAATGAGATCCTGACATCAGCTTTTAACGAATTTTCCGACCAAACTTCAAAGTCCTTCAAGAAACAAAGATTCATGACTATCCAGCTCGGATAAAACCTATTTATTAGAATCTATATAAATAAATAGTCCTCATTTATTTGTATCGATATATAAAAATAGTCCCAATTTATATGCATTCTCAAATATTACTTAAGTGAGCTCCAAGATTTCATCAATCGTTTGGCCAAAAATCTATACAGCATGCGACAACGATGACGCCAGGAAAACAAATTCAGGAGCATAGTGTTAGGATTTGGCAAACGATTTGCCCCTTGAATTCTCACCGACAAGTGATAAAAATTGATACTAAGAAGTGATACAAATTACACCAATTTCTGTGCACTTATGATTTCACGTTTAGCAGCGAGCAGTCGCCGCTTCATATCGGCCGCCTAAAATTCTGAATAAAACAAAAATTAGATAGAAGCAAAACGCAAAAAGTCAAGGGCTCAAAAGTCACTCGAAGTCAAAACGGTCAAGCAAAATTTTGGTCATTAAAAAAATGTCTGGTAGAATACCGGAAAATACTCGAAGAGCTGTGCAAAAAAGTCTTATCCACCTCCTTTTTCAGAAACATCATGCCCCTTACATATTTCAGAAAAATTGAAAAAAAAAACAAAATACAGTTAGGAACAACCAATTTTATGATGGGGAACATTATTAGCTCTCGGGGCGTAAGTAGGTGAAGGGAGGGTCGTAAGTAGGTCGTAGGATGGGGCTAGGTAGGAATTGGGGCCGCTTAGGTAAGTGCAGTGATTATGTGGGGGGCGGGTAGTTAGTTGGGGGAGTAGGTTGGCGGGGGAGAGGTAGGTATGTGCGGCGTGTTGTGAGTGGAGTAGATAGCTGCTGCTGGTGGGGGGGGGGGGGGGTTCCAGCAGCTGACAATTAACAAGAGAAATTTAGATCACGCAAAACAAAAAATTCAAGGTGTAAAAATCATCCGAGAAATCGAAACTGTCACACAAAAATTTTGCATAAAGACTGAAATTTACAAAAATTGCTTCAAAATTCCTCCGAAAGCAATCAAGGGGGACAAGAAAGTGAGGCCAACTAAAAATTCGCAAAACATTTAGGAAATACTGTCAAACCGGCATAAACCATAAGAAACTTCAAACGATGAAAAACAGTTCTTTCATTCCTCCGTTAGAGAGCCCAATTATCTTCGTATTAACCCATCAGTGATCAGATTTAAAAAATGAAAAAGAGGCAGCACTTCAAAACTCACAAAAATTTTTCGAGACATCAAAATCATACAAACCAACAGGCTGTTCAAAAAACATTGATTGATACATGTGATAGACCAATAACAATTTCGTCAACAAAATTCAACGATACAACAAAAGTTTCAGCAAATACGCCTAATTTTTAAAAATATGGAGTCAAGGTCATGAAAAAATAATTTGCTTTCTAATGATTCATTCAAGCAATAGGATCTTAGAACTATTAGAACACTTGTATTAGGTTTGAAAGCATTTGCAGAAAATAAAAAAAAACATCACAAACGGCAGTCAAATTGACCAGACCCAGAAAAATCTCAAAATTGCAAAGCGTCAAAAACTCATTCCAACGATATTTCTCTTTCCACTTTCAAAGCTGTTTGAAAGAATTTTACGATTTGAACCACTCATTGTTTTGCTCTTATAGCCTTTCTTGTATTGCCAAAATTACTGTTTGAATTTGAATTCTCATTCACGTTAAGAGATTGAGAAAAATGTGAATAGCTCAAAAAACACGGCTCCGCAATGTAATCCAAATCCTTTCGATGGTAAAAAAAAACTCCAATGCGACTAATAACATCCAAGTTATTCGGTCGAGTGGTATCAACAACACAAAACACAGTACACAATAACACGAAACACAAAATTTGAAAATTCTATTGGGTCGAGCGGTTAATCAACATTACACAAATGTTGCTAATAATATATATTTGCGCATAAAACGATAAACTAGTTGAAAGTTATTCTAATATTATCTAACAACGTTACCTTAAAATGCCAATAGCCGAGAACTTAAGACCTCCCGCCACAAAAAGGCCCAATTTAAAAATTTTCTTCAACTTACAATCATGCACTCGATGAGCTTTCTAATGATACCACTCATATCTTTCTACTAAAAACATTTATCGTTCAAAATTGGCTGAACACAAACACCCAGTTGAGCATATTCCATTCCCCACTAAGCAAGGTCGAAACAATTAATCCAGACTGAATTTGAATTGACTGAAATAAAAATCGCCTGAAGCTAAAGAAGCAGGTAGTTAAGAAATTTGGTGCTAAGATTATGCAGCTGTAATCCACAAACTAAAAACTTTGAGTAATAAATAGGTTCAAATCACCCTTGAAATTACGATCACGCAAAACTAAGTCAAGGGCGCAAAAATCACTCGAAAAGTCAAATCGGTCAAGCAAAAACTTAGCATACACAAGAGAGCCGGTACCAGAGACGACTCGATCAGTCGTGCAATATAATTACTAACCAAAAAGAAAAAAAAGTAATAGCTAAATGAAACTTAAGACATGGTTTTAAAAATGGACTAAGCTTTTAGTTTAGGGGTCTGGGTAGGCGAGGGTAGTGGAAGGGGGTAGTTTTGGGGGCGGTAAGGGTAGGTGGCGGGTGGGGGGGGGGTAGGTAGGTGGGGGCAGGGTGGGTGGTTTTTAGTTTGAATAGGGAGAAGAGACTGTTATGGGAAGACAAGCTCTCATAATGACCTTTTCACCCCAAGTACTACCAGCAGTTCCTAATTTCCAACTGTCAGTACCTAAGCTACTGTTAAAGGCTACTGTTAAAGGAAAACAGAAGTCAACTTTCTAAAACAAAAGTTCAAACCATGAACAAACTTGCGTCAGCTCCTCACTTTCTGAGAATATTTCATTGATATTTGAAGGGAGGATTAACAATATTGTTTTTGATCATCAGTGGTGGACATAGCGTTTTTATTGCACAAAGTTATGACTTGCGTACGTTGATAAGATCTAGCATAAGCAAGCTTGAACCAACTGATATTATCTCAAATTACATACCATAATTATTATGCAATTTACTAGCTACATTACTTAGTTTCATTTCGACATTTTTGATCTCAAATTCCGAAAACTTCACCTATTTCTTAAACATTTTTTATCTTCCTATAACTACTACTATTTCAGTCCCAAGTGGAGAATTTTGAAAAACATGTTTTCTCGCACAGTGTACTTCATGAATCTAGTTGTAACGGCAATTTCAATTCTATTATATTTAACTATATTCTGCTGTCCACAATGCTATCAAATTTGTTCACTACCTTGGAAGCACCTCGGGGTTCTCTTTTCGTGCAATAAATATGTCTCAAATGTCCACAGTGGAATTAGAAAGAAACCTGATAATATTCTCTATGCAGCTGATTCATGTCCTGAGAAACTTTTGGTCATTTTTTGCATGAAATATAAGATACATCTCTACGACTATTTATGTAGATTTTGGTCATTTCAGAAAAATCAGCAGGTTACAGCAGAGTTTGATAATAGCACTGCCATCAAAATATTTACATCACTTAAATTTGGATTCAAGCATCATATCCTACTAATCCGATATCCCGGCACAACCTTAAACTCATCTTTTCATACTATGTGAGAAAAATGAAAATATCGCTTTTAGCCATTTGTTCTAAGAAAAGAGCCCTTATCTGTACGTCAATGCCCACTTAACTAACAAGGGCTTTCGGTATAATGACATTCTCACTCAAATTTGCCAAACAAGACCAACACCAAGAAAATTTGACAAAAGTGGGCTAAGAAGATCACAAATATACCCACGTTGCAGTCTGCTCGCGACTGATAAGTTGAATACCCGAATCAGTGCCCCCGTTGCTACTTCCACCTGACGTTGTGCCAGTGTTACTACTGGTCCGAGTGTCAGAGGACAGAGTTCTAGGCTGAAGTTCAGAGGAGTTGTGACTATAAAGCATCGATTTCAAGTCTTCATTTTCTTGCCTCAGCTCAAATAATTGCAGAGACAAGTTTTGTTTAAACTCTGCCATTTTCTTCTGCATTTGTTTATGTCTGCCTTTGGCACTCTGCTTCTAAAAACCACATAGCAAATGTTAAAATGAACAAGGCGGCTCGGTAATGTGCGTTCGCACATTGAGTTCCGACACCGCTCATCTACATTTTTCAATTAATTGTCTACCAAATGAGGAGGAGATAAAAAAATTAACGTATCAACATATCGTTCAACAGACTACTAAAAGAATAAAACAATCTACTCTAGAGGGCCTATGAGACCTGTGGCTACAATAATATGACTACCAGAAAAGACGGCAATAAAAATCAAATAGTTACAAACTCCTTGTCCATTTTTTGAAAACCACTAATAACCAAATCAAAATGGCATCAGATAAAATTTACACTGAGAGGATTAACCGACACTTTTTTGGAACAAAATATGGGACTTTTCCTCAATGCGACTTGGCAACAAGTCGACTAGAAATGAGAAAAAGGGGCAGAGTTTATTAAAACATTGCTTTTTTAAAAAAAGAATTAAATTCGAACTGATCAGAAAAATTACGCATGAAATGAAATCACTGAGAGAGTCTTTTCAACCTCAATAGAGAGCGACTGAGGCCTATCATCATCCAGGATATGTCATACTACTACAAAAAGAACGACAAATACAGGCAAAAACGAAAAATTTGCACGAAAACGATGTCCCCAATCAATTAAATATTAACCTGATCACTAAAAACAATAAAAATCTTCGTTTGCCTTTTTTGCAGGTGACAGCAATTGTAAATCAAATGACGCCCATCCCATTATTGTGATACTGTGAAAAGAAAACAAAAACCTACAAAAATAAGGCAAATATACAAAAATCACGAATATTGGTTTTATGAAAACTGGTTGTTCCAAGAAGAAAGACCATTTGAGGAAAATAAAACCTATATGAAGAGCACACTGTGTTTAAATTGATAAATCATGTGAATTGTATATATAGATTCTTAGCTACAATTTAACAGAATAAAAAAAATTGGTAGAACTCAACAATCTATCACTTAATTTTATTAAAAACAAATATTTTTAAAATTCATAGCCAACAAAAGCTTTCGACTAAAAGAGTAGACAGTTTGTCTTGCAAATAATTGAAAAACTAATCGCGACTGTTTTTAATGAGACTAAATAAGAAGACTATAAAATAACATTAAATACAAGCTGAACTGATAAGTTTCACAAAGAACTTTACGAAACCACAGTTTTGAAGCCATTAAATTTTTAAGATATTAACCGCGAGAATATAAAATCTTCATTTGCGTCTCCTTTGATAATCATAACGTCTTTTTTAAAACGACTATCACAAAATGACAACAAAAACAACCACAAGAACTGAAAAGTTACTAAACTTCACAGAATTCTGCTGAATCAAATTGTCTAATCCCTGAAGACATCATTTAAAACGTTTAAACAACAGGAAAAATTTTTTGTTTGATTCGACAAAACAATAAAAAGAGCTCTAAACAATGAGGCTAATTTACGAAAATGATACAATATAGTAAAATACGAAGAAAAAACGCAAACCAGAACAAAAAGTGATAAGTTGAAGAATACAATTACTCTTTTTTAAAAAAATTTAATTCGACAGTCCAAATAACCATTAGCTATCTACCAATATCAAATATAAAGTTCATTTTTTATCTATAGTTGGCCAACTCGTAGTACAAAAAGCAAGAAATCCTTCTGTTAAAACTAACCGCCACAAAATTAGTTCTTATTCTATAAAGAGGAAATGATGACCTGTACTTCCTGAGAATAGGCAAAATGTTGACTAAAATAATACAAAAAAACTGACAAGTTCAAAAAATCACAGAAATTTCCTTAAAACAAATACTTTCAATAACATAAGAGACATTAGGTAACCACCGAATGAATAGAAACGGTTCACAGCTCTCGAGGATAAAATTTAGATCATTGAGTGGTTAAACTTAAAAATCACACTGCCAAAAGAATAAAAATTGAAGGCAAAAGACAAGAACTCAGTTAAATTTTACTAAAACTCTTCCTCAAAGCCATAAAAACCCTTTGGTTCTCTGAAAACAATTTATATCTACATTCAGCCTCAAATTTACGTATATTGTAGCTGTCATTAACGGAGCCTTGAATAAAAAATATGTTCAGTAATTAACATTAAAAAAAAAGCAAAATATTTTGCAAAAAGGTAGCATCAAAATAAAAACCAAAAAGTCTCTGATTCTATGAATCCATTATATTACCGAACCTATCTCTGATTTTGTCGCGCGCCCAGGAAACCGACCAAGTGTTCCAAGTGTTTGCAAATTAGACCAATTGTTGAGTGGAGTTCTTCAAAAATTAAAAAAAAAACAACGATGCATTTTGTATAATTATCGAGTTAATTCTGGAAAAAACGGCAAAGTTTTAATTCCAGAAGACTGTTATACGTAGCCAAATTGCAACTAGAGCTCTTTTTGATATTAGGGAGTCTGTGTTAAGGTTTCTAGGTCACTAAGTCTGGCAAACTTTAAACATAACCGACTAACGTCGGGCGAATTGCTCTCAAACGACCGGCGAGCGGTTGGCTTCGTCAGTAGCTAGCCACGGGGGGGGGGGTGCACTTGGGGCTGATGGGGGCAACACTGGGTTGGGGGGGGGGGGGCAAAAGCGCGGTGGGGATGGGGGTCAACGGGGGGGGGGGGGTTTCTCAACCTCTCAGAATCGCCCTTCACACCATAAGTATGTGTATAAGTCTCCAAAACAGTTTGAGCTGAAACAGAGCTGAAAGGCTAAGAGCACTTAATGCCCGCTGGGCGCTACCTGTTTATCCCGTTTTTGAGGACGAAAAGTCAAAAGCGTCAGACGAAAAATCGGTCAAGCGAAAAATCGCATAAAATAAAAAGACCAACAGGACTAATATAATTGCTACAAACTTCGTTTGAGAGCAATTAACAAAGTGGACCAAAAAAGCATATTTTGTGCCATTTTGATGAAAAATGTTTGAATTTTGAAAACATTATCAAAAATTTTAGCCAAAAAAACTTCAAACATAGCCGGCAGATTGCCGGAATAGCTGCGAAAGAATAGACCTGCGTGCCATATAATAGAGATAGAAACAGATACAGATCTAAATTGAAAAAAAAATCAACGCCGCTCAAAAAACTAGGTAAAAAACATTCAGCGATAAATTAATAAAGCTTGTTAAAATTCATTCCGAAGAAACCTCGTATTAGGACCTTTACTGCACAAATTAGTTCCCTTGACCTTAAACAAATTCAAATTAAACTTAAGTTTTAAAGTGCAAAAGTCATTTTATTGAGTGAGGTAAGTCACGTATGATGAAAATCTAATCACGCAAATAAACTAAAATCTTTCGCAAAAGCGAGTGACAAATGACGTCACGCGCGCAAATGCCGTTAGTGAGAGGAAGAAGTCAGTCAGAAAATTTGACCTTTTCAGCTTTGCGGTGTGAACAAATGTAAAACGAAAAAAGAGCGTCAGACGACGAAACAAAAACCAAGAGCACCGCAATATAGCTACGCTCAGCTGACAGCTTCGCAGCTATAATCAAACAATTCAGCAACGCTCTTCTATCTCTAACGGTAACAACAACAATCTGCCATTAAAAATTTTAACTTATTTTGAATTATATTAGCGAAATTGTGCCAAATTTTAGCAAAAATTACTGAAAATGTGAACAAAAACAGTCTGATGTTCACAAAATTTTAAACCTCGATAACTCCCTGTAAAAAACGAAAATCAAAAAAATCTTTTTAATTCCGTATTCTACGCTGGACGGGCTTTTTAATGATACCATTCACAATTCTCTACGATGAATATATCGATCGGCCAAAATTGACTGAACAAAAAAAAACCCAGTTGAGTATATAGTTCCTCCCTCCCCACTAAAGTGGAGGTCGGAACAAATATGCTCCGTCAGAATTGGCCTGATACCTAGCATTGATTCTATAAAATTATAGAAACGTTTTGAATATGCGGTGAGCTTATTTGAGAATGCCTAATCAGCCAGTAGATTTGATTCAATAGATCATGCAGGTCTATAATTGTACATGCTACTTTGCACGTCAATTCAGAATGTGGTATAACTATCCTTACGTTGTTAAGAATACCATTAAAATGTAGATAAAAAAGAAAATTTCTGCTTTTGTGCTTTGTGATGACCAGAACGCAGCCTATCTTACATTTTCTGTCACTTTCGCCTATTGTTGAAATTCGAAGAATAGCAATTTCCACAACTCTGACAAATTTTTTCTGTCACGTTATCAGTTCTATTACTATGAGGGTGCAACTGTGACCTTGAGGCGATATGCGAGCAATATTTCTGAATAATTACCATTTCATAGAGCTCTCGTTGTGCTGCGTCTAATGCCTCCGTTTTGATGCCCAGGTCCTACAAAAACAGAATGTTACACTATTTGATTGAAACCGGTGAAAACTATAATTACGCGGTGCTTCAATTTGAACATTTTGTTCTCTATTATCTTGGAGGCAACTTTATTCAACTGATTTTTACTCTCTCTTTTTGTTCCGACCCCCACTTTAGTGGCGAGGTAGGAATTATATACTCAACTGGTTTTTTTTGTTCAGTCAATTTTGGCCGATCGATATATTCATCGTAGAGAATTGTGAGTGGTATCATTGAAAAGCCCGTCCACCGTCGAATACGGAGTTAAAAAGATTTTTTCGATTTCCGTTTTTTACAGGGAGCTATCGAGGTTTAAAGTTTTGTTCACATTCAGCTGTTTTTGTTCACATTTTCAGTAATTTTTGCTAAAATTTGGCATAATTTCGCTAATATAATTCAAAACAAGTTACAATTTTTAACGGCAGAGTACTTTTGATACCGTTAGAGATAGAAGAGCAATGCTGAATTGTTTGATTGAAGTTTTTTTGGCTAAAATTTTGATAAAATTTTCAAAATTCGAACTTTTTTATCAAAAATGGCACAAAATATGCTTTTTTGGTCCACTTTGTTAAATTTTGCCAAACTTAGTGACCTAAAAACCTTAAAACAGACTCCCTAATCTCAAAAAGAGCGCTAGTTGCAATTGGGCGCCGTATGAAAGTCTTCTCGAATTAAAACTTTGCCGGTTTTTAGAGATTTAACTCGATAAATATACAAAATGCATTTTTTTTCAATATTTGAAGAATTCCATTCGACAATTGGTCTAATTCGCAAATAACTTGAACACTTCTTCGGCTTGCTGGGCGCGCGACAAAATCAGGGAGAGGTTTGATAATATCATGGACTCTTAGAATTAGACTTTTTGGTTTTTATTTTGATGTTGTCTTTTTTCAAAACATTTTGCTTTTGTTTATAAATGTTAATTACTGACAAAATTTTTTATTCACGGCTCCGTTAATGACAGCTCCAAATTACGTAAATTTGAGGGCGAATGTAGATACAGTTTGTTTTCAGAGAACCAAAAGATTTTTATGGCTTTGAGGAAGAGTTTTAGTGAATTCTTAAATTTAAATGAATTCTTGTCTTTTGCCTTCAATTGTTATTTTTTGGCAGTCTGATTTTTAAGTTTAACCACTCCAAGATCTAAATTTCTTCCTCAAGAGCTGCAAGTGAACCTCTTCTAGTCATTCGGTTGTTACCTAATGTCTCTTATGTTATTGAATGTATTTGTTTTAAGGAAATTTCTGTGATTTTTTGAACGTGTCAATTTTTTATATTATTTTAGTCAACATTTTGCTTATTCTCAGTGAGTAGAGGTCAACCTTTCCTCCGTATAGATCACAAACCAATTTTGTGGGCGTTTGTTTTAGCAGAAGATTTCATCGTTTTTGGTACAACGAGTTTTCATACAAAATTTTCTGATTTTTGTGCATATTCCATTTTTGCTGTTGCTTTGTTTCTTTTGTAATTTGTACCATTATTTAACAATCTAACTGAAAAAATCTTTACAACATTTGAAATTGAACATAATTTTTGTTTTCATAACGTATGTTTTGAAGGGCTGCGACACTGTTCTCTTGCAGAAATTGGTAGGGTTTTTTATTTTTGCCCTTTATTTGTTGTTAATTTTTGCTGTCATATGTCAAATATTGTGTAATAAAAAGTCTCAGTGGCCAACTAAAGAAAAACAGTTGAACTTTATAACTGATATCGGTAAATAGCTAATGGTTGATTTGACTTTCGAATTAAATTTCTAAAAAAAAGCAATAGTATTCTTCAACTTATCCCTTTTTGTTCTGGTTTGCGTTTTTTTCGTATTTTACAATGCTGTATCATATTCGTAAATCAGCCTCGTTATTTAGAGCTCTTTTTGGTGTTTTGTTGAATCAAAAAAATTTTTTTCCATTGTTTAAACATTTTAAATGATGTCTTCAGGGCTGAGACAATTTATTTCAGAAGAATTTTGTGAAGTTCAGATAACTTTCAGTTTTTGAGGTTCTTTTTGTTGTCATTTTGTGATAGTCGTTTTACAAAAAGACGCTATAATGGTCAAAGGAGACGCAAACGAAGATGTTATATTCTCGGGGTTAATATCTTATCAATTTAATGGCTTCAAAACTGTGGTTTCACAAAGTTGTTTGTGAAACTTATTAGTTCAGCTTGTATTTAATGTTATTTTATAGTCTTATGATTTAGTCTCATAAATAACAGTCGCAATTAGTTTTCCGAGTAGTTGCAAGACAAGCTGTCTACTCTTTTAGTCGAAAACTTTTGTTGGCTATGAATTTTGAAAATATTTGTTTTTAATAAAAAAAGATAGATTTTTCAGATCTGCCAATTTTATTTCTGTTAAATTATAGCTAAGCATCTCTATATACAATTCACATCATTTATCTATTGAAATACAATTTGCTCTTCATAACGGTTTTTTTTTTCAAATGGTCTTTCTTCTTGGAACAACCAGTTTTCATAAAACCAATTATCGCGATTTTTGCATATTTGCCCTTTTTTGTAGGTTTCTGTTTTCTTTTCACAGTATCACAATAATGGGCGTCATTTGATTTACAAATTTTGTTACCTTCAAAAAATGCAAACGAAGAATTTTATTGCTTTTAGTGATCAGCAAAATAATTAATTGATTGGGGGGACATCATTTTCGTGCATAATTTTTTGTGCAAATTTTTAGTTTTTGCCTGTATTT
The DNA here is from genome assembly GCF_964194025.1 of Convolutriloba macropyga. NCBI lineage: Eukaryota > Metazoa > Xenacoelomorpha > Acoela > Convolutidae > Convolutriloba > Convolutriloba macropyga. Next base: position 52,929,609 of record NC_134476.1, read on the forward strand.
TTCGTTCTTTTTGTAGTCGTATGACATATCCTGGATAATGAAAGGCCTCAGCCGCTCTCTATTGAGGTATAAAAGACTCTCTCAATGATTTCGTTAAATGCGTAATGTTTCTAATCAGTTCGAATTTAATTCTTTTAAAAAAAAGAAAAACAGTTGAACTTTATAACTGATATCGGTAAATAGCTAATGGTTGATTTGACTTTCGAATTAAATTTCTAAAAAAAAGCAATAGTATTCTCCAACTTATCCCTTTTTGTTCTGGTTTGCGTTTTTTTCGTATTTTACAATGCTGTATCATATTCGTAAATCAGCCTCGTTATTTAGAGCTCTTTTTGGTGTTTTGTTGAATCAAAAAAAATTTTTTCCATTGTTTAAACTTTTTAAATGATGTCTTCAGGGCTGAGACAATTTATTTCAGAAGAATTTTGTGAAGTTCAGATAACTTTCAGTTTTTGAGGTTCTTTTTGTTGTCATTTTGTGATAGTCGTTTTACAAAAAGACGCTATAATGGTCAAAGGAGACGCAAACGAAGATGTTATATTCTCGGGGTTAATATCTTATCAATTTAATGGCTTCAAAACTGTGGTTTCACAAAGTTGTTTGTGAAACTTATTAGTTCAGCTTGTATTTAATGTTATTTTATAGTCTTATGATTTAGTCTCATAAATAACAGTCAAAATTAGTTTTCCGAGTAGTTGCAAGACAAGCTGTCTACTCTTTTAGTCGAAAACTTTTGTTGGCTATGAATTTTGAAAATATTTGTTTTTAATAAAAAAAGATAGATTTTTCAGATCTGCCAATTTTATTTCTGTTAAATTATAGCTAAGCATCTCTATATACAATTCACATCATTTATCTATTGAAATACAATTTGCTCTTCATAACGGTTTTATTTTTTTCAAATGGTCTTTCTTCTTGGAACAACCAGTTTTCATAAAACCAATTATCGTGATTTTTGCATATTTGCCCTTTTTTGTAGGTTTCTGTTTTCTTTTCACAGTATCACAATAATGGGCGTCATTTGATTTACAAATTTTGTTACCTTCAAAAAATGCAAACGAAGAATTTTATTGCTTTTAGTGATCAGCAAAATAATTAATTGATTGGGGGGACATCGTTTTCGTGCATAATTTTTTGTGCAAATTTTTAGTTTTTGCCTGTATTTTTCGTTCTTTTTGTAGTCGTATGACATATCCTGGATAATGAAAGGCCTCAGCCGCTCTCTATTGAGGTATAAAAGACTCTCTCAATGATTTCGTTAAATGCGTAATGTTTCTAATCAGTTCGAATTTAATTCTTTTAAAAAAAAGGCAATGTTTTAATTAACTTTGCCCCTTTTGCTCATTTCTAGTCGACTTGTTGTCAAGTCGCATTGAGGAAAAAAAGTGTCCGTTAATCTTCTGAGTATGAATTTTATCTGATGCCGTTTTAATTTGGTTATAAGTGGTTTTCAAAAAATGGACAAGGAGTTTTGGTCGTAATTAATATTTGTAAATATTTGATTATTATTACCGTCTTTTCTGGTAGTCATATTATGATAGCCACAGGTCTCATAGGCCATCTAGAGTAGATTGCTTTATTCTTTTAGTAGTTTGTTGAACGAAATGTTGATAGGTTTTTTTTACAATTCAAAGAATTTGAATTGTAATGGGGCGCTGTCTTTTTTAAGACTCGAAGGAGTATTGGAGAAGTCCTTTTTTTAATCAATTTCATTGGAGTGAATTCTGAAGCGGGAAATGAAACACGTGAAAAAAATTGGAGTGATTTTCTCGCTGAACAAAATAAGAGTGGAGTGAGAAGAGTGGTTTTTTGTTCATATCGCTGTTTTCTAGAGAGCGAGAAATTGAAGTGTGAAAAATTCTGTAAGCGAGCGAAATTTTTTGTTCACGTGCAGCATTTTAAAGCAGTAATTTTTTCATTTTTTGGTTAAGAGATTTGGTTATGATTTTGTTTTAATTTGAGGCTAGTTCTGGTAGTGGTTTGAAGGTTTCTGATATTCATATGAATTTTGTGCTAATTCGGAGGTTTTTCATGTATTTTGTTGATTTTCGGGCTAATTTTGCTTTTTTTGACGATTATTTTGTTTACTGGATCAAATGGGTATTGAAAAGACCCTTTCTACTTGGGGAATTTCTAGATAACAATTGGTTACCGTTTTGTGGATATGAAATTTTTTTGTTGAGAAATATGACAAAAAAATGACGAAATTGAAACTAATTTTCTTAATTTATTGCAGTTTTCCCCTCTTTAGACAAGTTTCTTAGCCTATTGTTACTTGGCTATTGTTTTCCGATATTGTTTTGCGGCTATGTTTTTTTTAAGATCTGTTCACACTTTTTCATGATTTTTGAAGTCAAAATGGAGTAGTGATTTTGGTCACGCCGAAACAGGATGTGGAGCGAAAAAGAGAGTGGTTTTGCGGCGTGAAATTTTTTGGCTATAAATTTAAAGTAGAGTGAGAAAACGGTGTTTGAACAAAAATTCGCTTTCTCGCTAGTGGTTTTTTGTTCACATGCGGCAATTTCACGTTGATTTTTACTGTTTTTTTTTGATTTTTTGGATCGCAATTTTTTCCAAATGGTTTTCCGAATCCATTCATAGTCCGTTCTCTGTTTAGTCAATGAAAATTCTTTGAATTGTACGTCAGGACTTGTCCTGCTATGTTTTTTATCTCTTCCTCATTTGGTAGACAATTAAGTGAAAAATGTAGATGAGCGGGGTCGGAACTTAATGTGCGAACGCGCATTACCGAGCCTCCTTGTTTCATTAAATTATCAGAATCACATTTACGGTGATCATCTACTGGTAATGAGAGGTTTTTAATATCCCATTCAAGCATCCATATTTAATTAATCCCATCATGGGAGAAATGAAATTCCTCACAATTACACCCGTTCAAACTGAACTATATCAGCAATCTATGACCACTGTACTACAAAACAATCTGCTTTATTGCCAGAAACTTACGACAAAGTTTTATAATTAGTCTGGATAAAGGTTTGAAGTAAACTAACCGATTGCAGTTTTCTCAATTCGGTTTTAATCTTGATGTTCTCAGAAACAAACTCGGTGTTTCTCATCTTCAAGTCGTCACATTGTCCAGTCAGAGTTTCCGTTCTGTCCTCCAAGTCCAACTTAGCTGACTCCAACCATCCAACCTGTTCCCTCAGATGCGACAACTCAGATATGAGTTCCTCATTGGTAGTCCTCAGATGTTGAGCAGCTAAACGGGGAGTTTCCAACAACCCAGCCGAGTTGGACCTAAGACACATGAACCGTTTTAACCCATTCTATAACTTTTTAAAACAGTTTTAAAAAATCGAAAATTTCAAATGCTTTAACACAAAACTCAATTTACTCAAGTCATAGGCTTTAACCCATTTTTCAGATCATTTCAGCAAGCATTAAAACGCCGAACGTACATTTTGTTCGAGTAAATTTACTAATTTAAAGTTAACAATATTTCATTCAGTCGGAAATTAAAGAAAGCCTAAGGCTTCACTTTCCGATATGATTCATATATGGCGTTGAATGCCAATAAAAAATCCAAAAGATATAAAGGAAATCATTATTCTAATTGACCAAGAGCCAGCAAAACGACACAAACCTGTTGAGTTGTGAAGAGGCAGCATTCTCAGGGTTAGTGAGCTGAGTATTTTGTGTTTTCACTTTCTTAACAGAGACACCATTTCCCATTAATCTAAAAAATATCAAACAGTGACGGTACTTTTTCTTCCACAGTGACTGAACTTGTGAGATAATTTTCGCGAGCAGTTTAAAAAGCAAAACAGATCAAATATAATATACTGCTCCTTACCCATGTTTTAAGTAGCGTCTGAACTATATATAGTCACAAATGCAAAAAAAAACCCAATCCTATCGCTTCATTACAAAAAATTGTTACAACTTTTTCAAGCGATAAAAACTTTGCATAGTCCCCCTAAATTTCCTGAAGTGAAAGCAGTTCACAATTATAAAATACAATATATGATCAGCCGCTTCAATAGTTTATGAATGATCGATCATTGATGATGGTATCTTTAGAAAACTCATCAAACGTAAATATTTTAAAAAGATCTTTTTTAATTTCGTAGTTTTCCAGAAGTTACCAAAGGATAGAAAATTGTACACATCGACATAAGTATGAGCAGCGGAGCAGTACGAATTGCGATCAATGACGAGCTGAGACCAATTTGTATAGAAACCAAAAAAGACAAAAACGAACGCGAAAAATTGCTCGGTATTGGGCTGCACTTTGAATGGCGCTGCAAAAGTGAATTTTCAAATTGTAAAAATGCCTTGTCAGCCATTTTAACAAACTTTTTGGTGTATACAAGTTATACGCTATCTTAGAATTTTTTTTGCTTCAATACAATCCATTTTTCAACTCCATAATTTAAGACCGCAGATGCAGGGGTTATTTTAGATGTTGCGGCTCGACGCACCTTTCCAAGCTTTCTTACTAAGGTACGACCTACTAAGTCAACCTAAACTATGAATGCAATGATCAAAAAACAAATGCAGTTACAAATGCCCGTAAACTGATACCAAACTATTGGAATTTGTTTGCAACTGAAAAAACAGCTTAAGAACAAGCGGAAAAAATGCCTCCTCTGAAGAGAACGCACGCCCAACTATGTAAGATCGACTAAAATTCAATATACTTACACATCTGAAAAGAAAAAAGCAAGAAAAATTAGCCAACTAGGTGGGATTGGAAGAACAGACAACGAATAAAGATTTGTAAATTTTTTTTGACGTGCTTACTTTTTTGATGTAATTCCGTAGATACACATACTCCTGTTTCTTAATGAGAGGATTCAAGAGCTAGTATCAATGCCAATAAACATTGGAGACGGTAAAGACTTAGAAGAAAAAAGTTCAAGTAGCATGCATCTAAAATTGGGCTTTATGCTTTTATCCAGTCTCTACTCCTGATTTCGAATTTTATGACTCCATTCATTTTACATTGCTTTAGAGCAACTGCTCATTATTAGCATTTGCAGCTGCATGAGCCAAAATTAAAACAAGACTGAAGAAGTCAAAAAGATTTCACGCAAAACGTTAAACAAGCTGTCACTTGCGGTAAAGCAAAACTTTTGTCATACAAAGTAAAAAAACAACGCCAAAAGAATTCCGGAAACAATTGGAAATATAAAACTGAGCATTCTCACAGACCTAAAATGATCAGCATTTCAAAAATCTTACTTAAGTTGTGACTTCAAAATTAATGTCTTGGCAACAGACCTTTTGAGAGAGGTAGTTAGAAGCAAAAATGATACCAATTGACAAATCTTAAAAAAATTTTAATGGCTGAGATAAAAAAAACAGACGAAACAACGACAAAAAAAATTCTAGAAAAACGAGCAAAATTCTCAATAAGTCTGCTGCCAGATCAGTCAAGTACCCAAAATTCGGCTGAGATATCAAACACAGTTTAAAGTGTCTTCTCAAATATTATTCTGAAATTAATTTTAATTACATCTGCTACGAAATCAGTCACCCACCTAGTAGTCGGCACAGAAACATTGAACAACAATTCAAATAAGCAAAGAACAAAAAACTTATAACCCTGAAAAAAAAACATTTAAAAACTGATTAAGTTATTTCAGTTAAGAGTGCCTAGCCTAGCTTTCAAGTGTTGTTTCAGAGTAGCAGCGCCTTTAAAAGATTTGATCAGGGAAACTACAGCAAGAAACAGAAAAACGAAATCCGCAAAATTAGAAAAAAAACAAACAGCAGTTTACTCAATATTAACAAAGTTTACTCGATTTTCTTTAACATAACAATTCGAAATTACTATCTATCAACATAAAAGACAACTGTTAGAACAACTAATTTTAACCACATAACTCCCCAAATGCTCTCCAAAAAAAGAATACAAAAACTGCTAAAAAGCTTAAAACAAGGCAAGAAGGTTAAAATATCTGAAAATCGAATCACAAAGTTTAACATTTGCTTTATATGGTCAAAAGGGGCTGTCAAAACCACTACTTAAGTTATAGATAACTGAGAGCAACCACTGACTGAAAATGTTAGAGTTAAAACAAAAAAACTGCTTTCAAAAAGCCGCGCGTGACCAAAGAAGTTGCATTCACTTAGCGAAAACCGTTCCGCACCAACTTTTCTCGCTTTCTCTCAAAAACGCGGCTTTAAAAGAAAAACCACTCTTTTCTCTTTCAGATTTCTTCAGCATTTCGGCCTAAACACTCACTTCCCGTTAAATACACAAAAATTACCAATAAAAAAGACGCTCCCCCAACAGTCCTCTACGAGTCGTAAAAACAAAAAACAGGGCCGCAATAATAGCCGGCTGAGAAGACAATAATAAGAAACAAAAATTACATTAATACAAAATGCTCAATACTTCGGAATTTGTTCAGATGTTAAGTCCATTGATACAATACTCGTCCTAACGCATGTCAGCAAATCATTTGATTGTGGCTGGCTCATGCGTGGCGCCGGTGGCTTCAAATGAATCGAACTTCTACAGTGAATTGGCCATTCGACCATAATCGAGCATGGCGAAATATTTGCGAGCAATTCAGGTAAAATTTTTTGACTACTTAACTACGTAGACAACTCAAAATATGGATGAAGACTACAGATATTCTCACTAGAGTAAAAAATGATCCCCAGTTACAAACTGTATTTCGCATATTTACAACCAAAGCCATACGAGGTGAGAGGTAAAATACACATTAAGATATAACTCTTAAACCACATAATATATCTGAATTCAATGGAATTTGCAGCAAAATACAATATAATTTATGTATAACATTTTACACATTTTTTCCATAGTTGGTTTGCGATTGATAGACCGCCTCCAAATGCATCCGATCTTTTTGCAATAATAAGTTACATCACTTTCACTTGTTTCACATTTATGGATTGAATTGCTACCTTTCATTTTTTTAAATATTGATAATATAGCGAAAGCAACAAAAACATTGCTAAAATGTCAGCCTCATTAGTTCATGATTGCTGAAGTTGAAGCCATCTTACAATTAAATGCCGCAAAACGATCTGTGGGTGAGACTTGATAGCAATCGAATTGGAAGGAGCCATTGTTGCCTTTCGACTGTTTTAAAAACCATGAACAGTTCACAAAAACATGGAAATATTGTAGCATTGTGTTGATGTTAATTAGAATTATAGCACACTTTCTCATTGGTTCAATCTGTTGCCTCAAATTCAATTTTTCAGGCAACTCAATATAATACTCTAAACGTCGTAGTGAGTTAAGTCAATTGTTGAAACTATTTCAAACCTTTTCTCCGTTATGTAACGCCTATAATCTGAAGACCTGTCGGATCCTATCATTAGCCTAATGCTGGTTTTACCAGTGGAAAAATTCCGACCTATAAATTTTTAATTCAACACTTCTCGGCGAAATATTAAGCAAGAGAAAAGGTTCCATAGAGCCAGAATGGAAACTAGGCTGGAGGAGGGGCGTTGGTGCTATTTCTGCCCACTTTTTGGGACAGATTGATCTTGTCTCCTAGGGAGAGTGCCATCCCCTGGCTCTTGGCCCTCAGTCTGATATGTCCAGTCACTGGTGCATCTGGAGACAGCTTCTCAATTGATAAATTCGCCAGAGCATCTTCGCCGAAAATGGACCTGAACAACAAGTCAATTTAACTTCACACTACCAAGGTTAACTGCGTTCGGGATCTGGCTTGAAAGATCAGAGAACCTTTCAGTACGACGTAGTGCCTTTCATGTAAAGCTCTGCAAATCTGTGTAAAGAAATTCTGTTCCGCAAAAAATCAAATTCAGTCTCGCAAATATACACATGTGACATTAAGTTGTCACAATTTTCGCATTAATTTTTTCTGGTCCCACCTTGCGTGCAGATTGGCCGCCATGAATCCACAGTCACCAGACAGAGCCTTCTCAGGGGTGAGACACTTGAGGTTGGTAGTAGAGCACAGATGCTTCAGGTACTCACGCAGATCAGTGATACTCGTGTTCACTGACACCTGAAACAGATTTAAAAAACACTTGATTCTAGTAAAACTAACACTATCCTTAAAATAAAATTTCAAGATACGTAATTAAGAAAATCTTGGTGAAAAACACAAAAAAAAGCTCGCTAAGGTTTTGAAAGCTCCAATTAACTCCAACTGAAATCCTTCATCAGTCTCTTTCAAAAGAGATGTAGAAATTTAACCATAAAGTGGGATCTTTTTTCTGTATGAACGTCCCTTTGCTATTGCTTAAGAATTAAAATCAACTAGTATCTAAATACAAATTCAGTTTCCAGGTGTGTGAAATTAACATCGACAATCAAATGATTGACGTCGCACGATCTACTCTCGAGGGCGCTCAATTCTTTTGTAGACTGCTTCAGCACTACGGCTACCACTACAGAGCATTAAATAATGTTATTCGAGCTTAATTTATACTTCAGATTTTCATCTCAAAAACAAATAAAAAAGACTAGATGCTTAGGAATAGGCATTGAAAACTAATCAGAACAAAAACTACTCAACAAAACTAGAAAAGAAACATGCAGACTACCAGAAAAAACCGCAATTGCTTTGTAGATCTACAGTCTCAAAAAGATAGTAAAAAAATAAAAAAATAAACTTCTTTCATTAATGCAACGATGTTATAATTTGATTAAGAATCTGTTCAACTCATTGCTGCTTTTATTAGCTGCTCTCAAATAACCTTCAATTAGAGTGAAACACATAAAGAAAATAAAGAAAAGTCAATTCCAGAATGAGGAATTTATTTTTAAGAGTGAGGTAGGTCATTTTTGACCAAAAACTCAATCACGCAAATGAACAAAAACTCACTCCACTAAGATTGAAAAATGACGTAACGAACGCTCTCACGAATGAATAAAAAGCAGATTTGAAAATAATGTGACGTTTTGTGGTCATAACAAAAATCTGACGAAATAGAAAAATATAGCAGGACAAGTCATGAAGCAATTCTAAGAATTTTTCATTAACTAAACTAAACATTAGACCTAAAATGGACAACAAATGGACTGAAAAAAAATATTTAGAAAGAATCCGACCAAAATAAACCGGAAAAACAGTAAACATCACAGTCAAATGGCCGCATGTGAACAAACTACAATTGAGAAAGCGAATTTCTGATCAAACACCGTTTTTTCACTCTGCTTTATAATTAGAGTGGAAAATATTTAAGCCGCAAAACCACCTGCTTTCTCTATCCACTTCCTGTTTCGGCGTGACCACAATCATCACGCCAAGTTGACTTCAAAAATCATGAAAGTGTGTGAAAATATTTTAAGAAAAGACAGCGCCACAATAGCCTCAGCGTTCGCTAAAAACCAAGAGAAGGCCAATTTTAGCCTCAGCTATCGCTTTGCGGCTATTAAAAACGATCAACAAAAAGCGAATCAGAAAAACTGGCAGGACCCGCTGCAAAACCACTTGCTTTTTCATTCCGCTTCCTGTTTTGGCAGGACCAAAACCATCACAACATTTTGACTTCAAAAACAAACAACCGACTAACGTCGCGCGAATTGCTCTCAAACGACCGACGAGCAGTCGTCTTACGGGGCCCTTACGGCCTGAACGATCTGCAGGGGCGGGATTGGAGGGGGTAAGTGAGAGGTGGGCTGATGTAGGGTGAGGGGTTTTAGGGGGTGGGGGTAGTCAACATCTAAGAACCGCCCTTCACACCATAGGTACAAGTTTCAGTGAATTGCATACTTGGACACTAGTGAACTGAAAGGCTCTAAGAGAACTTAATGCCCACTGGGAGCTACCTGTTTATCCCGTTTTTGAGGACGAAAAGTCAAATTGGTCGGAACAAGAATCGGTCAAGCAAAAAACCGCAAAAAGACCAACAACATAATTGCTACAAACTTAGCTTGAGAGCAATTAAAATAGAGTGAACAATCTTAAATAAAGACAGCACCCCCAATACAATTCAAAGTCTTTGGATTGTAAAAAGCAAGAGACGGCCAAAAATAGCCCCAGCTATCGCTTTGGGGTTATAAAGAAAAAAGTTGCCAAATTTCGGCGCAACATGAAAAATGAATGCCTAAAAGTCAACAATTCGTTCAAACGCCGTTGCCTCTGTCAATTAAAAATTAGCGTGAACACATTGCACGCTTTAAAACTACTCTCTCCTTCGTTCTTTTACTACTTCGGTGTTACACCATACACTCAATACAGCTCAAAATCTTTGACGTAAATATCAAGACCATAGCAATACGCTCAGCTTGCAGCTTCAGGGATAGAGATCCGAACGGGAATACGTAGGAGGACGATTTCTCTGAGGAAACAAAGAACAAAGAAAACTTTCCCTCTATATGAGTAATGCGACAGACACACGCTCGAAAGCTTTCAAAAAATGAACAACAGCTACAAGTCACCAGTCTAGAACGAAAGAAAATTGAAAAAAACTTTGTTTACTTGTGTACTCAAATGTTTGCATCACATATGTTGTTCTTCTGTCTGGTGCCACTTATGAATCACAGATCTCGAAAACTGCCAGAACGGGAGAAGGTTGACCGAGAGGATCAAGTTTAAAGATTAGGAAACCATCGATCACGCCATGCAATTGTCTCCTCAAAACCATTTTGTTAAGAGACTGGTAAGGTCTCTCAACTTTCATTCTTAGAGACTGATAAAGCGAAAGGCGCTAGGAGAACTTAATACCCTCTGAAAGTTACCTGTTTATCCCATTTTTGAGGAAGAAAAGTCAAATGGCTCATACGAAAAGTCGGTCAAGCATAAAAAAGACCGAAGGACTGATATAACTTTACAAACTTCATTTGAGAGCATTCAAAAACATAGCTGGCAGATTGCCAGAAAATAGCCGCAATAGATTCGTAGATCGGCAGTCTAAAAAAAAACAGTAAAAAAGACAGACCAAAAAAATTCGTCTTTTCATTGAGGGCTGATCTGTTATATTTTTATGAAAAATCTGTATAAGTCATTGCTGCCTCTATTAGCTGATCTCAAATAACCTTCATTTAGAGTGACACACACCCATTTGACCTTATCTCTTTGAATTAAAGTAAATAAAAGTCATTTCAAAGTGAGGAAGTCATTTTTGAGAGTGAGGTAAGTCAAGTGTGACCAAAAATTTAATCACGCGCATGAACAAAAAACTCGCTCCACTAAGAGCGAAAAATGACGTCACACATGCAATTCAGTTGAAATTGCATGAACGAATGAACAAAAATTGGCCGTGACGTCATATGGTCATATGACGACGAAATAAAAAAAACATAGCAGGACAAGTCCTGACGTACAATTCAATTCAAAGAATTTTCATTGACTAAACAGACAAACTAGACTTAGAATGGACTATGAGTGAATTGAGAAAACCATTTTAAAAAAATCTGATCAAAAAATTTAAAAAAACAAAAAATCAATGTCAAAATGCCGCATGTGAACAAAAAAATCACTAGCGAGAAATGAAAATTTAATTCAAACAAAAAACTAGGCCTAGAATGAGCTGTGAATTGATTGGGAAAACCATTTAGAAAAAAATCCGATCCAAACAATCGAAAAAACAGTAAAAATCAGTGAAATTGCCGCATGTGAACAAAAAACCACTACCGAGAAACCAAATTTTTGTTCAAACACCATTTTCGCTCTACTTTAAAATCAGAGCGAAAAAAATTCACGCCGCAATACCACTCGCTTTTTCGCTCCATTTCCTGTTTCGGCGTGACCAAAATCACTACTCCAATTTGACTTCAAAAATCATGAAAATGTGTGAACAGATCTTAAAAAGACAGCGCCCCAATACAATTCAAATTCTTTGAATTGTAAAAACCAAGAGAAGGCCAATAATAGCCCCAGCTATCGCTGAGCAGCTATTAATAAACGAATATAAGAGAAAAACGAATTACCTAATAATAACGCCAAGAATCTAACATCCAAAATTTTAAAAAAAAATGATACATTTCTACAACGCTCGGAAAGGTTTTTCGCTAGCAATATCTTTCATGTATTCTGCGTGCTCTGGAAGCTTAAAACCGTAGTACACTCAAAGGGTGAAAAAATTGAACAAGTCATACCGAGTTGCTCGGCTGGTCCAATTTTCAGCTAGCTAAACGAGGTTGGAAAATCAGTATCCGGTAGTTCAAGTTTCTTTCAACGTCAAATATACGAGGTTTGAAAATCGAGACTATGGTTTGAAAACGACGCTAGCTAAAGGATGTTAAATAAATCAGGATCTCGTAGTTCAAGTTTTCTGCAACGTCAACGTTTCCTTCAACGTCGAGGTAGGATCTGGCTATCTTGAACTGCTTATGGAAGATATTTATTTGTATTTTTCAAATGCAAAAAATGAAAACTTGCTCAACGCATTTCACTCCACAAACTAGAGAGGAATCCTTGTTTCAATCAATTTCAACCAATGAGAGGCGAGAAAAACGCAAGTGGTCTTTCCAAATAAGTTGGGAGCAACTTCGTATTCCAATCTCAACCAATGAGAGGGGAGAATATATAAAGCAACTTGGTCGAGATATTGGCGTGGACACAACGTTTTCCTGCCTCATAAAACTCCCAATAGTTTTGAAGTTTAATGTTTTTAAAACGTAAAGCTCGGTTCATTTTACAGTTCTAATGATACTTCGATCATCAGTCACAAAAAAAGACTTCATCGCTCGCTAAACATTAAAAGCACGTTCAGGGTTAATGCCTAATAATTAGAATTAATTTTTCAACGGATAAAGAGTAAACATTCAGAAACGGATACCAACCTTATTTTCCCATTCGAACTCCTGCCACATCTTGCGGAATTCCACATCAGTACAGCTAGCAGGTACAATGTAGTCCATTACATCAATGTGGATGTCATTCAATACCACCACACTGTGGGTGTTGTTCACATCATACACTATGTTGCCGAATATGATGCCATTCTCAGTTGAGGTCACTTTCACACTCGCTTTGATGTTGCAGAAGTCCAGAGGGGCAATATTCACAGCAGTTGGTTTCTCAACCAGCTTCAGGTCACCAAGAGTTGCCACCTTAGAAAGAACAACACTATTGTCAATGCATATTTGCTTTCCAACTAGGTTCTCTCCACAAACTAATGATTGATAGATATAGCTGTTGCCAGATATACTAAAAAAAATTGGATTTTCTTCAGAAAGACGATCGATGCCAATGGTTGTCATGAAAGTCGCAATCATTTTGTAAGTGAAACAATTCATGTGTCCATTCAGCTTGAATTACTCTTATCAATTTATTGAAAATAAAATTTTGATAGCCGCATTTTAAATGCCTAATTTTAAAATCACGTATTTAGAAACATCTCACCTCAACAATGAGATTCTGAAGAGTATCTGAAGTCTGATTCACGACCAAAATATCCAACACGATGTCAAATTGGTTGACATTTACATAGGCCTCAGCATATATAGGATCCGAGAAACCAGTCAATTGTGTTACTTTGTTCAGTTTAGTACTCGAGAAGTCAACTTTATCTTTCTTCCCGGAGGATCCAACAGCTTGAAGAAGAGATGCCTCGAAAATATTCTCTTTGTTCGACATATCAGCTCTGTTGAGTAATTGGCCGAAGTTAATAGCATCGTCAGTTTCCACCGAAACCGTTTTCTTATCTAGAGCTGCAATTTCATTTGCTTCTTGTTGTTGCAATGTGGCCAACATAAGTTGCAAACTAGATCGACAATTCTCGCCAAAAATAGCCGACATCATTTGAGACGGTTCAGATAGAACTTTCAGACACACCGCAATTCGATCGACGTCATCATCGGAAATTGCCTTTTTAGGAAGAGAAGATTTTCCGAAGTGAAGAATAGTTGTCAATGTCAACATGCACTCAGCAACGAATCGGTGTTGTTTCCTTGGATCAGGAACCAGTGAAATGTACTTCAGAGCCATTTTGGTCAAGCATGTCGCTAAGGATGCTCCCACGAAGAAGTTGCCTTCAAACAGTAAATGCCGCAATGGAGGACGCTCAGGTTCCTTCTTAGATCCACTTTGTGACGACGTGTAAGCGCTTTGGGAAGCATACGTTCCCATGTCTGTTACACGCTTTTGAGCGTAGCTCGACTCCTCGTCCTCATTGTGAGCTCCGCTTTCATTTTCATCTTTTCTCAACTCAGTTTCAAGAATTGGGATATCACCCAGTGATCTCGAGATAGCATGCATTGAACCCTGTATCTCCTCGGTTGTCGAGCAGTACTCACCAAGGATCCACACAGCCGATCGGAATATGTTTGCATTGCGAACAGTGTTGAACTCAGAAAGCAATTTCTGTACGAGATTGTTCTTCAAGTTCGGGAATCTCTGCACTGCTTCCCGGACGTATACCAGAACATCTTGAGCAGCTGCTTCGTTTTCGTCACCAATCAAGTCGAGCAACAGTGGCATTATAATTGGGTTAATATCTGGGAACTTAATTCCGCATTGATGCAACGTGCGAACCAACAGTTGTCTGTACTTTCCTACGTCATCCTGCACCGCAGAACCGGCACTTGCAAGCGTCTTTTGTACTTCTTTCTTCAGAACCAAAACCAATTCCTCGACATTTCTGGAAGACACCAGATCCAATGCCAACGAGAGCGTTTTTCTTCTCACTTCCAAATCAGGAGCAGATAGAACGCGTAGAATATCCATAACCAATTCTTGAAGAATTCTCTCGTGATTTGGATCGTCCTTCAAGTCAATTAGTCTGTCAAGGACAATCAGCTTGACATTGTTGTCACTCTCTTTAACAATCAGTTCTATGTAGCAAGAGGCTGCGGCCTTCACAGCAGTTGGAGCGCCCGAGAGTGTGACAAGAGTTCCCGCGGCTTCATATCGCACAGCCGCGCTCGTTGAATTCAAAAGATTATATATGCATCGAATGAACCTAGCTCGCTCCGCCGGATTACTAAAGCACACTTTGTAAATCAACTCGACTATTACAAGCTGTAATATGTCCCCAAAGCTGCTCACTTGGTCAATACAAGAATCCAAATAGTTCAACGCTTTGTCAGTGTCAGTTTGAATCAGCATGATGAAGGCATTCCTCTTGCACGACAAATCCTGTTCGCCCTCCAAATAACTGAATATCAAATCTGGAGCATCTTGAATCAGAAAGTCGAAATTCTTGTAAATTGTAAAGATAGCAAGCACAGCATTTCGTCGAACATAGGAGTGTCTATGCTCAAGGCAAGCCCTGATGGCCGGCATAAGAGGTTCCAGCAATTCCGGCTCCTTCAACTTGCACAGAAACCTGAGAACAGATCCTCTTATGTATTCGTTAGGGTGATTCAAATCTTTTCTGTACGCATCGCAAACCAAGATGAACTCGGGTAACAACTTTCCATCAGATGAAGTTTTGGGTACAATCTCAAAGAAGATGAGCAGCAGTTTCTTGACCTGATGATCTTGGCAAGGTAACGCAAATCTAATGATAGTCATCAGCAGACTTGGGAACTTTTCGCCGTTGAGCATTAATCGCATAACTTTCTTTAAAGCCTCTGCCTTCTTTTTAGGGTCTTGGTTTTCAAGCTCCTCTTTCAGAGTCATTTCGCTCACGGTTTCCCCAGAGGCAGGAGCAATGAGAGTATAACACACTTGATCAGTGGAGGTCATTCTGTCTGAAAATTCAAAACAACAAAGGTGAATAAGGCTGAAGATTTCAAAGAGCATTTGATTTTTTCCGTTTCTGACCCGCCCCCTTACATAAAATGAGCCATTACATAGTTATTCATTGTAAAACAATGACACGTGGATCTGGGGGCTGCTCATATGCCTGCGACTGCCAAACGTGTCGGAACTCTTGGATCCTATTGTCCGAATAAGGCGAGATCCCTCGCGCTTGCTGGGAATCCTCAACAACAACAACTCACTAAATTGGAGGGGGGAACGGAGAAGATCCCAGTACTTTTGCTGTTCCTACATCTTTACGTTTTGTTAGCTTTTTTCAGGGGCATCTCAGATTAATATATGTGATATTAATTGAAAGCTCTCTTCGGCTAGAATTTCACTGCAGAAAGTGACTTTTCAAAAATTTTAATCTAATTCAAAATTAGTTGACAATTCGAACATTCCAGATAATTAACAGATACCTAACTGCATTGTAGGCCCATAATACTTGCGTTCTATTAGTCAAATAAACGAATAATTTGATTGTAAAAGAGATTGATCAATAAGCTCAATTAAAGAAAAAACAAACAAAATAAACCAACTAATGTAGGAAGAATTAATTCAGGGGCTGCAGCCCAGATAAAATTTTCCTTAAGGGTGCAAAAAAGTTCACTTCGCCTGGAGGGGACTTGGTTGCATAATGCTACGAAGAAAGCCTTCTGAGGAACGGCCTGAGGCGTAGGGTGCAACCTTGGTCAGTACCTCTACGTGGGGCCCCCTGGGTAACTACCGTTAGCTCAGTTAGTGGAAGTTAGCTAAGCGGACAGACTGGGGATTGAGTCCTGAACAAGCCATCTATGGACTTAAATAAATTCGTTCAAAAGAATTCCTTGCCAATCCGATACTCATCAGCGCAGGCAAGAGCCCTAGATGAAGGATTTGAGGCAGAGCTTGGAATAGCGCCCTTGAAAGAAGGGAGCAAAAGTAGTTGTCGGCGGGACACTGTGAACACAAGTGGCTCTTGTAGTCATGTCTCGCCGACTTCAACTGTTGGAAATGTCTCCAATGAGCGAAAGATGGTCAAAGTTAACTGATTCCAAAGTCAACAAAGTAACGAAAGTGAAATCGAGATTAGTAGATGAAGTTTTGATCATTTAGTAGCGAATTGGCTGGATTCCAATTAAAGTCTCTTGCGAACTCTAATCGAGCAGAAACCCTTGTTAGTAGGCAACGAACGCAGGTTTAGTATGGTTGAAATGTGCGGGAGCTTGATATGACTGCTACACTGTATTCACTGAAAGTTGTGGAAGAGATAACGCTGTGTGATCTCTGCACACAATTATTATCTGAAAAGAAAGTCTTCTCGTACGAAATACTGTGTATGGTCCAGACAAGAAAGATGTAGTGGTAATCACAGAGATAACATCACAGAGTAGTGTTGCAACTGTGATCGGAGAGCTAAGATAAAGAGTGACTTCACTACATAGTCCAGACAACTCATGCTCTGCTATGTCCCCAAACATGGTTTTAAGGAGACTTGAGGCTCACGGGACGCAACTCCTCAAGGAGCTAGACCCCAGATGGTCTTCGCACCGATGATCTGCTCTTCATGGCTTGGAATTCATTCCTCTAAAGGTCTGATGACTAAATACCTGAGACTCCGGCCAAAGGGGCGCTGCCCCACGCCGGGATTCGAACCATTGCCCTTCCGCTCACTGACCCGAAGAACTGCCCACTAGGCTATCAGTCCCTCCTCCTTGCTATTCTGCAATCAATTTTATTTTAGCAACAAGCTGTCCTTCAGAGTGGGAGCAATAGAGATAACACAAAAATGAAGAACGAAAGCGTGAAAAAGTCACCAGAGAAGTCAAAGAATGTTCTAGAAGAAAAGCGCAAAAAGGTCAAGCAAAAAATTTACATAAAAGACCAAAACGTTTACAATAATTGCCATGAATTTCGCTCAAGGTAAATTAATCGCCGTTTTTGCAATTATTTGCATCAACAGGTGAACAGGTTAGCCAGTTTAGGAATACTAAAATGAGCAACCACATTTTCAGAAAAATTCGCTTTTTGCTCTAACTAATCTTTTTTAAACACCCGAATATCCTATTTTTTTCCGTCAACGACATGCGTCGGTCTGAATATTTCGATACCAATTCCCTTCACCGCATATCCTCGCACGTAATGAGACTCGGCCTTTTTACAGCAATATGGGGAATTTAAATTGTTGAAAACTTATCACGGTTGGTGCGTTGGTCAGTCACTCACCCTTTCGTGTTTTCTGAATATTTAATCAAAATGCTACCCAAGCGACGAGTCAAACTTTTGGTTCTCCAAATTTCTGGCGTTTACATATCAATTCGACTAATTTGATCAACATACGAAGCCCAGAGACAACATTCAATCTCATTGACCATGACTTTTAAACCATTCGCAAAATATTATTTCGTGTTTTTCCAAATAATCGACCAAATAAATGGCCATTCCATGCTGACGGCTACTGATTATCTAAACAAACAATTTCATTGGTGTTTTTGTACCGTTTTCGAAGATTTTCTTTGTTTTTTGGCAATAATGTTAATTTTACTTAGAGACAGATTTGAAAAACCTCTTCAGAATGAAAAAGTTCTTCAAAATGAAAAATGTCTTGCATGCTTTGGTATTGTTCATTGTTAGTTTTTTCACATGATACCAAGTAGGGTCTCAAACACTAACGAAGTACAAATTTAGAGACGGGCTTTGCATTAGATATAACATCGAAGCCAAAAATACGCCCATTAATTGTCCATGTGGTGAAAAGTTCACGCTATCACATGCTCTCCACTGTGTGAAGTATGGGAATATACACATGAGACACAACAAGTTCCGAGACATCTTTGCTAAGATCATGCAAGACGTTAGCTATGTCGAGGTTGTTCCAACGCTTCAGTTGCTTCAGGGCGAGTCCTTTATACAAAAAACTACTACCACTGATGAAAACGCGAGACTAGACATTAAAGCGATTGGCCTAAGGGAGTCCAGGTTCAGCCGTTGTTTCTTCGACGTAAAGATCTTTAACCCACTTGCCAAGTCATGCCCGTAAAACTCCGTAGAAGCGTACAAATATCATGATTCGTTGAAGTGCCTCAAGTATGAGCAAGGAATACTTGACATCGAGAAGAGTTACTTTGTTTCGTTCGTGTTTTCCTCCGTCTGCTACGCGCACTATAGAACAACTAACTAGCAAAATTGCTGAAAAGAAAAACGAATCGCACTCGGACGCAATAACGTACATACGCGCGAGAAATAGTTTTTTTCAGCGCAGCCCTATTATACGCTTTAGAGGGTGTCGTGGTGCCGTAGTGCGGAGCGCAGACTAGATTCACAAGAAATTAACATATATGACACAGCTCTTTAAAGAGTTATAACGCCTTGCTTCTGTTTGACGAGGGTATGAGCATGTATTTTTGCTGTAAATTTACATACGATGCTGTGATGTTTCATAGAACGGGCTCGCTGTTCCGTCCATTGGGTGCATCACAACCCAGTTTATAATAGGAGATAAAAAAGAAAGATTTTCTTCTGTGGGCCACTCTTTTTTCACATATTCTGCTTTTGCTTTCAGTGTTGGGCGGCAAATTGTCATTGTCAAATAGTAAAAATAATCTGATTTTGATTTTACTCATGAGAAGATATCCAATTATTCGCACGACAAATGCCCTTAGCAATGCTCCTTTTGCCAATTAACCCGTCTGTTCGAATTATTTTTTATTGCACTTCAACTGTGGGTCCGTAACATCGAGCATATCAAACTCTTATCTCAAGCCGACCCAATTTTTCTCTCTGCCCCAACACAAACTTTTCCAGATACAGGCAGGCTTCATTTGTTGAAGTGTCATTATCACGAGATTTTCACAAAAATGGGTAGTTTAAACGTCAGCTTTCCAGAACAGAGTATCAAGGTTATGTACGTGTATGAAAGATATAAACAAGTCGGCTGAGAGCTTGTTGTTCCCTAATTTCTTCATGTTTAAAAGAGATGTGCTTAATTTCTTTTTCTACTTTAATTCATCGCCATTTAATTCTTGAAAATGCGGACTATATAACACATCAGAAAGTTTTTCCTCGTAAGTAAACAGAAAGTTTCTGTTATATGGTACAGAGAGCAATTGTACGCTTAATTTATTTTGCGCCATTGCTGACACCCCGATCAGTAGGAGATTCGGTTGTTTTCGTTGCCTACAATAGTTCGCTTTTTGAGCCCTTTGCCCAGCAACTGGGGGCTCTTTGTTGGTCGTGAACCACTGCGCTACCTGTCACATCTGTTTCAAAATTTATCAAATCAGACTCAGTCAAATATATGTGTAAAGGTTTTTAAAAACTGCTCAGTGGTTTTTAGGAGTGAAATTTTGAGAGCATATCTTTTGCATCGAGAGCTTATCTTGCGTTTTGCTCTGTAAATAATTTCAGTATTGATATTTTTGATGATTTTGATGATGATTATCGGCGGATGGGGGAGATGAACATTGTATATAAGTTTGCAGCATCTTCAAATCTTGTAACAATGCATTTGAAGAATTCTAGGGAAAAAAGTTGATCGTTGAATCGGAAGGAGTCAACTTAAGTAAACGAATTGTTTCCCTTTGCACCAAAATAGCTTTGGAACCATCAATCATATTAAAAGGAAGCATGTTTGTGCAGCTTAGTAGTAGTAGTAGTAGTAGTAAAAGACTCAATTCCAAAACAGGAGTGAGGTGATCATTTAGTCCAGGCATCAGGAGAAATTAAGAGCGACAATTTTTACAAAAACATTTTACAAAATAAGAACAAGAGATATCAATGTTAAAATGAGTAAGTTTTAAAACTAGAAAAATATGTAATTTAGTACGAAATATGCCCAGCGGCATATCGAATTTAATAACATTTAGCTTTAGCAGTTCATTTGCACATCTGGTGGCCCTGACGAAAAAGTTATCTTCGGAGCAGAACTTCTGCGTTTTAGGCACGCTAAACAATCCAAGAGTCGAAGACCTTGTGTTGAAAGAACTACTTTGTGTTTCACTCTCCACCTCGGCTTGTTACTGATCATTTTCCAAAGCAGGACCATGTCCGACTCAATCTTCTGGTAGCAAACTGGTAAGAAAATCTTTGAAGTTTAGAAACATAATCGCGATCAGAATTAATCCATCTGAAAACTCTTGATTGAAATTTCTCCAGCTTGCGCATATAGCTTATGGAAGGCTGCCATACAGAACAACCATAAAGAAGGATGGAGAGGACGAGGCTTTGATACAATAAAAAGTTTCCTCCTTGCTGATATCGTGAAAGGCACGTTTCGCTTTATGAAATAGAAAATCTTTTTGCATTTAGCTAATTTTGTATCAATATGACGTTGCCAGCTCAAATTAATCGATATGGTGAAGCCAAGGTCTTCAATATAGTCAATATAATCCAGTTCTGTCTCACCAAGTTTTAATACTTGCGAACGGTCAAAATTGAAAGATAATATTTTACATATGGACGGATGAAAATTCAAGCCATTTGAAAATGACCACTGCTGTAAGGCGTTAAGGTCCTGTTGTATAAGTTGTGACTCGCAGCATGTGAAAATTTTCAAATCATCAGCGTACAGAAAATACGATCCATGTGAGATTACATTTGGCATATCATTGATAAATAACAGAAAAAGAAGTGGTCCGATGACACTGCCTTGTGGTACACAAGATGTCACATTACAGAAAGAAGAAAAAGTTTCATTCACTTTGACGCACTGTAAGCGATCAGAAAGATAAGACTCAAAAAGTAACAAAAAACCAGGACAGAAGCCAAGAACTTGAAGCTTAGATAGCAATAAGTGATGAGGAACAGTGTCAAAGGCCTTCCTGATGTCAAAATAAACTGAAAGTGCAGGAGAGCTTATGTCTTGAGATTTATAAACAATATCTAAGTAATCAATCATTTGAGTTACAGTGCTCCTTAATTTCATGAATCCGTGTTGCTGTTTGCAAATTAAAAACTTCACCTTTGGATAAATAAAATCAAACAAAATACGCTCGAATACCAACAAAAGTTTACATAAAATACTTATTGGACGATAGTTCTGAACCAAGTTCAGTGGTCCCGTTTTATGTAAGGGCGTAATATACGATACCTTCCATAACGAAGGCCAGGTGCAATTTTTGGTAACCCAGTAAAAGAGTTGTTGAACTGCTGGAGATAAAATAGTTGCACACTCACGAAGAACGAATGAGGGAATATTATCAGCACCCATAGAGCTCGAATCATCACAGCGCAATAATAAGGTTCTTATCTCTGTTTCTGAAACCGTTACGTTGTCTATACACAACTCTGGCAAAAATTCATAAGATGCTGGAACATCGTATTTAATTTTCGGAGAAAAAACAGAACCAAAGAACGTATTAAAACCATTTGCGATCTCGGAGCTAGAGGACAGAGAAACTCCGCTATAGGACATAACAGAAGGTAAAAACTTACTGAAGCCAAGTGTTCTCAGCAGCCTAAAACAGTGAGAAGAACATGATAGGTTGAATTTTTCAATGAAATTTTGCTTGTCCAGTTCAATCGACTCGTTAAGTGATTTATCAAGTTCTCTTTGTTTTAGTGAGAGCAGAAGTGTCGAGTTTTTTGTAAGCTTACGGAGGTTAGTCTCTTTCTGATTAAGAAGATGCATTGTTTGCGAGGAGAAAAATATTGGCGCATTACGTCGCTTAGCTCTTTTCATCTTAACACTTTGACTAAAACTTTCATGCAGATAAAAATACCAGTGCTCAGGATAGTCTAAAGTCTTGATATTGTTGAAGCTTAAAATTTTGAACAAATCAGAAAGATAAAAGTTGAAAGCTTGCGCATTGAATGACGAGCGTGAAAAACTTGATTTAAATTTAGCATCAATCAGATCGAAGTTACAAGAAAAGAAGGTCGGGTAATGATCGGAAAAAAGTTTGGTTCCAATAGTAACAGGTAATTGATCCACATTAGACAAGATAAGATCCAACGTGTTGTGACCTTTGTGAGTGGGACCGCTAACAAATTGATTCAAATTAAGTTCGTCAAGTAAATCTAAAAATTCAACTTCCTGAGAGTTAATCGATGTAAGTGTTTCCCAATTGATACCGGGAAGATTAAAATCACCGAGCACATAAATATTAACTGTTGTCGTAAGCGAATAGTTGCTTACTAAACATTTGATTTTCGCAAGGTATTCATTTAGGCAATCAGTGAGCAATTCGATGTTGAAATGAAATGGAGATCCGACTGGAGGTTTGTATATCAATATAAAAAACGACGGTATGCTATCTAGAAGACCACACGCAACAGAGAAAGGATATTGTGGTAATTTAACATCAATTATTTGTTTGGATGGAATTAGAAGCAGCAATGAGAACACCTCCTTGTTCCCATTTGCTGCGATCGGAACGTGCCACAACATTGAAATTAGATCCGAGTAATATTTCTGAATCAGAAATGCTTTCAGAGAGCCATGTTTCAGTTAAAAATATTAACGAAATTGATGCTGTTGTCATTATTCGAACCAATTCTTGACGTTTATCCAAGCTGCAAATTGATTGACAATTGAGAAGCAAGCAGTTGGCTTCTGTTAGTCAATCACTGCTCATTTCGACTTCACGCCCTTGATAAAAAAGTTTTAAATTCTTTATCTGAAAGTCTTCTTTATTTTTTCCTTCCCGAAGAAGCAAATGGAAGCGTTTCCCGAGGACATCTTTCTCCTTCTGTCTTTCACTGGATGTCAGAAACTTCTTTATGTATACAGGTTTTACAAAATTTTGCAGGTGGTGACTTCTAGCAAAGCAATTCTGAAGGAAAAGGGGATTGGAGGTTGTGATAAGTATAGGACGGCAGTTTCGCTTTTGTTTGTTCAGGGGATTGACTTTTTTGCCAAGTCGTCTAACACCTGTTACATTGCCGTCGCAAGCTAACCCAATATGCGATATTATGTTTTTGACTTCCATCGAGTCCTTCTCGATTTGCTTCAAGTACGAGTCTTCAGATTCAGTAACACCATTTATAATAAACTGCAGATCAGGATTTTTGTACTGAGCGTTTGAGCGACCTGAACTAATGTCAGCGTAGGATGGTAAGGTGTCATTGACAGCTTTCTTGACGTCATCGTACAAATGACTAGTAACAGACTCTTTAACAGCTTTAGGAATTAGTTCTGCAATTAATGATGTAATCTTGTTACTTAAAGAATCAAATAAGCCATTCAACTTAGCTTCGGTTTTTGAAGAAGTGAAGATGTTGTCATTCTGCTCGACACACGAGTCACAAAGCCACACACAGTTGCGTTTAGCTCCAAGCCATTTAACTTCCTCCTCGGAGAGGTGAGCACAAGTACCGTGAAACCAAAGTTGACAACTTTCGCACCCAATCGCAGAACCGTCATCCTCTTTGACTCCTTTCTTGCATTGGCCGCATTTGACTGATAACTTAGTAGAGTTAAATCTTTGATTCCTTGATGCCATTGTTCAAGCATACATTAATATGAAACTATTTAACTTTGATACTGTTAGATCATAGGGATTTTTTCCGGTTGTGCCCCCTCCAGATTAGTGAGTGTATGACATTTGCACCCCCCGTACCATATTTTTACAAAATGATTTACTATAATATTAAATACTCTGTAGTTGAGGGAAGCATAACGTACTGGGGGGCACAATCGGAAAAGATAAGATCATAGATACAAAGACTGTACTGCTATTTAAACATATGTGCGGCTGCCAGAACCTGATGGCTCATCTATCAAATATTTTTTTCGATTATCTAATTAAATAAAAATGCAAAACCAAACCTTTTAAGGCTTAGCAAATAAAAGAAACTCAACCGTTTGTTGTTGAAAAAGTTTGATCGCATTAAAATGGGCTAAGAAAATTTTCTGAAACTAGCGACTCATAATAATTGCAATCCCCATCTTGAAGGCAAGCAAAAATGGTGGTCTCGGACATCTCTTTTAATCTAATATCAACACTGGAATGACTAGCGTAACTCCAAATTGACGCAAGTTCAATGCAACTTGTGCTAAAAAGTTATTTGATATTAGAATTTTCGGAGAAAACTAAAAATGAATAAACTCACTTCATCCGCATAATGACGCAAATATTAAAAACAGTTGACGTGAAAAATGACGTGAATATTATATACAGTCTGAATATTACAACCAGTTATTAAAGGTTTCAGATGCAAATGATAGAAATTAAAGCATCCGAATAGCAATCAAAATATAACGTATAGTGATTTTGAATCATGATCAGGAAAAAACAAAAACAATTAGGACAACAGCCTCCCTTTTCCTACAATGGTTTCCATAAAAGCTTCCACTGCTGGGCCCCGGCGAATGGATCGTGCGCCACGAAGGCAGAATATGAAGCTACGAAAAAGCTCGAAACCTATTTTTTTCCTTGCGTACGTGATCACGTCCGAATAAGGACCTTCTTTCTATCGCAAATCCTGGAAGCCAACCTATGTATGGCTTTTGATGCTGACGAACCAGTTTTTCCTGTACATAAGATTAACAGGAAGGAGCCTTTCGCGACTTCGGTTATCGTTCGCTCCTATTTCAGCTTTTTGATGGACTCGTGATACTTGCAGAAAACCGGCATGCTAATTGGGCAATTCTTAGCATACGGATTAAATATTTTCACCTCAAAAAGCGTTCTACAGAAAGTTTAATCGAAGAATCTTTTAGCTTTGATATCTAGTTGAGCGTCGTCATTTTTAGTGGTACTTCCATTTGCGAAGAGATCGCCTTGCATAGTCTGAAGGGATGGCTCTGATTCGACAACATTGCAGACCTTATTCGGCACCATATCAAAGGAGTCAGGATTTTTTGTGTCTTGCACGTATAGACACCTTCAGGACTATTTTGGACATGTTGATGGCAATTTGACGGGATCCCATGCAAATCTAAGGGTTATTCTATCTCCAAAGTCTTTATTCGTTAAATCAAAACGATATATTTTCAATGGAAGTGCGTTTTTCCTTTTTCCTAGCCACTTCCTGAAAACAAATCTCCTTTTCATTGATGAGATCTTTGAGCGCCAATGTTTCCACTCGATTTTGTTCCTGCTTTTCTTTTCATAATATTTGAAGGATTTTTCATTTATAAAACTCTGTATCTACAACGCTATAGTTCTGTAACGAAACCGAACATAACCGAACAAAAGTTCCCCATTTCTCTGCCCTGTCTTCAGGTAGAAGACTGCCAAGTCCACCGTTTTTAATAGAAACCGAGAAAACCTTCCTGAATTTGTCATTGTAAGAGGAATGATTCAACATTAGAAGGATAAGTTTTTTGTCAATAATTTTGTCAGTTTCCCTCAGCAGACTGTCTGAATTTGGAGTAGTCTTCGCAAAAGAAGATATTTTATTTTGCATTTCATTTGTCCTTGAGTTTTACACATTCTAAGGGGACACCTAAGTTTGGCGAGTTTTTCAAGCTTGTTAAAAGAGTTAACTGATTTTGCTTTCAGAAAAATGACGCGTTTTTTTCCGAACCCAAAAATTGATGGCCTTCAATAACATCACTCTCCAATCCAGAAAACATTTTGGTTGGCCTGCTGAACAAACTCCGGTTTTTGTAATGAGATAACATTTGATAACATTAAAACGAAAGGCTTCGCAATGTTCATTGATGTTATCCAGCACGATTAGTAGTGATTCAAGACTTTCGCCTAAGTTTCCATCAGCTACCATTTATGAGTCAAATTTTCATCTTCGTTCTTGAAAATGAGAAGGAGTTTAGACACTCCTTACATTGTTCTTGGTTTAGATTTGAACGAACAACAACACTTCTGTACAGCCTTTTTATCCAGATCTCTATTCAAGCTAATAAAAATGTTGCTGGCATCAATCAGAAGGATCAATTCAGTACAAGAAAGCGTCAGTGGAGTGCATGGAGTTCCTGGAGGATCTCGTTCAACGCCCTTTACTGCAATCCTACCTGTAATTTAGCTCAAGACCTAGCCAGTACAAATTACCCCAACTTAGCCAGTACTCAAGACCCAGCCAGAACCCCCGGACAATTTCCGAGTTGGTTTTAATGTTAAGTGTTATAGGAACTCAAGAAAATTAGTGGTTTGGTGGCTGAATACAAGTATGGTCACTGTTTTTCAGAGTTCGATTGAAGAGGATTTGTACGATGTCAAATTTCGTCTCTTTTTCATTTTATCAAAACCTGATGAGCCAGGGCTGCCGTTTGTTTTCATTGAGGAGCGTTTTATCTAAGAGGCATCAATTTTTTGACAAATAAAATGATGGTACTGGAAATCCCGATATTCCATATTGAATACTACGTAATGTGGATCAACATTCTGACTACTAGTGTGCTTTTTTAGAAGATTGAGTACGGTGCAATTTCTTTCCTTGATAATCACTTTATTGGATGTTGATACCGACCTTTGCATGATCTGAAAGACATCTTACAGCATTCCAAAAATTACCAGACTCCATTTGTATGCCCAAATCTTACCTTGATCCCTTTCTAGTTTCCTACTTAATTTGCATAACGCTCTCGAAGTGCCTTTGCCTCAACGAACAGGTAGTCGAATTTGCAATTGATCCACAGATTGAGCGTTTTAGACAAGGTTTTTATTATTGGAGCAATTTTGGATTTTGCGAGAAGTAACTAAAAACATTTAGTTTGCGTCCCATTTTTAAGCGGTTTAGTGAAGATGAATAGCTACTATTCGTAACATCAAAAATTAGCAAACAGAGTTTATTTTGCTGACGGTTAAAAAGGGTTGGTTTCGAGTGAACAATTTATTGTAGATTTTCCCTAGAGTGTCTATTTGGTTGTCTTGGAAAGTTTTTGAGAAGACGCATAGTTCCGGGGTGGCCTTGCTTCAGGAGGTTGGATTTTGGTTGTTTTCTGAGGGTCAGTTTCTGCATTTTTACAGCAGTGTCTGCAAATGATGTTTGAATAGTGATCGTTTTTAGTTGACAGGCTACTAGATTTGATATGCATATATATACCGGAATTGTAGCACCAAATTCAATCTCCTTGGAGGTGAATGGAAGAATTAGAGAAATGGGTTTGAGTATCTGACATTAAAAAACAGAGGCTATTCACGAGGTATAGATTATTGATAAAGATATTTAAAACTATGCAAATTAATCATTTTAAAAGAACTTCATACTATGCGTGTGCACGGTAAAAAGTTGTAACCGTACAAAGATAATGAAAGCATTGCGGCAGAGAGAAAAATTCCAAAAAAAATTATTGAAATCTTTAGATAAACTGTATAAAACTAAAGAGAACGGTGTAGAGCCCATTTCATTTACTACTTTCTCTTGTTAACAATTCAATTTTTTGATGTGACAATTTTTCAGAAAAAAACGACAAAAGCGTTTGGAATTTATAGCAGATCAGGGGCAACCAAGATAGCTTGATGGCATTCAATTAAGTGGGATCAAGAGTTCTGGTGACCGTTGATTCCTTCAACAATGCCAACTGACCTCAAATTTAGGGGAAGATACTGATTGACTACATTGAAGACGTCTATTAGGTTAGCTCTACGAAAGGAGTGGATGGTTGCTCCGACTTCGCTGTTTGCAATGTGCTTCTTCAGAGATTCACCAATTACCAAATTTTGTGCAGTCCAGTGAAGGATCTGTGCCGCAAATTTTCTCATCACCTGCAAAAATATGAAGCTGTATCGTTTGGTTCATGCATATACCATCAGCTTCATTT
>NC_134476.1:52958068-53262660 GCF_964194025.1 Convolutriloba macropyga
AAACGAGAGACCACTGGCAGCACGCGAGACCACCGAGAAACACAGACAGCAGAACTCTGAGAGCAACGACACAGTGAAGCAGTGAAGGCAAACTTGACCGATTTGTTTCAGAAATTCCTCAAGGGCGCTCTAGCTCATGCAGAAAAGTCATGAGCACAACGTATTTTTTTAATAAGTTTTTCAGATAAAGAAAACAATAGTGTTTTCCGAAAACTTATGAATTTGAACAAATCCGAGAAGAATTACACCGACAAGGCATTTATCGATGAAATTTGATGTCAACACTAAACTTGATCACTAGGGAAAACTTTCTCGTGTTGTTCGGATACATTGACAGCCTTCACTCTGTCATTAGTTTCCATTGTTGATTACAGAGGTTCTTTCTACAACTGACTAACGCCCGTTACATTCCAACCCGGTAATCCTGATGTTAAGAAATATGTTTGTATGATTACAATGATGAATGTGCGTTTGCTACATCCCAGCTACTTGACAAAAGATAAAGGGTCTTTTTCGTTTGTGCTACCCAGAACGTTATGCGCCCCCTGTTACAGAGATCGTACCATTACATAGTAAAGCAATGTATAAAACTATAGCACCTGCTTCGCGGGGGGGGGGGGGGGGGTTGTCAAATAATATGCACTCACAGCCGGAGGGATGATTGCAAATAATATGCACTCACTGTGGGGGGTGGGGCACAAACGGAAAAGATCAACAAGATAACAACTCGAAGGCAGGGATGTTTGCCTAAAAGCTGTTTGTGCTATAGCTCGAAATAAATCTTTTCAGGGGGGCTGAGAGTGTTAAAAAAATTCAAAAAAACTGAAAACGTTCATATAAATACTAGCACATAAGAGAGAGAGAAAAAGAGAGAGACAGAGAGAGAGAGGGAAGAAAACACTTGAATTCAATTTGAAGATTTAGACAATGCAAATAGTATGAAAAGAATTTGTAAAACAATTTAAATGATTTTCTTAGTTTTTTGAACTGATAAAAAACACAGCTGATGAAATTAGTGATGACATATTTTGCAAAACCGGAACTCCGTCCAAATGGGGAGGACAAAATTTTGAATCCGCTACAAAAAAATTCGGTTAACTTTATTTCAATGTTAATTTAGTCTGCTTAAATTTTCATACTGCACCCGCTAAAGAGTTCTACTTCATTGAATTTTGGTGGACAAGTGAGTTTCTTAGAAACGGCGATAACCTTTGGCCTTGAAATATGATATGATTAGTTCTATTTTTAATGTGATCATTTGCACTGGTGAGACTAACAGTGCACAAATGCTTTCCTGATATCTTTGATGTAGTCAAAACTTTACAGTAAAGGTTTTTGCTGAATGCGCTGGTCAGTGCTTAAATACTCCTTTGAAAAGTGCAAGTCAGACTATGACCGTATAAATAGGAGGAAAAGAACAGTTTTCAGACCCCAGGTCATCTGCTTTTTCAGAGATGGCAGCAAACTTTTCTTTATTGACCGAAAGGCTACTGTGGACAAGATGAGAAAGATAAATGGCATACAATAAAAATTTTCGGGGTTATGTAGGGAGCTTAATCCCAATTGATTCAATTATTTTGGTACCTATTGTCTTTTTTGAAGTGAGCGGTAAAATATGAGAGGAAAACATAAATGAGAGGGTAAATACAGTTTTTAGAACCCAGATCGCCTGCTTTTCCAGAGCATGCTGCAAACATTTTTTTATCCCATTGAAGAAAAGGCTACTGTCGAAAAGATGAGAGAGAACAATGGAAAACCAAAAAAAGACTTTTAAGGATTTTTTTGCGAGCTTATTCCTAATTGTTTCAATTAATTTGATACCTATTGCCTTTTCTAAACTGTTCTCGCTTGATGTGCTGCTCGAAGTGGCTCTCGATGTTGGCGCATTCACTTTTCAATACTATTGTTTTGGCTGTCCTGTTGAAAAGTTAACGATAAATTGTGGCATTCATTTTTAGGTTTGCAAAAACAATTGTAATGGGACCTTGTAGTTTTTAGCATTATCTCAATTACTTGAAAAACAACTGAGCTGCGGCAAGGGTTTGCTCTAGATAAAGCTTTTTATCTTCACATGATTCGTTAGCAAAAATAACAAAAAAGTAATCAGAACATTGGAATAAAGTGCATATTTGACTAAAGTATTTGTTTGCATCAGATCATTGTCATAGATAATAAATAGGAAAGAAGCTCTTTACCCTGAGAAATGCCTCTTTTTACCTCATACCAATCCAAGTACACTTCGTTTACACGCACACGTTGTAATTTTTCAGAAAGAAAACTTTATTTGAGTGACAATAATTTCAGAGCGAAGACAGTTGAAAAAGCATGGTTTTGGCTGTTGTTTGATATTGATTCAAAAGCATTCGAGAGTTTTAAAAGTGTAGCATAAACTTTCTTCTTGGAATCTTTGCCTCCATGGAAAATTCTACTGATTTCATCTATTGAAAAGTAGAAAATGCTGATCTAACACCAAAATTGGGCGGATTTAGAATTGTTCTTTCTGTGAATGCGCAGATTTTTGAGCATATATTTTTTCAAATTCTTTGGAAGAAGCAATTGTAACAGATAAGAGCCGACAGTTTCTGAATTTAAAAGAATCATTTTTTGTAAAGCGCTGTAACGTCAGCAAAATTGAATCGTTTTGGAAAAATGTTGGTTTTGAAACACTTTTGAGCGTTGTGTAATAATAATAATAATAATAATAATAATAATAATAATAATAATAATAATAATAATAATAATAATAATAATAATAATAATAATAATAATACTAATAATAATAATAATAATAATAATAATAATAATAATAATAATAATAATAATAATAATAATACTAATAAAAATAATAATAATAATAATAATAATAATAATAATAATAATAATAATAATAATAATAATAATAATAACAATAATAATAATAATAATAATAATAATAATAATAATAATAATAATAATAATAATAACCAAAACAAGAACTTCTCGATAAATTTATTTTATCAAGGTTAATAACAATAAATACGCTCGCACAATAAAGAGTTGAACTGGGGTGATCTATTTTTTTATACAGACAGTCGAAGTTTGTTGTATTGAAGGCCCCCTGTTTTTTGTCGCATAGGGTTTTTGTTTTAATCCGGAGGAAGCCTTTAAAATCAAGGTTAAGTATCGTGAAGTGTAGTTTTTTTATTCTAAACTAGAGACTTTAAGAAAGGAAACTGAGGCAAAAGAAATTGTCTGTTTTGTGCAGCCGCTCTGAGATTCAGCGAACAACTCAAACCCCCTTTTTCCTCTTTATTTTTACTGAAAGTTTCAACCGACTGAA
The DNA here is from genome assembly GCF_964194025.1 of Convolutriloba macropyga. Lineage (NCBI taxonomy): Eukaryota > Metazoa > Xenacoelomorpha > Acoela > Convolutidae > Convolutriloba > Convolutriloba macropyga. The sequence continues at coordinate 52,961,388 of NC_134476.1, forward strand.
GAAGAATACGTTCACGTTCACAGTGAAACGGTATTCCATTTCTACCTACAGAGAGACATTTGACTTAAATATCTCGTTTTAGCGGAAAAAATAGTTTTGATTATCTATAAATGCAGGAGCCTTTGAATTTGATTCTTTATCTTCTTTATCAGGTAGACAACTATTGTTACTTACAATTCTGATCTTTTGAATTAGAAAACTTTGAGCATATTCTGAGAGAGAATTTGGAGCCTTGATCATATTCACCTGTTTTGCTGTTAATAATTCCCCTATTTTGCAAATGTAAATTCAATAGCGGGTAAATTGAGCAATGACGTATCTAAAATTTTTTGATGTTCTAATTTAGAAGTGTTCTTGATTAATTCAAGACTAAAATGCAGTTCTATTTTTAATCATAAACCTAAAGTCTCAAATTTTTTGACATTGTTTGTCTATGCGGTATTATTTTGTTTAGCAATTATTGGGAGTTGTTTCAATTAACGCATCTAAACATGTTCCTTCTATAAGCCGGATCATTTATCCGATCACTTCCAGCAGCTCTAACAATACAACTCTCAACTACATTAATATTTAAAATGTTAAAAATTAAACAGAATGCATCATATGTTTTTCTTTAGCTCAAAGTTGAAGATCTGGTTAAATTCAGAAAAGCTTGAGATGCATCAATGGTGTTCTGGAATTGTAGTTGATGTAATAGTTGTTGAAATAGGAGTATAAATTTGATTGTGTTGCGGAGACATCAGATGCTCAGACAGAGTATAGGCAATACCTGGTAAGTTAAAATTGTTCAAGATGACAGATAAAATAGCATAAATATGTGAAAAACTGCTTAAAAAATAGCTGCAAAAGGCAATATTCAGACACAGTTGTTGTGAAAAAAGTATTAACAGAAGAAACGGTGAAAAGGCAAATCAAGTAATCCAAAACTATTTGAACGCGAATTGTATACTTATAAGGTTGATGAAAAATTATTAGAATATAGTCGTTTCCTAGAACAACAAGACATCGATTTTTGTTGTTCTCATTGCCGGTCACCTATGTTGTTCGTATAATTTGTACTTTGTACGTCGTCTAATGGCTCGTCCTTTTTGTCTTCGGTTGGAAAACTTGAGAATTTGGAGGTGAAAGTTTTTGTATCCCATCTTTTATTTCCATTTATTATCTCTGTCCTTCTCAATTCTTTCGACTCCGTTTTTTAGGGATCTCAGCCTTGTTTTCAATCGGGCATTGCTATTTCCTAACGATTTGTTCGCATTTTTGATTTTCAAAGGCTTTAGAAAAACCCTTCAACATTTTGTGTGCCTTTGTTTCGCTTGTTTTTTTGACGACTGATAAACCGCAAGGAATTGAAATCTTCAGAATTCATTGGATTGTAGCGTTTTCAATTTTCTGCCCCCAATTTTGATTTCACAGTTTTAAATTGCAATTCTTGCAATTCAGTTAATTTTTGTCATAATTCTTGTTTGAAGCTTAAGTTTGTTACAATATTGATGCTGGTGATAGAAGTTTGTTCATAATTTTGACTGGAATTACTGCAATTTCTCTAAAAGAATTCCGGAGAAGACATCTAACGTCTATTTCCTATCACACAAGTGCTTTATGATGAGTTATATTTTTAAATCTGCACTTATCGTTGTTGTCTTATATCAGAAAAATTGACAGTGCTAGTATTTTTGCTGCTGTTAGCTATTAGTGATTTACAAGAGTTTTGTTAAGTTATGGCACTTTTCCCCAATGTTAGTGCTAGTCTAATAGCGGCTTCACAAAATACTGCGAAAAATATATCTCTTGTCTCGAGTGTTTTCAGCAATCATTTTGTCTCCTCTAGGTCTTTGAAAACTTTGTTTGATTTCGCCTTAACTCATTGGGCACAAAATCTTTGGGCATTGTTTAACTTTCTTCTTTGATGAATTTTTTGCTATTACTGTTTTTTGACCTTCTGAATGGGCGGCACGATATCGATTAGTTTACCTGGTTTGATTGTGGACGTTTCAATAATTAAATTTAGTGTACCGGCGATGCCCTGATTTGATGTGAATATGGGCATTGGATTTCATTTTTCAATCAATTAATCAATTTGCCGGCATTTCTGGAGCAGCCTGTGGATAAACCTTTCTTAAAATGAACGATAGTTTGAAAAGCATTCCTTATAATGGGGTAATTTTTTAGTATATGGTTTGTAGAAGGATAGATTATTGTGTGTTTCAAAATGGTTGTGTTTTGTTTTTGATACTTGCGTTTTCTTTGTGTGACACTGATAAAAAATAATATATGGTGTTTGTTGGGGTATTTTGGGCGAACGTATTTCTTACAAATTGCTTTTTTGCTTAATATGCAAATTTGTCGGGGTTCTTTGTTGACACTAGACTCGTGCTATATTTCAAAACCTCAGCCGAGTCGAAAACATTAAGGAGAGAAGATTTTCTTGAATGGTTCAAAACTGTGGAAGTTTTCCGTTTACAAGAAAGTAAAACCCATTTCAGTTCTTTTGGTAAATTAAAAAGGGAAAATTTAAATGAGGGTTAAAGAGTTGAATGATAATGTAAAAACTTTTTGATAAGGGCAGCGCTGACAAATGTTTGTTTTTCTGCAATGCTAGGAGGAATAAGTGTTTAGATGAGGATTGGAGGGATAATTTTACTGTAATGGGCCTGGAGTCATGGCTCAAAACCATAAAAGACATTTGATCTTTCCCCCAAAGAAAGACAAAATTGTGGAAAATGGGTTTTGTGGTTTTGGAGATAGCCATAAAAAAAGAATGAGTGAATGCAGGAAGAAGGGTCAAGCATACATAATTTTTCGATCCTTTTTGTCACTGTCTGAAACTCTGATAGTGAATGGTCGGTAAAATCGTTTTCATAAATATTAATATGAGAATGATGCAAAAGGAAAGAGTTTTGAAACTGAGTATTAATATGTGTTTGATGATCTACTGCACTCGCACTAAAACCGAAAATCTTTGAAAAAACAGTATAAAAGTTTATAAAATTTGAGCACAAACTGTATTCCATATTCGTATTAACATGTTCGGAATTAAACAGCAGAACAACATGTGATTATGCGAATGGTTCTTTTGCATTTGTTTTTTGGAAAACAAAAAAATTCTGTAGACATTTTCAACATTAAGCTGGTCCGATATTGAGATTGTTTTAGTTTGTTTCTTTATTATGTGTACTCAAACTTTTTTTTGAAAACTGAGTTTGACTTTTTTCATTATCAAAGGATCCCCCAGGACAGGGGAATACAGAGAATTTTCATCACAAAAACAATAGAAGTTAGGATTCCCAAGGTTATCCCGAATCATAACATGAGGAATAATTACCTTAAAAACTGTTGAAGTTTTTCGGAACACGTAATTAGAAAAAGAGAAGTTCGTGTGAAAGTGAACAAATGGCCATGAAGTCAACAGAGCTCCAAGCAAAAGAAAAATAACGAAACGATAGTCCACTCAGTATGCTAGAAAGACAATATTGAACAATGTGAGGAAATCAGACAGAAGTTGTTAATGTGCTTATAATTTATGGGATTAGTCAAGCAGGGATTGTTAGGAACGATAAGTGTTTTACATTATGGGCACTTTTTTCTTTAATATGTAACACAGGTGAAACCAAGAAATTCTTTTGATGATGTTTCAGTTTGTTGATCTCAGTTACTAATTTTCCTGACAGGAATCTTATTGGAAGCAATGGCAGTGACTTATAAAATACAATAGTGTCACGCAAATGGAGCACTTTGGGTTCTCCCAGTACTTGAATAGTCTGTTTTTATATGGAAAACACTGAAAATGAGGAACCTGGAGCAGAGGAATTCTTATGCAGTTTCTTAATAGAGCGACAATGTTGTTAAAATTTGTGACTTCGTGCCAATTATTTGTAAGAATACATTCCTGTGCGATGATATTTTAGGGTTAAAATTTTCGTTTTTTTTCTGACTGGACAACAAATGTGTAAATTGATTGACGTTGTTAGACTAAATTAGTTATCATGAAAGTTTGTTACGCTAGTGTAATTTTAAAAAAATTTTTTTCAATGTGTGAAAGTTTTTGCTAGCTAAATGTTGCAAGCGAAATTAAGAGAAACGTATTTAGGTTTGAAAAACAGTGCAAATACTTTATCAAGTGTACATTAAATCAATGTTTGTGACTCAACAGGTGAAATTTTAATCAGATAAAATTAAAAAGCTGTCCGTTTTACCGTTATTTACATATAGTATACCATTTTTTGTTTTGTTGGCAGTATCTAATTTTTAACTAATTTTTCCAACTAAATGTATCATTAAAATCATTTTTTAGAGTGGGAACTTAGGATGGTCTGGAAAAGGCTCTTCTAGAAAAATGATGGCGAGCAGATTTCCCAATAATTCATTCCCATCGGGACTTTAATGTTGTTCTGGCTACCTCTTTCCAAATCAATGAAATTGATTCTCATACACAATCTGATTTCTTCAGTTGGGTTATTTGTGAACAATTTTCGGAGAGCGAATAATTCAAAAGTTTTTCGTCAAAGTAGAGTACCATTATAATTAATCGAACGGAACTGTTTTATTATCTATAGTAAAGCTTCGTTTTAAAAAAAGGCCAGCAGAGAGAGTTTGTATCTACTTAATGTAGCTGTCATTATATCTCCCCAAATCTCAGAATGTAGTATCCCTAAAAAGAGACTGATTGTTCTCGTTTAATCTTAAAAGATTTCTAGAAATTTTGTATCACCATTAATTGTTCATAATATGTATCAATTCCATCTTTTCAATTCCATCTTTTCAATTTTTGTATCAATTCCAATAAAATCAATTCCATCTTTTGCAATCCGATATGTTTGTTTTTTAGGAGGTTTTCAGTTTTAGGTAAAAAAGTCGCTATTTTGATGTGAATATTTAAAGTTTATAAACCGGATGAGAAAAAGAAAATGAACTATTTGTTGGTGTTATTTATCAAAATTTTATAAATGATATTATAAGGCAGTCTAACAAAAACAGCAACGTTGTTTTCAGAATCAAATGGTATTTTCATTAACAAAAAATTTTGATTTTCAACCTTTGCAGAGGGATTTTTCTAGTCGAACATATCGTTAATATAGGGATCAGTTGATAAAGAATTCCGAGTGGCGCCAAGTATGAAAAGTCTAAAATTGATTATTTAGGGCTAATTGTGCTGCTGCAAATTTACAAATATCCCAAGATTAACATTCAAAAATTGATAAAGGGTTGTTTTTCAACTTGTTCGTGTACAAAGAGTCTTTTCCAAAACCTTTAAAAATAAACGATTTCTTACAGAAGTTATTGAAAATCACTTTGTAGCTTTTCAGTTACTTAAGTGATCTAATATTAAAAGGATTCAGCAGTTAATTTAATAGAAAAGCGAATGGCTTTCAAAAAAAAAATTAGAATCAACTATAGTCAGTCTTCGACTTGGATCCTACTTCTTGTCTCGGCAACTAAAAGTCTCAACAAGTGGTATATATTAAAAATTTGTGGTGATACGCTAAGGATCAATATAAGCACATAATGGAAAAAGCAAATCAATATACTTTTCTCACTACGAAAGACACTGGACTCGTAGATTTGTTCAGTGCGGTGTCCAAATGGGACAAAAAAAATTTGGCCCCTCAGTAAACCTATTGTGCACGATCAATTGTCAATTTTCATGCATAATAAGGAACTGGTTGTATTTTTTTTTTGGAGGCGAAACTTGACTTGCTTAATCCTACTTCATGTTTTCTGGAGGTGAAACGTGGCTTGCATCTCTCTACTTAATGTTTTTCCTTTATATTTTAGATAAATTTTTAAAGATTTATCCTGTTTGTACATTTTTCTGTGTTCATGAGCTCAATTAAAACTCATTAATTAAAAAATTAAAACTCATTGATTAAAAAATTTTCTCATGACGCGCTTTCAATCTCGAATATCGCAACATTTGACGGCACTTTTCAAAGTTCTCTAACATTTCTGCTTTAGTTTAAGGTTGCTTGAATGTATCAAAAAAATTTGGAAGTCGAGAGGAACGACTAAGCTTTGTATTTGAACTCACACATCTAGCGTCTATTAGAAATTTAACAGTATTACCCATGGTTAAGATAAGAACTGGATTGATGAGTTCTGATCAATTTCATTATCTTCCTCTTGTTTCCAAAAGATATCAATTTACACATTTTTACTCAAGATGTTCTAGAATGACCTGATAGTTTAAATGATTTTTGCAGGGCCTTTGTTTCGTAAGAGTAGATTTTGGAAAAAGCTTGGCGTTAAAACTCATTTTATCATTATAGAAAGTCATTTATAAATGAGATTATACGGCAGTCTAACAAAAACACCTGAGTTTTTTTCATAATGAAATTGTATTTCCAATGACAAAAACTCTTGAATTTCAACCTTTACAGAAGGGATTTTTTAGTTAAACGTATCGTTAAAATTGAGATCGGTTGACAAAGTACTCCAAGCGGCGCTTAGTTTGCACAAAAGTCCAAAATTTATCATTTAGGGCTAATTGTGTTGCTCCAAATCTCCCAAGTATCTCAAGATTAACAGTCAAAATTTGATAAAAGGTTGTTTTCTTTCTTGTTCGTATACAAAATGTCTTTTTTGTTACACTTAAAAATAAGCAATTTGTTACAGAGGTCACTGAAAATCCATTTGTAGCTTTTCAATTAGTTAAGTGATTCAATATTGGAAAGATTAGGCAAATAAAATTTTGTGGTGATACGCTAAGGACCAATATAAGCACATAATGGAAAAAGCAAATCCTAATATTTTTCTCACTACAAAAGATACTGGACTCTAAGATTTTTTCAGTATAGTGGGTGTTCAAATTGGACAAATAAAGCTTTTGGACCCTCAATGAATCTTTTGTGCATGATCAATTTTCAATTTTCATGCATTGTATGGAGTTGGTTGTATTTTTTTGCAGGCAAAACTTGACTTGCATAAAGCTATTTCATGTTTTCTGGAGGTGAAACGTGGCTTTTTTCTATCTACTTAATGTTCTTCCTAAATTTTTTGTGTTCATTTGAGTGTTCATGAGCTAAATTAATACTTATTAATTAAAAAATTTTGCTTTCTCAGGACGCACTTTCAATCTCAAATATCGCAAAATTTGACGGCGTTTTCCAAAAATCTCTAACATTTCTGCTTTAGTTTAAGGTTGCTTGAAGGTATCAAAAAAATTTGGAAGTCGAGAGGAACGACTAAGATTTATACTTGAAATCACTTATCTAGCTTCATTTAGAAACTTAACAGTATTACTCTTGGCTAAGATAAGATTTGGATTGATGAGTTCTGATTAATTTTACTGTCTTCTTCTTGTTTCCAAATGATACTCAATTTACACAATTTTATTCAATGTATTCTAGAATTAACGGATAGCTTTAATGTTTTTTGCAGGAGGTTTGTTTCGTTAGAGTAGAACTTGGAAGAAACTCTGCGTTTAAGCTCATTTTATCATTATAGAAAGATCTTTGTAAATGATATTATAAGGAAGTCTGACAAAAACAACTAAGTTGTTTTCAGAATCAAATTGAATTTCCAATAACAAAAACTTGATTTTCAACCTTTGCTGAATGATTTTCTTTAGTTATACGTATCGTTAAAATTCGTATTTGTTGATAAAGTGTTCCAAGCGGCGCTTGGTATGCTAAAATGTCCAAATTTGATCATTAAGGGCTAATTGTGTTGCTCCAAATTTCCCAAGTATCCCAAAATTCATATTCAAAAGTTGATGCAGGTTTTTTCTTTCTTGTTCGTCTACAAAATGTCTTTTTTTTATAACACTTAAAAATAAACGATTTTTTAAAGAAGTTGTTGAAAATCACATTGTAGCTTTTCAATTACTTAATTGATTAAATATTGGAAGGATTAAGCAATTAATTGAATAGAAAACCGAATGGCTTTCAAAATTAGTTAGAATCAATTATAGTCAGTCTTCAACCTACATACTATTTGTATCGTCAACTTATAGCTTTTCAGTTACTTAAGTGATCTAATATTAAAAGGATTCAGCAGTTAATTTAATAGAAAAGCGAATGGCTTTCAAAAAAAAAAAATTAGAATCAACTATAGTCAGTCTTCGACTTGGATCCTACTTGTCTCGGCAACTAAAGTTCTCTACAAGTAGTATAAATTAAAATTTTGTGGTGATACTCTAAGGACCAATATAAGCACATAATGGAAAAAGCAAATCAATATTTTTTCTCCCTACAAAAATTATTGGACGCTAACATTTGTTCAACGTGGTGTCCGAATCGGACAAATAAAACTTTTGGCCCCTCAATAAACCTATTGTGCATGATCAATTGTCAATCGAGTTGCATAGAAATGAAATTGTTGTAATTGTTGAAGGCAAAATTTGACCTGCCTAGCTCTACTTCATGTTTTCTGGAGATAAAACGTGGCTTGCTTCTCTCTAGTTAATATTTTTGCTGTAAATTTTTGATAAATTTCTAAAGATTTATCCTGTTTTTTTTCTGTGTTCGTGAAGTCAATTAATACTCATTTATTAAGAAAAATCGTTTTCTCAGTACGCGTCCTGTATTTTAAATCACACATCTAGAGTCTATTAGAACTTTAACAGTACTACCCATGGTTAACATAAAATTTGGATTGATGGGTTCTGATCAATTTCATTATATTCCTCTTGTTTCCAAATGATATCAATTTACACATTTTTATTCAAGATGTTCTAGAATGACCTGATAGCTTAAATGTTTTTTGCAGGGCCTTTGTTTCGTAAGAGTAGATTTTGGAAAAAGCTTGGCGTTAAAACTCATTTTATTATTAGAGAAAGTCATTTATAAATGAGATTATAGGGCAGTCTAACAAAAAACTGAGTTGTTTTCATAATCAAATTGTACTTCCAATAACAAAAACTCTCGATTTTCTACTTTTGCAGAAAGATTTTTTTAGTGACACTTATCGTTGAAATTGAGATCGGTTGATAAAGTATTCCAAGCGGCGTTTAGTATGCTAAAAAATCCAATATTGATCATTTAGGGCTAATTGTGTTGCTCCAAATTTCCCAAGTATGCCAAGATTAACATTCGAAAACTGATAAAAGCTTGTTGAAAGTTGCTTTGTAGCTTTTCAATTACTTAAGTGATTTCATATTGAACGGATTCAATAATTAATTTAATAGAAAAGTGAATGGCCTTCAAAAAAAGTTAGAATCAACTATAGTCAGTCTTCGACTTGGATCCTACTTGTCTCGGCAACTAAAAGTCTCAGCAAGTGGTATATATTAAACATTTGTGGTGATACGCTAAGGATCAATATAAGCACAAAATGGAAAAACAATTCATTATATTTTTCTTAATACAAAAGATACTGAACGCTAAGACTTGGTCCAGTGTGGTGTCCGAATTGGACAAATAAAACTTTTGGCCACTCAATGAACCTATTGTGCATGATCAATTGTCAATTTTCATACATAAAAAGGAGTTGATTCGTTGATTCTGTTTTTTGGAGCCAAAATTTGACTTGCTTAACTCTACTTCATGCTTCCTGAGGTGAAACGCGGCTTGCTTCTCTCTAATTAATGTTTTTCTTTTATACTTCAGATAAATTTCTAAAGATTTATCCTGTTGTTGCGTTTTTCTGTGTTCACGAGGTCAATTAATAATCTTTTGATGGCGCTTTTGATGGTGCTTTAGGGCATTTGATGGCGCTTTTCAAAGTTCTCTAACAATTTTGCTTTAGTTTAAGGTTGCTTGAATGTATCAAAAAAAAAATCGAAGTCGAGAGGAACGACTAAGCTTTGTATTTGAATTCATACATCTAGCGTTTATTTGAATTTTAACAGTGTTACATATGGTTAATATAAGAATTGGATTGATGAAATCTGATCCATTTCATTATCTTCCTCTCTTTCCCAAATAATATTCAATTTACACATTTATACTAAAGGTAATCTAGAAATACCTTAGAGCTTAAATGTTTTTTGCAATGCGTTCGTTTCGTAAGAGTAGATTTTGGAAGATGCTTGGCGTTAAGGTTCATTTTTTCCTTCATCGGGTTTGTTGCAAGTAGACATCCTGTTTTCGGATATAGACTTTTATCAAATCGAATGTTTTCTTCTTATTGATGTCGGCTTCATTGAATTCAAAAGCTGTTGAAGAAATATTGGTAATTCTATTGAAAAACTTAAATTGAATTTGCTGTGGTTCTGTTGGACCTACATATTCCACCACTCTTTCCTGTTGTGACATAGAATCCTTTTAATTGTTGATAAAACAAGTTTCTAACTCATAGTTACCAGTAAAATTTTGTTTGTGCTTTCGTTTTTCATTTTTTCTTCTGTTTTTCTTATCATTTTGTTTTTCGAAAGTTCGGGTTATTGCTTTATTCCGATATCTACCAATTGGCTCCTTTTGTATAATAATTTGGCTATTATTAGGATTAAAAAGAAGTATTAATGGATTTTTTTTGCTTTTTGGAAATATCGAATGTTGAAGATATTAAAAAATTTGGGTTGAAGCTCAATTCCAGTTATGATTAACTTTCCTTTGCGAAAAAAGATTAGGTGCTCTAATAGAAATAACTCGTATGAATTTTGTAGATAATGTTCTTAGTCATTTTAGCGTTGCATTTTCGTTTACACCGATATAAGGATAAGTTTTTGTTTGAAACCGTGAGAAATGAACAAAATGGCCAGGAAACACTTGTACATCTGATTTTGTTGCACATACATCAATTGACTGAACAGTGGTTTCAAGAAAGTCTATTCCCTATAAATTTAGTTCCATAATTAAAACTTGCATCCACTTCAAACCAATACCCACAAACTAATATTTACTTGATTCTCTCTTTCTCTCGTTATATCAAAAAGAATTTTTAAGTCTTTTGACCGAGGAGTTTGCGTTTTTCTCCATTTGCAGCAGGAGCGTATTCTTTCGTATTGTTAAGTTAGGTACCATTTTTGTGCTTTGCCGTGTTTGATATGTGTTTGATAAATTATTATTGTGCATGATTCCAGTGTAAAAGATGAACTGAGTTTCTAAACCATTGTTTTTATTTGTATTGTATAACCGATTGGGACAAATTAACATATATATTTTCCTTGGCTGGTGTGTTAAGAGTTTTAAAAGACGGACATTTGTTGAGTTCAAACAGATCTTGTTGTTTTTTATTATAAACGTATTATCTTCCTTGACACCCAGCAACACTTATTTTTACAATTTTTGTCGCTTGAACGATTTGGTGATCAATCGGAACTATCATAGTTTTGATCCATATTTTTCCATATCCCTAGTTTTATACTGTATTCCCTTTTTTATACATATGTCTCCATATTCCCTAGTGATTATACTGTACCTGTCTGTCCTGACTATGGGAGGGGTTGGGTTTTCTATTGTTGTTTAAATATCTGATTTGTTATCGTCGTTGGCTAGGGTACACTCTAATTTGTTTAAACTGATTTGAGGATATGGAGATATGGAGACTTTGATCATCTTTGTGGTGAAAAAAATATTTCAGCAGTTTCGGAAGTGAGTTTGATTAAAGTTGTCATCATTGGAATTCTAGGTGCTGTGACTCCTACTTTCTCTCTGCGCTTGTGGTCAATTTTGAACTGGCATATTGGCTAGAATTACGCGCTAATTGTCAGTGAAATTCTCCCTGTTTCCATGGGTGCAACGAAAATCGTTTTTTTTATTTCGTTTTTGAAGCTATAACCTATCGTGTTACCTCGTGTAAAATTTAGCTTGATATTCTTTGAAATTATCGTTATTTGCTCAATTAATTTTTTGGTATGCAGGATCTGTTTTTGATTATAGGGAGGGCTAATTTGTTCCTCCAGTTGATATTTAGTCAATTAAGCTCAATTGTATTTTCCACGCTGTAAGATGAGGTACATTTGAACTCATTATTCGTTGAGCTTTTTAATTCTTTATTCACTATACGTTTCTGCAGTGTGTTATTCCATTAAACTAACAAGATTTTTTCTTTAGTAAGAAGAACTCTCATTAAATGTTGCTTACTTTTGAGTTTTCGATAGTTATTCGACACTTATAAAACCTATGTATGAAACTGTTGCAAAGTGGCAATTTTTTTCGCTGTGCATCATACACCGCTTGGGCACCCGCTTCTGCAGGGCGTGCTCACGTAGAAATATAACGAGTAGAGTTGTTCGAAGGGAGTGCTGAGTGTATTTTGCCAAACGTTTGAATCATTGTTTCTATCGCTAACAATTGACTCGACTAAATATGGAAAATCTTCTGGACAATCAGGGAACATTATTCTAACTATATTAATCTATAGTTCGGTATATTATTTTTAAAGATTTCAAACCAAATTTTATTGTATATATCTATTACATATAGACTGTGATATTGTGTATTTCTATTGTTGTGTGATGATTTCCGAGAGCTTAAAGCTAATCACTGAAATTACGATTTGTATGTTTTGTATGTAAAGTTTTCAATATTGTGCTCCTGTTAGCGTTTTTAAACTAACAGAAAATTTTCAAAACCAAAATTTTGGCTTGTTAAACACAGTAAAATGTTATAATTCGTGTTATGTTTTTTACTGTAATTGTTAACTGATGGACATTTATTTGTATATAAGCATTAAAAATTAATAAAACTTCTTTATGTTGCTTATTTGGTAGAGGCTTGTAACAGTACTACAACCCAAGTTTCTCAACATTAATGGTACTTGCTAATGATCTCAAACATTTCTGCTTGGATTTATTTTTGAAAGAACGTATCATTAAAGTTTATAATTCCGCCTAGTCCATAGATTAGAAATGTGCACTGTTATGGTTTGATTTCAAAATGAACAAATTACTTACTTTCATTATTTTAATGGTACTTAGATGCAATTGGAACAAACGCGAGTAACGACTTATGTCTGTTATTGAATTCAGATATCTAGTATTTTTTAATAAGTTAACAGAGATAATTATTGGATCGATGATGAATTCTGATCCCACATGATTATCTTTTTTTCGTTTTTGTTTCCAAATAGTGCAAAAATCAGAAAAAATTTTTAGAAGATATTCCAGACATAGCAAAAAGCGTGAAAGTTTTTTGGAGGGCCTTTATTTGGTAAGTGTAAGTATCGCAATACGCTTGACGTGAAACTTTTATTATTACAACCAGTATCTGTGTATCTGTGTTGAGCTCAGGAGGGAAAAGATTTTTTTCTAGCTGTATTCATTCGAAGCAAAATAACCATTGTGTCACAAAAACGCTCGCACAGTTTGGAAAATCTGATTTTAATTCACCTTGGCGTTAATTGTTCAACTATTGTTTTTGGTCTATAGCTTTTGTTTTCGATCTTTAAGAAATTAAGAAACCTGATTGGTTGTTTAAATCGATTCTTCATTTACTTAAGCGTTCGTTTTATGTCCAAGTTGTTGGACGAAGTACCCGTGAAATCATTAAACATTCGTCATCTCCAGACTTTATTCGATATTTGACCTTGCGATTGCTGAGGAATTGTGGAGAGCTGTTCAAAAAATAACTAATGTGACTTTTATTTATGTAATGGCTCAGGAAGAGCTTTCATAATAAGATCCATATTTTCGATTTCGCAATAGTTAGCATTGAACTACGGCTCTGGCCGTCCTTTTTCTATTCATATGTTATTTGATGTATGAAAATTTTAGAAAATTCACCTAGTTGGCGTTTTATTTTTTCAATACAGGTGCTTTTTCTCCGTCAGCCAGAGACTCAAACCATTTAGCCGCTGGCCATGCAAAAGCGAACCAAAAAAGGCTCTTGCACGTCGCGCGTCAGAGAGTAGAAAATGGGGTGCAATAGCAACGTTTCAGTTTCAGTTCAAAAAAATGCTGCTGCCAAATTGTGGTCCTTCACTGATGGTGTTCAGCTCATCTTTTTGTATACTTGATTCTAATCCTAAAAATTGGCAGGGTTAATCTGGTAATTTTCTGGAGAATCAATGGAATGCTTAAATACATTGGTTGGGTGATTTTTTAAAACCTGAAATCCCAGTTGTTTTGTATTTTGTTGAGTATTTGTAGACAAACACATGATTGGATTTTTCATTTTCAGTGGTACCTTTTTAGGTTTTTAGGGAGCTTACAAGAATTGAGTGCAATAAGTTTTTCTATGTTTAAGCTTTATGTACACCGTTCCTCTAATATCCATTGAACACTAATAAAAAATTGTTAAATACGTTCCGTTTTGGATAGTTATTTGAAATAAAACTTTAACAGCTCGTTTAATTTCTTAAACTGTTTTTTTTCGGTGATTAACTTTTACTTGTAACTTTCTCATGAGGTTGTTTTGTTATCATTATGTTTGAATTTTTTTGTGTAGCAACATTCTGGCATAAAGTCTACTAATGTGCCAGCACTTGCTTTTAAAATATTATGCTCATGTTTTCGTTTGTAAACTAACAGAAAATTGTCAAAACCAATGCTTTGGCTTGTTAAATACAGTAAAATGTAACAACTCGTGCTGTGTTTTTTAACTGTATTAATTAATTGATTGACGTTTACTTGTGAACAAGCCAAAAAATTTGATAAAAAATCTTTATGTTATTTTTTAGTGGAGGCTTATAACAGTGTGTGTAACGTGTAAGGTCTAATTAAATGTGCATCAAAAAACCCGCATTGATTTTCTTTTGTTTTTGGGTGACTCTATCGCTATAGAATCGGAAAGAAGTTTTTTCACTTGTTGTATCCCGTTTTTTCATACTACACCCCATGTTTCTCAACGTTAGCGGTACTTGCTAATAATCGCAAACATTTCTGCTCGGATTTAAGATTGAAAGTACTTACCATTAGAGTTTGGAAGTCCGCCTAGTCCACAGATTACAAAATATGCACTCTTATAGTCTGATTTCAAAATGAACAACTTCCTTTTTTCTTTTTCTAATGGTACCTAGAGGTAATTGCAACAGAGCCCACTTGTTGTGAAATGGTTACGTTTTTATGTGGTGAGCATAGTTGCTGTTGCTTCAAGTTGCCGTGAGTAACGACTAATGTCTGTTATTGACTTCAGATATCTAGTATCAATTAATAAGTTAACAGAGATAATAATTGGTTTAATGCATTCTTATCCCATCTGATTATCTTTTTTGTTTCCAAATAGTGCGTAATTTACATAATTTTTTAAGAAGATATTCCAGACATAGCAAATGGCGTGAAAGTTTTTTAGAGGGCCTTTGTTTCGTTCGTAAGTGTAACTTTTGCAATATGTTTGACGTGAATTTTTTATTATTACTACCAGTGTCTGGTTATAACCTATCGTGTTACCTCGTGTAATCTTTAGCTTGATATTCTTTGAAATTATCCTTATTTGCTCACTTATTTTTTTTGGTATGCAAGATCTGTTTTTGATTATAGGGAGGGCTAATTTGTTCCTCAAAATGATATTTAGTCAATTAAGCTCAATTGTATTTCCCACGCTGTAAGATGAGGTACATTTGAAAAACCAATACGCACAAAGTATTATTTACTTGATTCTCTCTTTCTCTCGTTATATCAAAAAGAATTTTTAAGTCTTTTGACCGAGGAGTTTGCGTTTTTCTCCATTTGCAGCAGGAGCGTATTCTTTCGTATTCTTAAGTTAGGTACCATTTTTTGTGCTTTGCCGTGTTTGATATGTGTTTGATAAATTTTTATTGTGCATGATTCCAGTGTAAAAGATGAACTGAGTTTCTAAACAATTGTATTTATTTGTATTGTATAACCGATTGGGACAAATTAACATAGATATTTTCCTTGGCTGGTGTGTTAAGCGTTTTAAAAAACGGACATTTGTTGAGTTCAAACAGATCTTGTTGTTTTTTATTATAAACGTATTATCTTCCATGACACCCAGCAACACTTCTTTTTACAATTTTTGTCGCTTGAACAATTTGGTGATCAACCGGAACTATCATAGTTTTGATCCATACGTTTCCATATCCCTAGTTTGTTGACGCTGATTATACTGTAACTGTCTGTTCTGACTATGGGAGGGGTTGGGTTATCTATTGTTGTTTAAATATCTGATTTGTTATCGTCGTTGGCTAGGGTACACTCTAAGTTGTTTAAACTGATTTGAGGATATGGAGATATGGAGGCTTTGATCATCTTTGTGATGAAAAAAAAATATTTCGGCAATTTCTGAAGTGAGTTTGATTAAAGTGGTGGTCATTGGATTTTTAGTAGCTGTGACTCCTACTTTCTCTCTGCGCTTGTGGTCAATTTTGAACTGGCCTATTGGCTAGAATTAAAGCGTTAATTGTCAGTGAAATTCTTCCTGTTTCCGTGGGTGCAACGAAAATCGTTTTTTTTTATTTCGTTTTTGAAGCTATAACCTATCGTGTTACCTCGTGTAAAATTTAGCTTGATATTCTTTGAAATTATCGTTATTTGCTCAATTAATTTTTTGGTATGCAAGATCTGTTTTTGATTATAGGGAGGGCTAATTTGTTCCTCAAGTTGATATTTAGTCAATGAAGCTCAATTGTATTTTCCACGCTGTATGATGAGGTACATTGGAACTCATTATTCGTTGAGCTTTTTAATTCTTTATTCACTATACGTTTCTGCAGTGTGTTATTCCATTAAACTAACAAGATTTTTTTCTTTAGTAAGAAGAACTCTCATTAAATGTTGCTTACTTTTGAGTTTTCGATAGTTAGTCGACACTTATAAAACCTATGTATGAAACTGTTGCAAAGTGGCAAATTTTTTCCGCTGTGCATCATACACTGCTTGGGCATCCGCTTCTGCGGGGCGTGCTCACGTAGAAATATAACGAGTAGAGTTGTTCGAAGGGAGTGCTGAGTGTATTTTGCCAAACGTTTGAATCATTGTTTCTATCGCTAACAATTGACTCGACTAAATATGGAAAATCTTCTGGACAATCAGGGAACATTATTCTAACTATATTAATCTATAGTTCGGTATATTATTTTTAAAGATTTCAAACCAAATTTTATTGTATATTTCTATTACATATAGACTGTGATATTGTGTATTTCTATTGTTGTGTGATGATTTCCGAGAGCTTAAAGCTAATCACTGAAATTACGATTTGTATGTTAAAAAGTTTTCAATATTGTGCTCCTGTTAGCGTTTTTAAACTAACAGAAAATTTTCAAAACCAAAATTTTGGCTTGTTAAACATAGTAAAATGTTATAATTCGTGTTATGTTTTTTACTGTAATTGTTAACTGATGGACATTTATTTGTATATAAGCATTAAAAATTAATAAAACTTCTTTATGTTGCTTATTTGGTAGAGGCTTGTAACAGTACTACAACCCAAGTTTCTCAACATTAATGGTACTTGCTAATGATCTCAAACATTTCTGCTTGGATTTATTTTTGAAAGAACGTATCATTAAAGTTTATAATTCCGCCTAGTCCATAGATTAGAAATGTGCACTGTTATGGTTTGATTTCAAAATGAACAAATTACTTACTTTCATTACTTTAATGGTACTTAGATGCAATTGGAACAAACGCGAGTAACGACTTATGTCTGTTATTGACTTCAGATATCTAGTATCCTTTAATAAGTTAAAAGAGATAATAATTCGATTTATAAAATCTGATCACATGTGATCATCTTTATCTCTTTTCCGAATAGTGCGTAAATTACAAAAAAAATTTTGAAGATTTGTCAAACATAACAAAAGACGTGAAAGTTTTTATCGGATCTTTGTTTGTTAAGAGTACATTTTGCAATAAGCTTAACGTAAACTTTAATTTATTAAATTACCGGTACTTGTGTTGAGCTCAAGAGGAAGAAGACTTCTTTTTAACTATATTCATTTGAAGCAAAATAACCATCGTGTCACAAAAACATTCGAACAGTTAGCAAAATCTGATTTTCATTCACCTTGGCGTTAATTGTTCAATTATTGTTTTTGGTCTATAGCTTTTGTTTTCGATCCTTAAGAAATTAAGAAACCTGATTGGT
The DNA here is from genome assembly GCF_964194025.1 of Convolutriloba macropyga. NCBI lineage: Eukaryota > Metazoa > Xenacoelomorpha > Acoela > Convolutidae > Convolutriloba > Convolutriloba macropyga. The sequence continues at coordinate 52,979,255 of NC_134476.1, forward strand.
TGTTTAAATCGATTCTTCATTCACTTAAGCGTTCGTTTTATGTCCAAGTTGTTGGACAAAGTACCCGTGAAATCATTAAACATTCGTCATCTCCAAACTTTATTCGATATTTGACCTTGCGATTGCTGAGGAATTGTGGAGAGCTGTTCAAAAAATAACTAATGTGACTTTTATTTATGTAATGGCTCAGGAAGAGCTTTCACAATAAGATCCATACTTTCAAGTTTGCAATAGTTAGCATTGAACTACGGCTCTGGCCGTCCTTTTTCAATTCATATGTTATTTTATGTGTGAAAATTTTAGAAAATTCACCTAGTTGGTGTTTTATTTTTTCAATACAGGTGCTTTTTCTCCGTCAGCCAGAGATTCAAACCATTTAGCTGCTGGCCATGCAAAAGCGAACCAAAAAAGGCTCTTGTTTGGGCTCTTGACGGAAAATTTTCCGAAAATTTATTGTGAATGGTTACTTAAATATATATACTTATTTAATTACTAACATAATTAATCATACAACTTATCTTTTTTTTTAGTTTTTCAGAATCATTTAGGTTTCGGAGAGCGCTACTGAAGTTGAAACTGAAATCCAAACAGTTTGTGATTTGCAATTTATTCTACATTAGAGATTGTATTTTGGTTTCGGAGTTAACGGAAGCTGAATTTTTTGACCAACGTTTTTTTATTGATTTGTTCAACCGTATAGAGCAGTAGAAAATGGGGTGTAATAGCAACGTTTCAGTTTCAGTTCAAAAAAATGGTGCTGCCAAATTGTGGTCCTTCACTGATGGTGTTCTGCTCATCTTTTTGTATACTTGATTCTAATCCTAAAAATTGGCAGGGTTAATCTGGTAATTTTCTGGAGAATCAATGGAATGCCTAAATACATTGGTTGGGTGATTTTTTAAAAACTGAAATCCCAGTTGTTTTGTACTTTGTTGAGTTTTTGTAGACAAACACATGATTGGATTTTTCTTTTTCTGTGGTACCTTTTTAGGGAGCTTACAAGAATTGAGTGCAATAAGTTTTTCTATGTTTAAGCTTTATGTACACTGTTCCTCTAATATCCATTGAACACTAATAAAAAATTGTTAAATACGTTCCCTTTTGGATAGTTAATTGAAATAAAACTTTAACAGCTCGTTTAATTTCTTAAACTGTTTTTTTTTCGGTGATTAAGTTTTACTTGTAACGTTCCCATGAGGTTGTTTTGTTGTCATTATGTTTGGATTTTTTTGTGTAGCAACATTCTGGCATAAAGTCTACTAATGTGCCAGCACTTGCTTTTAAAATATTGTGCTCATGTTTTCGTTTGTAAACTAACAGAAAATTGTCAAAACCAATGCTTTGGCTCGTTAAATACAGTAATATGTAACAACTTGTGTTGTGTTTTTTAACTGTATTAATTAATTGATTGACGTTTACTTGTGAAAAAGCCATAAAAATTAAAAAAAAATCTTTACGTTATTTTTTGGTGGAGGCTTACAACAGTGTGTAATGTGTAAGGTCTAATTAAATGTGCATCACAAAGTCCGCATTGATTTACGTTTGTTTTTGGGTGACTCTATCGCTATAGGATCGGAAACAAGTGTTTTCACTGGTTGTATCCCTTTTTTAAATACTACATCCCATGTTTCTCAACATTAGTGGTACTTGCTAATAATCGCAAATATTTCTGCTCGGATTTAAGATTGAAAGGATTTAACATTTGAGTTTGGAAGTCCGTCTAGTCCTTAGATTACAAATGTGCACAGTTATGGTCTGATTTCAAAATGAACGACTTCCTTTTTTCTTTTCTTAACGGTACTTAGAGGTAATTGCAACAGAGCCCACTTGTTGTGAAATAGTTACGTTTTAATCCGATGAGAATAGTTGCTGTTGCTTCAAGTTGCCGTCAGTAACGACTAATGTCTGTTATTGACTTCAGATATCTAGTATCTATTAATAAGTTAACAGAGATAATAATTGGATTAATGCATTCTTATCCCATCTGATTATCTTTTTTGTTTCCAAATAGTGCGTAATTTACATAATTTTTTTAGAAGATATTGCAAATGGCGTGAAAGTTTTTAGAGGGCCTTTGTTTCGATCGTAAGTGTAACTTTTGCAATATGTTTGACATCAATTTTTTATTATTACTACCAGTGTCTGTGTTGAGCTCAGAAGGGAAAAGACTGTTTTCTAGCTATATTCATATAAAGCAAAATAAACATTGTGTTACTAAAACGCTCGCACTATTTGCAAAATCTGACTTTCATTCATCCTGGCCTTACTTGTTGGTTTATTTTTATTGTCTGTAGCTTTTGGTTTCGATCTTTAAGAACTCTATTTGGTTTCCTAAATTGGCTTTTGTTGACTTAAGCTTTTCTTGTTTGACCAGGTTGTTGGACGAGGTATCCTTGAAACCACTCTACATTCGGTACCCACACACTTTTTTCAAAAATTGACCTTGCAATTGTTGCCAAATTGTGGCCAGCTGTTCCATAGAAAATTAACAGGACTTTTATTTAAGTGATGGCTTAAGAAGAGCTCTCACAACTAATTCCATAATTTCGCGTTTGCAATAGTTGGCACTGAACTACGGCTCTGGCCAACTTTTTTTATTGATTTGTTATTTTATGTATGAAAATTTTAGAAAATGCATCTAGTTGGCGTTTTATTTTTTCAATACCGATTCACCTTCTCCGTCAGCCAGAGATTCAAACCATTTAGCCGCTGGCCATGCAAAAGCTAACCAAAAAAAGCTTTTTGCACGTTGCATGCTCGTCAAAGAATTAAGATTTGCTTCGCATCATTTTGAAAAAAATTCCTATGAATTCCCATAGGGAACTGGCAGGTTAAATTATTGTGAATGATTACTTAAAGATCTATACTTATTTAACTAAATAATTTGTTTGTAAATATTTTTAATCTTATAACTTATCTTTGTTTTTAGTTTTTCTGGAATCATTTAGGTTTAGGAGAGCGCTATTGAAATGGAAACTGAAATCCAAACAGTTTCTGATTTGCAAAATATTCTATGTTAGAGATTGTTTTTTGATTTCGAAATTTACGGAAGCTGAAACTTTTGACCGACGCTTTTTTATCGGTTTGTTCAACTGTATATTGCAGTTGAAAATGGGGTGCAATAGCAACATTTCAGTTTCAATGAAAAAATGGTGCTGCCAAATTGTGGTCCTTCACTGATGGTGTTCTGCTCATCTTTTTGTATACTTGATTCTAATCCTAAAAATTGGTAGGGTTAATATGATAGTTTTCTGGGGAATCAATGAAAAGCTTAAATACTTTGGTCGTGTGATTTTTCAAACCTGAAATCCCAGTTGTTTTGTATTTTGTTGATTATTTGCAGACTAACAAATGATTGGATTTTTCTCTTTCTGTGGTATCTTTTTAGGGAGCATACAAGAATTGAGTGCAATCAGTTTTTCTATGTTTAAGCTTTATGTACACTGTTCCTCTAATATCCTTTGGACACTAAAATAAAATTGTTGAATACGTTCCGTTTTGGATAGTTAATTGAAATAAAACTTTAACAGCTCGTTTAATTTCTTAAACTGTTTTTTTTTCGGTGATTAACTTTTACTTGTAACTTTCCCAAGAGGTTGTTTTGTTGTCATTATTTTGGATTTTTTTGTTTAGCAACATTCTGGCATAAAGTCTACTAATGCGCCAGCACTTGCTTTTAAAAAATTTTGCTCATGTTTTTGTTTGTAAACTAACAGAAAAATGTCAAAACCAATGCCTTGGCTTGTTAAATACAGTAAAATGTAACAATTCGTTTTGTGTTTTTTAACTGTATTAGTTAATTGATTGACGTTTACTTGTGAACAAGCCAAAAAATTTGATAAAAAATCTTTATGTTATTTTTTGGTGGAGGCTTATAACAGTGTGTGTAACGTGTAAGGTCTAATTAAATGTGCATCACAAAACCCGCATTGATTTTCTCTTGTTTTTGGGTGACTCTATCGCTATAGAATTGGAAAGAAGTTTTTTCACTTGTTGTATCCCGTTTTTTCATACTACACCCCATGTTTCTCAACGTTAGTGGTACTTGCTAATAATCGCAAACATTTCTGCTCGGATTTAAGATTGAAAGTACTTACCATTAGAGTTTGGAAGTCCGCCTAGTCCACAGATTACAAAATATGCACTCTTATAGTCTGATTTCAAAATGAACAACTTCCTTTTTTCTTTTTCTAATGGTACCTAGAGGTAATTGCAACAGAGCCCACTTGTTGTGAAATGGTTACGTTTTTATGTGGTGAGCATAGTTGCTGTTGCTTCAAGTTGCCGTGAGTAACGACTAATGTCTGTTATTGACATCAGATGTCTAGTATCTATTAATAAGTTAACAGAGATAATAATAGGATTGATGCATTCTTACCCCATCTGATTTTTTTTTCCAAACAGTGCGTAATTTACATAAAATTTCTGGAAAATGTTCCAGACGTAGCAAATGGCGTGAAAATTTTTAGAGGGCCTTTTTTTTCGTTCGTAAGTGTAACTTTTGCAATATGCTTGACGTGAGTTTTTTATTATTACTACCAGTATCTGTGTTGAGCTCAGGAGGGAAACTGTTTTTTCTAGCTATATTCATTTAAAGCAAAATAAACATTGTGTCACAAGAACGCTCGCACAATTTGCATAATCTGGCATTCTTTCATCTTGGCCCTAATTGTTGGTTTATTTTTTTTTGTCTGCAGCTTTTGGATTCAATCTTTAAGGACTCTAATTGTATTCCTTTATTGAATTTTTTTTAACTTAAGTTTTCGTTGTTTGTCCAAGATGTGGGACGAGGTATCCGCAAAAACACTCTACATTAGGTACCTCCAGACTTTCTTGATATTTGGTCTTGCAATTGTTGCCAAATTGTGGCCAGCTGTTCCATAAAAAACTAACGTGACTTTTATTTAAGTGATTGCTCAGGAAGAGCAATCACAAGGAATTCCATACCTTTGAGTTTGCAATAGTTGGCATTGAACTACGGCTCTGGCCAAATTTTTCTGTTCATTTGTTATTTTATGTATGAAATTTTTAGAAAATGCATCTAGTTGGTGTTTTATGTTTTCAATACCAATTCACTTTCTCCATCAGCCAGAGATTCAAACCATTTAGCCGCTGGCCATGCAAAAGCGAACCAAAAAAGGCTCTTTGAACGTTGCGTTCGCGTCAAAGAGTTGCCATTTGCTTCGCATCTAATTGAAAATTTCCTATGAATTCCCATAGGGAACTGGCAGGTGAATGTTTTGTGAATGGTTTCTTAAATATATATACTTGTTTAATTAAATAATTTGTTTGTAAATATTTTTAATCATATAACTTATCTTTGTTTTTAGTTTTTCCGGAATCACTTAGGTTTAGGAGAGCGCTATTGAAGTGGAAACTGAAATGCAAACCGTTTGTGATTTGCAAATTATTCAATATTAGAGATAGTTTTTGATTTCGAAATTTACGGAAGCTGAAACTTTTGACCGACGCTTTTTTATCGGTTTGTTCAACTGCATAGTGCAGTAGAAAATGGGGTGCAATAGCAACATTTCAGTTTCAATGAAAAAATGGTGCTGCCAAATTGTGGTCCTTCACTGATGGTGTTCTGCTCATCTTTTTGTATACTTGATTCTAATCCTAAAAATTGGCAGGGTTAATATGATAGTTTTCTGGGGAATCAATGAAAAGCTTAAATACTTTGGTCGTGTGATTTTTCAAACCTGAAATCCCAGTTGTTTTGTATTTTGTTGATTATTTGCAGACTAACAAATGATTGGATTTTCCTTTTTCTGTGGTATCTTTTTAGGGAGCATACAAGAATTGAGTGCAATCAGTTTTTCTATGTTTAAGCTTTATGTACACTGTTCCTCTGATATCCTTTGGACACTAAAATAAAACTGTTGAATACGTTCCGTTTTGGATAGTTAAATGAAAAAAAACTTTAACAGCTCGTTTAGTTTCTTAAACTGTTTTTTTTCGGTGATTAACTTTTACTTGTAACTATCTCATGAGGTTGCTTTGTTGTCATTTTGTTTGGATTTTTTTGTGTAGCAACATTCTGGCAAAAAATCTACTAATGTGCCGGCACTTGCTTTTAAAATATTGTGCTCATATTATCGTTTGTAAGCTAACAGAAAAATGACAAAAACCAATATTTTGGCTTGTTAAATACAATAAAAAGTAACAATTCGTGTTGTGTTTATTAACTGTATTAGTTAATTGATTGACGTTTATTTGTGAACAAGCCATAAAAACTAATAAAAATTATCTATTTTATTTTTGGTGGAGGCTTATAACAGTGTGTTTAATGTGTAAGTTCTAATTAAATCTGCATCACAAAAGCTTTTTCACTGGTTGTATCCCGTTTTTACATACTACACCCCATGTTTCTCAACATTAGTGGTACTTGCTAATAATTGATTGACGTTTACTTGTGAACAAGCCATAAAAATTAATAAAATTTTTTTATGTCATTTTTTGTTGCAGGCTTATAACAGTGTGTGTAATGTGTAAGGTCTAATAAAATCTGCATCACAAAAGCTTTTTCACTGGTTGTATCCCGTTTTTACATACTACACCCCATGTTTCTCAATATTAGTGGTACTTGCTAATAATTGATTGACGTTTACTTGTGAACAAGCCATAAATATTAATAAGATTTTTTTATGTTATTTTTTGGTGCAGGCTTATAACAGTGTGTGTAATGTATAAGGTCTAATTAAATCTGCATCTCAAAAGTTATTTCACTGGTTGTATCCCGTTGTTACATACTACACCCCATGTTTCTCAACATTAGTGGTACTTGCTAATAATCGATTGACGTTTACTTGTGAACAAGCATTAAAAATTAATAAATATTTTTTATGTTATTTTTTGGTGGAGGCTTATAACAGTGTGTGTAATTTGTAAGGTCTAATTAAATCTGCATCACAAAATTTTTTTCACTGGTTGTATCCCGTTTTTACATACTAACCCCCATGTTTCTCATCTTTAGTGGTACTTGCTAATAATCGCAAACATTTCTGCTCGGATTTAAGGTTGAAAGGACTTCATTAGAAAGATCATTAGAGTTTGGAAGTCCACCTAGTCCACAGATTACAAATGTGCACTGTTATGGTCTGATTTCAGAACGAACAACTTCCTGTTTTTCTTCTTTTAATGGTACCTAAAGGTAATTGCAACAAAGCCCATTTGTTATGAATTGGTTACGTTTCAGTCTGTTTTGCAAAGTTGCTGTTGCTTCAAGATGCAGTAACGACTAATGTCTGTTATTGACTTCAGATATCTAGTATCTATTAATGAGTTAAAAGAGATAATTATTGGATAGATGAATTCTGATCCCACCTGATTATCTTTTTTTCTTTTTTCTTTCCAAATAGTGCAAAAATCAGAAAAAAATTTTAGAAGATATTCCAGACAGAGCAAAAGGCGTGAAAGTTTTTTAGAGGGCCTTTGTTTGGTAAGTGTAAGTTTCGCAATATGCTTGACGTGAACATTTTATCATTACTACCAGTATCTGCGTATCTGTGTTGAGCTCAGTAGGGAAACTATTTTTTTCTAGCTGTATTCATTTGAAGCAAAATAACCCTTGTGTCACAAAAACGCTCGCACAGTTGGCAAAATCTGATTTTCATTCATCTTGGCCCTTATTGCTTGTTTATTCTTTTGGTCTGTAATTTTTTGTTTCGATCTTTAAGAGCTCTAATTGTTTCCCTAAATTGGCTATTTGTTAATTTGAGTTTTCGTTGTTTGTCCAAGATGTTGGACGAGGTATCCGCAAAAACACTCTACATTAGGTACCTCCAGACTTTTTTTGATATTTGATCTTGCAATTGTTGTCAAATTGTGGCCAGCTGTTCCATAAAAAACTAACGTGACTTTTATTTAAATGATGGCTTAGGAAGAGCACTCACAAGGAATTCCATACTTTTGAGTTTGCAATAGTTAGCATTGAACTACGGCTCTGGCCATCCTTTTTCTATTCATTTTGTTATTTTATGTATGAGAATTTCACAAAAGTTCATCTAGTTGTCGTTTTATTTTTACAATATTGATGTTTTTCCTCCGTCAGCTAGAGATTCAAACTTTTCAGCCGCTGGCATCACAAAAGCGAGCCAAAGAGGGCTCTTTGCCTGTCTTCGTACACCGTTGCGCGTGAACAACTGCCAAAGCTTGTTCCCATTGAGAATTGCCATTTGCTTTGCATCTAAATGAATTTTTTTTGTAAATTCACATAATGAACTTGTTCGTGAATTTATTGACAATGATTTTTCAATTATATATATATATATATATATATATATATACTTATTTAATTAAATATTTTATTTGTAAATACTCCTAATCATATAACGTATCTTTGTAAAGAGTTTTTCTGGAAGCAATTAGATTTTGGAGAGCGTCATTGAACAGAAACTGAGATCCAAACTGTTTGCGAATTGCAAGTTATTCTATATTAATGTTGTGTTTTGATTTCTAAGTGTTGAGAAGCTGAAAATGTTGACCCACGTTTTTTCATTGATTTGCTCAACTGTATAGTGCTGTAGAAAATGGGATGTCACAGCAAAGTGTTCAGTTTTTGTTCAAAATGTAGTATTGCTGCCAAATTGTGACCCTTCACTGGTGTTGTTTTGCTCATCTTTCTATATACTTGACTCTAACCCTAAAAATTGGCAGAACCTAATCTGATAAATTTTTTAGAGAACCAATGGAAAACACAATAAACTTTGTATGTGTCATTTTTTAAATCTGAAAACCCAGTTGTATTGTATTTTTCTGTTTGTATGTTTGTAGACTAACACATGATTGGGTATTTCGTATTTTGTGGTATCTCTTTCGGGAGGACACAGCAATTGAGTGCAATTAGTTTTTGTATGTTTCAATGTAAAGTATACTGTTTGTCTAATATCTATGGGACACTAATACAAAATTGCTAAATACGTTCCGTTTTGGCTATATAATTGAACGGAAATTTTATTAGCTCTGTTAATTTCTATTATTGTTATTTTTTGGTGATTAAGTTTTACTTGTAAATAATTTATAAGATAAGTGATGTGAGTTTATATTTATTGCTTTCCCGGTTAATATTTCTAAATGTTTCATAGAAGTGTGCAAAAATTCATACATGTGGTATATGTTTGTATTTTGGAAACTTTGTATTTTTTCTGTTTAATGTGATGTTGTTTTGTTGTCATTATGTTTGAATTTCTATTACTTTTTGAACATTCTGGCATAAATTCTACGATTGTGCCCGCACCTGCTTTTACAAATTGTACTCCTGTTATCGTTTGTAAACTAACAGAAAAATGTCAAAACATTGTTTTGGCTTGATAATTACAGTAAAACGTTATCATTCGTGTTTTATTTTTTTTCTGTAATAGTTAATTGATTGACGTTTACTTGTGAATGAACATTAAAACATAATAAAACTTATTTGGGTTCCATTTTTGGTAGAAGCTTGTAACAGTGTATGTAATGTGTACTATCTAATTTATTCTGCATTACAAAACCCGCATTGATATACGTTTGTTTTTGGGTGACTCCATCGCTATAGGATCGAAAACATTTTTTTCACTGGTTTTATCCCTTCTTTACATACGACAACCCAAATTTCTCAACAAAAGTGGTACTTGCCATTAATTTCAAACATTTCTTCTCGGATTTAAGATTCAGAGACGTATCATTAAAGATTGAAAGTCTGCCTAGTCCAAAGATTACAAATGTGCATGTGCATTGTTATGGTCTGATTTCAAAATGAACAACTTCCTTATTTTCTTCTTTTTTTGGTACTTAGATGCAATTGGAACAAACGTGAGTAACGACTTATGCCTGTTAATGACTTCAGATATCTAGTATCCTTTAATAAGTTAAAAGAGATAATAATTCGATTTATAAAATCTGATCACATGTGATCATCTTTATCTCTTTTCCGAATAGTGCGTAAATTACAAAAAAAATTTTGAAGATTTGTCAAACATAACAAAAGACGTGAAAGTTTTTATCGGATCTTTGTTTGTTAAGAGTACATTTTGCAATAAGCTTAACGTAAACTTTAATTTATTAAATTACCGGTACGTGTGTTGAGCTCAAGAGGAAGAAGACTTCTTTTTAACTATATTCATTTGAAGCAAAATAACCATCGTGTCACAAAAACATTCGAACAATTAGCAAAATCTGATTTTCATTCACCTTGGCGTTAATTGTTCAATTATTGTTTTTGGTCTGTAGCTTTTGTTTTTGATCTTTAGGAAATTAAGAAACCTAATTGGTTCGTTAAATCGATTCTTCATTCGCTTAAGCGTTCGTTTTATGTCCAAGGTGTTGGATGAAGTACCCGTGAAATCAGTAAACATTCGTTATCTCCAGACTTTTTTCGATATTTGACCTTGCAAATGTTGCCAAATTGTGGCCAGATGTTCCATAAATAACTAAAGTGACTTTTATTTTTGTAATAGATCAGAACGAGCTCTCATAATGATTTCCATACTTCCGAGTTTGCAATTGTTAGCATTAAACTAAGGCTCTGGCCATCCTTTTTCTATTCATTTTGTTATTTTATGTATGAGACTTTAAAAAAAATCATCTCGTTGGCGTCTTATTTTTTTCAATTCCGATGCCTTTTCTCCGTCAGCTAGAGATTCAAACCATTTAGCCGCTGGCCTTGCAAAAGCGAACCAAAAAAGGCTCTTTTCATGTTGCGCGTCAGAAAATTGCCATTTGCTTCGCATCAATTTGAAAAATTTCTATAAATTTCCATGGGGAACTGGTTCCCTGAATTTATTGTGAATGGTATATATATATATATATATATATATATATATATATATACGTTTTAGTTAAATAAGTTAACTATTTTTGATCATATATAATTTTTCTTTGTAAAGAGTTTTTCTAGAATCAATTAGGTTTACTTATTTAATTATTAACATAATTAATCATATAACTTATCTTTGTTTTTAGTTTTTCGGAATCATTTAGGTTTAGGAGAGCATTATTGAAGTGGAAACTGAAATCCAAACAGTTTGTGATTGTTATTATACATTAGAGGTTGTATTTTGATTTCGTAGTTTTCGGAAGCTGAAAATTTTGACCCACGTTTTTTAATGGTATGCTCAACTGTATATTGCGATTAAAAATGGGATATAATGGCAAAGTGTTCAGTTTCAGTACAAAATATAGTATGCTGCCAAATTGTGGTCCTTCACTGATGATGTTCTCCTCATCTTTTTGTATATTTGACTCTAACCCTAATAATTGGCAGGACTTATTCTGGTAATTTTTCTAGAGAACCAATGGAAAACACAATATACTTTAAATGTGATTTTTTAAACCTTTAAACCCAGTTGTATTGTATTTTTCTTTGAATATTTGTAGACTAACACATGATTGGGTGTTTCATTTTTTGTGGTATTATTTTCGGGAGCATACAGCAATTGAGTGCAAATAGCTTTTGTATGTTTAAGCGCTATGTATACTGTTTGTCTAATATCTATGGGACACTAATACAAAACTGCTAAATACGTTCCGTTTTGGCTATATAATTGAACGGAAATTTTACCAGCTCTGTTAATTTCCCTAATTGTTATTTTTTGGTGATTAAGTTTTACTTGTAAATATCTATCGGACACTAATATAAAACTCTTAAATACCCTCCGTATTGGCTAGTTAATTGAAATAAAACTTCACCAGCTCTGTTAATCTCTTCAATTGTTCTTTTTCGGTGATTAATTTTTACTGGTAAATACCTCATAAGAGGAGTGATTTGAGTTTATATTTGTTGCTTTCCCTGTGAATTTTTTTAAAAACGTTTTTATAAAAGTGTGCAAAGCGTTCATACATGTGGTATATGTTTGTATTTTGGAAAGTTTGTACTTTTTCTGCTCAAATTGATGTTGTTTTGTTGTCAGTTTGTTTGCATTTTTTATTACTTTAGGATCATTCTGGCATGAATTCTACCAGTGTGCCAGCACTTGCTTTTAAAGTTTTGCAATTTTGTTATTGTTCAGGGCATTTTTGGTCAATTTGCTTGCTTTTTTATGGCAAGTTTAATGAAAATATCGAAACTTTTTGCTAAATTAGCATTTATTTGCTGTAAATTTTCATTATTTTGATCCAATTTGTCGACTAGTATCGTTGTAATTGTGAATTTTCCCTTTGTTTGGTCTTTTTTGGTGTGTTATTCTTTATATTTTAGGAAAACTTATTTAACTTCTAAAATTTGGACATCAAGTAGACCAAAATTATCTTCAAATAAGTTTAATAGTGTTTCGGGGGAAGGCTCTATTCAATTTTAGCCTCAGAAACTCCTAATATCTAGAGTTTGATTACAAATTTGACTATAATGTGGAGTAAACTATCTTAATTTTTTTGGGGGATGAATTTTCACTAATATTGGCTAAATATTGCGACAATTCTTGCACGGTAGAAATTTGGTAAAAAATGGGGTAAAGTATTCTAATTACGATCTGATATTGGTAATATTTGGCAAAATATCTGGGATAAATTTAGATTTAAACAATTTGAAGTAAAAACTTGTTAAAAATTTCATAGAAAATAGCCCAAAGTAGATTTTGGAGGGATCAAATCTGACTAAACGTTAGCTAAATAGTTTGAAAATACTACAATTTTAGATTCAATGTTGTGAATTGTGAATGAAATTTAAATTGAATACTCTTTGGAGGATGATTTCTGGCTCAATGTTGGTTAAATAGTATGATAATAATAATTGTTAAACAAAAAGTTGGTAAAAATAGGAAGTATTTGCTCTAATGGCTTTTGTGGGGATAATTTACTGTCGAGTTTTGGCTGAATTTCGGCTCAAAATATAGAAAGTTAACCTAGAGTTTGTTGAAAGTTGGGTTTGATTCTAAAACGCTTTTGGTTAAAAAAACCTAGTTCAGAATTTGGTTAAAAACCATGAAGAAACACACTAATTTAATTATGCCAAAAAAGGACATATGTTACAAAAACCCTTACCAAAAGAGTTTTACAAGAGTAAAGAATCAGCTACCTGTCTCTTTTTTAAAATCGAACCTGGTGTAATTTAGCCGGCAAATTGGAATTAAATGATAAAACTGCCTGTTATATAGTGTGAATTCACTGCTGTGCTAGTGTTTTTTAAATATTATAATCAGGTCGGAGATAAAAACTAAAACTCAGGCGTTCTTCTTAAATCCGGGCTCACCATTTTCCAATTTGGGCTGGCACGTGCAGACACAAAAAACCCAAATTTGTGGCGTTGAAAAAGTTTTCTGCATTAAGCTGGGCTAAAAACATTTTCAAATCATGGCGATTGAAATAATCGCAAAACTCAACTTAAATGCGAACAAAAAATATGATATTCTCCACAGATTTAATAATTTAAAAACAACAACAATGAAAATCTTCTAGCTGAACCCAAAATAGACGCAGATTTAATGCAATTTGTGATAAGAAGCAATTTGTCATCGGAATTTTTTGGAGAGAACTAAAATGAATAAACTCTTTCACTTATTATTTGCATACAGTTAATTTGAAACAAACGAATCCCTGGCAAGATTTATTCAATATTAAAGACATTATTGTTTTTCAAAACACCTTTAATGCTGAAATCATCTGGGAATTTTTACTATGACAATGCATTTATCTATGAATGTGATATTGAAACTGAACATTGTCACTGCTCAAAAATTGTAAGGAAAAGTTCAACGTGTCGCTGTTAGGATACATTGAGTGACATCAGCCTCAATTGTTTTCATCGTTCATTACATAGGCTACTCCTGGTCCATTGAGCAGCTGCCCAACACCCTGTAAATTCCAACACGTTTTTCTCATTTGTCAGTATACTTTGACTTACCTGTTGACCCTGGAGTTAAATTTGTTCTTTTTTAACAGCGTTGATGAAATTGCGTTTCCCAAACGTCAACCCTAAGACCACGTGCGCAGTATCGAATCAAGCTGGGTTGCATCAGACTGCACAAAACGGGATATGTTTATGTCTGCCAGTCTAATTCAAAAAAAGATGTAACAAATCGAAGGCAAAGCTTTACGCCTAAGACCTATTTGTGCTGTAAGTTCCGATTTAAATTAGGGATGGCGCTGAAGAATTCAATGCATTAAGATTAATAATAACAACAAAGCCCACACAAAAGACGTCTTGAGTTGAGATGATCTGTGTGTTCATTGTACTGAGAATCTGTGGGTGTAGTATCCAATTCGCTCTGTTTCACGGTTATGTATAACTCTTATTTTGTTCCACTCTTGTTTTAAGAGAAATCGAAGTTAGAATTTGAATCAAATAAAAATTGTGACGTGTAATTTTTCTAGTTTAAGGAACAAGTTATTGGCTGCAGCCGCTCTGTCGTTAAAAGAGCAACCCTCATGATTATCAGTGGAGCGTTGGACCCATAGAAGGCAAAAATTTTGTTCAAATTCAAAGTGAACTTTTTTTATTTTTTTCTTTTAGCAAGGAGATTGAGAGAACCATTTATTTTTTGCCCAAACAAATTGCTTATGTTTTTCTGAACAATTTTTCAAAAAACTTGAGGTTTTTGTGCGGGAAATTCTTACTTTCTTTTTGATCCCTTGCTTTGCTCTTGATAGTTCCGCTGAGTTAAAAATGTTAATCTAGAAGGAAATTTGAGCTTTTTTGCGACGTCTACGTAAATTGAGTTCTTCTTCTAGATAAAGACTGATCCTGGATAATAGAAGCCTAAAGTTGGGCTCGTTTATTAATTAGAAAAGTACAAGCTCAAATGGATTAACTTTGCTAAACTATATGCGTGACCATTCTTTGTCCTATACTCATCAACCGAATGCGATAGATTTTTGTTAACGTTTAACCTAAGAATGAGCAAAGAAATTCCTCGGTTGAAATCATGTGATATTCTGGATTGGGTGAAAATTTGTTCAACTTTCTGCCAAACCCAAACTCTTCTAAAGTTTTTTTTCCTCCCAGATGTTCTTCAAATTTGCTAGCGTCCTGTGGAAAACATTTTTAACTATTTCCCCACTTCCGCAAACATTAACGTGCTCACTGCAGTGCGTTTTTCATGCTGAGTTGTACTCAAACTTCAAATGCACTTAAACCAAATAGCAACTTCATCCCGCTTTGCCCCTAATTAATATCAGTGGAACGTTTGATCGATAGAAGGCGAAGACTACGTTCACATTCATAGTGAAACTTGTTTTCCATTTTTGTTCTTTTAGCAGAGAGATTGGGAGAACTATATCTGCTTTGCCCAAAAAACTTGCTATTGGTTTTCTTTAAAATATTTTTAAAACCTTGAGGTTCCTCTGCGGGAATTTATTGCTTGATTCGTGATCCTCCTGCTTTGCTCTTAGTAGTTACGCTGAACTACAAATGTAAATCTAAGAGAAGGAAATTTGAGCAGACTTTGCGACGTCTATGTATATTTTGTTCTTCTTCTAGATAAAGACTGATCCTGGATAATCGATGCCTGAAGTTGGGCTCGTTTATTAATTAGAAAAGTACAGACTCGAATAGGTTAACTTTGCTGGTCTATGCGCGCATTGTCTGTTTTTTCAATTAACGCAGTAAAATTTGTTCGTCTACATGCTGCATTAATCATTAAAAGCTGACCTGGTAAGTCAGTTCGTCTCTTCAGTTCGTCTCTTCAATTTTGACCGTTTTTCATCATCCTCTACTCATCAACTGAATGCGATAGATTTTTGTAAACGTTTAATTTAAGAATGAGCAAAGACAATCTTCGGTTGAAATCATGTGATATTCTGGATTGGGTTAAAATTTGTTCATTTTTCTCACAAAATCTTTTGCAAAGTTTTTCCCTCCGAGATGTTCTCCAAACCCGTGGAAAACTTTGTAACTATTTCCACGGTTTTGACAAACATTAAAGTAGTCACTGCAGTGCGTTATTTTCATGCTGAACTGCATTCAATTTTCAAATGCACATAAACCGTATGATGTTTGTTACTTAAGAACATGCCATCACATAGTAATGCAAAATTTGCACCGTCGATTTTAAACTGACTTGGGAAGATTTCTTTCTTTTTTGCCTCCAAAAGATCAAAATTGTTTAAAATGGCAACAAGGAAAATGCTTATTTCAAATGAGCAAAAAAATAGAACAATTTGAAAATTCTACGCTGAACTATAAAATTTGTACGTTTTTAAATATTCTCATTTAGTTAATGATGAGATTCATTTTAAGAATCTCATACAACAACGGCTATGTTCAATTTTTTGAAAAATGAGCATACCATAGCTATGTATATACAATAAGAAGACTTATAAATCCTACAAATTTTGTTCAGATCTCGATTCAGATCTCGAGTTAATCTTTTTTCCCATTCCTTCAAACATATATCATACCTTTATGTTGCATACGTTTCTCTTTGACGTTTTACTGCTCGCAGAATATTCGAAAATGTATATAGGAGTTGACTTGCTTCACTAAAATGACAGACTACTCTATTAACGGAGGCATCTTATCTTTATTGACGTTTTCATGAAAATTAAAGAATTTTGATGGCGTAAAAATTGCCTTTCAGAAGTGCTGATTTTGCCTTTTTGTCGCAGTTCATTTGAACGGATTTACGTAAGACTTTAAATGAATAGGCGTCCGAAAATTTTTGAATTGTATTAAATTTTTGCAAATTAATTATAAAATTGAAGCAATTTACAAATTTATTCAAATTGAAAGTCTTTCAAAATAAAAGTTTTATCCTTTTTAATGACAAACTCGAAATACTCACGTCACAACAAAAATCAAAAGGGCTTGGACATGTCCATAATTTCTTCATTGATAGTTGCTAGTGACATAAAACCGTTTAACTTTTTATCAAGTTTATGTCGAAATGAGCCCTTGCCTTTCTTCACGTCATTAGGGTGCAGTAGAGAAATGGGGGCACAAAACACCAAATGTTCTCGTAATTTCGGGAAAATTTTGGATACCATGTTAGCAATCACTTCCGTTTCAGATATTTGCTCAATTCGAAGTTGCATGAGTAACAGCTTCGATTTGCTCAGAGCTTCGTTCACGTCATTTATAACCAGACCAGTTAGTAAGTTGAATGTAATAACTGTGATCATGACGACAAAGAATATGGCCAATATCAGCCGAGGGTTATATTGACCCGAGTTGGTATCGTAACCCATCTCTGTCGACTCTACGCCACCGATCGTCATCGAAGCAATTTTCATAAGAAATCCCTGGAAATCGTCGACCTCTAGTGTTTGACTTTCAGTTGCATAGAGTGCGTAGAATGTGATTCCGAATGAGAAGACTAAGAGACAGAGTGGGATGAGGATTCCTAGGAAACTGATGAAGGCGTTTTGAAACATGATGGAGTAGAGGCCGAGAAGTGTGCTGCGCTGAATGACTTTGAAGAAGTTCTGCCATGTTGCTGAAACATAAAAATTATGGCGTACAGAAAAGCTTTATTTTATGCTTGGTCCATGAAGTTTGGAACGCAAATAATGGTTTGAATATGAATAGACCGAGTTTTTGAGCGCAAAAAAGGTGAACCTTGTCTAATAAATCGAGATAAATTTTAAAATGACTCTTTCAAAAACTAAAAAATTTCTCTCCGTTCTTAGATGTTTTTACCGTTTTATTTTGTATTACATGCTGAAATTTTGCTTGTATTTTGGTTTTACGGAAGCGACTACAAAACTTTCAACTCGACTAAATTATTATTTTTTTGTTAAGGTAAAAATTATATAGTTTAACACTGAAAACAAAATCACGACATCAAATAAAGCATTTTGATTTTTAAGCTTTTTTATTTTGTCCAAAACACTTACCCAAAATGAGAAATGAGAACCAGCAAAACTTCTCACGGAAATTTTTCTTCACAATCTCCGGTATTTCCTCGCAATCTTCGTACTTAGGTTGGCAATTTTGCCTGAAAGCTAGTAATGCAGCAAAGATAATTGCAAGATAGAGTAGAAATTGGATGTAGTTATAAAATGACGTCATGTAAGCTCTGAGCCCCCCAAAAATGTGTAAGAAATGAAAGAAAAGGGATGCTATGCCCATAAAGAGCGTCACAGAGAACATGGGCGTGTTAAAACTTCCAGATTTCCATTCTAAAACTCCAATAGTTGTGAACAAAGCCAGCAAAAATGCCCAAATAAACTGAACTCGGAAAACATAAATGGGCATTTTTCGCCAGTGGTATCTTTGCAGTAGTTTCATGACAGGATTTTGCAACAACTCAGGATTATGCTCGGATGCTATGCGTAAGATATCAGAATATTTTTCATCCTCGTTGTTGGAAAACATTTTGCCCGATGGTAACGTGTCGTTAACAATTTGCCAGTTGATGGCTACTTGCAAATTATCGTCATGTATACCCCATCCACCAGCTACGACCATTGATTTGATAATGGCTTCTGCAACATTCGGGAATCGAACCACACATAACTTCAAAATGTCCCGTTCCATGCTGGAGTATTTATGGTGGAAAATATCTCGCGGTTTCTTGGGAAATGAATCGACCCAGCGAACTCCAGTATCTGGTTCGTCTTGAAGTCCTGAAAAAAAATAATTAAAGTGTCCAAATGTTTGCCCAACTGATGAGCTATTTTGAATCTAAAAGAGATTTGCGATTCTTTATTTTTGAAGTGCTTTATTTTGAAGTATCTTTTCATTTGATGTGTCGTTACATGGCTAATAACCGTTTTGGGTGTTTTGTGTCCTTATTGGATGGTGATACGTCGTTACTATATTTTAATTTACGTCACTGTTTTTCGGGGTGAAAATGAGTTCATTTTTTTGCTCTCGAAATGGAAAATAGTGAAATGTTGATACATTTTTTTTTCAATTGCATCGTTTAAACTGCTGTGATGGATAACGGCCATGAGCAAAAATAAATCAATTACTATGCGGTATAGGTTGTGACTGTTTTTTTTATTTTACGGCATTAGTATGGTACAATCTTCTTTTTGTTCCGACCCACTTGTGGGGGGAGGAACTATATACTAGAATGTGTTTTTTTGTTCAGTCAATTTTGGCCGATCGATATATTCATCGTACAGAAATGTGAGTGGTATCATTAAAAAGCTCTTCCAGCGTAGAATTCAAAATTAAAAAGATTTTTTTGAATTTCGTTTTTTTCGAGGAGTTATCGAGGATCGAAGTTTTGTGTGAACACGGGATATTTGGCATGATTTTGTTCACTTTTAGTGCAAATTTTCTTCAAATTAAGATATTTTCTACAAAAAAGTAGTTCAAATTTACATTTCATGCCACAAAATGAACCATTTTTGCGTTCTTAATAGACTGAAGGCAATAAAAAAGGCTAGTTCTGGTCTCTTATGGAAGTTCGCTAAAATCGAAATCAGTTTGAGAGCTCTTATTTTTAGAAAACTTACCAGTTTCTTTTTTGTTCTTTTAAGTCACCTAGAGACTAATCACTTTTCATATCAAGGTTCCGTTAACTACAAGCCTCATTTACAGTCAATTGAAGCCCAATAAATAAAAGAATTTGTTTTCAAGGAATTGCTCATGTTTTTTTTGGCTTCGACACGCAGTTTTCGTAATTTTGAATGAAAATTTAATTTCTTTTGTGAGGATATACTAATTTTTTGAGTCCTATGGCATGAAATCATTGACTAAAGGTGCAATATGTTCTGTAATGAGCATTAAGAGAACATATCTAGAGGTTTGAGTGGACAGCTATTGGCTGTTTAGACTTTAAGAATAATTTTTCGAAATTTTTTTTTGAACAATAACCAATCATAAAAATATTTTCGTGAACTGTAAGTCAGTCTAAGTAAAGAAAGGAGCCTCATTCTTCCTACTGCCACCAAATTTTATCTGGTCAGCGGTTTTATCTACTAACTATTGGATATATGACTTCAATGACTCAAGATCTCAATTTTTTTAAAATTTTTGTGGTTATTTTCGTATTATTGGTTACTTTCGAACTCATATCGCATTATCCAAAAATTGATCGCTCCCATTGGCTTTAAAATTATTTTCAGTGGATCACTGATAAAATTTTCAGAGAAAAGCCTATGTTTTAAAAGGCTCCGATACTTTCCTCTTGCGTTTTCCTACTGAATTTTTGGTTTTTGCCTGTTTTTGTTATTGTTTTCATAGTCATATGACTTTTTCGGATGCTTTATTGAGAAACTATGCATGTCAAGCATACATATTGACCCATTGGGGCATATCGGAGTTTATTTATTGACTTCTGTTGAAAGCTATTGAATTAAATGGCTGTTAAGTCCTTAAAAATTATTTTTCAATTTTTTTTTTAAACATTAACCAATAAACTTTTTTCGTGAACTGTTAATCAGTCTCAGTATTGAGAGGACCCTTTCTATTCTACTGCAAACAAAATTAATCCGGTGTTTGGTTTTATCTTCTATCCAATAGTTTTAAGACTTCAATGTCACGGGTTTTCATAATTTTTTAATTTTTGGTTAATTTTTCTTTTGAAAACTTATCACATTATCCTAATACTGATAGTTCCCATTGGTTTAATGAAGACGTTCAATACATCATAGATAAAGTTTTCAGAGTACAGCTTATGATTTAAATTGCTTCGACACTTTCTTCAGGCTGATTTTTTTGTTTTTGCCTGTAATGGTTGTTGTTTTCATAGTCAGTGATGTGTTGTAATGGTTCATTTTTTGAAAAATGAATGGCAAACAACCTTGTCGTCCCACTAATTTAGCGTATTTACTGGCTTCCGTTGAAACTGGCTTCCGTATTTACTGGCCTCTGTAGCGTATTGAATTTTATGGTGTTGATACTACGAGTTTTCTCAAAAGTTTCGTGGTTCTAATGTATTTGTTCATATTTGACCATTTTTAGAAGTTATATTGTTAAAAAACAAAAATCTCATTGCTGTTAAAAAATTATTTGAAACTAGAAAAATTTTCATTGAAAATACCTTTTTTTAATGCCTTCGACACTTCTCTCGCTCAATTTTTTTCTTGAATTTGCTGTTTCTTCCTGTTTTTTGTTCCTTAGGTAGCCGTAAAATGCTGACCGGGCGCATAAGTAAGCATGAAATTGAAGATTTAGTGAATAATGTTACCCCAAGCACTCAGTTTACAGCGAATAGTCTTAACTGTTATGATTTACGTTTTCAAATTTTTTTTCAAAACTTTTCAGTTTTTGTTGTTCTTTTCGTCAACTTGTAACCTATTTTCATCATTGAGGAGTCACGTCCAATTTCTTTTATTTCAAAAATTAACATATATACGTATTTGATTTGTCACTCACGTTTTGTTTGTGTGACAATATGCGTTTTTTAAAGGTTTTATAAGTGGTTAGTTTTGTGTTTCTTTTTCTCTTCTTTCAACACAATCGCGTAATAACAGATCCCAACGGTTTTCAAATGTGGCCCAGGTAAACTTAGTTAATAGCTCATTATCAATCCTTTAGCTGAAATAGTAGACATAACAATTGAATTAAAAGTACATAATATTCAGATAATAGCTAATGATTTTAAAGGTATCAATAATTTTTGTTTTCGCTAATAGTTTGTAATTTTTCGAGTTTTTCTGCATCTTTAGTCCGTTTTTATGGCTTAGTGCAACCAAAGACAGGTTCTTTTGGTTTTGTAATAAGTTTTTAGTAGTTTGTCAAGGTTTATTTATTGGAAAGCTAATGCTTTTTAAGACTTTTGAAATTTCTTGGTTTAAAAAATATTGAATATTTTTTGAATTTCGCCTCATTAATCGTTCTCTTTGTCGACTTGTTACCTATTCTCATTAGGAAAATTTTCCATCTGCTGTATAGTTAGGAAAAAGTAAATTTGTGTGGTTAAGGTTTTGTCTGACTGCATTTTGACGTTGTTACTTGGTTCTTTTAAATTTTGATATTCAGTTTTCGCCGTGAAATTTTTTGTTTTTGCTAATTTTGTTGTTTGTTTTTTTTTCTCGTAGTCTCTTTAACAACAGATCTCGTTGGAGCTGTAATGAGGCATGGCATTATGCATTTCACTTAGTGGTTAGATTGTTCAAACTCAAATATCTATTTTTGTTATATCGTCATTTGGCTGACAATTAAGAATGTTGATAAGCTCAGGTCGGAACATCATGTGCGAACGCACATTAACGAGCCTCCTTGTTGATCTAATAATTGAGATTATGATTTTGACTCATAGTCTTGATCTCATCACAATCTCAAAACAACCGTTTTCCAACGCGGAAATTAAAAGCTGTTCGCGAAAATTGGTTATAATTTACATACATTTTTTTCCATTCAAACATATTTCAAAAGTCTATTTCACATGAACAGAATACACATGCAAATACCTTTGAATGAAAAAATGACAGAACTGATAAACAGTTGCGAGCCACACCTTGTTGCAACTAACCCAGAAACGAGATGAGGTTTTCCTCTTTGCTAAAATGTTCTAGAACAGTTTTGCCAGTTTCATTCTTGATGAGGAGCCAGTTGGTGTTGATGCCAGTGCCATCCTCTGGTTTGATACACTCTAACACTTCCTCATCCAGACATGTTGAAGCCAAGCAGTGCAGTGGAGTACGCCCTTGAGCATCTGTTGTTACCCTGCAAAAATTTGAAGATGCGTTGCACTGGTATTTGAGACCACGTCAGCTGAGTATCAAAAATTCTAATTCGAGATTGATTCAAGTTATTCTGTAAAATTGTAGTATATTTTTGACTATTTAATTGATTAATATATTTAATTGATAGTGCTCCGTTTGGGTGCGGAGCAACGTCGCCTACTTTTAACATCCACCGAATGAAGTAATATCTTGGGCTGAGGTAGCAATTGACCGATTTTATTCATTTAGTGTATTTTGTACGAATGTTTAGAGTAATTTTTTTCCAAGCATGCTTGAAACGGCTATTATGATTTACAATCAGCAGTATAAAACAAATGCCTCACAGAAAAAACTTGGTGGGGTAAAAATTTATTATTACATTTTCTCGTCTTTGCATTGGTAAACTTTTGTTTAAAACAGGAATTACCCTAGTGATGAGTGGATTTAAAACTTGCAAGAATCTTGCAAGCTGATTTAAAACTTGCAAGATTTTTGCAAGAATCTTGCAAAATATCAATCAAGGCAAAAAAATAAATCCGGTTAAAAATGTTTTAGAAAACATCTTTGAAGCAAATTATTGTTTATTGAACAAATTACAAAACCGAATTCAATAAAAAATTTTTTAGCCCGGATTCAAAATCTTGCAAGAATCTTGCAAGAATCTTGCAAGTTTTTGACTTCTGGAAATTTTGTTTGTAATTTTGGTCGCTCAAAATAACTGAAAAACAAAATAAATGACTGATATAAAAATTCTTGATCAGCAGAAATGAACCTATTTGAGTTTTTCCGTAAAAGCCTTTTGAATGTGAAATCTTGCAAGAATCTTGCAAATTTCTTGCAAGATTTTGAATTCAAAAAGAAATTTTCGACAAATAACTAGAGACATCTTGAGTCAACTAAATCCGTCTATTTTAACATTAATTAAACTACTCTAGAAAACGACGAAACGAACACTCTAATGCTTCCTCTCATTTTTTAATCAAACAAGTTACTTATAAAGAAACAACCAGTTGGAATATTTTGTTACCGATCCTATCGGTGATTGAAGATCTTTATGTAGTCGTAAAGAATATTCTGCTCATTGTTAAATCCAATTATCTTCTTTGTGAGATTTATGTGAACCTGTTTGATCCCTTAAGTTGATAGCTATTGGTGTTAATGTCCTTGAAGTTATTTCATTCGAAAAGAACTGGTACGTTTTTGAAGTTTCATTTTTTGTTCTTCTTTCATTCCAATTAAAGATTAGGCTCATTATACAGAAGGTCACATTCATTTTTTGGTAAATCAAACGTTAACTTCGTCGTTAATCGTATGCTAACTAATGTTTTTTATGCCAAAATCTCAAAAATTCAACATAATTGGGTTGGAATAAGAAAAAAGTCAATGGCAAGATTATAATGTCTTGATTTCCACGCATATCAAAGTCTGAGTTTTGGTTTAATTTTTACTTGACGCTGAATTTTGATTTTACACACAAATGTGTTTTTAGAATAGAATTTCAAAAATTGAAAGCAAAAAGAACCGGACTAATAAATGTTTGATACGCAAATCTTATCAATAAAATCAGCAGCAAAAACAACTCTTTAAGCATTTTTTGGTAAGTGAGGGACAATGACAGTTGGAACAACTTATTTACAATGAAAACATAATAGCTAAAAATGTTCTTCGTTTTTTTACAAGGTTTTTGATATTGCGTTCAAAACTACTATTGTCAGATTATTGAGTACTGGGCAAAAAAGTATAATGATTCTGTAAAAGAATCTATTGCTACTAGTCCTTGATTATCTTGCCAAGATTGTGTTTCTGCATAGTTATGCAAAGATATTGCAAGTTCGTACACATCTTTATCTATTATCACTCTGTACCATGTCAAGAACGTGGAAAGACTTATCATCATTTAGTATGCGTCAAGAACATCAGATTTCGGTTGACTGGATATGAAGTAAGGCCGAAATAAATTAACAAATACAATGATCGTCTTTTGACCTTCCTTATTTTTGTTATTTTGAGATCGTGCAACAATGTTTATAAAGGAGTTCCGCTAGCAATCTTTTCCTATTCCATAGTAAACTTAATAACATCTATGAAAAAATGGGTTGCTACATAATTGATATAATTTTGTGAGAAGGACTGCTTATGATTATCGGATGCAAAAAATGAAAGCAGGCAGATGTTCGTTCCAACAAAAGTTAGATATTAGTTCCAACAAAAAATACCTGCTAACAACTCTTTGGAAAATTAATTTAGCTTAATCAAATTTTTGTTCATTGAGGTTTGAGGTACATGTACTGCAGTTTTTCACAAGTAGCAAAAATCACAAAAACACTAGAAGTGTCAACAATATCACAAACATGTCAACATATCAACAAATCTAGTTTTATTCTCTAAGGGCTTCCCAGGTTGAGGTCCCAGACGGAAAGTCGGAACCTATATCCAGACCTTCGTGCGTTCACCTGATTTTCGTGCGTTCATGTCCAGACTTTCGTACGTCCACCAGACTTTCTAGCGTTCATGTCGAGACTTTCGTGCGTTCGTCAGACCTTTCGTGCGTTCATGTCCAGACTTGTGTGCGTTTTTCCGTGTTTTCAGACTATGTAAATTTGAACGCACGACACCCCGTCGTGCGTTTATCTGGGTTTGGACATATCGAGTTTCTGTCTGGGACCTCAACCTGGGTTGATAAATTGAAACTTAGAAAATTTATTTTATGATTTCTGGGCGTAAAGACCGGGAAAAATAGCACACGTTTTGGTATGCAGCAAATTTGGCTCCTTTTTGATAACTTGGGATAGCAAAAATAAGTGCAATATAATAACTCACGCGAGATCAGTCAAATCAGCCCTGCACGTGACTTTTGGGGTCATCGGGTACTTTATCAGAACTAGAACCGACTTCTTGAACCCCTTCTGGGAAGCAAACATCAGACATCTCCACAACACATACAATCCCCCAAACTTATGCAGACTTTTATAGAAGTCATTATGTTCTAGAATATTCTGTAGGATTTCACTGTTGTTCGTCAACACGCAAGCCAGTAAAGTGTCCTCGAAGAATTTAGAATTGATGGCGCTTTCGGATAAACACTCGTTGAAAAATTCTTTAATCAGTATTTCTGCCGAAGTGTTTTTGACGTTCTCGATTGCATGTAAAAGTGCGTTGCAAGTTTTATTCCCAGAAGTTGTGACCACATTTGCTCCGCTTTCGAGTAACAATTCCAATTGTTCGTTATTTTCCATGTGCGCAGCTTCTTTCAGCGCAGTTTTTGGCCCATGTATAAGAGTCGATGTCATTTTGTTGGGATCAATTGTTGAGTTTTTGAGTAAAATTTTGAGAAGTTCAGGAGATTTACATCTAGCTGCAACCATTAAAGGCGTGTCTTTTGTAGCGGATTCGATGTTGACGTCACAGGAATCGATAGAGGATAGGAACTCTACGATGTTGATCTGTTCAAGCTGTACAGCGAGAACTAAGGGTGGTATTCCTGTGTTGTCTGATTGGTTGATTGAAACTCCATTCTCGATCAATGATTTCACCGCCGGGAAATTACCTGAAAGTTTGAGTAGAGATTGCACTCGGTAAAAAATCAATGTTGAGAAAACTGAGTAAAATTTTGAATTTGAGAGGAAATATCTCTAAAAACATTTGAAAATTCAGAAATCTCAAATATCTCAATAGAAAATATTGAAAAACTACCGAAATGAAACTTCGTTATGAACAAATGATTTTATTCGTACGTTTGAATTCCCGAAAACTTGTAGCAGATTATCACTATATTACAGAGGTCACTTTTTTCACGACTCGCCCGTTTAAAGTTCAATTTACTGCTCTAATAACCAGGCAAGTTCAAATGCAATATATAAGAAAATTAAATTGATTATGGGTGACTTATAACATGTAATAACTGAGTAACCTCTGAATAACTTGTAATTTGTAATGTATACCAGCTAAACTCCACCACTTAGTTCAACAATATTAAAGTCAAAAGCTCTTTAGGATAAACGCAAGTTTATAAATAGTTTCAGATTAATGAGAGGTTATTATCAAAAGAAAATCTGTTTTCTTTGAGGCGCATTAAAGCTTTTTAAATTGACCGCTATAACTCAAAACGATAAGTAGAACAAGACAGCTAAAGGCGGTAAGAATGTTTTCTATCGAATAATTGTTATATAATAATGGCTATCATAAATGCTCAACGCTGAAAAGCGTGCAGCTTCTGTCGCACCGCTGCTAAAGGTATGCTATCACGCAAAACAGGGAAAATATTTTGTTACATACAAACAACCTCAACTACACAAAAAGTGCAGTGAAAGGCAATATAAGTAGAAATGAGTTAGATACAGTTATAGCCGAGGGAATAAACTCTTGTATGATACGCGCACCCTTAGTAAGGAAAACTAGAAGTGGGTGGTATAGGTAGTGCTTCTAAATACTCCATAATTTCACCAGTTTTGATTTGAGTTAAAGTTTGACTAAAACTCAGAAGAACGCGAGACGTTAATAAGATTTCATTACATTCGAAAAATTGATTGGTGCTTGCTATCATTAATCTGTCCCTTTTGACACAATGTGATATTTCAATTCCAGACGGCTGCATCTGCTAAGAGAACAAGTAGCCTTTTCTCTTCGTCGAAACGGTGAATTGACCAAAAATAGACGTAATTGACATGAAATTGAAAGTATTGTTCCAGCTTCATTTTTATAATCCTAATTGTTGTTTATAGTTGATTTGACTTTCTCGAGTAACCAGGTTTTTTAAACTGATAAATAATTAATTTTGTAAAATTTTGGTTGCGTCATTTTAAATCGGTTTCGCAAAAAAAAACCCACGGAAATAAACTCACTTGACTTTCAACGAGCTAGGCATTGAGCGCGTTTGGCCATAGCCATGCCTTAGCGGTGCGTGGGACCTGATATAGAACTATCACAACCGAACAAATTATCAATATTTAATTTGAATTTTATTTTAAATCTGTTCTTGAACGATCCGCAATGGAAAAACTTGACAATTGTACGAAATAGAGTTTTGTCATCATTTATTTCATTTAACATAGTTATTTCATTCTATGAGATCTACAAATTCCAACTCGTTACTTTTTTCTTAATCCATTCATGCATTGAAAATTAAAAGTTGCGCCCAATTTAAGTGAAATTTGTTAGAATTTGAATTACGCGTTTGAAAATGCTTTTGTTCAGGATACAAAACTTAAATCTGCAATATAAGCAAAACTGCCTCCCAATTTATACAAGCCAGCTAGAAAACAAACAAAATTTAGAAGTTTTGAATATTAGGATTTCATTTGGGCAACCGCTCGAAGAGAATTGTTTGGGCTAATGTGTATTGTTCCGACCCTCTTGAGGAACTATATACTCAAATGGGTTTTTTTTTGTTCCGTGAATTTTCGCCGCTCGATATATTCATCGTAGAGAGTTGAGACTGGTATCATTAGAAAGCTCGTCCAGCGTAGAATAAGGAATTAAAAAGATTTTTTTAATTATCGTTTTCTACAGGGAGTTATCAAGGTTTAAACTTCTGAGAAAAGAAGAGTGAATTCACGTTGTTTTTATTCACATTTTCCGGAATTTTTGCCTAAATTTTCGTCAATTTTGCTACAATTTGTTATAATTTTTAATAATGGTGTCGTTGATTTTATTTTTGAAGACGAACAAGCATTGTTGATTGTTTTGATTTAATTTTTTTGGACAAAAAATCTGGATAAACATTTCAAAATTTAGCCTTTTTCATCAAAAACAGCACGAAATAAGCTACTTTAGTCCATTTTGATTAAATTTGCCGACAGTACACCCCCAAACAACACTCATACAATCTTTGTGGACTCAGAGGGGGGCTATTTCTACTTCAGAGTCCGCTGAGAGTGCACTGTAGTTAAAACTTTGCCGTTTTTTGCTAACTTTACTCGTTGATTATCAAAAATGCAGAATTTATTTTGAGTTTTCAACTAAAAAATTATCTATATCTACAACATTCGAAAAATCAATTGTTCTTAACGGACAATAGTTATTAGCAGGGCTAGTTTTGGGCCATTGTTGGACTGTTACAATCCAAAAAAAAATCGGGTTGTAATCAGTCGATCTTTTTTTTAAAAAAAAAAAGACTTTTTTTAATATAAAAGAACAGAACATATCAAATCAAAGCTCAGGAGTGATAGGACCAACCAATTCGCTTGCTAAGCAGCTCCAAGCTAATGCATTTAGTTTTTTAATTCAAAGTTCATGGTCGTTTCTTTTTTTTAAAAAAAAATGACTTCAATAAATAATGGCTTAATTAACTTTTCCTCTATTTTTTTCTCAATTTGTTCAATTTCCAGCTTATTTTCAGCAAAAAAGACTGCTTCTTCTTTCTACTGATTTAGCATTTTTTCTCGGTTGCAGTTTTAAGCCTGAAGTTATTGTTTTCTGGCTTTGATACTACAAGATTTCAGATTTTTCTTTGTTTTGATATTTGAGAGTTTTTCACGTTTTCTAATTTTGTCACATCATTGACAGTTCTCTTGTCACCTTATTAGCATTCAGAATAAAGCACAATTGAACATAATAAAATCCTGAAAGATATACATCATCGTTTTAACGGCCTTGACGCCTCTTTCTTGAAATCAATTGAATTTTTTTTAATTTTGTCTCTTAACTGTCATTTATACTTTGTCGTTTCGGTCGTATGAAATTTCCTGTATAGTGATAGCTTTCATTGTCTTTTCATGGAAGAACAGAAGAACCGATATTCTGATATTAGTAGATAGCTGATGGCTTTCATGACTTTGAAAACAATCGTTTTCCAAAATTAAAAAAAAACTTTTTAACTTCGCAATTTTGTTTCTTTTTGTTACCTAATCTCGTTAGTTAATTACAAGTCAAATATGACATTATGGGTGTCAAGGGAATAAAAGGGATTGGTGTCCCAAAATTTTTTTTTAAAGAATTTGTTATGCTTATCTTGCAAGGCTTATCTTGTTATGCTTATCTTGTTATGCTTATCTTGCAACGCTTATCTTGCAAGATCTTGGATGGTTCTTGCAAATCACGCTTATCTTGTAGAATCTTGAGAGATTCTTGCAAATAACGCTTGTCTTGCGAGAATCTTAAAAGTTCTTATAAGAAAGTCGTCTAAAAGGTTTTAAAAAGGTGCAATTATAAATCCTGATTCACTCGCAGATCATATTTGAGATTGACTGAATATCTCGATTCATAACAGAACTTTTTATATTTCTTATCTTGCAAGAATCATGCAAGAGTTTGACGCGTATCTTGCAAGAATCTAAAGAGTTCGACGTTTTTCTTGCAAGATTCTTGCATATCCGACGGCTATCTTGCAAGATCTTGCAAGAATGTCGCAAGCTCTATCAAGTTGGTGCGTGATCTTACAAGACTCTTGTAAGATTCTTGCTAGATCTTGCAAGATAGCCGTCGTTAATAGACTAGGGGATAATCGGCTATTATCATATTTAAACTTACTTTATAAAAAAATGTTGCTCATTTACCGCACCTGCTTGATTTTTGCGCTTTCAAATTTTGTAATGAATGCTCAAAAGTTTGAAACAAGTAAAAAAACAGTTCAATGTCGTTATTCAAAAACGTCCTCTAGTTCTTTTGACCTTTTTCCGTGGAGGAGTTCTGTAGAATAATCAGAGGTTCCACTCGCCTATGATCTGCCAAAATTAATTAAGGAGCCCGGTTGTGTAATAAAATGCACTTAAACAAAAGTTCATTTTTTAATTCGTCTATATACTTTTGGTGCTGCAGTCCTCAACCTTGTTGAATTTCTGTAGAGTTGAATCCTAACCCGACCTTTCCTATTGAAATGACGTACGTAAATTTAGATAGAAATTAAAATAATTGACGGAATTCCATGTTTTGCTCTTCAGTTTTCTCAATTCTAGTGCCAAAATTTTTCAATCTGAAAATTATTGGGTCTCTTCATGGCTCGCCGATTTGCTTCGACCAGACTTTTCCAAATTCTGGATGATTATTAGCAAGATTTAGATTTTTAGAGATCCATAATTTTGAAAATAAAACAAATAATTTTGACTCATATGCCGTCAAGAGGTTCAGGTTTATCAATCAGTGCTTAACTTTAGAACAAACTTTTGCAGAAATTGATCTGCCTACAGTCACCAAATTTACGAATCAATCATAGGTGGGAAATTTTTTGTATGATAGTTCGTCTCACCTGTTCTGACGGCGGCAGAAAGTGCCCTGTGACACTGGTTTAAACCTTTAGGGTCATTCCTGAAGAATGTCTCATATTTCACCAGCAGTTCTTTCACCAAATCAACTCCAATGCTATCTCCACTCGTTTCAACAGAGGCTGCAATCTCAATCAGACTGTCTAACTCACTCGTCTCCTGTAAAAGGAAGTAGTTTTGTTAGGACTACTGATGAACTAGTTTCTGCAATTTTAATATCCTATCAAACATTGGTCTCAAAGCCACTGGATTTCACTTTTAAACTTAAAACACCAGTAAAATTACTCAATATGTTTTTGTACTGTTTACCCTATCAATATTTACCGATTAGCTGCGCTTAATTGAGACAGGGAAGCGACTAAGTCTGTAAAAATACACCGAAAGCAGTAAACTATCAGCATAATTATACAAAGCATTAAAAAAATTTGATAAAATTCCTTAAATTTTACTATTCAAATTTTCAGATTATATCCAGCATTTCTTTAAAAAAATGAAAACAATACCCTGTTGAAAAACAGCAAGAGCTTATTAAGAAGTTTCCATAAAATCATTTAGTATTCATAGACTAATAATCTGCAATTAAGGCAAAATACAAAGCAATGATTTTGTTTTTCAAATCAATATATGAGTGTAAAAACACTCATATATATGAGTGTAAGAGTCTAAACCGTCATATGGAGAATAAGCTTCAATTTAGTATTTAAACAATTGAACTTTAAGATGACAAAAAAAAACCTTTTTGAGTAGCTCATTTTGACTGCTGGCAGCTCCTAGTAACTCTAGCACTATCTGGGGATGTCCGAACTGAGCTGCAATCATAGGAACCGTCCTCTCACTCTTGGACACCATCTGAGAGACATCTGATTCCAATTCTATCAAGAGAGGAACTAAGTTGTTCAGTCCAAGCACTGCACTCCACTGCAGAAGTGACAAACATCCTTTCTTCGTCTCTTTCCTGTTAAAGTAAACAAATAAACAAACAACAATGCTAATGGGCGTGGCTGGTTTGCTATGGAAGGTGTTGGTGTGGTGTGCTATGATTCCTTTCGATCAGTCTGTATGCCTTAAAAAAGTTTTGAATTCATTTCAAAACGTAAAAAGTTTTTAAATCTGATAGCGACATCATTTTTTCAGATGAATCAAATCCGGAAAAATAAACCTATATGAGCCAGAAGAAACTGTTTTTATATAATCACCGCAGTAGCTATATGCGGTCTTTTTTAAAAAAGAATTTTGAAAAAGGTTGTACAACGAAAAAAAAATTACTACGAAAAAAATTGTTGCATGACATCAAGTTTAAAAGAAAGCAATTTCTAATGCGTGTCATTAGAAAGCAATTTGCTGTGAATTGTTTGACGGTTATGTGCGTTTGTGACGTTTCAAACATGTTTTCTCATAATAGTTGTGTTAGGTTGATATCAAGCCCCACGGGCTGCTGGGCATGACCATGTACCACGAGACATGGCCAACTAATTATTTTACTGAGTTAATAGTACCTATCATAAAAAGGGTTAAAATGATTTAAAAAAGAGTCGAATGATAGATTGGTGAAGCAAATAGGGGTGAAAAAGTCGAACATCTTTGAATGTCATCGCTGGGATTTTTTCATGAAGTCTGGGAAATTAGACGCTAACCTCAATTGCTCTATCATCTGAACCGCTGCTCTGTCTGTTATCTCCATGTCAGTAGCCTCGAACTTGTTCCTGAAAAAAAATTGTAGAACAAACTCAACGTACAATTAAAGTTTCCGTCCTATTAAGGCGTTTATTTTGTTTTGATCAAGAAAAGAAGCGCTATTGCTAAAGTAAAAGTCAAGAAAGAAAACTGCTACAACAAACTTTCTAACGAAGATTAGTGATCATTAAGGGACCATCCTACCGATCTCCGTGGACACAAGTTTCTCCTCGAATCCTCTCTGATGTCATTAAGTACCTTTAGGAGAGGAGTGCATCCAATTTACAATTTGATAGAATTCGTGATGTGACTTATTTGAAATGATCGGAACAGGCTTGTTTAACATAAAGCAGGAAATTTATACAACCCACTAGAATTTTAAAATTGAATTCTTTTGAAAAAAAAACTGTCAATCTCAGCCAACAAACCAGATAAGTTTGCTCATTTGAATCAGAAAAATTTTATCATGTACCCTGTTTGTTGCTAAATATTTAGCATTTTGAACTTAATTCATCAAAACAGACACCGAATTTACAAGATCTATATAAAAAAATTATACCTGAACACTGGTAGGAAAGAAACTTTTTATACCGCCCCCACTTAGTATGCTCAACTACAATTTTTTTGTTCAGTCAAATTTGGACGATCTACATATTCTTCACAGAGGGAACTATACTATTAGAAAGCCCGTGAAGCGCAGAAAAAGAAATTGAAGAGTTTGTCAAAAATTTTGTTTTTTGAGGGGTTGAAATTTGTGAACCTTAGCTGCTCTTTTCAATTTTATTTTAAATTTGAAATTCTCAATTTTTGATCAAACTGTTTACTCGCTAATCAAATTAAAATTTGCTCAATGGTAATATAAATTTCACATTGAACTTTGCGATTTGGTCGATGAATCTTTGAATTTAATCATTTTTTGAATACTGCTTGTTCAGATATTTCTTAAATTTTTTTAAAACGAAAAGCGGCACCAAAACTAAACATTTTTGAAAAAAGCTGTCTAAAATGTTCACGAGTACTGCGCTACAGCCAGCTCAGAAAATTTTCAATTATTAATACTATAGCTAACTGCACTCCTGGAAAACAGCAAACCATTTGGAACAGTAATTTTGATTTCTTCCATAATTTGAGTCAATGTAAAGTAATGTTGTACAATTCGAGCGCGATCATTTTTGATCTAATTTGAAGTTTTCTAAGATAAAAAGGCACTAGATATTTATAATAGCTGTAAGACGAAAATCAACATAATATTTTTTCAATGTTAACCGACTACAATATAATTATTTTGAATAATCTTGGGTGATGTCTTTTCGAAAATTTTTTCAAACATTTTTCCAGTTCTTGATTTAAACCAGAAATTTAAAAAATTAACTTTTTAAATCAAACACGAAGAGCGAAAACAGCGATAGGAGGAGTAACTCTGAGAAGTGAATTTTCAATACATTTTGAAGTGTAGCAAGAAGATTGTGTTTGAATAAATAGTTGATTTTTTTTATTTTTGCTGCTGTGGCAAAACAAACCATTTTTC
Organism: Convolutriloba macropyga; assembly: GCF_964194025.1. Classification (NCBI taxonomy): domain Eukaryota; kingdom Metazoa; phylum Xenacoelomorpha; order Acoela; family Convolutidae; genus Convolutriloba; species Convolutriloba macropyga. The sequence continues at coordinate 53,013,128 of NC_134476.1, forward strand.
GTCTTTTTTCGCTTGGTTTTCTTGCAGTTGCTACAAAATGTTATTTGTGTCATAATGATTCATACATGCAAATATTGGAATTAATCAATCCACTTATCTTGATTCGATCTTGTATCTTTTAAGCTAGTAATGTAAAAGTAAGCTCTCTAAAAATGAGAACTCCGAAGCGCAATCCCAAACATGACGAAACTTTCATCAATAGACCTGATCTTACTCAAATATTACATTTCAGCACATCTGCTCCAATTGCGCCGCCACCGCCTAATCCAAATGAAGCAGGGCCATCCGCGGTACAAATGACCACTCCGCAAATACCCGCTCCAATTTTACGAAAAACAAGCAAACGACAGCTAACTATTAGTGATACATCAGACTCTGATACGTCTTCCGTAAGAAAAAGCAAAAGGACTCTTAAACAAAAGAAGTCATCACAGTCGTTAGTGGAGAAAATTAGAAATACAGAAGGGTTCTCAACGGAAAATCCTGAATTTAATACCGACTTTATTGGACAAGTTTTGCCACGAAACCTAACGAAAGTTGGACAGAAGACCCAAACCCAAATCTTCCAAGAGAAATGACGGTCTTGCAGGCAGAAAAAGAAGAGAACTCAGAATCTGATCAAAAACTCATTGAAACTTTATGAACTCTTTATATTTTAAATATTATTTAATATTTTATTACTTATATAACCGGTGAATACTTATTAATTTTCTGATTTTATATGCTACTTTCCTTTTCTCCCAACAAGGGGAAATGTCATACGGTATGGATAAATCATCATATATCCATAACCGTATTTAGTTCAGTTTACCCATTTGAAGGGCAAGTGCTTGTGTTATTTAGTTTAATTTCAGTTTATCCAAATCTTCATCACTTCTTTTCTGTTCATGCTGTCTGTGCAGGAAACTGTCTGTTCAGCTTATAAACAAATCTTGCAGTTACTTCCTGTTTTGTGATTATGTTATGAACAAAACTTTCAATTCCTAAATTGTACTTTAATTTAATCATTCTGTAAATTAAACTGCTAAAAATCAGCAGTTCCAATTAAAATCTAGTAAATCGCTTTTCAATCGGACTCCGTCAAATAGAATAGCGCCAATCGCACCGCGATTAGCCAAGTTGACAATTAGAAAATCTAATTGTAGTTATTGAAGTGCCATTCGTGGCGCAACTGCCGAAACTGATTAGAACTATAAGTATTCGCAACTCGATTGGAATAATATGTCGCAATCGAGTATAACACTTCCCAATGAATGCGTCTACTTCCTGTTGCAACGCGTTTTGTATTCTGAGTTCGGTAATGTTAACTATCGTTTTTTAAAACAGAAATTGTTTGTTTCTCCATCTTTTTTATCGCTTATGTCTTGTTGAATGCTTTGTGGACAATCAAAGACTATTGCTGCCGTCAAAATGACGGCTATAAAATGATTAGTTTCTCCAGATTTTTGGCTTCTATTTGAAGATATGAAAATCTTTGTCGTTTTTTATCGCTTGGTTATTATCTTCAATTTACATTACCATTTTGAGAGCCAATTTTCGGTGAGATTTTAAGAAATCGGCAGCGCTGCGTTTTTCTATTTCAGTTTAATTGCTCCGAACCACTTTAGTGGGGGGAGGGAGGATATAATTACTCACATGGTTTTTTCCTTCAGTCGGTTTTTGCCGATCGATATATTTATCGTAGAGAGCTGTGAGCAGTGTCATTAGAAAACCCCGCCAGCCTAGAATATGGAATTAAAAAGATTTTTTCAATTTTCCATTTTATCAGGGAGTTAACAAGGTTTAAAAGTTGTGAAAAACAGACGGATTTCCGTTGTTTTTCAGGCTTTTGCCTAAATTATTGATAGTTTTGCAAAATATGTTAAAAAATATTTTAAAAAACTGTTGTTGGTTTGTTTTCTAAGGATAGAAGAGGTTCGATGAAAATTTTTGTCTAATTTTTGGCTCAAATTAAAAATTGGAAGAAAAAAGCTTCTTGAGTCAACTTTGCTTAAATCTTCCGGAAGTGAGCACCTAAAAATTGCGGAAAAAATGGATTCAACTCAGGACAGGTCTAACTTTCCTCTCCGCTCTCTTGGAAATTTTCTGGGTCGGATATTTTGCCGTCATTTAGCTCATAAATCTTCATAATTATACAAAAAACATCAACTTTCTTTGATAAACGATTTCTTTCAAAATTATCTATATCCAATAAACTGGGATTCATTGCTTGTTTTGTTGTGCGAATAGAACTTGCAAGGCTAATTTTTGTTTCATTGTGGAATTCTAAAATCCAGAAAAAAATGGATTACAAGCAGTGGCAGTCTCTTTTTCTACAAAAATTATCCATTTTTTGTGTTCATTACAGGACACAACATCTTATATGAAGGCTCGCTATTGACAAATTCAATTGGTTTTATGACCAACTGTCTACATGGAAAACTGTTTTTAAACTCCATAGTTGAAAGTTTTTTCAACGTTTTGTCAGAAACTCATTTGTTTTCCAAATAAACAAGAGATTATAGAGCTTTGCCACTACATTGTCTTTTTTCAACTGAATTTCAACCAGGACAGAATGAAACTTCAGTTTATCTGAATTTTTGTCTCTATGGCGGCTTTACGATTCAATTAAATTTTTTCTGGCTCCAAAACTACTAGTTTCACAAAAATATTTTCATTTTTGACCATTTGGCCTTTTTTTTCTGGTTTTGTTACAATAATGAAAGATTGATAGGGCACAATTCAATTTATTGTTTTTCAAGGAAGATATAATGATTTTAACAGAATCGACACCGTTTTCTAGAAGAAATTAACGGAATTTATTTCAATTTTGTTCTTAATTTCCTTTGCTATTGCAGTCGTATTGAAATTTCTGAATATTAAGAGGTTCCATGGGTTTGTCTTCTTGCTATCAAGTGGGATATGGGCCTGTTTGCTGATTTTATTTGTTTGCTGATGTTTTTCATGACTTTATAATTAACTTTTTCAAGAAATGTAAAAGATTTTCTAGATTCATTCATCTTCTGTCCTATTTGCCTATCAATTGCCTAGCCCCATTAATCACAGGTCTAATATCACAATTTGGCGTTGAAAAGAGACGCAATTGGTGACATCTGTTTTTAGTGAGATAATTGTGGCTTTGATAACTTTGAAGACCGTGTTTCAAGAAATAATAGTGTGTGTAATTGAAAGTGATTTTAAAAACTTTTAACAAATTCTGTAGGCTTCCGCAGGGATTAAACAAACATGTTTAAATTTGTCATTTTACAGCTGATGGATTTTAATGACTTTGAAAAGAATTGTTTTTTTTTAAGAAAACATAGCTTTGACTCTCTTTTTTTGTCTTTTTGTTACACAGTGTTAATAAATACAAATCACATGTCATATTTTGGCTCTAAAAGAGGCGCGTTTGAATAAAACGATTTTTTAACTGTATTTTGGCTTTAACAGCTTCCATGCTGGCTTTTGCCCTTAAAATTAATTTTTTCAAAAAATTTTTGTCCGCGTATGAGATTCTTTTTGTAAAGGCCTAACATATTTTGATTAAAATCAGGTCTCAAATTTTTTGTTGGAAGAAGAAAAATATTCTTTAATGAATTAAAATGATAGTTGATGGTTTTCATGACTTGGAAAAAAATTGTTTTCAAAAACTTTAAGTATTTCTTAACTTTGCGTCTTCTATTTTTTGTCTATTCTCGTTAAATACCTTTTTTGTTAATTAAAATTCATTTATCACAAAATTTGTGCCAAAAAATGCGCAGTTGAACGTATCTAACTTTTTCAGCGAATTGATGATGATTATAACGGTTTTGACACCGGTACTTTGAACTCTATTTGTATTTTTCTGTATTTGAAGTTTTTTTGTTAACGTATCCCTTTTTCGGACAACAATCGTGTCTCAAGGGCTTTTTTTGGGGAATTAAATGAACTTGTTTCATAACTTGAATTTGTTGCTGATTGTTTTAATGACCTTAATTTTAATTGTTGAAGAAGGTATTTTATAATTCTGATGGCCTTGTGTTCTTTTTTGTCTATTTGTTACCTAGTGTCACTAACTTAGATAGAATATGACAATGCTCGCATAAAAAGAAAACAAAATGAAAATATCTAATTTTTTACGTGCAGTCAATATTGTTTTAATTGCTTCGTAATTTGTTTTTCGGAAAAAGTTTGTTTTGAATTTTTTCTGTCTGAATTTGACGTTATTTTGTAAACCTAAGACATATTTTGATCACAAAAGGCCTCAATGGTTTCGTTTAGGGGTTTTGCGTATTTTTTTTAATTCAATGTATGGCATATCGCTTTGATGACCTTTAGATAAATTATTTCCGAAAAAAAAAATCAAAAAACGTTGTTTTAAACCTTGCTTTTTTCTTGACTACTTGTTGCTTATTCTCATTAAAAGAGGTCACATATCACTTTATTGGCGTTCAAAAACGAGCAGCCACGCATTTCTTATTCCTAATTAATAAATTATAATTCTAATGACTTCGATAGCTCTTTCTCGCAAAATTGATTTGAGTTTTTTTTGTTTTTCTGTACTTGTTGTTTTTTGTTGTCGTCTGAAAAAATTTTAATGAAGATAGGTCCCAATGCCTTATTATATGGAGTTATAAATGATCGTATTACATTTGTATTTAGTGATTTCAGTACATATCTAAGTGTTTTCTTTACTTTGGAACCAAATGCTTTCAAAAACTAGCGGAATTTTGTGTTAGCCGCTTTTGTTGTTTTTTGTCTACTTGATACCAAATCTCATTAAAGACTGGTTCCAAATCTCTTCTATTGAAGAACAAAGAACTAGTTTTTTTCTTTAGTTTAGTTTTGATCTGCCACTTTTTAGACTTTGCTTTTAAGTTTTTCTACAGATGGACATCGACTTTTTGATTTTATCAATGTTTGTTTTCGTTATTTGATTTTGCTGTTCGTCTTTTCTCGTATTCTTAATAATGGCAAATCCCCTTTGCCTTCCAAAACGGCGTTTTTTAATTCTCCTGATCTATTTCAGTTGGACGCATTTTTTTTTCATACACTAAATAATTTCGAAAAAAAAACTAGTTTTTAGAGTTTTCTTTTCCATACTCATTTGGTAGAAAATTAAACCAAAATGTGGACAAGCGGGGTCAGAATATTATGTGCCAACAAACAATACCGAGCCTACCTGTTGTTACTATTCTCAGTATAGAAATTTCTGGCAAACTAAAAAGCTGTCCGAACGTGCATGAATTTCCTCACGCAGTACAAATGAATTCTACGTCTATAATGAAGTCTTAAATTTCGTCGATTTGTAATTTAGTCCACTAGCATTATCTGTTATCTAGCACGAATGTGAAATATTTTCAGTGGCTTTATTTTTTTCTAACGATTTTCTTTTCTGTAATACTTCTTATCAATGAGTTATACAAAATAGCAAAATTTTGAATTTTTCAAAATTGTTGGCTATTTGGCTGTCTTTATAATAAAGAGTTCATTAAAAAAGACCTCGTCGCCCCTCCAAAAAACTTTTTCGAAATTGATTACTTGTTCCGATTTTAAATTTTTAAACTGATTTTAGTGATTTTGTGAATCCTGCTTTTTATTGATTGGTATATATCTAAATTTCTTTTTCTAATTTTGTCGCTCAAAACAACTAAAAAGGAATGTTAGATGCTTTTTAACAATGATTTGTTTGAACTCGTTAAGGAGTTGGTATTTTGTTAAACTTGTTCTCTAAACTTTAAGGTCACTAATTATTTGAAAAGAAATTGATTTTTGCGGTTTTCCTTTTTTTCGGGTTGCTGGTTTACAGTTTTTTCCAATTTTCCAATTCAGTTATTTCCAAATGGGAGCATTCCGTCAACATGTTTTAGAGGAAAACATTCTTGTGTCGGATATTTTCTGCTTTCTGCGTGTATTCTCGTGTATTTAGGGTCATTTCCTTCGTTGATTCTCAAAAACTGCTATAACAGTAAATGTGTTGGCAAAGAAATCAGTAGTCAAATCAACTTTTTTGTTTGAATAGGAAAGAATTATAAATCAGATTATCATTTTTGTTGTTTGGCAAAATTAATTGTTTACTTGATAAAATTACATTTCTTCTGATGGAGAAAATGTTTAGCTTGATTTTTTTGTTTTAACCAAATACTTCGACCTGTTCAAATTTTGACCATGCTGGTGAAATAATAATTAACCTCAATGGTAATCACCTTTGAGAATCCAACAAGAATATTTGTTAATCTCTCACTCTGTATTAATTTGAGCGTCTCCTGTCTCTACTTCATTTGCGGACAATTCGCAGCTATGGAAGCGGATAAGCAGGGTCAGAACATTATGTGGACAAATCAAGCATAGTACAGAGTCTCTTTGTTTTGATGGAAATTGCAAACTTCATTTTCTTCGTGACAAAGAATTTTTTCAATGCTAACATTTATTGGATCGACAAAAAGAGTCGACTATTAAACAGTTCTGAGTGTTCTCGTTGTACTTACGCCGCACAGTCGATGTTGGCAGCTCTGATGGCTGTGGCAAACAACTTCCTGAAAGAGTCCCTTCTGACACCTTCTGTCACTTTACCCATAGTCAGGGTTTGCTCAACGTCGAAGCCTATCAATTTTCACAAAGATTATCTAACTGATTATTTTTTCGATTCGCTTCATGTAATTATCAGAGCTGCAATTTATACGTCTCCGGGTCATAAATTTTCCTGGTAATTTAAGGGGCGAAAGTTTGATGTCAATAAAAGAAAGAAAAGTGAATATTCTTTTTTGACAAAGAACTTCTTTTGGTGAGAAAGCGAATATGTTTATCATTAAGGCTTTTTAAACAAAAAAAAACAAATGTTCTGCTATCATGATTGAAATCCTGTAAACTGTTCGTCGACTTACAGCTACTGGTCAACTTTTTATATGCAGTGGGTATATATACTTTTTATCAAAACCAGTTCCACCAGGAAAAAAAACAAGCCGAAATAGGTATAGGTTGATCAGACAATAGCGACTGATCAAAATTTTTTCATCAAAGGCTAAATTTTCTTCGGTTTAAGAAATGTTTCCAAGACCAAAAATATTTTTTCTGCTTTACGCTAATTCTATTTTTTTCCGATCTTATACGCAATTCCCAGCAAAGAGAGCACACGCTCAAACACACAAAACACACAAACACCCACACTCATATATACATACACACACACGCACACACACGCACACACACTCACTCACTCATTCACTCACACATGCATCAATTACACTAGTAAACTCACGTTAGTACACAGAAAACGATAAAAGATGAAAACTTAGTACGTCGTATTCAGTTGTATGAAAAAATGCCACTGGAGCCCTTCTTCTTCGCATATAAAGTCGCTCCGCAGCTTAAGACTCATCAAAAAAGTTCCGCTGACGCAAAGTTCCAAACTCACAAGTTGGGCGCTAGAACAACAAACAGTTTCCTTTTCCTAAAATTTATAAATTTGCCAATATTGCTAGTCTTTCCAAAAACATTCTTCTTTGTTAAAATTAACCGAAAATCAATGCTTTTATGAGATATATGAGAAGTTCCCATAAAAACACATTAAACACAGTATATTCATTTAAAATTCTTGCGAAATTTTTCAATTTGTTTAAAAAGCACTTCGTGTAATTCATTGCAAGCCTTTACAAATATTTGTAAGAGATTTTTTATGGTCTCTTGGTTATCTCAGACCTAATCACTTTCCAACATATGAGAACCATTTCTTTGTTTTTTAAAGAAAAAATCCATTGTGATGAACGGATCTAATTAAAGCAATCTCGCATCAAACAGGTCAATTTTCAGACCTGAATCCCATTCTAGTTTTGAGTACTAAATCTTCTGAACTCATCGAAATCATCTTAAATGAAGCAATAAAAACTTAAGTAAAGATTTCCACTAAGGTTGAACAAGAATGCTTCCCTGACAACTTTGTGACGGTTTCGAAAAAACATCGAAAACTTAAAAACTATTCATTGCTGAAGCATCAGAAAAAAATAACCTGACTAACTCTATTGGTATGTAGATAAGTAAGGGCCGCAAACTGAACTAGTCTCTGATCAGAAAATAAGGACTGTTCCAGCAATTCTCATCATTACAAAGCGCGTGCACACATATTTCATATAACCTGAAAACTCAACTGGGACTGTTTTAGTGAGCCACTATCAAAATGCCAGACTAGATGAAGACAAAAAAGAAGCTTAAACACCAGTTGAGGAGAACATATCTCAATCGGAAGAACAAGTTTAGAACACAAATTCGGAACGGTCCCGTCAAGACCAGACTTCTACAGCAATATCAAATGCAGAGCAATCACAACCCGAATCAACAGAGCCTTCGCAAACATCAATAAGAAATAGAGAACAACCAGGCGCACTTGGAGGCCCTATTTCATAAACAAGCTTCAAAAGGAGCATGTGACGGTTTCAAAAAAACATCTGCAACCTAATTTCCGATTTTTCTCAGCAAATTTTGTTCAAGGCCCATGAAAAAACAAAGACTGTTCCTGCGACTTTCATCATTACAAATGCTTGAATACATCTTTCATACAGCTCAAAAACTCATCCCGGACTATTTTAAATTTCTGACAATCAAATTTCCAGACTAGATGAAGACAAAAAAGAAACTTAACCAGCAGTTTTTGAGACAACATCTCAATCAAATTCCAAGTTCAGACCACAGATGTGGAACGTTCACATCAATACAAAATTTTTGGCAGCAAAATCAATTGCAGAGCAACCACAAACTGAAAACAATATAATAATTTTGATGTGTTCTTCTGGAATGTTGAGAATGAGTAATTGCCACAAATTTTAACACAATATCTAATTTTGTCTCGACGCTATCATTATCTCATTGACCTATCAATCAGATGTCAGAAGGAAAATTGTCCCACCCCTAGAATTTTGATTTCAACATCCACTGACCTACAACTTATGAACCCGATTGTACCAGGGCCATATTTGGTTGTCATGAGACATAACGACAACAAAAAATTCTCTTTGGTTTTGGAACAAGCTCTATTCACAGCCAATCATGTAATCTATGTATAGCTAATAAAAATATTTTAGTAAATACTGTCTCGTAGATATGCACAATAATTGTAAGCAAGGTTTTGAACATTTTTAGTGCAAAATTTAATTTACATTTCAAATCATTGAAAACCTTCACTGTGTTACTGACCATGGCCAATTTAGTAGCCAAATAAAAAACAGTCAAAAAATTAAAAGCTATTTTAATGATGAAAAAATTCAATCAGGTTCTTTGTCGATTAAAATGAGGAAAAAAACAGTTTTTGTTTTTGAAACTGCAAACTTTTTTTAATTAATTTAATCCATAAGTGGTCAAGCGAACCTCATGGAAGCAATGTGCCTGCTGGGTGATGCTATCTCAAATGACGAGTTGTACAAATTCGCTGATGGATTTTATTACAACCAGTTTTGTAAAGTTTGTTATCATTGTTATTGTGTGTGAACATAAAGATTTGAACTGATAGAGATGTTTCCTAATTTCTGCTCATTTACTAAAATTCGAAAATTACAAATATTATCAAGTACTAGAAGACAATTTAATTGACATTTTAACATTAAATAATACTTTTGTTATTTGGATACGCAAAGAGTTCTTAATAATTCATATGAATAAAAATATCGAACTGATAATTGTGCTCAGCTTCTGAAGATAGAGCTGATTTTTTGCGAAAAATAGAGAAATGATGCCAAAATTACCTATAGCTTCTCTTTTATATTTTCTAGTCGATTAATGCTACAAAACTATACAAAAGTGGCTGAAGTTTTTAATTTTATATTAAAAAAATGAACTTAAAGCGGTAAGAACTTGAAAACTACGCCCTATTTTCTGTACCGTATGCCCTCGAGGAACTGGAAAGTCATATGAACATAAGAGTTAGTGCTCATTTGCCACTTTTATCAGAACTGTGGCCATAGTATACATTAATTTAGCAACAAATCGAAAAACATATAAGAAATCAAACCTGGTGGAAATATTGTCTTCTTTTTGCCCTTCAATTTAGGTTCTTTTTCATCTCCCGAGCTTTCCAGGTCAATCGAAACATCTCCGGAACTCTTCTGTGATTCTCTCTCCACGTGCGAAAGTCGTTTTGCAGCATCCGATAATTCTTTGTCGTTCAAGCGGTTGTTGTCAATAGGCATAAGTGGCATTGATTCGGGCGCCTGGTCACCCGAGGAGCGAGCGTTCGAGACCGAGTTGGACGTCATTTTTGTTGATTTTGTAAGCAGTCTTTCAGTCTCGAATTATAAATATGGAAAAGTCACGTGACAAGTAAACCGTTGCTTCTCGAAAATCTTTGATAGTTGGCGATCCAAAGGCTGTATTCCAGCTGTTTATAATGTTTAGACGATATTCAACCTAGGTCAAACTTCTCATTTAGGTTCTAAAGTATCGATTTTCGACCAATTTTTGACTGCGATTTGTAACCTGAATAATTCAAAAGGTTGGAAAAAACTGAGACAAGCGACCAAAATAGTACTTAAAAGACAAAGGAAAAAATTTACGGTCAATTTGACATAATTTTCAAATGCATTTCTAAATTTGCTCTTTTATTTGAACAGGATATGATAATGGCAATTCAATGCCTTACTCCCGTTAGCTTTGCGACAATAGAAAGTTACGCATTTTGGTTTCCACAAAAAGAGGAAAAATAGAATGTGAAAAATGATGGAAATGAAGAAAAATAGGTAACCTAACCATAAGGTTCCCTCCTGTTTTTTTTTTCAACCAATGCATGTATTAGCAAATAAACATACGTTTCACTATTATGTATGTAGATGGATGGAATACATGCATAAGTATATACTCTCAGTGGGTATGTATATATATCTAACAATATGACTCCCTAATTTTAATGCAGATATATTGCTACCAGGGGACCTTATTAAAATCACCCACTCAAGCGAAAGACAAACTAACCGAAAGTGATGACTTCAAACTTCTTCACAACTTCATTAAAGATAGGATTTTCTCATAAATTGTCTGATCAAACGACTGATTCTTCGACCGTCGTCCAAATGTCAGGGAAATGTACGCAGTGGCCAAATTCTTGCAACTTTATTACTATAAAAAGTTTTTTACTATTATTTTGGGTCTTTTCCCATTATAGCCCCCCCACGTTTAAATTAAAGGTAAACCCATGATCATACGACATATACAGCAATGAGGGGGGGGGGGGGGTGGAGGGGGGGGGGGTAAGGGATACGGGGGTGGGCGTTTTAGAGGAGGGGGATATAATGGGAACCAACCGATTTTTCTGTTCTCTGACTGCTTTCCAGTTGTTTTTTTTTCTGTTAACAGTTTTTCTCCTAGGAGTAAACTTTCACGATACACAGCACAGGTATTTAGCCTGTTATATTGAGCTGAAAATTTGAAGATGGGTTAAAAATGAGAGAACGCGGGAGGAAAGGGGCTGTAAGATAATCCATTACTGAAAATATAAGTAACAAGTTAATGCTAATGCATTTTCATCTCACACATGCAATAGTTCAGGCTAATAGTCGCTAGAAGGAACCAATGCTTTTGTAGCATCTCCATAAACCTATCTTGGTTAAGGCTAAGGTAATTTTGGGCTAAATTCGTCTGTTAATCTAGGATGTCATATCGTCGAAAAATGTGTCCAGTTAAGAAAACCTATTTCTTCGCAGAGCTCCAGAAACAACGCTTCAGAAAGATTTTGAATAAAAGAAGGGTTGATAAAACTATCCCCATAATTTTAGACCTTTTCAGCAAAACTCCTGAAAAAATATTCTTATAACTAAATAATATGCTATTAAATTACAATTATATCGTAAAGTTATGACACTGAAAAGCTACGCCGTAATGTAGCATTTTGCTAATTTGGCGAGCTGCTAAATGGTGGTTTGAATGTGGTAACAAATTTTATTGAGGGGTAATTGGGTTACTTATGCATTCTGGCAACTAACTTACCTATACGGCCGTAAAAATCGAAGTAATGGCAGTGTGAACTAAAACGGCCGGGCTGGCCGCGAACTAAATGCCCGGATATGAAGTTTAGTTAGGCACTTAAAAAAATTATATATTTTTCTCTGATTGAAAATGGCAAGAGATTTTTTTTCTAGAGGTGCAAAATTTGCAATAAAAAAGAAAAAACCAGAATAGTTTTTGGTTGGCACAGTGATATCGATATAGGAGTTATTACTAAGAATTCTCAAGTGAAAAATTTCTCATTGTCTCGATTGAAAACCTAAACTCAGAACTTTTGGTTGACTCTCCTTGATTGTTTAGACCAAGAGGCGGAGGAACTATATGCTCAACTGGAAATCTGTGCATTCAATTTTTGCCGATCGATATTTTCACCGTACATAGTTTTGAGTGCTATCATCAGAAACTTCTGCAAACGTAGAATTTCAAATCCAAACTTTTTTTAGTTTCAAATTTTTCGAGGGTAACGCAGATTTAAAAAATTGTGAACGTTAGCCACTTCCATTTTTTGTTCAAATTTTTCGTAATTTTTGTTTAATTTTAGATTAATTTTGTTTAAAATATGGTTAAGATGTTAACCATAGTGTTTTTGGTTTTACAAGATAAAAAGAGTTTTTTGAACTGACTCTATTTGGTTAAAATTTTGGCTAAATTTTTTGAAAACTCTGAATATTCAATTTTTCTTGAAAATTAGCAGCAATGATGCATTTTTAGCCCACTTTGTCCAAATTCAGGCGTAGTGCTGACATGGAAACTGCTGAATTAAACTTTGTTTACTCATATGAAGGGAGGTTATTTGTGCCCCAGATCTTAAGAAATTGTTCTCTGATTAATAATTCGGCGATTTTTAATATACTACGATTTTTCTAAAATCATTTTCACGCAGATATTTGGAACAATCATATTTTGTTTAAAAAAACTGCAAAGAGATAGCAAGGCCAACTTAACTCTCATAGTTAATTTTCGCTGAAAAAAATAATTCAAATTGTGTTTTGGCTCTTTTCCTTTTAAAATTGTTCCTACTTTTATACCATTTAAAGACATGTTGGTTTTCATTTATTGAAAGAGTTCAATCGATGGGAGATCTCATTTATGTTCTAATGAAGCCCAATGTTTATATATGTTTGTGTTCTAAGCAAAACCCTTAATTTATATGGTTCCAAAATAAGGTTTTCATAATTATTTTGAAAAGTTGCCAGCTTTTACAGTCCTTTTTGTAGTGTCCGGGCTGATTCTAATTATATGAAAGTCAGTTTCCCGATCTATGTGGCCATTAGTTTACAGATGACAATTATCAATTTTCGCTGCTATAGCTCGACGATTAACCAAAACTGATTATTCATTTTTGAAATATTGAATTTTTAGGTGAAACCAGTTTTTAAATAGCATTGGAAACAATTGTGTGCTAAGTGACGAAGGGCAAAAGCCGGAATAATTTTGGCCTGGATTTTTACAATCCAAAAGCCATTCAAAGTATAATAAGGCTGCAATCCTTTGAGAAACATTGTTTCTTTTCCCGCATTTCTTGCTTCCATTGCAGAATAATTTATAGTAAAAATAAATGACATTTAGATTAAAGTTACACGCGAATAAGTGCCAACATATATAAGATAAGAATTCGGTGAAGAGCTTCAACAGTTTCTTTTTGTTTTGATTTGTGTCTGTATCCATTCAAAATTTTGTAAACTTTTGACTAAATCTCACGAATGACAGGTCCAGTTCGCTTCCCATGCAGTTTCAATTGAAACGGTTTTGTGTTTTTATTAAAATTCTATGGTTGTTGACTTCTTATAAAGTTTATTCTGGAAAACAATAAAAAATTATCAGCTTTGCCACCCCTTAAACTAATTTTTGTCACATTGCAGCGCAATATCAGCAGACAAAAAGAGAGAAGGAGAGAGAAAAATCTGATTACAAATTAAGCAGAGGGTAGTTTTTAATGCTATTTTATCTTTCAGAAAATAGTTTTCTTTCTTCGATATAAGGAGCTATCATAAATGTTGTTCAATTTGCGAAATTTTAGGTTTTCGAGGATCTTTTTATTGCCTTGTGAAAATAAGCAGGTCGCATATCACTTTAAAAACTTTTAAGGGAAGGTTCAATTGAATACAATGAAAACTTTTAGTGAAGAGGTGAACTTCTATAACTCTATTTGTTCCTTTTGTGATTTAATTGCTTTCTGTCTATTGACTGGTCTCTTTGCCCTTCTGTTTATCTATGAAAGAAGCTATTCAATAAATTCGGTTGATAGCTATTGGTTTTCACAGCTTGATGTTGATAGTTTTCAAAAATAAACAAATTTACCCTTTAATGATTTTGTAAAGTGATATTAATTAAAGAGCAATATGTTTTCAAATCTCAAAATTAAAAACAAATCAGTTTTTAATTTAAACTTGAACGGACCAATGAAAATATATATCGATATTTCAGTGAAAATCTTGAGCAAATGTTTGGGCTTCAACACACTTTGCGTGAAATTGTATGCGAAATTTTGAGTTTTGCCTATTTTTGTTGTCATTTTGTTGTTTTCTGACTAAGTCTCATTAATTACAGCTCCAATTGGCTACGTAGACTGTAAAAATTCAAATTTTTTCCATTTATTTATTTGAAATCTATATATGGTTTATATTTCAATAAAAGTTTATAAATAAAAAATCGTTTCATTTTTGTCGTTTTTTGTCGTATTGTCACCCTCTAGCGTAGTTTTTGTAAAAAAGGAGGTGGTATCCTGCTTCAAAAAAATTGAATTACAGTCTTCATTGCCGATCTTTTTTTGCTGTACTACTTGTTACAACTTTTTTTGACTTTTATTCAATTGGAACATTTTTGCTGTCTTGTCACACTTTCAAATTAACAACAATTCAAGTATCATAATTTTCAGAATAAGATAGAATTGATTTTATTTGATGTTTTTTTCATATATTATAATTTTTACTGCTTTGACGCCGTTTTCTCACAAAAGTTTATTGATTTTGTGATTTTTGCCTGTATTTGTGTGTTATGATTTGTGTATTTGTAAAATTTAGGATGAAATAAAAGCCCTTTTATTTAGTTAAGATTTTACTTGATTCCCTTATCACTTCTTTTTAAATATATAGATATTTAATTTTGGTCCCAATTAATTCTTTTTCACTTTTTTATTTGCCGTGTCGCTTAATTTCAATAACGGCTGGTATAATCGGCCCTCTATGGAGGTCTTTATCATTTCGTTTAGTGGTTTTAGTTGAAAGTGGTTTTTAAAAGTGAGACGCGAATCCTTTTCGAACAATATATGTGTTTTTATTTTCGATGTCTTGCTCATTTGGTAGACAACTAAGTGGAAAATGTGGATGAGCGGGTACGGAACAATATGTGCGAACGCACATTACCTAGCCTCTTTCTAATTTTTTAAAAGATAAACTGTATTCGGCATACGAACTTATTGGAAGGAAATTCTTGATATTTGGGCCATTTTTCTAATTCATTCCCATCTTTCATCACAATCATATTTTCCTCTAATATAATAGCTATTTAAGATCAAAATACCAATTTGTCCTTCATTTCAGGTACTTTACGTACATTTATCATCAAGCAATGTAATTAGGACATAATGTGGGACATCGAGTAACTCCAATTATATAATTGCTCAATACGGGGGACCAGATGAAAATTTTAGGCGGGAAAAATATCTTCTTTTTCGTTTTGTTAATTGTTTGAAATTCGGTTTATCAAGTTCTAACCAAACAATCTTATATGAAATGACCATTACAAAACAATTTGTTGAGCTGGAAAAAAAATTCGTTCTTTGGAATGATCTTACTGTGTAGCAAGAGAATTAGGTTGTTTGAAATTTTATTGCGTTTCATGTTATTTTAAACAGGTAGGTACTAAATTTTTTTAGGAGCTTTTCAAGATGATAAAATTTCATTTTTTTGAATTATCGGTTAAAACTATGCAATTTCTATACTTACCTATAATTATATACAGAAAAAACAGAAAAAAAAAATTTTTTCATAGTATTATTTTCTTTCACTTTTCGCAAGAAATCATCAGAAGTGATCAAATATGGCATGAACATCAAAATTTCAATGGAAGAATAGGTTCTAGAAAAAGAGGCTCGGTTATAGGTGCTCGCAGAAAATGTTCCAACCCCGCTCATCGACATTTTGACTTAATTGTCTACCAGATAGGAAAAAAAAAACAAAATTCAAAATTTCACATACTGTAAGAAAAGAGTTGGTGTATGAGTAAAAAATTGTTATGAACCCAAACCACTAATTGTATTTATTATATGATGCTGCATCAGAAACCTATCATTAATGAGACTGCCATTCAAGACATACAGCAAAATAAAACAACAGAAAATTAACGAGCAAAACAACTATCACTTTTTAGACATCAACTATCTTTTAGACAGATTCACATGTACTCCTTGAGAAGCCAATGGTATTTCGTTTTTTTGAGACTCTTTAGACTAGAAATTGACAACCAATATAGAGAAGACTAAAAAAATCAGAACTAAATTTTTTTTTAAAAAATACAAGGTTTTGAAGCCATAAAAAGCGTAAGCTTATGACCAACAAAAGTCTATTTGTCTGCTCATTTGCCCTATTTACACACGAACAGGGCCAGTTTATAGCAGGGGCAATATAAAAAAAGAATAAAAAACCACTTTTTAAAGAGACATACTGTCAAAGTCATAAAAGCATCGGTTGAAACAAAACCAAAAGAAAAAAATAATTTGTACAAAAGAAGGTAAAAAGGAATTGTCATTAAAAATGCTAGGTTATGAAAAGAGAGAAAAATTGATGAAATGGTTAAAACGACTTTCAAAATTACATAGTTCTTTTAATCAAATAACTTCACTGTCATTAGAACTGACGTTAGATTTTCGTTCACTTCTTATTAATCCCTGCAAAGTGTGATAGGACAGAATCCTGCTATCGCAAACCTGTTGTGCTCTGATTTCTGTCCATGACTAATTTTAAAATGAGCGGGATGGGAAGCTGCGCACTATAACAATCCACGTTTTGTTTCAAAAATGATTTTCAAAATAGCAAACGTAAGGAAATTTCATGATCTATCTCCTTAAGTTATTTCTGTAATAATATCGGTCAGTTCGTGAGAATTTACTCAGTTAAATTTATAGTTATTAACTTAATTAGGAAATATGTAAGAGTTTTTGCTTCCAATCCAAGTTCGCCTGGTAACTATTTTAGGCGATGCCAACAATTTGAAGACTTTGTTTGGGAGCGATTTTTAGGTCTCGCGATTTTTAGTTTGGAAAACAGACGCAGAGCAGCCCGGAAATGACGTTAAAGCATAGTATTATAGTCACCTTCTTCCAGCTGACTTTCTAGCTTACCGTTTAGCTTACCTTTATTCTCAGTCAAAGACAACTTTCAGATAGGAACAATAACATTAACCGAAAATCGAGGATATCAAACTCAAGAATTCAAAACTGAGATTGATATAAAAGTATCTCTTTATAAACTGTAAAGCAACTATGCCAGAAAATTACACACAGCTGTGGTTCTCTAGTATATCTGTAAGTTTCTCAGCTGTGCTGTTTAAACGTGATATTATGATGATCAGTGATCATATATGTTCATTATGAATCTTATCAGAACTGGCTTTTTAATATGGTAAACAGCTGCATTGTTTTTGCTCATAAAGTTGACCAAATAAATGTTACAACGTACATTCAGTTCAAGGATCTTTTCTGCTAGCCCCCCCCCCCCTTAGTTTTGCACCCCCTTTTATACATGTTTAAACATACTGTTGAATTTAAGTAAGTTTATACATATGCATATATGAACAATATGCATTTATTAAAAGCTAGCACAGCTATGGTTTGAAAGTTTTACGTTTCTCAACGGAAATTTGATGCATATAAAGTGTAATCGGTTACAATAAGGGCTCGATTTTTTTAAAAAAAAATTAGGAAGCTATTCTAAAAGTGCCTTCAATCTACCTAGACACTCTTGTTTCAATGAAATGCAAGTATGACTCTTACAATTCACAAAAACTTAGATTTTGGGGGTGCTATTAACGGCTATATAGGGCTGGGGGGAGAGCAAAAAATCGCTGTTCAGATGTAACCCGCGCATTGAACATGACCAAACTCTCTTTTTTCATAATATCCTATATATCTTATAATTTTCGGCTTGAGACTTTCAACAGACGGAACAAACCTATCAAAATGAGGAAAGAACAATTATGAAATAAATTGTGTGCTATTAACATTTAATGACACAACAATCGGTACCCAAAATTTGCACACAGTTTTAATAACTTTACTAATTCTTTAATAATCTCCTTTAATAATCTGCAAGGATGCGTTGTTCAACCAAATTGTCTGTTTCTATGCCTCTAACGCAAGAGATGTGCTATAAAAGTGTGCTAAAAATTGGAAACTTTTTGTACATTAAGTTCGTAAGGCACTATACTTTGAAAGAGTAGAAATGAGTTCCATCAAAAGAATCTACAAAGAATCAATCTCTTTCAAAAAGACACATGAAGGATGATGCAAAATATGGATAGTTTTAAGATTCTGAGTGCAACCAAACAAACGAGTATAGATCATATATTTTACGAAAAGCAATACAAGTTGTCCTCCATTTTAAATTTCTTAGCAATCGCTCATTTTTTAAATTTATCATACGATCACTTCCACTCACTCATTTTTGTTCTCCAAAAATCATCAAATCCTCAAGATGGCAAATCTGTAACCATTCGAATGTTGGAATAACTTTGAGATAGTTGCTTAAGTTCAATAAATGGCCTTAGCATTGCAAAACTTTGGCATAAACTTCGAATTCGCTAAAGAAAAGGCTTTGAATTTTCCTTTCTAATTTCTCAGAACTGAGAAAAATTAGATTCTGTTAGTTTAAATAAAAGTCAAATTACACAATATCATATCATGGTGGTACGGAAAACGTTGTCTTGTTAAAGGAACGTTTGGCAAAACGTAACCTCTGCAGGCCAACATAATTTGCAAAAAAAAGAAATTTAAATCCATATTGCTCTATAACGCAAAACTATGACATAGTTTAAAAAATTACAGGTGACCGCACTTTATGTTGGAAATTAAAATGTAATAGAATCGAAATCACCATCTGAAAACAAGGATTTTTTTTTGAAATAAAACTAAGGTAATTATGAACCGACTGGATATTTCTGGCCGATCCCAGAAGATGCCTCTGATGTTTCATGCGATCAAAAAAGTTCCAATACTTACTTGAATTCAAAATGATGTCACTTCTGCAGAACAAAGTAAAAACTGGCGAAGAGTACAAAACCAGCGGTTTTGAAACTTTTTGGCAAAAAACATTAATCAAACAACCTGCGCCAGAGTTCATAAAGAGAACAAAAATCGATGTGTATTTGTTGATTGTTATTGTAATTCTTGAGCGAATTTGACAATCAGGTTAACAGTTGTTCTTGTTTTGATCCTGTAAAACTTTTGAGAATCAAACCGAAAGTGGTCTCTTTTCCTGTTTCATATGTTTTACTAATTAAAACTATCAAATTCGAAATATATTGTTCAATTTTTTTGTTTCAATCATCTGTTTTTTTCAAATAAATTTGCTGAGCAAATGATCTGGCGATATGAAAAATAGTCATGCCAACAGTTTGTTTATGGGATTTCCGAAAATTACAATTTTTTAGCGTCAAAGCACTTTGTGGAAACCAAGTTCGTCAATTTGGAACCAAGAAGCAATTGAACAATATGTAGTAAATTGCTACTAAAAATATTTTGCAAACTAATTAGAGATTTTAGGTTGATTTTTCTTTACAAAACAACATATGAGTTTTTTTAATAAAATTTTTTTCTAAATTTCGAAACTTTGAGGAATTTTTGAGATATCGCTTGGAAATTTTAAACAAGGTAAAGGATTTTTTCACCATTTTCTTTACTGCATATGAAAAAACAAAATAATTTATACTAAAGCAAGCCTATGTTTTGCGCAGGAATTTAAAAAAAATGGAGCTTACAGTTTTCAGAATTTTAATATTTGCTGCAAAAATGTGACGTCAAATACTCCTGTGTTTGGTTCTTGTATATGTTGGATTGCTTACCTATATTTGTTGAAACGTTCTTTCGTTGTTTGACAAAAACTAAAGTCAGAAAATGAAAAAACTTGATGAAATGGGATATTAAAAATGATTAATTTATAAAATTTGTTAATTTTTAATGTGAAGATTCCGGTTTAATTACCTGCAATTGCAGCAATTTCGAGTTTTGATCAAAGAAAAAGTTAAGCATTAAAATGATGAACTCCTAAATTCATATGTTAAACTTATTGATATTCTAATGCTGTGTAATATCGTTGTTTCGTCTCATCTTTTCTTTTTACCTCCTACACTCATTCTATATTAAACCCCAACAATAATAAACTACAAAACCTAATCTCTCGACTAAATAAGAACAGTTTTATGATGATAATTGTAATATGCAGAGAAAAGTTTGAAATCAATACATAATTACTAACAGTTCTCTACATTAGTTCTATATTTTGTTCTGTAGAGCAAAACTTTTGGTTTTGTGTTGTTTTTGTTGAATCAAACGCTGATAATATAGAAAAAAATGCCTGCTCTAAACATATTTATAGAAACAATTGAAATCAAAAAATAATTGAACTGGATTCAATTGATGTTATTTTTCGTCTTAAAGTTTTTGTAGTTTTTTTCGGTCATATGATTTTATAATTGCAATCGCAGTAGATTTCAATTATTCTTGAATAAAATTTGAGAACTTGAAGTTTTTTTTCAATGTATCGCTCAAAATCTATCAAATACCGCGCTACATAATAATTGCCCAATCAAAATTGAGCTGCTCAATCTTGGACCTAAGCCCTTTTATGCTTGATGTGTAAGTATTTAATCTGATTGAAAATGCTTGCCTGCCCTAGAGATTTATGAAAAAAATGGAACATTTATTAATTATCAACACGAAAATTTTTTTACATTACAGAGAGAAGAATACAAAAAAACACCGACGTTAAGGTTACCTCATATAAATTGTCGGATCTTTTCCGCTAGCACCCCACCCCCTAGTAAATTAGGAACGATATTATGAAGATTAAAAAAACCTTTTCAGAAGGGAGCAAATCATTAATTTTTGTTTGGGGGGTTTCCAAATTTCAGCTATATAGGACGGGGGGTGCCAGCGGAAAAGATCAAAATCGCCAATGATTTTTTAACAATGCTATGCATGTTCTGCAGGTATATGTACAATTTGGCAACCAACTAATCATTTTTTTTGTTTTCAGTGCAACTGACTGACAAAAAATGCATGAGCTAATGCTGCTTAACCTGTCAAAAAACCGATCACCAAACTTTAACTTAACAAGCTTTTCATATTTTCCTACCTTTTTTTGGGGGAGTAATTTTTGTAGAGCGTCAGTAAAGTCCCGTTTATCGCAATGAACGAAATAAATATTAAATTGAAATCTTTTGTAACTCAAACAGATGCGCAACTTGCTAATATTGGATTGTTCTTCTCTCGACTGCTAAGAGTGCTTCACGTCTTTTTAAAAGCAAAAGGACAACAATAAGTGAACGAAAATTGAACTAAAATACATGGAAATTATATTCAGGATAAATTGAGCTACACAACTGTGGTTTTGGATATGTGTATATATTATAGTATTGCATTTCCAGTTTGTACCATTTTGTTTAATAATGGCGCAGATCGAAACTGAAGAGTTTGCTATACATAACTTCCAGTTTTGAAGTGAGTTTAGTGAAGCGGCGAGCGTAGGATTTGTATGTGTAAATATAAATAGAACTACTGTCCAATTTATATGCTCTCTCTTTTATTCATTTCCGCAATGGAGGGATTTAGAATTCCATGCATTGGAGTAAATCTTTGTACCCATGTAGGACTTGAAAACAGCAGGAAAAAATTAAACCAAATTGAGAAGCAACTTAGAACATATTGAAAGAAAGTTCAATTGAGGTGTTTTGATTTATATGATTCTAAATTTTAATCGTTAAATGGGTTGCTGGGATTTAAAACCTACTCCTATCAGAAGGACATGCTGCTTCGGGCTCTCATCCCAATTTTTTAAAACTTTGAATGAATGGTTTAGAAATTTTGCAATCGTAAAACTGGGTGCAAAAACTCCTTAAATACCTCCTTATATAGCACAATTTACTTTTTCTAATTAGACTTGAGAACAGAACAGAAGTTGTGTCATGTGGTGTAGTATATTAGGTAAAAGCTGGATTAGGCGAAAAGAGTTGTAGACATTGGGGAAAATCTTCAATTCAGGTAAAGCAGAAAAAATTGGGGAACTCGAACGAAGACTCTTAAAATCAAAACTTCAAATGCCCTTAACAAAATTTTATAGTCAACTGTCCCTCAAAATTTGTCTGCTCTAATTGCTCACAAAAAATAATGTGAGCAATTCAAAGTTTTTAACAACTTCGAGAATATTAAGTTCTTGTCCAAAGTCTCTGCGACCAAATATTTCGGTGCAAGGAAGAGAGGGAAAAGTAAAACCGGAAAAAAGTGTAAAACAACGTAGAAAAACGGCATTGTAGTCATTGTTTTCTTCAGAACTAGTGCGCTACAATAAATTTCTCATAATTGCTTGTGAATATTGCCAATAGAAAATTAAAGGATTGATTGCCAATAGAAAATTAAACTGAAGAAATGCTAACTTTCGACGTTGTAATAATTGTACTAATAATAGTAATAATTTTAATATATATTCTTAATTTATTGAGCAGATTTCACGCTTTTAATTTGGTGCCATTTTCTTTGAATTTGTTTAATGCTGTTTAAAGCTTCTTGACTTATTAAATTCTGGGCCATTATCCGATATACCAGATAAGGTTTTTAAAAGTATTCTGTTTTACTGGATAGCGTAATAGATTTTTTCCACAAGTTAGCTAATTTAAGCGATTCTTAGGGAAAGTTAATCAACTGCGGGTAAAAGAATATGTGGTTTCACTGCAGCTAAAACGACAGAAAGATCATAACAGTTTCTCGCTAACTCTTCTCCATTAATGATACTTAACTTCAATTGAAAGCAATTTTTTGGTTATCTATAAAGCCAATATTAAACTTAGATCTGCCATCTCATAATTTTCAGTAATCTAGCCTTCAAAATTTGGGATAAGTGAGAAAATGGCAATTTCGTTACATCACTAGTTTTTCTGCATTTTGATGTTTGACGTTTTATAGGTGAGAGAAAATTTTCGCTCTTAGTTTTCATTTATTTCACGAAATCGATTCTGGAGCTATCAGCGACTAACTTTTTCTGTTTGTAAACACTTTTAAAGACCTCAATATTTCTGGTTGACTGTTGCACGATGTTCCTCAAATGTAAATGACCTCCTCTAATCATTTCTGCAGATCCATTTTGAAGTTTAGTTACGAAAATTCGGGCAAACTCAGTGAAGGATCTGATTTGTTCTTTTTTGAACAAAAAAAAGCTATGTATCTCAAGATAAAATAGCTTGTTTTTCGATCAAAATTGTACAGAAATTCAGTTTTGTCCTTTGTTCTGAAAAATTCAGTTGAACCAAAAAAAAGCAAAGCTGTTCAATATTTTCTCTGAAAACTACATCAAGGCACATTTTTTGAAGTCGTGCATTTTGAAGTGTCTCGTGGATCAGTTATTTGAAGAGAACTTCATTAATAGGAAGCGTTGAATATTATTATTTTGTAATTAAAACTTATTGCAGAAAAATATATTAACATTCAGAGAAGGGCGACGGAAGTGCATCATTCTAAAAATATTGGTTCTTAAATCTTCCCGTGATATCATTAAAGCTTTTTTATTTGTTTGAGTGATCAATGAACGTAATAGAAAGGGCTAACTTGCAAACGTTTTTTTGAAAAAAGAAACGTTTTTTAAACACTAGTTGTTTTTTGTATGCCTGTTTACTCAAAGTCTGTCAGTTCGAACTACTGAAACTGTGCTCTTTAACGTTCTTTCTAATAAATTTAATTTGGATAACTTTAAGTCTTTTTCTAAGATTTTTGTAGCGGGAGTGCCCCTTTCGACGATCAAACTCGTGAGTAGCAATAACTGACGGAAAACCGTCAGAATATTTGCCTAGTAGAAATTTATTTGAATTGAGACCACCAGGATCGGACAAATGAGCGCTGATGATCTTAACGTGCATGCCTTAAGAGCGCGCTCAACGAGAAAAATTGCCCAACGGGACATATTTCAGTAAGTTTTCTGTGAGGCAAAGAGTGTCGCGGATGGAGATTTGTGATCGCGTAAAACTACATGTCAACCTCTCCAAGATGCCACCAGTGTATGAAGCACTGGGGGAATTGAACATTTAACTAATGCGTTTGTGGCCAATTTCGGTCGCAATTTTAGCAAAGACTTCAGTTTTTTAAAAGTATCGCTGATCTTTTATTCCGCTCCAACAATGTTAGAACCACCGTCTATCCAGATCAAGGCAGGTGAAGACGGACAGGACACAAGTTGCTCTCCTCCAATTATAGATTAAATGAAATGGCATTTATGAACGAATTGATTTTAACATGAACCGCACGAGGTCTTCAAAATTGATTGAAATAGTCATCTCTGTTTTTCAAGAATGGAATAGACTAGAAAGCAGAATTATGCTGGGAAATCAGCTGTCATGAGATGAATGGTGGCAGTGTGGAGCGTTGAGCACATAAGGTGGTGGTACTTTATTGAAAGCAGTGGGGATAGTGGCCTAAGAGTGGTTGAGCATTCCTGGATCAATGAACAGAGATTATCAAAAATGGTGACGTTTATGGTGGCTGAGCGGCAAAAACGGCATAAAAATTATATGGCATGCGTCTAGAGGGATAGGATGTTTGACATCAAAGTCAACATCAACACACAACTTGTTGCGGCAATCCGATCCGATTAGACTATTTTGTCCAACAAGAAGGATAAATTTTGTAGCAATTTTTTTCGGCATTAGGGACTCTCTTTGCACAAGATGCTTGGAGTGATATACTGCCATCAGCGTTACCGTAGATTCTGTGGTAAGCTAACAACTGCAACGGTTACTCTGTTTTTGTTTTGCAAATTTTGAGAAAAGCTGAAGATATCGAAAGACTGTGTGTTTAGGGGATATTTTAGGGGACTGTGGTTTTAGGGGTCGGTTGGCTTGAAAACCTTGTTAGCTTCCTTTGCCGGAGCTCTACATGTAAATCACATCAATCAAGTGGCCAGCAGATTTGCTTGCAATTCCAGCTTTGAAATACAAGTTCCATTTGTCGCCCGGCCCAATCGAAATTTGCAATTCTGGCCCAATCCGTTTTTTTCTCTAGGAAGGTGAGATCAGCAGCGTTTTCAGTCTGAGACTCCAAAGAAGTTCAACCTTGAAACAGGAAAAAATATATCTACAGGATTGTGTGCCTACATTTCTTCCCGTTTGATTTCATGTTTCGGTTGTTGTTTATATGATATCAAATAAAGTAATCACTTTTTAATAAACTTCAAAATACTTATTCCAATTGCGAGGTAGTTATTAACAGAACATGCCATACAAAAATTTTTTGCAATGTTTTTGCTGATCATGTTCCTTTACAACGTATAGAAATTTTCTAAGAAAAACCAGTTTTTGCAGGTTGATTCTCGTCCGAAAGCTCACAGCCCCTCATTTTATGGTATTTTTACATTGACTGGAGAGGCTATCCCATAGATGGCAAAAATTTAGGAGCTTAAACTAAAAAAAACGAAAACACTTGAGATCTTATATATTAGACACTTCTAAATTTTTTTTCCTAGAGAAAATTTTGATTCTACGAAAAACATGCCAGGCAAAAAAGTTTTTTGATGTATTCTGCGGCCAATGGATCAAGAAATCTTTTTCTAAAACAGCTGGGAGGATTTTTAGTAAAATTTGTGGCCCAACAACAACACCGTGAACACCAGTCAAGACAGTTTGTTTTAGTATTTGTTCTCAAATAGATTATAAAACCGATATAAAAGTTTCTAGGTGTTCTCTTCCAAAGAAGAATTTCTATCGAAATTAATCTCAAATCTAACAGTTCTCCTTACTTCACAATAAAATCAAAAGTCTGCAGTCAACATAACAATCACGTTGCGCTCCTGCAAGTTCCAGGTATTTTAGAAACATTTTAAAACTTTCTTTTTGATCAATGCCAATTTCAATTTTTTTTTAAAAAATTGTTCAAGGAAGATGAAGACCAGTCAAATCACCGTTCATCATGTTTTTGATGACCAGGCTATACTTGATGATGATGAAAACTAGTGTCAAATCATGCAGGATCTCAGTTCACTGAGTACATCTGGCAATTTGCGCCGTAAACAAATGAAGAACAAATTGGCAAAAACATAAAATTTTAAAAAGTTAGAACGAAATTATCAGTAATTTTGTCATAAGGCAACGAATGAAAAAGGAGGAGGGATGAACCACAAAAATCATACTGGAAAATCTCGAAAAAGCCGGTTTTTTAACTAGACTTAGATAGATTTTCCGACAGTAGCCTAACTATTTCAGATCGATCAACCGCCGAGTGCAGCCAGCGAACCAGGTAAAAAAAATATCGAAGAATTTAAAACCCTGAAAAAATTTGCAAGATGAATTTATAATCTTGCAAGATAATTGCAAGATGATTCAAATTTTGCAAAAATCTTGCAAGCAGCTTGCAGGTAGTATGTCTTTCCTTCCACGATTGCTTGCAAAATTCTTGCAAGATTTTGAAATTCTTCGATAAGTAGGTATGTGATTCTTAAGGCAATTTAATCACTTGTCTGTAAAAAATTATGCAATTTCACTGCAGCTAAAATGGCAGAAACATCATAACAGTTTCTAAATAAGTCTTCTCCGTTTATGATATTTATTTTTCATTGAAAGCATTTTGTTGGTTATCTATGAAGCCAATGTTAAACTTAAATCCGCCAACTCATAATTTTCAGTAATCTAGCCTTCAAAATTTGGGATAAGTGATAAATTGGCAATTTCGTCACTAGTTTTCTGCATTTGTAATGTTTGAGGTTTTATAAATGAGAGAAAATGGTTGCTCTTAGTTTTCATTTATTTCACGAAATCGATTCTGGAGCTATCAGAGACTAACTTTTGCTGCTTGTAAATGCTTTTAAACACTTTCATGTTTCTGGTTGACTGTTACACGATGTCACTCAAATGTATATAAACACCACTAATCATTTCTGCAGATCGATTTTGAAGTTTAGTTACGAAAATTCGGGCAAACTCAGTGGAGGATGTGATTTGTTCTTTTTTGTACAAAAAAAGCTATATATCTCAAGATAAAATAGTCTGTTTTTTCGATCAAAATTGTACAGAAATTCAGTTTTGTCCTTTTTTCGGAAAAATTCAGTTGAACCAAAAAAAAGCAAAGCTGTTCAATATTTTCTCTGAAAACTCTATGAATGCACATTTTTTGAAGTCGTGCATTTTGAAGTGTCTTCTGGATCCGTTATTTGAAGAGAACCTCATTCATAGGAAGCGTTGAATATTATTTTTTTGTAATTCATTTTTTTTTCAGAAAATTATATTAACATTCAAAGAAGGGCGATGGAAGGGCATCATTCTAAAAATATTGGTTATAAATTCTTCCCGTGATATTATTAAAGTTTTTTTTTGTTTGAGTCCTCAATGAACGTAATAGAAAGGGCTAACTTGCAAACGTTTTTTTTTGAAAAAAAACGTTTTTTTTTCAAACACCATGTTGAGTTGTTCAGTTGTTTCTTGTATGCCTGTTTTTTCAAAGTCTGCCAGTTCGAACTAATGAAACTGTGCTCTTTAACGTTCTCTCAATTGAATTTAATATGGATAATTTTAAGTCTTTAATCTTTTCTAAGATTTTTGTAGCGGTTAGACAGTGCACGGGAGTGCCCCTTTCGACGAACAAACTCGTCAGTACCAATAACTGACAGAAAACCGTCAGAATATTTGACTAAAAGAAATTTATTTGAAATGAGAACACCAGTTTTGGACAGATGAGCTGTGACCGTCTTAACGGGCACGCCTTAAGAGCGCACTCAACGAGAAAAGCTGCCAACGGGACAAATTTCAGTAAGTTTTCTGTGAGGCAAAGAGTGTCGCGGATGGGATGGAGTTTTTTAATCGCGTAAAACTACCTGTCAACCTCTCCAAGATGCCACCAGTATATGAAGCACTGGGGGAATTGAACATTTAACTAATGCATTTGTGGTCAACTTCGGTCCCAATTATAGCAAAAACTTCAGTTTTTTAAAAGTATCGCTGATCCTTTATTCCGCTCCAACAATGTTAGAACCACCGTCTATCCAGATCAAGGCAGGTGAAGACGGACAGGACACAAGTTGCTCTCCTCCAATTATACATTAAATGAAATGGCATTTATGAACGGATTGATTTCAACATGAACCGCACGAGGTCTTCAAAATTGATCGAAATAGTCATCTCTGTTTTTCAAGAATGGAATAGACTAGAAAGCAGAATTATGCTGGGAAATCAGCTGTCATGAGATGAATGGTGGCAGTGTGGAGCGTTGAGCACATAAGGTGGTGGTACTTTATTGAAAGCAGTGGGGATAGTGGCCTAAGAGTGGTTGAGCATTCCTGGATCAATGAACAGAGATTATCAAAAATGGTGACGTTTATGGTGGCTGAGCGGCAAAAACGGCATAAAAATTATATGGCATGCGTCTAGAGGGATAGGATGTTTGACATCAAAGTCAACATCAACACACAACTTGTTGCGGCAATCCGATCCGATTAGACCGTTTTGTCCGACAAGAAGGATAAATTGTGTAGGAATCTTTTTTCCGGCATTAGGGACTCTCTTTGCACAAGATGCTTGGAATGACGCTCGGCTCCATCAGTCTCCATGGCATTTTTTGTACTGCCAAACAGTAATGTGTTGTGTTGGTTTCTTCAATTTCCCTAGCTTCTATAGCAAGTGTTTTCTTTGTAGCTGCTTCAATGTTTAAGTCAAAGGGTAGATGCTTGATTCCAAAAATCATTTGGACCTAGAACCCCGCCAAATGATTGCAAAATCTCATCGATCATTCCAAGAATAACGACATCTACTGGGTTTCTGCTTGAGGCAACGTAGTTTCGTCCGTCAGCGTAGTTTCAAGTGTGTTCAAGGATGACATTTTTGCTTTTTCCAAAAGACTTGTATGTTTGAATGTAGAGTTAAGCCATTCGAGACGGGAAAGCTGTCGGTTGGCTTGAAAACCTTGTTAGCTTCCTTTACCGGAGCTTAACATGTAACTCACATCAATCAGGTGGCCAGCAGATTCGCTTGCGGTTCCAGCTTTTTAATACAAGTTCCAATCGAAGTTTGCAATTCTGGCCCACTCCGTTTTTTCTGGGAAGGAGTGATTAGCGGCGTTTTCAGTCTGAGCCTCCAAAAACATTCAGCCTTGATACAGCAAAAAATATATCTCCAGTATTGTATGCCTACATTTTTTCTTGTTTGATTTCATATTTCGGTTGTTGTTTGATTTTCATGTTTCTTGTTGATATCAAGCAAAATAATCACATTTTGTTAGAATTCAAAAAACTTGTTCCAAGACAGTTTGTTAATTTTTGTTCTCAAATAGAGTATAAAACCGATATACAAGTTGATAGGTATTCTCTTCCAAAGAATCATAAATAAGGATTTTTATCAAATATATTCTCAAATCTAACAGTTCTCCTTACTTCACAAAAAAATCAAAAGTCTGCATTTAACATACCAATCACGTCGCGCTCCTGCAAGTTTCAGGCCTTTTAGAGTTTTCTCGTTGATCATTGCAAACTTAGATTCAAAAAAGAATAGCCCAGGATGAGGTCTGGCAGACAGGTATTGGCCAGACGAACTTGGGTCGTGGACAGGGGGTTCCGGTGCGACCGTCCACAATGTTCCGGAAAAAATTTGGGTCGCGCCTTCCGTCTGGCAATTTTAGTCTGTTCGGTCTGGCGAATACCCATATGTCTGTCTGTTTGGTCTGGACAATACCCATATTTCGGTCTGGCCAATACCTAATTTCAAGGCCTAGAGGTCCAGCCAAACAAGAGCCAAATTGTATAAAAGCGTTCTGTATTGATCGTTTTTCAAAAACAGCAGATAAAACAGCTTACCTGATAATTGGTTGCGAAAAAAATGTGAGTCCTGTCATTACTGAGACTGACTTACAGTTCACGAAGAAAAGCATAAGATTGCTTAATATCCGAAAAGTATTCTAAAAAATTATTATTAAAGTCTTAACAGCCATGGTGGCCAAAGTCTGCTCGGTCTGGCCAATACCTATCTTTGGATATTGTCGGTCTGGCGAATTCCTGTTTTGGGTATTGTCAGTCTGGCCAATACCTGTGTTGGGTCGCGGACTTCATCCTGGGCTAAGCTGACAATTTAGTTAATCGAAGAGATGTAAAACCGAAGGCAGTCTTCACATATGTTTAGATATGACAGATGTTGCTAAGATCTCATCTTGACGACGACAAAAATTATTGCAGCTTCTGCATGGTCGCAAGGGAACGGCATCCGCAGCCTGCGTCTTGTTTTCGGTTGACTTTATGTTATTATTCCCCATATTTCAGACTGTTCTTTTCATGAAGAGCATTATAATAATAATAATAAGTTCTTCATTTTCTGTTATTGAGCAACACAAAAGAAGTTTATTTACTGTGCACAAAAAATATGAACAATGAAATTCAACAGAAAAAAAGAGAACACCATTAAATCATCAGTTAATCCGTTTTCAGGTGCCTCACAATGTAGGAATATCAAAGAACTTTTGATTACGAACCGGAAGAAAATTACTATAGTAATTGAACTATAAATCATGAATGGTTAAAACAAAAAAAAATAAACCGATAATTGAGTGCAGGGGGCTACAATTAGACGTACTTAAAAGAAATAACTTGAAAAGTCTTGTTTGTCAATTATATAATTTCTTGAAAACATATGGCAAAAATGTTTTATTTGCTGATTTGTCATTTTTAAAACCGTATTTACAAAGGAAGGTTCAAGAAAAACCAACAAATTCAACATTTTTCGAACCTTAAACCTCAATCGGTTTGTCACATTTTTTCGATTACCGCAATTAAGACACATCGTTGTTTTTCTCCTTTTCTTTACTCTGTTTAATTCGTTATCATTCAAGAAGGATTTGACGTGACTAACTACACTTTCATCCCTTAGCATTTTTAGCAACAGTTTAAGTACTTCGTACATGTGTAATTCTTTTGCTAAAAACAGAATAAATTTTCTCCTTAGATCGCTCACTGAGTTGAACGTTGTTTTTTTTTAAAAATATCCTAATGAGTTTTTCTTTAATTTTGAGTCTATAAATGAAATATCTGACAAAACAGAATTTCTATAAATCAGTACACCATATTGCACTACCGGCCGGCTGAACATAATTTTTAAAAACCTGAATCATTTGACTTTTACTAAGAAATTTCCTCAGTCTATAGAACAGTTCACTGAATTTTATTAATTTTTGTTTAGCCACTTCAATATGATTTTTGAAAGACAATTTATTATCTATTGTTATTCCAAGGTAACGTATTGAGCGAACGTTTTAATTCTTTCTTTATCGATGTTAATCTGTTCTTTCTGGGAGTAAGTTATAATTTTCCCAAAAAACATTGATTTTGTTTTCTCAGTATTGATTGCCAATTTTTTTTAGTTAACCACTGATTACATTTTTGTAATTCAATTTTGTGTTTCATCACAACCTCTTCGGCTCTGGCTGAAGTTTCAATCACTGTGTCAACTGCAAAAAGTATGAGGTTAACTTCAAGATTTGTTAAATTGTCAATATCTTGCGTATTGCTCAAATCATTCACGTATATTATGAAAAGCAGAGGACCGAGTACCCATCCCTGGGGAACTCCAATATCAACAAAAGCAGTACTTGAAACAACTTCTGCAATTTGAACAAACTGAGAGCGGTTAGTTAGGTATGATTTAAGTATATTGAAAGCATGACCTCTCAAAACCATATGATAACATTTGCCTAATAGTACTGTATGGTCTACCGTATCGAAAGCTTTTTTGAGATCCAGGAATGTGCAGACAGACATAACAGATTTATCAGATAATTTTTGTTGCTAGAGTTCAATCAGAAACAAAACAGTTTCAACTGTACTTCTTTTGGCCCTGAAAACAAACTGAGAGCTTGAGAGCAGATTAAATTTCCCAAAAAAAGAGATAATTTTTTTCTGAAGCAATTTCTCGAAGATCCTTCCTATCGTTGGTAATAAGAAAATAGGCCTACAATTTGATGATATACTTTTATCTCCAGATTTGTGAGGTGGGAAAACTTTTGCAAATTTAAGAAAATCAGGGAACACGCTAAGATTGAAACATTCAATGAACCATTTTGAGAGAAAAGGACTCAGGACATTAGAAAATTTCTTGATGCAGTAGCAATTGAGGTCATAACAGTCCTCACTGTACATATTCGGAGCATTATTTATGATATCAAAAACTTGATTGTCTGTAATATCGGTAAGAAACATAGAATGTTCTGCTTTATCGGTTGTTTTTAGAAATGATTTTGTTGGTAAATTCGCATTCATTTTCCTTCCAATTGATTTAAAAAATCATATAAATGGTTGACTTCTTCTTGATATGGTATTTTTCCATGATTTTCAATTTTTTTGCCTGTTATGTCACCATAAACTTTAGAAAAGTTTCGGTTTTTGTTTGCTGCACCCTTTTCAATTTGATTTTGATAAAAAGTCTTCATTTTGTTTTTTATCAAAGTTTTTACCTTCTTGCACTGTTGTTTGTATTCGTTATTCGCCGTTATTGATTGACCTTTGAGTGCTTTCTTCCACAACTTTTTTTTCCTTGCGGCAGCGTTTTTGACTTCGTTGTCGATCCAGATCTTCTGCGCATGTTTTCTTGTTTTCTTAGGTAAATAGTGATCTAACGCTTCTTGCACAATTCTTTGTGAACATTTGAATTTATCAATAATTTTCCTTTCGGTAAGATCAATTTGTTTTAATCGTTGCCATAGAACGAAACTAATTTTTTCCTGTAGAAAGAATTTTCTAGTTTTGCCCAAATTCTTGATCGAAAATAAATTAAATTCTGTTTCTAAGTTTGTTTTATTCTTCAATATAAGGAAAAGCGAATAGTGATCAGCTATTTTTGTTCCTTGCCGGGTAACCTCTGATTCAAAATTTGTAAAGAACACAAATTTGTCAATATAAAAACTTGAATTTTTTGTTTCTCGTGTAATGAGAATCTCACTTATCAATTTCATGTCAAATGTTTGGGTCAGTTCCCTTAAATATGATTGTTTGTTCCGTTTAGATAGAAAATTCACATTGAAGTCACCGCACAGCACATGCAGGCTTTGCGGATCGCTAATATGTTGTTCCAAGTAGGTACTAAGAACGTCAAAAGTAGCAATCGTAGTGGCATTGGGTGGTATATAAATACAAGTCATTGATAACTTTTTTTGTTCTAAAACTGAAGTAAACACTAACCACTTGTATATTATCCAGGTTTACAGACCCACGTATTTTAACATTAATTTTTTTTGTACAAAAATTGCAACGCCTCCACCTCTTTTTTCCCTGTTGCTTGTAACCAGTTCATCATAACCATCTATGTGAAAAATATTTGATGAAAACTTATCTTTAAGCCATGTATCTGTTAGGCAGATTGCTATAGGTTTTTCTTTCAGAGACGCAATTTCCAAAATGAGTTCATCAAAATTTTTTGTTAGTGAAAGTATGTTCGGTAGCATGATAACCTGCTTGGTTTCGTCCAGTAACATTTTGTCTATGACGACCATAAGAGAATAGTTCAACTACACAATCTGAGCAATCAGCTTTGACTAATGAAATCATTAACAATTTAAGTTAATAAAAAGTTTTAAAAATTTTTTTAAAAAAATTCAATTTTTGTTTTCAATCATTTTGAAATATTTGAAGCAAAGAATGTTAAAATTTAACTTAGAGGATGTCCATTGCTCTTTTTTAGTAACTATATGTTCACGTTTTTTGCTTATTGTTTTCAGGTGATACCATCATTGCAGCCAAGATTGGCAAGGCTATGGTCAATCAGAATCTATCGAGGTAGTGGAGCGAGCCATCAAACACGGGCGTCCGAATCACACACCTTAATCCTCGGCTATCACGCCATCTCGGCGATGTCACTGTAAATCATATTTGTAACTGGGAGTCAGAAAGTTGCTATGGATAAATTTTTTGAGTCATCTGGGTGATTATGTCTTGCCTGGCCGACCAGCTAAATTTCGAGTAAACGTTTAACTTACTTTGAGGAAAAGCTTAATATCTGTAATTTTGACTTTCGAACCTGTTTGTAGCCTACTGCTTTTTATCGTGCCTTTGGAGACACTGAATAATCGGAAGGAGAATAGACCAACGACAATGATCAATTACGTTATCAAATTTTTAACTATGTAGGCGTCAGGGTTGATTAGTGTTCAGAAGTTTTGAAAAAGTGAAGGCGATAGTCAGTCAGATATTCGAAAAGAATTCTCAAAAATAATGCGGGACGCCTTCAATGCTGCGAGTGTCTTTTTAAATTTAAACAAAAATGCTCGTTAATGTGCGTTTGCACATGATGTTCCGACCCGAGCTCATCTACATTTTTGACTTAATTTTAAACCTAATGATGAAATAGTCAAAAACAGATATTTGAGTTACACAACCGAATTACTAATTGAATTACATAATACCATGCTTAATTACAGCGCTAAAAAATCTGCCATTAGAAAGATTACGAGGAAAAAAAAAACAAAAAAATAAAAGAAAACAAAAAATAGCGAATGTGCTATAAAAGAAGAAAAGGAAACACAAATATTGACAACTCAGAAAATTTTTATGAAAACGCCTATTGTCCAACAAACAAAACTTCAGTTACGACATGATATCATTTGAAAAAAGTTTGAAAACGAAAAACTGCAAAAATTTTCCCTATAAACTGACTGCACTGAGTAACATCCTTCATTTAATCCTCAATTAAAAGCCTATGACCAGTTAGCATTTTACGACTAGAAGAAGAAAAAAAGCGAAAACAGCAAGTTCAAAAAAAATTGAGCGTAGAAAGTGTCGAAACCAATTTAAAAAATTATTGGTAGAAAAGTTTTTAACCTCATATAGTATTTAAGCAGCAATGGTGTCCTTCCTTTTCAACAATATCACTTCAAAAAATCAACAAGTATGAACAAAAACAAAAACTTTTGGAGAAAGCCAGTTGTATCAACGTCATTAATTTCAATAGCTTTCAACGGCGAAAAAAATACGCTTAGTTATGCCTCAATGAGAAGGCAAGGATGTTTGTCAATCAGAAGTCATCAAGAATCCCCAAAATCAATGGGAACCATCAATATTGGGATAATGCGATAAGATTTCAAAAGGAACCAAAATTACAAAGAAAAAATCCATTTTTTTGAAATTTTGTGGCATCGAAGTCATAGAAGCAAACGTTATCGGATAAAACAGCTTACCTAAATATTGGTTGCAATAAAAAGGATGTGAGTCCTGTCATTACTTAGACTGACTTACAGTTCACAAAAATATGCTTAAGATTGCTTAATGACAAAAAAGTATTCTAAAAAATTATCATTAAAGTCTTAACAGCCATTAAATTCAAGAGCTTTCAACGAAAATCAAAAAGTACTCCTGATTATACCTCAATGGGAAGACAAAGATCTATGTCATCAATATGTCATCAAAAGACGTCCTAATAGGTCCTTTGAATAAGAAAACAACAAATACAGGCAAAAACCAAAATAAGGCAGAGAAGCGAGAAGAAAGTTTCGAAGCCATTTTAACCAAAAATCTTCTCTCTGAAAAACGTTACGTACAATCCATTGGAAGTATTCTCTAAGCCAATGGCAACCATAAATAATGGGATAATGGGATAAGATTTCAAAAGGAACCAAAATTACAAAAAAAGACCAATTTTTTTTTGAAATTTTGTGGCATTGAAGTCATAGAAGCAAAAGTTAGCAGATAAAACAGCTTACCTAATTATTAATTGCAAAAAAAAGATGTGTGTCCTTTTAATACTGAGACTGACTTACAGTTCATGAAAATAAGCTTAAGATTGCTTAATGTCCAAAAAGTATTATAAAAAATCATTATTAAAGTCTTAACAGCCATGGTGGCCAAAGTCTGCTCGGTCTGGCTAATACCTATCTTTGGGTTTTGTCGGTCTGGCGAATGCCTGTTTTGGGTATGATCGGTCTGGCCAATACATATCTTGGGTCGCGGACTCCATCCTGGGAGATTTTTTCTCAAAAAATTTGATCAGTCAAATTTCAAATTTTGCGTTTTGGGCTAATCTTATCCTAAACGTGATGATGACGAAAATCAGAATTAAATTATGCAGGATCTCAGTTTACTGAGTACAATTGACAATGTTCTCAGTAAACAATACACAAATCAGAACAAATTGAGAAGAACCGGGTTGAATTTTTCCGCCCAAAATGATGTAAGTGTGGGGCTGCAATGGGAGGATTTTTTAGGAAAATGCAGCTCAAAACTCTTACGTCTTTTTGGGCTGCATTGGGCTTCCAAGGGGGTAAAATGGTGTAAGAGTGAGGGGCTAAAAGACAAATTACCCCCACTCTTACATCTTTTTTGTTCTGCCAAGGGGGTTAAAACGATGTAAGAGTTCGGGGGAAAATTGTCTTTTACCCCCTCACTCTTACACCAATTTACCCCCCTTGGCAGACTGAAAAGGATGTAAGAGTGGGGGATTAATTTGTCTTTTACCCCCTCACTCTTACACCATTTTACCCCCTTGGAACCCCAATGCAGCCCAAAAAGATGTAAGAGTTTTGAGCTGCACTTTCCTAAAAAATCCTCCCATTGCAGCCCCACTCTTACATCATTTTACCCCCCTTGGCAACCAAACTCTTACATCGTTTTACCCCCTTTGGCAGCCCAACTTTTACATCATTTTACTCCCTCAATCTTACATTTTTTAGCCCCCATACCAGAAGACTGCCAGTCTTGAACCCACAACCTCTGTACCCTCAGCTGCGTCGCCTTATCCTCCAGACCATCAAAGCTTGTCCAACTCTTAACGGTCTATATATATATATATATATATATATATATATATGAATATTACTTGTTAGAATTGCCCCGTCTCAACAAATTACCCCCTCACTCTTACATCGTTTTACCCCCTCAGAACAAATTACCCTCTCACTCTTACACCATTTTACCCCCCTTGGCAGCCCAACACTTACATCATTTTACCCCCTCTGAGCAAATTACCCCCTCACTTACATGGCAATTTCAGTCAGGGGGGCTAATTCCTCAAAAGTCCTCCCATTGCAGCCCATTGCAGCCCACTCTTACATGGAAATTTCAGTCAGGGGGTAATTCTTGAAAAGTCCTTCCATTGCAGCCCATTGCAGCCCACTCTTACATGGCAATATCAGTCAGGGGGGTAATTCCTCAAAAGTCCCCCCATTGCAGCCCAACTCTTACATCATTTTACCCCCTCTGAACAAATTACCCCCACACTCTCACATCAATTTACCCCCCAATAGACAATTTACCCCCCACTCTTACATCAAAATGGGAGGATTTTAGGTAGGACATTCGACCCGGGGAACATAAAATTTGAAAAAGTTAGAACGAAGTCACCATTAATTATGTCATAAGGCATCGACCTTTTGTAATATACAGAAAAGCTGAGATTTGTAACTAAAGTACTTCCTCGGGGATCAATTTTGGTTGCTCTGCTATTCCTTATTTGTGATTATGATCTTATGGAATCAAGGAGTGACTCCAAACTTTTTGAACTTCCTGGTGATTACAGCATAACAAAATCCAACACCTGTGTTCCAACACCTGTGTTCGTTAAATTAGGCATTGAAGTCTGGAAGTTTAAGAAGAAATTGAACTCTGAAAATGATCTTGTAAATATAGTGCTTCATTCATTCGGAATTTTTTAAGAATTAATTTGAAAAAATTAAGATAGAACATGATTTTGGGTTCTTTATCGAACTATTTGAATTGGAGTCAACTGTTAAGCAGTATTCCAAACCAAAGAATTCCCCTCCCACTAATACAATTGCATCAATTAAAGCACACAATCATAGAAGATTTATACCGATTTTGAATATATTGTATCGATCATCATTTGCTGCTCCCAAGCATAGTTTGAACGATACTGAAATATTCGTGTAACCCAGGTTGAGGTCCCAGAGTGAAAGTACATATCCAGACCGTTCCAGACAAAAGATGCCTATGTCTAGGCCTCCCCGGAATTTCGTGCGTTCAAAAATTTTTGTGCGTTCTACGTGCATTCAAAAATCTCTATGTGCAAATTTTCGTGCGTTCAAAATCAAATATGACCAGGCTTTCGTGCGTTCCAAACCAAAATTTATGCGGTCAAATTTTGCAAAATTTTGCGTTCATGCCCAGACTATCGGACGTTCAATAACACCCATGTCCAGATTTTGCGAGGTTAAAAGCTTTTTGCGCGTTCTTCGTTCGTACAGAAGTCCGTATGTCCAGACTTTTGTGCGTTTATGTCGAGCCCTATCGCCCTTTCGATTATAGATATCTTAGGGTGATGGTTGTGATGAAGCGCCCCTTTAGTTATTATATTTTAAATCAATAAAAGTGCGCGAAAAAAGTATTGGTTGAAGAGGGTGCCAGCCATCAAGTAACTAAAACTTGATTTTGTTTTGCAACTTCAGCAAGGACCCATAATTCTAATCGTGAAATTGTCCAAAAAAAGAAGCAGAAAACTGGATGCGACCTTTCCTGCGTTCGACGTATGGTAACTTTTGAGCTCACGTGAGTTGAGGTTTTCTTGGTAGAAAACTTTCAATTGAGTGATCACTCTAGAAAAAAATGTTTAGTAAAACATGATCTCGCGTTTTTTCGCATTCTTGTTTCCATTCAAGAGATTTTCGTCCGCTCCAGGGTCACTATATCGCTATGTTTAGACTTTCGTTCGTTCAAAGTTGCATATGTCCAGACTTTCGAGCTTTCAAAGTTGCCTATGTCCAGACTATCGTGCGTTCAAAGTTACATATGTCCAGACTATGAAGCGTTCGAAGTTGCCTACTTCCGGACTTTTGTGCGTTCAAAATTGCCTATTGTCCAGACTATCGTCTGTTCATTCGTGTTTCCAGACCGTGTAATTTTGGGCTCACGACAACCCTTTGTGCGTTCATTTCTGTTTGGACATATTGACATTCGGTCTCTGACCTCAGCCTGGGAATGACAACTAAAAGACTTTAAGTCAAAACTCAGCGCCAGCTATTGCTCTGTTCCTCTAATAAATTGTTCTAAATCTCACTCATTTAGCAACTGATAGAAAACAAGTTGAAGTAACCAACAGTAATATTTTTCCGAGTCCATGACAATCGATCGAGGTAGAGGAGCAAATATTATCTACTTTTGACAAATAAAAACATACATAAAAATTTCTTTTTTATTTTCATCATATTAAACAACTATAAAACGTTTTATTCCATTAAAGTCTTAAAATTTTTTCAATTCGCTATTGTTGGCATCCTGTGATAAGGATGACTTTCTATTTGTTCCTTTGTTCCCCTCAGAAGGCGCTGTGTCATCATAAAATGAGACACAAGCAAAAAAACAGCTTTTCACAAATTCAATAAAAGTCTTTATTTATATGATCTGCATTTTTTCACCATGAATTTTGTAACCTTCAGTGGCTCCTTTATGTCAGAAATTGAAATAACAACGCATGAACAACTCTGCCGTCAAAAAAGTTATTTACTGAAATAGGGCCCACTTGACGGTTTCTTGTTGTTGCTCAATCGCGGTCACGGCTCAATCACGGTGTTTCGCATTATCTTTGTAAGCTTGTCCTTTTTGTTGTACCGCATGAGATTATAACTTCGCCGCCCTCCTTTAAAGTGAATAGCAAGAGTGATGGAAAACTTTCTACCAGTAGGATAGTAATTAGGTGTGTTTATTCCAGCCTTATATAGAAGTTCATGGATTTTTTTCTTCGTGAAACCGTATCAATAGAAGTATGTTTTTTAGGTTCTTTGTTTTCTCGTTTCTCTTTTTTTGTGCTCCTCGTTTTTCTACATTTTTTAAAATCTGGAGGCCAGACTTTTGTCTACCAAATTTTGTGGAGAGTCTTTTTTTCTAGTTTTGTCAATTTTAGTCGTGCGTTGAGTTGTCTTGGATGCTCCTATCTTGTATGGTGTGCATCTTTGTGGAGATGCTCGATAGCAGCCAGAGGTGAATTTTAGTCCCTCGCGTATTAAAGGACAACATAATTTTTGAAACAACACAAGACCATCTAATATCACCAATGAAAACTCAATTTCTCAGCCAAAACTGCCAAGTTGCTGTAGACAATAATCGTTCTAGAAGATCCCTTCTCAAGAAACCGTCTCAGACATTAATGAAACTACATGAGTTCACGCTTGGAACAAGAGCAAACAGAATACACATCAACTCAATTAGAAAAAACAGAAACACAAAGATTTTTCTTTTGAACGAATGCTTGAACTACAGTTTATTGACCCACTCTTAGAACTAAACAAGGATACACTAAGGTGTAAAATAATCAAAGACAAAAATTTTTTTTCAACATCCTCAAAGAATAACGCTTGGGTAATACCTCTTACTTTATATACTCCGCAAAAGGATAGTGACTATTGGACTGTGACACATAGAATGTGATCTTCTAAATGAATCTTTAAAAGCGTATCATAATGGAACGAAACAAAAACAAAAAAACTCAAATTTAAAGCGTCTATGTTTATTTTAATCCCAGCGATGGATAGAGAATACCGAACGGAAAATGAACGGAAAATAAATCTAGACTTATGTCCAGGCGTTAATGAAAGCCGCAGATATCAAAACACACAGTTCAATTTAAGCGTTCATGTTTCTATAACACAAAATTAAATATCCCAGGAACACAATAACTAGACAAATGTGTCGACTGAATTAAATGCCGAGAACATAAACTACGGATTAAAAAGAATCATGAACAGAGAACTCTATCATGAGGCGGCAACAAGCAGAATTCAGATGCTTTCCAATAGTTTATTACTGCTGTGTCATCTGGACAAGGGTGTTCGGCAGGATGTTTCCTTAAGAATACTGCAGGCAAATTTATCAGGGAGGACGAGGAGACCCTTTATTTGACAAATATGGAATTTAAAGAGATGAAGGCTCTTTGAACTCAAAAAAGGAACTAGGAAAATCAACCTTCTGAGTTAGTGAAACTCACTTTTTTTAAGCGGAAGACGTTGTAGTATCGCATTAGAGCAAAATATGTGTTTTGCTTGTAAAATACAAACTGAAGTCACAATACAAAAATATCACAGTAAAAAGACAACAAAAATTAATTGTAGCCAAGAGTAACTTGAGTGTTAATAAAAGAAAGAAAGCATCACAAATAACGTAACGATTGAATCGACTTAGATTTTGTTCTTGACTGCATGCATCAAGGAACGTTTGTTCATGACGGGATTCGTCAATCAGGTAAGTTTGTTATCTGTTAGTTTAACTAACAGGGGCACATGCGGTTGAAAATAACTTTCGGTTGAAAATAACTTAAGGAAACACATTAGGGAAATGAAAAAATATAACCTAAGATAAAATAACCAATGTTATGACCAAAACCAACGGCCATAATCAAAACTTTACTCATACAACCGCACTATTTCTCTTTTCTAGCGAAAAAACATTCCACCTTTGCATGCTTAATATTTTTTCTATATATTCATTCAGAAACCCTAACTTGGTCTAACAATGTGAAAACCCTTGAAGACTTCTATTTCACAATTTTAGTAAAGTCTTTAACTTCAGTAATTTTCTATAAAAATACTAGAAGTTTAAAATGCTTCAACAGCCCTCTCGACAGCCGAAAGTCAAAGAGTATAAAAGGTAAAAGTATTATAGAGCCAACAGTCAAACTCAAACCGCCTTAACTATTACTAAAACAGAGTTACGGTGCATTAACGACCTGAAACTGAACTTCTTCGAGAAGCTTTTTATTACATCGGTAATCAACAAGATAGCGTATGAAACAGTTCAAAAAGTTAACGCAAAATGTAACATCAGTACAGAATTTGAAACGCTGAAACAAAACGGGTGGTGTAAAGCTACCCTTGCTTTTGATAAGAAAGCAGCCGTTACATTTGTTCGGCGAACCTGGACAGTAGAAGGCAAACTGACGTCAAATCTGATTGATTTGATTTTTTAAGTGCTCAATTAGCAGTGAACTGCTAACTGCAATTGCTCAGGTGGTAGTTTACGCCACCTTTTGGTCTGTATTTGCCTTTGGTAATTTCGTTTGTTTCTGGTGGTTTATGTTGATTGCTCGTCTGGAGGAGGGAGGCAGTGAGATTGGCGTCGGATCGGGTTCGTGGTTTTGGGATTTCAGGGATCTTTCTTGTTTATTCACGGGAGGATAGAGGGAGCCTTGTAGTGGGAGAAAAGGAAGGATGTCTGAGTGTGTGTGTGTGTGTGTGAGAGAGAGAGAGAGAGAGAGACAGAGCGAAGGAATATAGTTTTTAGAGAAGACGAAAGAAAATAGAAAAGAGAGAAAGAAAGAAAGAAAGGCACACACAGTGCACCACCGGCAGCCAGTGTTCCCTTTCAGATGACAAGCAACCGGCGTGTGCACTGAGAGTACAGCGACGTGTCCTTGGTGTTGATGCTTATTGAGAGTGGCAGGCAGAAAAAATTCACTAGAGAAAGAGAAAGAGGGACACCCTCAGAGCACCACCGGCAGCCATCCTCCCATTCAGATGGAAAACAACAGGCTTGTGCATTCAGAGTACAACGGCGTGCGGTTTGTGCCTCTTAATGAGGCGGGTGTTTTCGCCTTTGCGGGGATGAGTGGTTGTTCCCAAGCGAGAACAGATTGTGGGGCCAGCGTCAAGGCTTCAGCATAATTTCCACGCTAATGATACCCTCCCTTACTGGTATCCTTGATTCAGATCAGCTTCAAGCATCAGACTGATTCCCGTTATCAGTCTATTCTCCCTCACTGGTCTTTTTGATGTGGTGTTCATCGGTTCTTTGGTTTTTTCAGATTCTGAAAAGGCATATCGGATGCATAAAAGGCATTTACATGACAAAAAATTTTTAGCCCGGGCAGTGTATTTGTGGATGGTTTTAGCTAACGTCTTGAGTCACACCCCAAGACGTCCGCATCCACGTTTATTTTGCTTTGATTCAGAATTTTGAAAGAGTTTGCTAGTTTTTTTGATAGCTTCAGCTAGCTTCTTAAGTCATACCACAAGACGTCTGCATCCACTTTTTTCTTTTCCTTCTTTTTCCCTTTGATTTAGATTTTTAGAAAATTCGCCGCTATTTTTGGTGGCTTCAGCTAAGATCTCAAGTCATACCACAAGACCATCAACATTTGTTTTAAACTTAT
Source organism: Convolutriloba macropyga (assembly GCF_964194025.1). NCBI lineage: Eukaryota > Metazoa > Xenacoelomorpha > Acoela > Convolutidae > Convolutriloba > Convolutriloba macropyga. Next base: position 53,056,364 of record NC_134476.1, read on the forward strand.
GACCAAATTTTTGTTTTTTTCTTCCTTCTGCTCTTTTCCCTTTATTCTTTTTCATTTTGAATGACTTCAGCTAACGTCTCGAGCCATGCCCCAAGTCTACCACATCCAACGTTGTATGATTTTTTCACTTTATAAAACGTTTTGCAATGGAGTTTAACACATCTTGATCTGGCTCCAAGGTAACAAATGATTTTCTACTATGTTTTTAATGTTTTTATTTCGTTTTGTAGCCCTGGCAGGGTATTCCGAGCCTAATTTTTGGATGGCTGAGCTAGTCATCCAAAAATTAGGCTTGGTCGAGTCATACCCCAAGACGTCCGCACCTACCTTTATTTTGCTTTAGTTCAGATTTTTGGAAGAGTTTGCTGGTTTTTTTATAGCTTCAGCCAGCGTCTTAAGTCATACCACAAGATGTCTGCATCCACATTTTTTTCTTCTTCTTTTTTTCCTTTATTTAGATTTAAAGAAATATCTTGATCTGGCTCCAAGTTAACAAATAATTTTCTACTATGTTTTCAATGTTTTTATCGTTTTGTATACCTGGCAGGGTATTCCGAGCTCAATTTTTGGATGTTTTTGCTCAATGTTTTTTAGTTTCTTTTTTGATGTAGTTCATCTATGCTCGTCCAGATTGACAATTTATATGCATTTCTAATACTTTTTGATTCTTTTTGTATCTTGTTGACATCAGTTTTTGTTACCTTTGCCCAAGCTGCCTTTGCATAAATGTATAGTGGTCTTACCATTGTTTTAAAGAGGTACATAATAATATTAGGTTTTATATTTTTTTCTTTAAAATGTCTTAGCATGTTGATCCTATGTTTCATATTTGTGACTATTTTTGGACATGATTTGTCGGGGTCAATTTATAAGTGAGGTCAAGTCCGAGAAATTTTACCTCTTTGCTTACGATAATGATTTCTGACCCTAGTCTTAGTCTCAGATTTGAGTTCAGTTTTTGTCTACTGAAGAGAGTTTATATTGTTTTTCCCGCGTTGTAGAATTTTTGCACCATTTTTCTAAGTGATTTGTACCAATTTGTAGATGTTTAGTAGCCATTTCTTGTTTTTCATGTGTGTAGTATATAGCAACATCATCAGCATTTTGCGAATTTGATTAGTCTTTACACTTCGGTTTTCTTAAATACATATTGAAAAAGATTAGTTTGATAATGCTCCCTTGGGAGACTCCTGTTTCGGGTGTAAAATGCTTGATTGTTAGAAACTGCTTGGTTGTATTTCACTTTGATTTTTCCGTTACTTAAGAAATTGCTAGTCCATTTGTGATCCACCTTGGTGTGTTAATGCATGCAACTTAATTCGCTTGTGTAAGATACATTTGCGCCATACAGAGTCAAAAGCTTGCTCAACATCGAAAATGGCAGCAGCTGTGACATCTTTCCATTGAAAGTTTGTTGTTGCTTTTTCTGTTAGCAAAGGTTGTCTGTAGTGCATCTGCCAGATCTCTGGGCGCTTTGTTGATTTCCGAACACAAGCAAACTACCGTCAGATCTCATGAAGAGTGTTCCGAGGCACCAAACAACGATAAAAGACTGTATCAAACAGCAAAACTCCAGCAAAGCGAATTGCAAAGTCCATATAATCTGTTAATATCGTGATTGTTACCTTTTTAGTTTATTAGCAATTAAATTGAAACTTAACATAAAAATAATTTGGGATTCACTGTCTAATAAATTGAAAAGGAGACAATTATGAATTAATTTCTCCAATTGAGGTTTGCTATAACTAAAAGGTTGCATCAGTTAAAGCACCAAACTGAACAAAATGCAATGGTGTATCGATTATAATGTAGCAGTAATATTTTACTGATCCCAAGCCTAGTTTGAACAAAAGTGAAAGATTCAGACAAAGAAAACTTAACTTGTTGAATTTGTTTTTTCTTTAACTCAACGTGGGCATCAGAATAAAAAAGTAGCTGCTCTACTTTAGCCACCACTCGTTTTATCTAATAAAATGTTCTATAAGTTGCTGCTGTTGGAAGAAAGAGTCAAAATGATATAAAGCTGTTGAATTAGTTGAAATTTTTTGCCCTAATTTGCATCGTCAGGAGTTAAAAACTTGTAAAGTTAGACGTTTCCAGATTTGCATACATAGAGTAACTTGTCTTGATTATCAACTTAGATTTCTATGTCGACAACTTTGGGTGTCAGAAGTGGGATTGCTTGCAGAACAACTGAGGTCGTTGACCATATGAGACTTCAGATTGCTTTCGAATCTAGATTTGAGTGACAGTAAGCATATTCGAAGTTTTCGGGTCGAGTCACTAAGGTTCAATTCCCAAGTGTTCGATGGCTAGTAACAGATGGCGAGTCACCTTGAGGATTCACACTTGAAGTCACTAATGTTCGATGGTGGCACAGCAGAAATTTGTTACTATTGGCAATTAACATTATAGAAAACAAATTTTGCATCTTAAGAATTAACTACGAAACCTTTTTTTCCAGCATTTCCAATTGTTTGCCCTTGGGTTAATTTTTATTAAACAAATTGAGCCCCAACTTTGAAAGATCAGAGCAGCACATTTGAATTTACCGTGGAAGCTATTTGTAATCTAAAATTACAGCAAGAAAATACGCTCTAGTAACCACATATGACCGTTGAAGTAAAACTACACCGTTAAACGGTCAGACCAGACAATTCTTACAATGCAACAACGCTCGGCATCCTCAGAGAAATGAATTGCTACTTTTTCTTTCGCTCACTTTAGAGAGCAATGTGCCATCATGTAGGAATACGAAAGCAGAAAAACAAGTTGTTTTCAAATTTACAAAGAGTTGCTGGTTAATTCAGACGTATAAATATGCAATGATTTTGTAGCCTTCATTGGTTCTTTTCGGGCGAAAACTGAATAAACGAAGGACAAAATTTTTTGCCGTCAGAAAAATAATTACTGAATTAAAACCCACATGCCAGTTTATAACAATTTTTATTAGGACTTCCACAGACGTAACGGAGTGCTTCGCAAGATATGTATATAAATATATATATATATATATATATATATATATATATATATATATATATATATATATATATATGAATCATACTATTTTTTGCGTTTAAATCATATAAGGACCGACATTTTTTGCAGAAACAGAAAAATCTAATGAAACAAACACAAAATTTCGACGCTGAAAAAATGTTGAAGTCCTTCAACATCAAATTTAGAAGTCGAGATATAAGACCGACTGGTTGAAAGAATTTAACATTTGTATCAATGATGTTTACTCTGCATCTGGTTCGATAGAAAATGTTTGACCGTATAAATTCCTTTTCGATAACTTGACCGTCTTAGCTCAATTTTAACATACTCGCTGATGCTGAACGCATATTAATTGTTCAGCAATTTGATATTAAGAGAGGATCCGTTTGGACAATGAAAAAGATGAGAGGTTATTAGTTCAGGGATCTAAGTCGTTCGCAATAATTAGGTCTCGGTAGGACCAATTTCGAAATCTTTTCCTAGGGATTTTCTAAGAGTCGCACTTTGAAGATGTCAGACTTTGAAGGCTTATAACAATTATATCCGTAGATTAGATTTGAATAAGCGTAGCACTATAAATATTTAGTTTTGTAGCAACTGTTAGAAGATATTATGTATTGCTTTCAATTTGGTTTAAAAAAAAATTCGGCTTTACGAGTCCGCAATTCTACGTGTTCCCTCCAGATGAGGCTGTTTTGTTATAGTGATTCTAAGGAACTCCACAGTTCTCGGTTGTTCCAGTGACCATTGACCCAAAATTGGACTTAGTCTTGACCTGAAATTAAGATCTATCTGATGGCATTTCAATGAATTGAAGCTAATTGTGTTTTTGTAACTCCAACGCAATATTTTGCTTAAAAAACTTCTCCTCTCAAAAAATATTTATGTTAAAGGTTCATCGTGTCATCGGTCTTCAATAACTTTTTGAATGAAAACAAATACTTGAACGATTTTGCTGTGATGGAAGAAGCAGTAGCTGAAGTTCTCGTGCCGGTAGACGAAACAAAGTTATGTTGGCCTGATAAGTTGCCTGCGGTTGTCCTCAAGAATTTCTCAAAAGAAATTACGAAAACTATCTTTGGGTTATTAAAGAATTTTAGGCCTCTCGAAACTAATCCTAGTGCAAGAAAAGAGGAGCAGTTAGCCCATTTTTCTGAAAAATGATAAAAAGCAGATGTCGTAAATTATTTTTCCAAAGCTTTTGACCCAATTGATCATAAAATACTCTTACGTAAAAGAATTTCATTGAAAGAAGCGGCAGATTCTTCAAAATTTTAAATAGTTGCCTCAGCAACAGCCTGCAATACGTAAAAATTGAAAATCTGAAACTTCAAAAATTTGTCGGTCACCTCGAGTGTAGCTCAGGACTCAGAATTTGGGCCCCTAATTCTGCTGATTTCCATTTATTAATTAACTGAAACCATTTTCAACTCCTTTTTTGTTGCTGACGATCTAAAATTTTTAAATAAGGAAAACCTTGGGAACGCACAAGGAATCAAACAAGATCTTCACAGCTTGTTAGGTCCTTTTTCCATTTAAATTGGGGCGGAACTGACGGTCCATTCCGAAAGCTTTTAAAATACCTGTACATAGCTTGAGAATTCCCTGACTTGAAAAGCTTTGGTTCATAGTTTTTCTGGTGCAGGTCTTTTTTTGGCTAGACTGTTTCTCGAACTTGAGTCTCAAAGATTCATTGTTGGCTAGTTATTTCTGTTTTCTCTGAAATTTGTTAAATTTTGTCAATAGATGGGATATCGCAGGCGTGGTCAAGAGAGGGGGACAATTTGATCTTTGCTCACTCTCTCTTGGCGTGCATTTTGTAATCACCTGGAGTTACCATTGATACCACTCGGGAAGGATCTCATCACAGTTAACATAAAAAATGGGGTTAAAAGCGTTTCTAATTGTCTCTCAATCCAACGTAATTGCGTTTAGCGAGGCTAAAAATTCTAAGCAGTTTTTGCCTTTCTTGATTTTAGCAGGTCTCAGAATTTGTGATCACAAAAACTAAAAGTTTTGAGCAAAAATTCGACACATTTGACGTCGATAACTATACTGTCATTTTTAAGAAAATTTTGATAGTGTTTTTACCACGAGTGGAGAAAAAAGCGGGAGTTATATTTTGGATTTCAAATAGATCGACCACATGTTTCTCATATAAGTTGGCTGACTCTAGAGGTTTCCAATTGACAGAAAAAAGAATAAAATCTCCCACTACTAAAAACATTATCTCTCTCCAATTATCGTTTTCCAGAAAACCGACAAAAGCGCTTTTTTCTGTTACTAGGAGGGTTATACAAACACAAGTGAAGAACCTTTTCATCATTAACAAATATGAACGAACTTGCAAACGCAGACGTTAGTTTGTCAGTCAGATTTTTATCGTCAATTGGGAAGAAAGTAATGTTGTTCTGCTCCCCAATCATTGCACCTCTGTGTTTGCTCTTCATATTACTATCTCATTTTCTTCTGCAAAGCTGATGATTTAGTATTGATGAGTTTTGTGTCTATCAGGTTTCATTTGAAGTGATGATGTCATAATTGGAGGTTTCAGCAACGACAGCAAACCTTCGTTAACGAACTAAATCTAGAAGGCCTCTCGTATTGAAAACTAAGCAGCTACGAGAGTTTTATTATGCGGCAGCTTCGAATCATTTTCTTCTCGGCTAGTTAAAACCTGTTTTTCACATTTTGTTCTTTATTTTATAGCTGATGGTTTTCAATACGTATGTCTAGTTTTGAAACTCCATGAGTTATTAGGGCTCGCCCTCTGTGTAGAATATTCTTCTCGAAGTGGATTTTTCTTGGATCACTGCTGTCGACAGAAAGACAGGAAATTCATAATCAACCGATCTCTGTCCTTTTGCAAGAACCTTTGTCACTTCCCACAGACTGCTCAAAGTTACTAACATTGTTTTTTGCTGCCTCCAGTGGTGCATCTGTTTCGAAAACTCCTGATGTGTTGTACATTTGTTTGATCACCACGGAAAATAATTTTTTATCAATTTGATTGTGTTCCACGTTGAGCACGTCTTCAGTTGAATCGGATCTTGCTTAAGAAATATCATTGATGCAATTTTAGTTGAAAATGACCAGACCTCCTGGCGTCCTCTTCTTAAAACTCCGTTTTTCGACCATACATGAGTTTTCTGTATAAACATTCCTAAAGCCTTCCATTGCTAACTTTTTTAGGTGCTCATTCTTTTCGGAGCAATCAAATAAGTTTTAAAACAAACTCATGTACGGTTTTCTTGCTGTCATCAATGTTTGGCAGTTCGTTGACTAGGATACGTGTGGTTTTGCGTTCGGCTAATAGATCGCGGAGGAGAGAAACGACCAAATTTTCTTGCATTTTGTCTAGATGATAACTGATAGTGCTAATATCTTCTTCAATCAATTCATTAATCGTGGGATAATAGTTCTTCGATTCTGTTTCAAGTAATTTTTCTGCAGCGAGATCTACGTTAGACATATTAATTGTTCTGATGAGAAAGCACGTTATTGTTTATTTTAACGGCAGGAAATTCCAATTAAATTCTGTCAAGCTCGTTAGAATTATCTCTTGACATAAAATAGAATGATGAATCTCAATGTATTTTAGACGGGCGAATATACGGAAAGCCAGCAACTTAAGTTTTCGCCAGCAACTACGAAACAACAAAGTATCTACTTTAGGCGCAGTGAAAAACAAACAAACAAAAAACTGTGAGATTTCCTCAAATACTTACGAGTATAAATAACATCGTATCAATCTTAGGTGCTTTAGAAAAACCCAATTATACAATACTCACGTTTTTCGCTCCCGTCAAAATTCTCCTTTCTCAATTTCTTTCGCTGTCTGATGCCCTTCTTATTGTTCGATCTTTTTCACTGAATCAGTATCCGTAAGTTGTTGCGGTGGTGGTGCACTATGTTGAATAGGAATGACTCAAAGTTCACTAAGTGTCAGTTGGTGAAGACCAAGTTAATTTTTCTCCTTTCTATGTGCAAGGAGACTTCTTGATTCTATTGGTAGAAGCTTTGAGTTTTTCAGGAGTTGAAAACTTTTTTTGCTCCTTCTGTTTGCAGGTAAATAATGGCAGCAACTTTACCTTTGAAGTGCTCAATCAAGTTGATCAGCCGGCTAGAGCCAGGCACTGTCGTTGTTGCTCTTGTGGTTGCTGGCAAAATTGCTGATTACTTCGTGCCAGAGAATAATATCTCGCTTAGAACAAATTGATTCTGGTTTAATTAAAAAATCCAAATCTTTCAACTTGTTTGTTGTAGCTGGGTTATTGCTGAGACCTCGAACAGCGAACGCAGATATATGACATTTAAGAACTTGCCACAAAGAAAAGATTTAATGCTTTCGAAAATTTTCCAGGCAGTTTGCACCAATATACAATACCGTATCACTGTTGGTCTTTAGCAATCGTTCAAGAGAATGGACACCCAACATACCCGGAATTTCATTGTAAGCTGAAACTAGAGACTTGTTATCGTACTTTGAAAATATGGTATCCCTAAGATTACTTCCGCTTCCTATGTTTCTGCAACTCAATGATTTACTTCTATTGTCTAAACTGTACCATGATAAAGAAAAAGCACTTCCATTGATAGAAACCTATGAACACCAATATGGTAGAGTTAAAAGCAGATTATTCAAACTTCCAAAACTGAGAACCGAGAAATTCAGAGAGAACTTTTACTTTCGAACTGCCAAAGTTGCCAACAATCTGCCTAAAGAGATAGACTTTTCCCAGCCTTTGGGACTCAAAAAACGTATTCTGTCTTTCATGTGGGACCGTCTGATGTTGAACTACAACGAAAGAGTAGTGTGCACAAGGACCATTTTCTGTGATTGCTCCGATTGCAGAAAATAGTTGAATCAAGACCAAAACTTATGGGAGCAATCCCCTCGGCTTGATGCCGAAAAGTCACAACAACAACAACATTGCTAGTGTTAATGCTTTAAAAGATTTAGCTTTTTTAGCAACTGAAGTGACTATTGAATCGCTGTGTTTTGCATTATCTTTGAGCCTGTCTTTTTTGTTGTGCCACATGTGGTCTTGATCTCACTGTCCCTTGAACAGTGAAAAGCATGTGTTAAGGAAAACTTTTCACCAGTAGGGCAGTCAATTAGTGTATTTTTTCAAGCATTATACACAATTGAATAAAATTCTTGTAATTCCATTCTTTTCAGCGTGAAAACGTAACGTTTCAGTGGTATGCTATAATATTTTTTCAATTTTCAATTTTAGTCGTGCATTGCGTTGGTATTGGGTGATCGTATCTTGGATGACGTGCATTTTTGTGAAGATGCTTAATAGGAGCCAGAGGCGATTTGTAGTCCCTGTCGTATTCTATCGGCGAACTGTTGTCGAGTACTCTCTCCCGTTTTAGTTGCAATTACAACTGGCATGCGACGGGGTGACGGACGAGAATTGTGGCAGCAAAAATTTTTTAGTTTTAATTTTCAAGAAAAATTTCTTGGGATCGGCTGTCCGAGGATGAACTCAAGTTTCTTATCACTTCTCGCCAAACACAAACAACATTTTTTGAGTTTTTCGGATTCAGCAGTTGCATCAAATCTCCGCGGCAATTTAACTTTATTTGTACATAGCCTTATGGTTGACTGATGTTGCAAAAATAATCGTGGAGTTGCATCAATTTGGAAAAATTAATTGTCATTAATTGACTCGGCAAAAAAAGAGCAATCAATTAATTTAATGGGCAAAAATAAAAATCAATTATTGTAATAATTGCAATTACTGATCAATTGAATTCCTTGTTTTATCAATTATTATTTTTTCGTAGATTTAAAAACAACTTTGCCTTGATTTACCCAAAAATGTACGCAAATACTTAGATTATCTGAATTCAATTTATATTCAACGACCCAAATCTGCCAAATTACATAAGATCTCTGACAGAATTTTGTGATCTGGTAACTTTTTCTCTACTGGCGGGTTTGCGAGCTGGCAAAATGGCGCTTCAGTTTTCGCCAATTATTGAGCAATTAATTGTCCTTCCAATCAATTGTTGCAATTAAAATAGAGTAACCAATCAATTATTGCAAGCAATTAATTGCCAATTATTCCAATTACAATTAATTTTTCCAAATCCCTGGAGTGGACTGCGTGTGCTTTGTTGGGGAGGTTTATACACGGAGAGTTGCTCATATTCATAGGAAGCTACATCCAGATTTTGTACTATGCTTTTGTTCCAGGCAATTTTTTGCAGCTCAAATTTCTCCTGACCTGGGTTAGCGTTTGTTGATAGACGTTAACAATGATTTCATTTGTTTTCAATACATTGTATTTCATATTCGTGCTTTGAAATTCAAAAACTTTACTTAAAATAAAAGACTTTCATTGTTATAAGATCAAATTAAATATTTTACCAGAGCAGTATCAAGTTAACAGGCAGTGCCATTGTTTGCCGGGCAGTATTTGTCAGTTTTCTCTCAATTCGTCTATTGAATTTTCTGTATATACCAAATTTATACCATAGAACAGTTCAGCAGAAATGAATATTCTAGAAGCGCTTAAAATAATCATGACGTCAACAAACAGTGACGGTCACTATTTCAGTGGTAATTCTTGTGTGCGCAGTTGAATATAAACGTACTCCAGTACGAGAGATTCATTATTTGAATACAACCAGAAATAAAGCTGCGCGTTTTCTTCCAATTTCCCTATTTTCATTTAATCGTGCGGTTCATAGAATTAACTTCTTATTCATTAGAGTTATTGAATTTGTCTTTCAGACGAGTTACATGTTCACTTTCCGGATTTTGAAAATTGAAAAATACATGACAATTAACTACTGAAACTAATATATAAACCAAGTTTAATTTCTTACTTGAAATAATCAGACCTCATCATAATGGAAATCGGTACTCATTGCAATTTCAAAGAGTGTAACATGCTCGATTTCCTACCCATCAGGTGTGATGCTTGTTCGGGTGTGTTTTGTGAAAACCATATGCAATATGAAAAACACAAATGTGACGGAGCTCACCGGAAAAATGTCCAAGTACCAGTCTGTCCCCTTTGCAATGTTCCAGTTCCAATATCGTTTGGAGAATCTCCGGATTTGAAAGTTGGAAAACACATCGATAACGATTGTCGATCAGATCCAGCACTGGAAAAACGAAGTAAATTAAACAGATGCGTTGCTAAGAACTGCAAAAAACGAGATCTGACATCAATTAAGTGTCCAAATTGCCAAATGACCGTTTGCATTAAGCACCGTTTGGCAGAAGACCACGACTGCAGAAGTTTGGCGAGAGAAGCGAGAATACCTCCTCAGTTCAAGCAAAGCAGTTGGCTATCCAGTGGGTTCAGTTCTGTGTCAAATGCTTTCTCTACCTCAGGTAAATTAAATTCTTTTTATTTAAACCCAAGTAACATGTAAAGCTTTGAAAATTGTTTTGCAAAATCATTGAATGGCAAATTTTTTATGCCAAAGAGCACGACTTCGACTTTAATCTGCGTATATTTCTTCACAGAAAGTTCTAAGATGAGAGATCTGAGTGAATATTGGAATAAAAAGATTCCCAAAAAACCTCACACATTGTCTCCAATAGTCTCTCTTAAATCTTCTTTGTTGACCGGCTTCCCTTTCCTTTTAAGAAGAAAAGGGAAGCCGGTCAACAAAGAAGATTACCTTCTCTTAATTGACCTTTTTAACGCAGTTATGGGAACTGCTGTTTAACAGCCTTCACTTTTCCGAACGTACGATAGAATTCGATGAAAAATGTTTGAATTTCAGGATCTTCAACCACACATAACACTTCAAGACAGAACTCTCCATTTCTATCAAACACACAATCAATGCCAAGCGAAGTTCGTAACTCCAGGTCGCGATTGGCCGACTCACGTGATGTATCAATTGGTAACGCGGGTATGTCCGAAAGTGAAGCACTCCAGGCGGCACTCCGTCTCTCGGCAGCCTCGGAAACTAATCAAGACGAGGGCCAGGTTGACGCGGACTATCAACTAGCTCTTATGATGCAAGAAGAACAGTTGACGGATCAGAACAATCTGAACGATGCAAATAGTAACAGACGGAGAATTACTGCTAACAGTCCGTCCAGCAACGGACCAAATAATTGTTCCATGCAATAAATGTTATTTACTTTTGCACAGTTTCAACCCATTTATTTTTACCCTAATTATGTAGCCCACTATCATCTGTTCTTACCGTCATTTTTGTTGCCGATTTGTTTCACTACTGTCACGCGATGCATCAAATTGTACTGAAAAACGGTCGAATTTCAACTTCAAATTTGGTTGCTTGAGTGATAAAATGAAGTGGCAGTGAACTGATGATAAAGGGATGAATAATTATTAATCTAGTGTACTGTTATTTAACCTTCATTTTGATTTTTTTAGTATTTGCTTATGATTTCTTAGACTACTGCCTAATGGGTAAAGTTAAATGTAAGGTGTAATATACTGCACCCTGCTTATTAATGACTGATCTGCTGAATTTCGAAGCAAATTTTGATTAAGTTAAAGTTAGCTCATTGATTGCATTATTTTGTTCTATTGAAGCAGAATTGTTTTTTATTATTCGTTAGTTAGAATTTGATGTTAATTGACCTCAATATATTCCCACAATTTAGTTTTTTGACATTGAATAAATGTAAATAACAGTAAAGTTTTATTAATAACATGAATATTATTAATGAGGTGATAGCAGGTATATTATTTTAAAGGGAATGGCGTCAACCTTGCGCTTAAAATATGCAATGATAAATTAAAGCTGACAGGGTGGTGAAATTCTATAAGTAGGCTCTTACCTTGAAAAGTCCTTAACTTAAACGCTTTTTAATAGGCCTACAATTGAACATTTAATTGTAATTCATAAGTATTATTTGCTCTTTTTTAAAATAGCTCTTTTGTTAATTTTGCTTTTTGTCGATCGTAAACGGTTCGCTAATCATCGATTATTCTGACCATAAATATTTTAAAATCTGCGACAAACTTTGCAGTGAAAAATTGCAGAACAGAATAGTAAGTGATTGGGTGGACCACCCACAACGGCGGGATTGGAGACACTATGTATTAAGAAAAGGTATAGGTTTCGCATGTATTTAGATATGGTATAGCCAGCTACTTGTATTAAGGTAGCCGAGAATTATGGCAGACTGCATGTATTAAGATTGCGTATAGCCGCCGCAATGCATGAAGATTAGGTATAGCGGCCGCAACGATTAAGATTAGGTTTTACAGCCGCAATGTATTAAGATTAAGTATAGCCGCCGCAATGTATCAAGTTTAGGCATAGCCGCAATGTATTAAAATTAGGTATAGCCGCCGTAATGTATTAAGCTTAGGTATAGCCGCCGCAATGTATTAAGATTAGGTATAGCCGCCGCAAAGTATTAAGAATAGGTATTGGCGACTCTATATAGCAAGATGGCGCTGTGGTAGCGTGCTGGGCTCAACCCAGAGGTAGGTAAATTGAAACCACCTCTTGCTAATCTGACATCGTCTCACTACTAGTTGTCTTTTACGTGCTCATAAATTCGAAAATATGAATAGAAAAAATTTCAATAGAAAAAGTACAAAATAACTGACTCATTATCAATGAAGCTCATCAAAGTACAAAATTCAATCACATTTTACCAGATAATAGTAAAAAGAAGCGTACGAAGGTAAATAGCCGAGTGGTTAATAAAGTTTACAACAAAAAATTTGAGAAGCTAACGGAGATTTTAGGAACTTAGGGAAAAATTAGTGTCAAATTTAGACTTCGACTTTATTTATATTGAAAATATTTGTTCCACATATAATTATTAATAAAGTTTATAACCTGAACATCATGAAAATTTTTTAGTTTTGTTTGAAGGAATTTAAATAGTTAAAATGCGGCAGCAATTATTTAAAATCCACACAAACTATCTGTTTTCCAAAGTGGAGGTTGTATTGTTTTCTTATACTTTATTCAAAATTTTGTATTGTCTGATTGGCGTAGCCAAAGCATAGTAATTGCTTGGGTTGAGTCGAGCAATCGTTATCTTGCTTCACTGCTCGTAGAAGTGTTGATGATAGCAAAGCTGAATGTGGGTAGATTTGGGATACAATCTGCTAACAAGGATGCCTTATACCGGAATTTGAGCTCCAAAATTCTTTCAGTGATCTGTCTCAGGGAATTGATATTCATGGCAAACATGTTTTTGACGCTTTAATTCTCAAGTATCATTAACTCATGGTTTTTAACTGAACAGTTAAGCTGAAATGATTCCTTTTCAAAAAAAGATGAAATCATGGGACTTGGACATGGAGCTGGGGTAAAAATCATGGGACATGGAGCTGGGGTAAAAAAATAAATAAAAAGCGTACAATAAAATTTTTGAAGGGAGCATAAACCATAAAGTTTTTTCTCCTCCGGCTTACCTCTATTTTATTTAGGAAATTATTTGGCGAAGAGAATAAAAACTTACGATAACGCACTAATGTTTCAATACATAAAACATTAGTGGAGGAATAATGCGACGTTTCCTTATTTTCCCCTCACCTAGCTGCTTAAGTAAAGTTTCCCAACATCGAGCCACGGAATTTAAATTTTCTTCTTAAAAATCAAAGTATTTCCAGTTTTATGTGCTGCTATATCGAGAAACTCAGCACCGACTCTTTCTGCTGCTGGGAAAACATATCTCCTTGAAAATGGAATAGAAATTTTCCAAAGTGTTTGCCTAACGGCAAACCCCTGTTTTTTTATGAAACACAAAATTTCGGTAAATCACTATCTGCAACCATTTTCTACAACAATAAAAAATTATTTTAGATTTTCTGAACATTAGTGCAGCCCTTGGTACCCCAACAGAGTTGAGGTAGTTTTCGCCATAGGCGGCGCAGAGCTCAAGTTGTGTGCTGCGGAATGATTTTATGAGAATATTTAAACTGCAGAATAGAACATTTTGATAATTCATGTTTTGTCCTGTTGAGATGATGTCTCAATTCGTGCCCTTTGATATAAACAGAATGCAGCGTAAAAGAGCAGCTTTTGTATCACCCACAATACTATATTCAACAATTTCACTATATATCATTTGAGTTTGCATTCGAACAACGTCAAGGGAACCTGGTAAAGTGTGGATCAGCAGCACTCGTCACACATGGAATGGATGAAAAACACCCATCCCATCTAGAGCGTTTTCGTAGTCAAGGAATGTCCAAGACAATTAGGAAGGCTCAATTCGCTGTGTAATGTTGTTAACGCGTAATTTGATAGTGTTTTCATACATATACGTAGCTGAATTTTTTGTTCATTTCGTTTACAAATTTGGAAAATGAGGGATATAGAGCAGGATCAACTGTGCAATAATCAAATGATTTTGTACCTGGTGTTGCCTTATCTAGATAAAAGAATATAGCCTCTGTTATGTTTGGAACCTGGAAGGATAAGATATTTCTTTAATTGCTACATCCCATTCCATTCAGGAAGACTTTAATCTTGTAGAAAGTTCGTAATTGAACATTGTATTATTTGCGTAAAAATCAAATAATGCATTGGAGACCAGCCCTACATTTAAAAAACTCATTTCTAATTGATGCACTTTGAAAGCTCTTGGTCATAAAATTTGCTTAGAATTTTATTGCCTTGCTCCCCGTAAAGGTTTTAAGTTGGATTTTTAAAAGCAGCAGTTTTAACGACTTTGAAGAAATCACTTGTAAATTGAGATGTTTAACCTATTCTGAAACGAATATCTTGTTTTGATAAACGCGTATTTTAACCCTTTTAAAAAGGCGCTCGCTTATACTGGTTGATTGGATTTTTGTAAAAAAAAAATGGACAGAAAGGTTTACATTTTTGCAGATTTAACTGATGATAGATAAACTCTTGTGTTCATCTTGTTGAGGATTGAATTCTTTTTTTTGTGCTTTTACCCATTTTCTTCCATACAGCGGTATGTAATTTTTTCAGAGACCTGATGGCTCCATCTGCTACAGCAGCTATTGTTTCTCTAGTAGACTAAATTTCGGTTTTGTTCTTGCAAAATTTTCAAAATTCACAGCTTAATTCCGATCCCTTGGCAAATCCTACTGTCACTGGCTTTGTTTTTACGTAAATTTTTTGTGAAAGGTGTAAATGCATCCGTAGGTTACTTTGATTTCATTTGCTGAACCCGAACAAAGCGAGAAAAGACGCCAACAGATACTAAAAAACACTTCACTCCACTATTAGAATACGTTAATTTATCCGTAACGGGGAATGATTTTGGAAAATTGTCAGGCTGGACAAATGTCGTGTGCTCATCAATCGAATATGTGGTTGGTTGTTTGTTTTGTAGAAGGTAAAAAATTGAAGAAATTAATCCGCTATTTTTTTAAAATTGGAGAGAGTGGTCTGTTTTGTGAGTTAAGTCAATAAGTAAATAACCATAAGGAATAGAAGTTGCTTTCATATACCAGTCTTTCAACTGTGATTCTAACTCGAACGGTTGACTACAGCTGTTTATTTGCTTGACATCTCTCGGAGATTTGAGCATAACCATATGAATATTTTATATCTATGTCCCCTAATCTACTCTGACGAAAAAAAATGAGTTTAATATGTATTGTACTGAGTCCTTTATATCTTCCAGCCGTTGCAATTTAACAAATTCTAGACCTAGAAAACTCAAAAGAGTCGTCAAAAATTGTCAAATATTTTGCAATATTATTTGGTAGACTATGAATAAACTAAAAGTTGACCCCTCGAATAAAATGAATTTTCTTGATGTTTTCGGACATTAATACGTAAATTGAATGATAATATTGATAAAAATTATAAAGTTTGTCGCAGTCCGGTTGAAAAATTCCAATACTTAACCAAACACTCGTAAAATAACATTTTCGAGACCCAATTGGTCCCAATAATGAAACCAAAATGCGTTCCGTAGTACAAGTTATTTACATGGTTCACCAGAAGGTAAACTACATCCGAATGTACTAGAGAAGACAGCGATCCAAACTCTTTTTCTTCATGTAAATAGGCGAATGTAACTTTTACTATAGACTTTCTAATAAGCAATTAACAGGAGATCAAAAATTGGGACTAAATCTACCCGGAGTCTATTACAAGTTTGAACAAAACATTTCCACGATTTTCGTTCCCGTTTATTGTCACCAAAGACAAAATTACCTAAGTTAAAGCAGTTATCTATATCAGTCATTTACGCTCATTTTTGGGAGAAAACTAGTTTTTCCAAGTGAATTACTGTTTTAGATAATTAGAAAAAAGAGGTAAGAGTCCAAACCGAGAAACGAAATTATCAAATTAGTAAGCCAATAGTACTGTCTCTTCACAAGAGTTTGCATCAAAACTTATAAAGCTGATGGAAGGGTTGAAATTGGGAAAGAGGTCAACATTTTAATCCAAAGTACCTGTCTTCCGTTAGGTAGACCAATGAATCATTCTGATGGAACTTTTCTCCGACTATAAATTAGAAGAATGAAAATATTGAATTGCAAAATGATCGCAAATGCAATTACCAATTTACGTTATCAAAAAAATTAGTCCAATTTCCTTAAGCGTATCCCTTCTCCTCTGCACAGTGAAATTTCTTCTTAATTGCTACAATCCCATTCAGTATCGGAGTTTTGTCGCTTTTACACAACCGAAATCATTTAGGTTTGCCACATCTTTGCACAAGTAATTTGAGGGCAGATTACATTTCTCTAATCCCTTTGCAAAATTTTACTCTCTAGGTAAACAGTGTTGTTGAATAATTGATGACAATTCAGAGAAACCCAGTTTTCCAATGCTTCAATTAATCTCATGTTTTTTTTCACTTGCTTGAAAATTAGTTTTGTATTCTTTAGGTGGGACCCAATTGTGTCTCAAACAATTCTATCCTTGAGAACACCTTACTCTTTCATAGTGTTGACCTCCAAACTCTCAATGTCGAATAAAACGGGATACATAATCCTTTTTTCTAGTTCGAATTCTAGAAAAATGTGTAACTGCCTAGTATTTTGAAAGTTTGAGTTTTGGGAAAATGTTTTAGTTTCAAGAAGAGTGTAAGAATATCTTTTAGTTCTTAAGTGAGTTTAAAGTGAAAAACCTCTGATGTATCTCTGAGACTCAAGAAATTATTTGTGGAGCAACCGCTGCACCATGTCATGCTCAGATGAGATTTTTCAAACAAAAAATTACTTAGAGTAATTACGAAAACATGCAATTACTGAAATGTACATTTTTGAATGTTTTAAAACTTATTCAATTTTTGAATCAGTTCCTTGAACTCTTTCATAGTGTAGCTGACATAAATCACTTGCTTGAACTCATTGTTGTCTTTACGGCAAAATGGTCGAATCTGCACATAAATCGGAGCCGGATTTTGAATCGGAGCGAATGCATTGAACAATAGTCACATACATTTGGCGATTATTTCCAATGCTGACCTCTTACTTTGTGACATCGTTCCAGCACATCCTCCATACTTGGGTTCGTGTCAAATTGAGTTTTTTCTCAGTTCCATATTTCCATTTAAGAGATCGTTCTTGTGAAAACAGTATTTGTTGTTAGTAATCTATTTGTTATCTCCACTTTCAGAGGTCCCAGAACTGTCTTTTTTGAAGACTTGAAAAGTTGGCTCAGTGTAATTTTGAACATTTCTGGGACAAAGTCTCTCAAATCTTTTTGATGAGAAGCAAAGTATACAAAAAGGAACGGAATCAATTCTAGTTTTGGGCTGAGAGTCGGTAAACGGAGAAGTCGAGTATAACGGGGCATAGAAGGAGCAGTCGTGTGAAACTGAGATACTTTGATAAAGAGACTTTATCAACTTGTTTGTACGGAGAAAAATAACTTGAATGATTTCAGTTTTTTTATATCACCTTTTTTTGGACTCATCAATTTTACATTTCCAAATATGGAGAGGTTAAATACGTCATATTGCAAAAATTCTATTAAGGAAAACTAGTCCGAGATTTTAAGTTTATCAAACTTTTGAACTTGAGTAGCATATTGATCTTAATGTTTAGGTTTTGATTAGCACATTTATCTTGATGTTTTTGAAAGACGACGTTTTTCTTGTTTCCATCAAAATGCAGCTTTGTCTTATCAGCTTTTCTATTAAGAACTTGAGTAGTCTTAGATTATCTGATACCTCAGATTTTTTTGCGCTTTCACAATTTTTCAGAACGCTGAAATTTGAGTTCTGATTTTATCCTGAGGTTTTTTCAAATTTTGTCAAAAAAAAAATAGGAAAAACATTGTTAATATTATTACTGCGAAATTCAGTTCTGTTCTGCTGCCAAATTTTGATTTATGTGTGCAAAGGTTGTTGAGCCAAATTTGGAGTTTCCAGCATTCGCTTTTTGGAGCAAGATTATTGAACAAGTTGGAGTGCATTTTTACATAATAGCATCAAAGATTGTAGGAAGCTTGTCTTCTGTCGGCATTAGTTACTTCTAGAAAGGTTACTTCTGTAGGGATTTTAATGTCAATGAACTCGCCGTAAGCTGGAAAGTCTGTTCTATATATTAGGAATTGGCAAAGTGAATTTGTTCGAAGTGGAAGGCCTCAGTCCGAGTTAATTTGTTTTTACTGAAAATTAGAAAAACGAGGATCTAAGTGAGAACAAATAATATGAATTATTGCGGAAACCTAAGTGTATAAACAAAATTAATTATGACTGCAGTAAGACTTTGTTTTCGTAAGACTTTATGTTACTTAAGAGTTTTCGAGGTCTGCCTCGAAGCTGAATTAGTTAAACGACTTGAACGACTTCAAAATTAGTTAAACGACTTGAAGTTGTAGCGTAGTCTTTTTATGATCCACCTTGTTTTTTTACCAGGCTGCACCTTGAAGGTCCTATATTTGTATATGTGACTTTCCTTCAAAACTCTCATTCTTAGCTTTTGTTTTCACTAAAAGATTGTTCACGGATAGTAAGGTGTGGCCCTAAGTTTATTCAATCAATTTGGTGTGAATTATTTATGCTTAGTTTTTTCAGTGCTCTCTAGTATATTAATATACATAGATGGCATTCATAATATTTAGTTTTTAAGCTTTGTATGTTTTGTTACAGCAAATGCTACAAGAAAAAGTATGAAGTGTATTTTGCTCTTCAGTACTGTAGGCAAATATTGAATGGTTTACTTGCCGTGCACAGCTTTTACATTTTTCACAACCAGTTTACTACGTGTACATATTGCATCGATTTTCTTTTACTACTAGCCATTGTCTTTAGAGTTTAACAAATATATGCTTACGTTTTTCCCACTTATTAGTCTCTTAACTGCGATTACAAGAGGAAATTCTAGTTAGTTTGTGATTGTACGAGATTTATTTCTTGTTTTTATTGAAATAATTTTGGTCATCAACAGTTTGTTTGCTTCGTTAGTCGAGGTTAGATTACAGGGTTCTTCCACACCTTTGAATTGTGCCTAGGACAATGATAAACAGTGTTGTGAAAACTGGAGTACTTACATGAGCCCAAGTTGCTTCTATGCATTTTTTTTATAATGTTTCTGAATAGGTGGTCGTAGGTTTTTGTGTAACCTTGTGTCATGTTCAAACCCTGTTTTAATTGGATCATGTTCTTTTTTTCGCTCAATATTTCTGTCTAAACTCACGGGCTTTCAGACTAGTTTCTGGCGTGCATATCCTACTGCTCATTTAAATTAATCAAGTTCTCTATGACGGCCTACTTGACTAGTTTCTTGATTTGCTAAATTACTTTATCAGATTTTTCATCTCTCTCCACAGGTTATTCATTGGCTTTGCTTATACAAAAAGAGGAAAGGATGAGAGTCACATTTCAGAAGTTGAAACCTTTTCGTTCCCGTTTCTCGAGTACACACTTTTTGTTTTCATTAGCAAGGGGAACAAATCTATGTGTGTTTTTGCGCTAATCTCCGTATTTAATGAGTCGTTTTTTGTGCCATTATTGATTGTCAGAAATGGGAGAACATTGATTTATTGAGCTCTTTGACTGATTTCATCTCCAGCGAGTTTTTATGCTGATTCATTTTCCATAATCTGCAGTTTTATGAGTAATTGCGCTTTCAGTGTCAGAAGTCAATTTAATTTGTAGGAATTCCGTAAGGTTATCAAAAATTTAAATTAACTCGCAATTAAACGTGCAAACAACCTTAAAGTATGCTTGGTTAGTGCGTGGACCTTCAGGTGCAAGAAAGAACAATAGAACGGGACTATAAGAGATGACCGATTTGGAAAGCTTAAGAGCAGTTGTTGTAATGTGTAGCGCAACGTGGCTTGCAAGTAAGAGATGCTTATTCGAAGCCAGTACTGCGAATCTCACGCCAATTTTTATAACAATTTTTATATTTCAAGTTTCGCATTGATCTTGACTTCATCTCGCTCTATGTTATGGCTGAGCGTAAGAGATCACGAAGATTTTGGTCACGCTGAAGCAGGAAGTGGAGCGAAAAAACGAGTGGTTTTGCGGCGTGAGTGTTTTTCGCTCTAATTTTAGAGCGAAAATTGTAGAGTGAAAAAACGGTGTTTGAACAAGAAATCGCTTTCTCGGTAGTGGTTTTTTTGTTCACATGCGGCAATTTGACTTTGATTTCTTACTGTTTTTTCGATTTTTTGGATCAGATTTTTTCTAAGTGGTTTTCCCAATCCATTCGTAGTTCATTCTTGACCTAGCTTTTGTTTGAACCAAATTTCCATTTCTCGCTAATGTTTTTTTTGTTCACATGCAGCATTTTTACATTGATTTTCTTTTTTTTTCATTTTATTGATCTGATTTTTTTTAGAAATGGTTTTCCCAATTCACTCATAGTCCGTTCTAAGTCTAGTTTTTTGTTTAGTCAATGAAAATTCTTTGAATTGTGCTGCAGGACTTGTCCTGCTATGTTTTTTATTTCGTCAAGATTTTTGTTACAACTAATATGACGTCACAACCGCTTCAAGTCCGCTTTTTGTTCATTCGTTCATGCAATTTCAACTGAAGTTCGTGCGTCACGTCATTTTTGCTCTTAGTGGAGCGAGTTTTTTGTTCATTTGCGTGATCAAATTTTTGGTCACACGTGACTTACCTCACTCTCAATAATGACTTCCTCACTTTGAATTTGACTTTTCGTTACTTTAATTCAAAGAGATAAGGTCAAGTGAGTGTGTGTAGCTCTGCATGAAGGTTATTTGAGAGCAGCTTATAGAGGCAGCGATACCTTATACAGATTCCTAATCAAAGTATAACATCTCATTCTTTAATGAAAAGAGTAATTTTTTTGGTCTGTCTTTATGGTTTTTTGGAGACTGCAGATATACGCCGCTATTTCGGCTATTTTCTGGCAATCTGTCAGCTATGTTTTTTTGTTTTGCTGATTTATTTTTCAAAATCTTCAATTTTTGAAGCGATGGGTGGGTTTCCGGTGTCAGAATTAATTTGATGTGCAGATATTAATTTTTCTTTTAACATTATCTTCAAGCTGAAAACGGCCTAATTTAATGTTTTTTAAAACCAAACCGACCTTAATTTGGGCTTAAATTGCAAGCGGATGGTTTAAATATTTTAGAGCTGCCTCAAGTTATATTTCAATTGATTTCTGAGTTTGTTTCCGGATTGAAGAGATGAACAATTTCGAGAGCTTACGACCAGTTGTGGTAATCTGTAGCACACGAGTCTTGCGAGTGAAAGACGCGGGTTCAAATTCAGAGCGAATATCTTGTCAGTTTTTATAGAGCTCTGTTCTTTTTTTCGGTTATTCTTTTTCCATAATCTGCATTTTTTATGAGCAATGGTTGCGCGTTCGGTGTCAGAAGTCAATATAATTTGTAGGTATTTCGTTTCTGTAGAGTTTTAAAAATTGTTTGATTTAGATTTCCTATTTTTAACATGCAAACCGAACTGGACTAATGTTGCATATCAATGGTTGCTTCAAAAGTTTTAGAGCTGCTTCAAGTTATATTTCAAAAGTTTTCCTAATAAGTTTTTGCATTAATCTGTTTATAGAGTTCTCTCGACTCTAAATTATAGTTGCTCGACTCTAAGTTATCTCGCCCTAAATTATAGTTGAGAAAATAAAATGAACTTGCAAATTATGCAAAACATGAGCTTGACATGGCGCGCCACTTGTTCAAAATATGCTCGGACAAATGAAGCCTTGATAAGCAAGGAAGAAGGAGAGAACGAAATTATAAGACTTGACTGTTTTCTGGAGCTTTAGACTAGTTGTTGTAATGTAAGAGATGCCCAAGTTCTGAGGAGTTTCAGTCATCTCGCTTCTATGAAGACTGGATTTCCTCAATTTTTGTTAAGGTCAATTGTTGTCAATTTCTGGTAAATCAGGACAGGTTGAATGTGCTACGGGGGCACGATGCCGATTCTTCTTACAGTGATGCATTTTGTGACCTCGAGTTAACAACTATTAATTCTTAACCTCTTCGTTGCTCTTAATTAAATTTCTAGCTCTATGGAAGTTGCTGTGATTTGAAAATGTTTCAGATCTGTACTGTTCACACCCTATTTCTAACTAACATCAAAATAGATCGCTGGAAAGAGCCAAGTCATCTGAAGATATGAAGTTTAAGTCAGATAGAGAAGACGAGTTCTCGGGAGGTAACCCGTTCTCGGCTCTGGACAAATCAACAGTGCTACAGGAGACTCGCCTATTTAACGAGACGCCAATTAATTCCAGGAGGTAAACTATTCATGAAATCTTCATCGTTTTCAGTAGAAGTCCTTGTTTTATTGATTTAAAAAACTGAATTTCCCCTTTTTAGTAGAGATACATACAAAGAGACAGCGTACACTCTTCTTCGTATTCTACAAAAGTAAATTTGAAACCAATTTTAATGGTCAAGGTCATTAGGAAGTATAGTTAGCCATATGAATAAGTGGCTAAAGTAGCGTATGCGTTATTTGTTTTATCGTCTAGATATGCTCGCATTGGGAAAGTTTTTAAGTTCTTAATCTTATCTGAAGTGTTTCGTTTCCTGATAATTTTCATGGAGCATTGATTAACTAACTACTAACTTGCTCATATTTGCAGATGTGTGGCGAGGCTGACCAATCTGCTGTACGTGTTGAATCAAGGAGAACCAGTGACTACTCCAGAGGCAACCGATGCTTTCTTCTCAATGACTAAATTGTTCCAGTCAACCGACCCTTCTATCAGGAGGCAAGTTTTCTTTATTCACAGGGGACTCCTTGAAAACTAATTATAGAAAAATTAATTGTGTCGTTCTACAACATAGTGATTTTCGTGTCAAAACTAAATTTTGGTCGTTCTGTTGCTGATTAATTGTTCTCAAACGAAGTTTGTAGGAATTATATTAGTGTTTTTATGCGAATTTTTGCGCAACCGATTTTTCTTCTGGCCAATTTGGTTTTTTGACCTCAAAAGCGGGATAAGTAGGGAGCGTTCGGAGGGCATTAAGTGGCCGAGCAGAGCTTTAAGAGCATTACGCCTTACAAGTATCAGTTTCTGGGAAAGTGTTTTGAGGAGACAATTTCAGAGTGTGAAGAGGCGGTTCTTAGTTTTAAAAGTTACGTTTTAAATAATTTTGTTACGGTCATTTGAATATTCTTTCAATTGAGGGTGGTGATTTTTGATGTTATCAGGATGCTGTTTCTGGCCATCAGGGAACTGTCGAATCTGGCACAGGACGTAATCATAGTGACAAGTAGTTTGACAAAGGACATGACTGGACCTGTCGAGGCATTCAGAGGACCTGCAATCAGGGCACTCTGCTCTATTGCAGGTATAAGGACACATACATTTTCAATTATCAGAAGAAATCAGCGTTGAGACAAAAGACGCCAAATTGATCTTAATTTTATCGCCAACATTTTAAGTTGTGGTGCGCAAGTTTAACAGCGAAAGCTTAGTTTTCTTATGTGTTTGCGGATAGAATTCAGTAGCACTAAGCGTCTGTGTTTTACGGTTTTTGAAGTTAAAATTTTTTGTCTGGGATATAATATAATGAAGTGATCTGCTATCTTGGTTCCCATATGGAAATGCGAGCACTTCGTTCATCGTGTCTCTTTCACTTGAAATGCGACCAATTATTCGATTTTTTTTACTCTGACAATTTGCCTAACATATTCCATCAATTTACTTTAATTTATTAACGCATCAATTGATTATGGGAAGCATATAAGCTCTACATTGTAATGAGAATTGTAACATTGTACCTTCATTCATGGCTATATTGTATTTTTGAAATTAAGAAGAGTTGTTTGAATGTGTAGATAGTGGAATGTTGAATCAGATAGAGAGGTACATGAAGCAGGCCATAGTGGCCAAAAGTCCCCACGTGGCATCTGCTGCACTGGTCTCCACCCTCAAGATGTACCACATGAACCCAGATGTCGTCAAAAGATGGGTCAACGAAGTACGTCAACAAAAAAAAATATTTTCAATACTTAAACTCCGCATGACGAATGTGTTGAATCGGTTCTACTTATTTTCACCCCGATTAATTTAACCATGCATATCTTATTACCATATTAGCAATCGGCATTACAAGATTGTTTTCTCCAAATTAAGCGGGTGGTTTGATCCCATGTTCGGCTGGGATAGTTTCATTTCCCACGGGCCGCTTATGATTATAATGCAAATGTTAACAGTAATTATATAAGGGAATAAGATCGGGGTGGAGTGATAGGGGGTTAAACAAATGGGGGTGAAAAGCGGGAAACCATTAACTCTTCTGCCCAAATTATCTCATATTCGAAGCATCAATGAAGGATGACGTGAATTTGGCATTTTAAGTATCCTGTTTTGAAAATTGTTACTGTTTACTTCACTGTGGCTAAGCAGAAATTGCATTTTATTTCGCCTTCTGACCGTGACTTTTAGTTAATAAAAGTTAATAACTCTGACCGTATTGACTTAGGCACAAGAGGCGCTCAACTCGGATAACGTTATGATCCAATTCCACGCACTAGGGTTGCTATACCAGATCAAGAAACGAGATCAGCTAGCAGTCAGCAAACTTGTGGCAAAGTTAAGTCGATCTTCGCTTCGATCGCCCTATGCATGCTGCTTGTTGATTCGTGTTGCGTTCAACCTAATCGAAACTAGTGGCGAAGGCACTTCGAGTCAGTTCTTCGAGTTCATTGAGAACTGCCTCCGTCACAGACACGAGATGGTGATCTATGAGGCTGCGCATGCCATGGTGAACATGAATGGAATCACAGCCAAGGACTTGGCTCCTGCTGTGTCAGTTTTGCAACTGTTCTGCAGTTCACCTAAACCCACACTCAGGTACTATTTCAGTGCATCACTTTTAGGATTTGGTGTTGGAGATGAAATCGACACGTTTATAATTATGAAGTTTACTTTTCTTTGTCGACTCGTACATCTAAACTTTCTTAACTAAAGCAAAACCTCGTAGACTATATTTACGCTTTGACTGTGAGTTGGAACAGTTATAAAAATCGTCAAAATATTCGTCAATGCATCTTTGCACCAGAAACGCACAGCCTTGCTTTTATTTTCTTGATGATTTTCGCAATCTATATTTAGAAACAGTGCTGAATAACTCGCTCTACTTCCGTTTTTCTAGGTTTGCAGCTGTGCGAACACTGAACAAGATAGCGATGAACCACCCAGCAGCAGTGACAGCGTGCAATCTGGACCTGGAGAACCTCATCTCAGACAGCAACCGAAGCATCGCCACTCTGGCCATCACTACCCTCCTCAAAACTGGCAACGAGTCCAGTGTCGACAGGTTAATTCATCATCTCAATTGTTAAGCTTATCTTATGCACTGTTTACAGTTACACACTCATAACCTTTTGACATTTGAAAGCCCCCCCCCCACACCCCCCCCCCCCCAAAAAAAAAAGGTTAGTGGGTCCAAATTATTTGCGACCACCAAGTGCGCGTTGCATATTTATACATAATAAGGGAGGTCCGGGGAGGGTGGCGGGGGTGAGGCTAGCCAACTAAGAGAAATACAAGTAGAAAAGTACCTTTTTTAACTATGCTTATTTTGGCTCAAATTTATCCCGATGAGTTAATAATTATGAGTTTCGAACTGGTATTTCAGGCTGATGAAGCAGATAACTTCGTTCATGACGGAGATTTCGGATGAGTTCAAGGCAGTGGTTGTGGATGCGATCAAGGCTCTCTGTCACAAATTCCCCAGGAAGCACGGCATACTCCTCAATTTCCTTGGATCTATGCTCAGAGACGAGGGTAAGATCAATGGTGTTTTCTCCTTTCTCAAGTCTAACACTGTGAAAATCTTCTAATCAAGATAATTGTAATCCAGGAACAATAAAACGTATTCAAGTTCCGACAAAACTCCAAATGGCGTATTTATTGTCAATACCACAGCCAAATGTACATGGAAGCGCTAATATACTAATAAATTAGTTGATATATGAGGATCTAATTCTGTTTCGCCCCCCCCCTCCATTGTTTTTATACTCCAGGTTACAAAATATTTATTAATAGCCGCGAAGCGATAGTGGCTATTATTGGGAACATCGTGTTGTTTGTATAATTGGGAACATTTGGATTGTATTGATGCGCTGTGTTTTTTTTAAGATTTGTTTACACATTTTTCAATGACTTTGATCTTTCGAAACGGGATAAACAAGTAAAGCCCAGCGGCATTAAGTTTCATTAGAGACCCAAAGTGGGCTTTAGTAGTCTTTCAAGTGTTTAGAGTGGTGCAGCTGTTGGGATGGCCTGTTGCAAAACGGTGCAGTTTTCATGTTTTTTTAGATTTTTTGTTTTGTTTGATTAGTCTTAGGTTGAAGTTTTTAAAAGTTAATGAAGTTCTTTTGTGAGACAAAATTACTTGTTATGACCATTTTATGAGCTACATGTTTTGGTACTGCAAACACAAACACGCAAAATGATACTAATTTTTTTTCACGTTTTTTTTGAAAATTTGTCATTTTTTGAGTTTTTCCGACCGCGGAGGCCAGGGAATATCCTTTAAGGTTTGAAAAAAGGAAGGCATTTTTTTTGATAATGTCTAATTTTTTTCAAGTTTTCCTAATATTTTTTGTCAATTTTTGTCCTCAAGGGCAGGAAAACCAATTCTACGGTATAATAGAAAGGTTACTGCATGTTTGTTAGTGTCATTGGTATTGTTTCCAAATTGTTAACCTTTCGTATTGTTAACATTTCGGATTTTAAAATTTTTTTTGATAACATTTACAATTTTCAAGTTTTTTTTTGAAAATTGTTATTTTTTGTTTTTATTGCCTCAGTTGCCAGGTAACCTCCTCAATTGTCTGATAGTATGTTATTACATAGTTGCCAGGGGCAATGGAATGGTTTTTAACGTTTAATAGAACGAATTTTGTTTTTTGAAATTTGCAATTTTTCTGAAAATTTTTATCTATCGATCTTTGAATTTTTTAAGGCTTGGAATTAGGTTCCTGGATATCCTCTAGAGACACAGAAATGCTTCTGAAGATATTAATATCTCGATTATCAGCAACATTTCATTAAAGTTTTTTGTTTTAATAGTTTTTCTGAGTCAATGAATCTTCAAGGGCCAATGAACTCTTTTCAGGTGTTGCAGATATAATTCTGGGACGATTTCAGAGACAAAAATTGGTTTTGAACAAATTTTTGGAGTCGGTATATTCAAAGGGATCAAATTTTGCTTTCGGTTTAAAATCTTCAAGAATTTTAGCAATGAGTATATTTTTGTATAAATTGTTTGATTGTCCCAGTTTCAGTTTGATTGTTGAACTTTTTGAGATGATTAAGGGCAGAATAAATCATTATATTAATATTTTCATTATTATTTTCACTCAACGCTATTATTTAACGTAAATAACGCGGTAACATACGTTTTGGTACAAAATTTTTGGGAATATATCTTTCTCCAGATCACTTAAATCTCAATGCGGCGTGAAGGTCAGCACGCTGGTAACTTTGATGAATGGAATGAAAGTGTTAATTAGATGTTTTATATTTTGTTCAGGTGGCTTTGTGTACAAGAAGTCGATAATAGACGCGATAGTGGGTATAGTTGAAGAGAATGTGGATGCGAGGGAGACAGGACTGGCCCATCTCTGTGAGTTCATTGAGGACTGTGAACACGATGTGCTCGCCACTCGGATACTACATCTACTAGGTGACTACATACGCAACTTTTTGTATCAACGAATTAGTTACAGCCGCCGTAAAGCAATTATTCTCCGTAAACCAATCTATATCCAATTTCTTTTTCCAGCTAAGAGGTTTTTTGCCATTAGATCTCCATGCCCATCGAAAAGTCGAGTATTGATGCTTGTGATTGTTTATTCAAACTTCGAACTCAAGTTAACTCTGGTGGTTGACATTTCCTAATTCCTTAGTATTGATAGGTTTCTCTAGCTGATAGGTTTCTTTAGCTGATAGGTTTCTCTAGCTGTAGTTTTTTTTATCTATTAATAGGACGCGAGGGACCCCGGACTAGCCAGCCCTCTCGGTACATCAGGTTTATCTACAACCGAGTGTTGCTGGAGAACCCAGCAGTGACGGCGGCCGCAGTCAGCACACTGGCAAAGTTCGGAGCCACTTGCGAAGACCTCCTGCCTAATATCATCACTCTATTGAAAAGATGTCTCATGGACTCTGATGACGAGGTACTGTCCATCTTTATTAATGGCTCTCGAACGAACTTGGTCGCAATTATTGTGAACTGGTCTTTTTATGCAAAATTTTTTCTTGGCCGTTTTGACTTATCGAGTGACCTTGACGCTCATGAATTTTTGCGTGCTGTGCTCTAAATGTCTCTCTCATTCGTTCGCTAAATTGGCGACCTTTATCAACTAATATCAAGTGAAACGTTTGGTGAAATTGGTATCATTTTTAATAGCCGGAAAGCGACAGCTAGAGCTATTATTGGCCTTTTCTTGGTTTATACAATTCAAAAATTTTTGTGTTCGGACGCTATTTTTTGTAAGATCTGTTCAAACATTTTCATGATTTTTGAGGTCAAATTGAGGTAATGTTTTTGGTCACGCCACAACAGGAAATAGGCGGCAATTTGACATTGATTTTTTCTGTATTTTGTTTTAAAATGTTTTGATCGGTTTGATTTTTTAAAGGGTTTTTGCAATCCTTTTATTGTCCATTTTATGTCTAACTAGTTTTTTTAATTCAGGAAAAATTCTTTGAATTGTATGTGAGGACATGTCCCGCTGTTTTTTTTTTATTTTCAAGATTTTTGCTACGATCATATGACGTCACGATCAGTTAAATCTGTTTTTTTAAATAATAGCCGCGAAGCGATAGCGGCTATTATTGTGGACATCGTCGTTTTTTTTAATTCGTCGCCTCCATCGATGATTTTTACGACCCGACTTCTTTGAATTGACTTTTAGTGACTTCTACTGCTTTGCGTACGTGACAAAATTTGTGTAGGTGACGTCATTTCTGCTTTTAGGTCAATTGTGTGACTTACCTCACTAAAAAATGACCTCTGAAATCACTTAATGAGCTTGAAATTTTATGAACAGCTACTAGTTAAAGATCAATAGTGTGCATCCATGTAGTGCCAAACGCAAATGCCCTAATTCTTGAGTATAGAGTCGTGAGTTTTTGATTTAGATTATTGAATTTGAAAAAGCTCTGTTAGAAGTGTTTCCTTATAGAGCGTATGTGTCTCATATAAATGACAGTCCTAATCTAACTCAAAAACTGTTATGTTCTATAAAAGGACTGGTGATCAACTTGTCTATCTTATTTTTTTAGTTGTTTCAATTCAATGGAAGGCCACAAGCGTCTATCGCGGCTATTTTGCGTCAATCTGACGGCTATGTATCATTTGTTATTATTAATAGCCGCCCTCATCTTCTCAGCTGGCTATTATTGCGCTCGTATTTTTTTTTTACTTCAAACTTTTTTTCGCTTTACCATTTTGCCGCTTTTTCGACATTTTGCGTGAAAACTTTTTGACTTCTCTAGGCTAGTTTCTATCTTCTCTCATTTTGCTAAAAGTGAATGTGAACATCAGTTGCTAAGCAAAGCTATTCAAAATGAACAGAGTCGGTATAGAAAATTGAAGTCAGAAATAGAAACGGGATAAACCCATAAAGCCCAATTTTAGATGCCCGCTATTTGAACGTCGTTCCTATAAGTCTTAGTTACCACCTCTAATGCTTATTGGTGTTGATAGTAGCCCCTGTAGCCTCTCTCTAAGAATCAGAAGTATGTTCAACTACGAAATGCCATCAAAATAAATCGGACTTAAAAAATATTTTTGTACAAAAATCTTTTTTTTTCAATATATTCTATTCGTTCAATCCCAATCATGCTTATTGGAATCAACGGCGGCTATTTTCCGGCAATCTGCCGGGTATGTTTGTTTTGTTATTTGTTTATTATTGTTTTGAACTTTAAATCTTAATTGTGGTATATAGTATGTTTAATTGCTCTCAAACGAAATTTGTAGCAATATATTAGTCCTGTCGGTCTTGTTTTTGCGATTTTTCGCGTGACCGACTTTTTGTCTGACGTTTTTGACTTTTCGTCCTCAAAAACGGAATAAACAGGTAGCGCCCAGCGGGCATTAAGTTCTCATAGAGCTTTTCAGCTCCGTTTCAGCTCAAACTGTATTGGAGACTTATACTTGTACTTATAGTGTGAAGGGCGGTTCTTAGAGGTTGAAGACACCCCCAATGTTGACCCCCCCCCTATTGCCCCCACAGCACCCGCCGCGCTGTTGCCCCCCACCCCAGTGTTGCCTCTCCCCCCTGTCAGCCCCCGGTACACCCCCCTTCCCGTGGCTAGCTACTGGCGAACAACCGCTTGCTAAAAACGCAAATTTATACTTTTTTGTTTTTTTTTCGATTTTCGAAGATTTTTGTCATATTTGTATCAGCCCTAGGTGTCAAAGAACCTCCCCTAGGATTTGATAATAATTTAATGCATTGTTTCTAGTGGTAATGGAATGGTTTCAACATTTTTACATCACGAATTTTAGCAATTTTTTTGACAAAACGTACAATTTGTTCAAATTTTTTGACATTTTTTTTTTACTTTTTCAGGTCGTTCCAGGCCCAGGGTCCATAAAACGTATCAAGAAGTTTGATAATAAGTTACTGACAATTTTGTAATGGCCATGGAATAGTTTTTTAACGTACTTTTTAAACTTTTTAATGTCACAAATTTTAGCAATTTTTTGATAAAACTTGCTTTTTTAAGTTTTTTGAAATATTTTGTAGTTTCAGATTTTTTCAGCCTCAAGAGACAAGGATGCTCATCTAGGGGGTTTAAAAATAGGTTCATGAATAATTTCAAGATTAAATGGAATGTCTTGCAAGATTTTAACATCCCGATTTTAGCGTATTTTTGATAATTTTTGCCATTTTCCGTTTTTTGACAGTTATTATTCAGATTTTTTGAGCTTCAAAGGTCAAAAAGCCTCCATTAGGGTTTGATAATAAGTTACGGAAAAATTTTTGTTGATCATTGATTAATTTTCAACTTTTAGCATTTTTATTTTATAAAACTTGCAATTTTGTTAGTTTTTTTAAAATTGTTTGTCAATTTTTAGGTTTCTCTCACCTCAAGGGCCACGGAACTTCCTCTAGAGTTTGATAATATATTGCTGCATAGTTCATAGATGTAACAGAATGTTCTTCAAGATTTTAACATCACAAATTTCAGCAATTTTTAGACATATTTGCAATTTTTCATGTTTTTGAATTTTTCCAGCAACAGAGGCCCTGGAACCTCCTCCAAGATTTGATAATAAGCTGCTGCATAGTTTCTAGAGTTAATGGGATGGTGATCAACGTTTTTTATGACTCCAGTTTTAGTAATTTATGGATAAAATTTTAAATTTTCAAATTTTTGGAAAATTTGTTCCAAGTGCATAGATCTTTGAGCCTGTGAAAATATTTCAGGCTTGAAACAGGGAAAGCGGATAATCTCTTGAAACAATCAATTGGTTCATAAGATTTTAATGTCTTGAATTTTAGCAAGATTTCGTTAAATTTTGCAATTTTCTCAAAATTTTTAAATATTTTTTGTCCTTTTCTGAGTTTAACGACAATTACTGGCCAACAAAACTTTTCAAGCCTCGGAGATGGGTTAATTGACAGAACTTCGGGACAAAAAATGGTTTTGAACTTTTTTTTATTACGAAGTTGAAAACTTTTTTCTAATTTTGCCCTTTTCAGTGTTTTTCTATATGTGTCGAATCTAATCATGGAAGATATTCTTGTCTCTTTCTCGCTTTTGGTTAGGGTTCCTTTCCAACTCTTTCTCGTTCACTTTTTATCTCTCCCTTCTCTCTCTCTCTCTCTCTCTCTCTTTGTTGATGCCACACTTCAGGTGCTGTTATGTGGCGTAATGTCATCATCTCTGATCCTCATTATCAATGAGTTATAGTTGAAATGTTTTTATCATAAATGATCTAACAGGCACTTTTTAGGAAACCTTTCTTATTTTCTCTCAAAAGCAATTTTTAGCAAATATATGAGTCCTGTGTCTTTTTATAGCTGCGAAGCTGTAAGCTGAGCGAAGCTATATTGCGGTGCTCTTGGTTTCTTTTTTGTTTCGTCGTCTGACGCTCTTTCGTTTAACATTTGTTCACACAGCAAAGCTGAAAAAATCAAATTTTCTGAATGACTTCTTTCTCTCACTAACGGCATTTGCGCGCGTGACGTCATTTCTCACTCGCTTCAACAAAAGTTTTTAGTTTATTTGCGTGATTAGATTTTGATCATACGTGACTTACCTCACTCAATAAAATGACTTTTGCACTTTTAAACTTGAGTTTAATCTGAATTTGTTTAAGGTCAAAGGAACTCATATGTGCAGTAAGGGTCCTTAGTAGGAGGCTTCGGCGGAATGAATTTTAACAAGCTTTATTAATTTATTGCTGAATGATTTTTTACCTAGTTTTTTGAGCGGCGTCGATTTTTTTTTCAGTTTAGATCTTTATCTGTTTCTATCTCTATTATATGGCACGCAGGTCTATTCTTTCGCAGCTATTCCGGCAATCTGCCGTCTATGATATGCAATTTTTGGCTTGCCCGATTTTTCGTCTGACCCATTTGACTTTCGTCTTCGGAAACGGGATAGAGGTAGTGCCTTGAGGTACTAAACCGTGGCTAGCTGTTGACGAAGCCAACCGCTCGCCGGTCGTTTGAGAGCAATTCGCCCGACGTTAGTCGGTTATGTTTAATGACGTAATTTGAGGCCCCTTCTTAGCTTTGTTAGCTTCTTAGCCACCTCGCACCCTACTTAAGCGGGCTGCAGATTAGTGCTCCCATTGGGCGTTCGAGAGCAGTTCTTCCTAGGTTAGTCGGTTATGTTTCTGGTTTTGAAAACTTTTGAACTGTTTTCATATAAAGTAAAAGTTAGTATTGAGGTACAACTAAGAACTGCTTCGATATAGCAGCTTGAGGTTGACCGAATGGAAATATACTTTGTCTACTTGATATCTCGAAAGGAATCTCGAGAGAACTAGAATGGTTTTTCAATGGTTTCACCAATGATAGCTCCTAAATATTGTTTTTGATCTAAGAGTTGTCCCATATCTTGTGGTGAATTTAGGTGCGTGACAGATCGACATTCTACCTGAGCATTCTGGAGCAGCAGGACAGAGCACTAAACTCCAAGTTCATCTTGAACACTATGAGTGTCTCCATCGGAGGACTGGAGAAAGCCCTCAGTTAGAATGACCAACTCGAAGCTATTATATTGCCATTTTCATTGACCACTTGGACCTAAAAATATATTAACAAATTGAGGCTATTCCAAAGTTGAGGCTATAATAGATCTGCTACGTTAGGGTACTCAATCTGAAAAAAAGCTAAAAAGTTATTTGAATTCACGGAAATTTTATATGCAATTTGGTAATCGTTAGAAAATGAGTGTGTGTATGTTAGGTGAGTATGTGAAGGACGACGCGTGTGAGACGCCATTTGACATGAAGAGTGTACCTCTTAGTGCACAGCCACTGGCAGAACAAACTGTACAACAGAAACCCACTCTCGCACAGGTATTGCACCCTTCTGACCTTTGTTAATGCCCACTGTTAGCTACTGATTTTCCCACGACATATTATTTAGCAAAAAACGGAATTGATAGATTGCAGTGAGATAATTTGTCAGTGCATGTTGGTCCAAGCATCATTAACCATATCAAGATTGGCACTCAAGAAATATCATTTTTTGCTCAAAAAAATCAATTGCTTTGCATCGCTCGGCACCTAATTATATGCATGTACATCATGTCTGTGCGCCTCTCCAAAAATTATTTCAACATGAACAGACATAATTTTGATATTCAGTCCGTAATAAGCTCATGCATGTGTATTGTACTGACTATTTGCTGTGTTGATTAACAATTTACCCTTTCACAGAAAGCGAAAGCTCAGGTTTGTTACTATCTGTAGTGTGTCTGTAAAACTCTTCAGTGTTGGGCACAAGTCATCAACTCCCTTAATACTGATCAGTGAGCTTTAACATTTTTGAAAAATGGGGAACCTTCAGTCAACTCATGTTAGTCGTCATCACTACTCCCGCCACAACTTTAGTGAATTTGAGATGCGACTCTGTCGTATTTGTGTGAGTTTTAAGCGTGGTAAACCACCCCTTATCAACATGAAACTCAATTCGATCTGTTTAACTGAGATGTTTGGGTTGAATTAAAGAAAAAAAACAATCATATATCAAGGCAAATGATATAAAGCAATTGCCCATTTTACCTCTCACTTGTCCCTTATACCCTTATTTCCAGTCCTAGCGAACTAATGTGTGTATTTGCTTTGAGAGCGGCTTGTTTGAGCTAACAGTAGGCAACACTACTGATAAGTCTAAAATGTTGGAAAATGATAATGATAAAATAATTGAGGTATTTAGATATGTCACATTACGAGAGAAATATTTTAATTTATACGGACTTCGGGGTTCATTTTATAGATTCAAGGTCGTAACTCTTAGTTTCAATGTCGTAGATTCACTATCGCCCCATTCATCAAACATTGCCTACTAAAGTTTTGTTTTTCTTAAAACACCTTTACAAAGTATGGAACGTAATTAAATCAGCTTTTCCAGAAGGTGACAATCTATGTCGATTCTCATTCGGGATCTATTTTCCAGTGGTTTCTTATCTGCTATTCATATTGTAGGTGGCTGAGATAGCGTCTGGTGCAGCTAAAGTGGACATGGGAGGTATGGCTTCTGCTGGAGCGGCAGCCGCAGCAGCAGCCAGTGGTGCCGGCAGACATGAAATATACAGCGAACAGCTCTCACAGGTGCCAGAGTTTGCACCATTGGGAGCACTCTTCAAGAGCTCAGAGGTTGGTTTTGTGTTGCACTTCCTACATTTTGCACATTAAGTGTGGCCATCTTGAAGGCGATAGCAAGTCGGTTTTTTCCGCTGCTCCATAAAATCATAAACATGATATCAAAATCACAATTCAACATCTTTTAGGAATCTGTAATTCTTTAAATTTATAAAGTGGCAGGCGAGATTCATCTAGTCCTCGGACATAACTGAATTCATTCGAAAAAGATTTTGAAGCTCACTTCTGAAATTCTTTTCTATTTTTAATAGCCGCACAGCGATAGCTGAGGCTATTATTGGCCTTCTCTTGGTTTTTTTACAATTCAAAGAATTTGAATTGTATTGGGGCGCTGTCTTTTTTTTTAAGATCTGTTCACACATTTTCATGATTTTTACAATTCAAAGAATTTGAATTGTATTGGGGCGCTGTCTTTTTTTTTAAGATCTGTTCACACATTTTCATGATTTTTGAAGTCAAATTGGAGTAGTGATTTTGGTCACGCCGAAACAGGAAATGGAGCGAAAAAGCGAGTGGTTTTGCGGCGTGAAATTTTTTCGCTCTAATTTTAAAGTAGAGTGAGAAAACGGTGTTTGAACAAAAATTCGGTTTCTCGGTAGTGGTTTTTTGTTCACATGCGGCAATTTCACTCTGATTTTTACTATTTTTTCGATTTTTTGGGTCGGATTTTTTTCTAAATGGTTTTCCCAACCCATTCACAGCTCATTGTAGGCCTAGTTTTTTGTTTGAATTAAACTTTCATTTATCTCTAGTGGTTTTTTTGTTCACATGTGGCATTTTGACACTGATTTTCTGTTTATTTCTTATTTTTTTGTTCTGATTTTTTTAAAAATGGTTTTCTCAATTCAATCATAGTCCATTCGAGGTCTATTTTCTCTGTTTAGTCAATGAAATTTCGTCGTCATGATTTTTGTTACGACCATATGACGTCACAGCCATTTTTTGTTCATTCGTTCATGCAATTTCAATTGAATTGCATGTGTGACGTCATTTTTCGCTCTTAGTGGAGCGAGTTTTTTTGTTCATGCGCGTGATTAAATTTTTGGTCACACTTGACTTACCTCACTCTCAAAAGTGACTTCCTCACTTTGAAATTGACTTTTATTTACTTTAATTCAAAGAGATAAATGGGTGTGTATCACTCTAAATGAAGGTTATTTGAGATCAGCTAATAGAGGCAGCAATAACTTATACAGATTTTTAATCAAAATATAACAGATCAGCCTTCAATGAAAAGATAAATTTTTTTGGTCTGTCTTTTTTACTGTTTTTTTTAGACTGCCGATCTACTAATCTATTGCGGCTATTTTCTGGCAATCTGCCAGCTAGGTTTTGTTTTCGATGACATCCAGATTTTCAAAGCTTGTAAGAGACTCAAAAACGTAGAACATTCGTAATGACCTAAATTGGATGTACTAGCATTTTCGATTGCTCTAGAACGAAGTTTGCAGCAATTACTGTAAACAAGTTTTTTTTGTATTGAACATTTTCGCGTGACCGTTTTCCTGCTACCGACTTTTAAAGTCAGGATGACATTAAGTCCTCTGAGCTTTACGGCCTACTAATTTCTAAGTACGCCTGTTTGACCAAAACTGTCAGGCAATAATTTATAGAATGAAGCGTGGTTACCGAGTTTGATCGCCTTCGCACTGAAACCCCCTTACACCCACGCAATTCACTCCCCCTCACTCTTTCATTCCAGCTGAAATTGGAGTGATGATTTTGGTCACACCGATACAGGAAGTGGAGCGAAAAAGCGAGTTGTTTTGTGGCGTAAATTTTTTTTTCGCTCTAATTTTAACGTAGAATGAGAAAAATGGTGTTTGAACAAAAATTTTATTTCTCGCTAATGGTTTTTGTTCACATGCGGAAATTTGAATTCAATTTTTAATTGCTCTCAAACGAAGTAGCAATTATATTAGTCCTGTAATACATTGGAGACTTATAATTATGGTGTGATGAGCGGTTCTTAGAGGTTGAAGACTTCCCCCCAACTCTTGACCTCCCACTATTGCCCCCCACACCCCCACCGCGCTGTTGCCCCCCACCCGACTGTTGCCATCCCTGTGCACCCCCCATGGCTAGCTACTGACCAACAACCGCTCGCTAAAAACACGCAAATTTGTCATTTTTGTAAAATTTTTGTCAAATTTTTGAGTTTTATTAACCCTAGATTTCAAGGAACCCACAGTATGGTTTGATAATAGGTTACTGAACAGTTTCTAGTGGTAATAGAATGGTTTCAACATTTCAACTTTGCACATTTTCTGCATTTTTTTGAAAAAACTTGTAAATTTTTTCAAGTCTTTTGAAAATGTTTGTCGGTTTTTAGGTTTATCCAGCCTCAAGAGCCATGGAGCCTCCTCTAGAGTTTGATGATAGATTACTGTATTGTTTCTAGACGTAATGGAATTTTTTTCAAGATTTTAACATCACGAATTTTAACGTTTTTTTTGAAAAAAAAGCATTTTTTAAATTTTTTTAACATTTATTGTCAATATTCAAGATTTTTCAGCCTCAGGATTCGGAAAACCTGCTTAAGGGTTTGATAATATGTGGCTGCATAGTTTTTAGTAGTAATTGAATGGTTTTCAACTTTTTAATATCACAAATTTTATCGATTTGTTTTATAAAACTTGCAAATTTTTTTAGTTTTTTGAGAAATTTTGTCATTTTTTAGGGTTATCTAGCCTCATGAGCCAAGGAACCTCCTCTAGAGTTTGAAAATAGGTTATTCTATAGTTTCTAGATGCAATGGAGTGTTTTTAAGGATTTAAACATTTAACGAGTTTTGAGCATTTTTGAAAATTTTTTTGGTTATCTTCATGTTTTGTGAAATTGTTTGTCATTTTTTTAAGGTTTTTCCAGCATCAATAGCCAAAAAACCTCCTTCGAGTTTTGATACTAACCGGTTGCTGAGTTTATAGAGTTAATGGATTGGTTATCATTTTTTTAAGGACTCGAGTTTTAGAAATTTTTTGATAAATTTTAATTTGAAAATTTTTTGAAAAATTATCATGTTCCAAGTGTATGGATCGTTATGAGCCAGTGAAACTGTTCAAGGCGTTAAATGGGCATACTAGATTGTCTCTTGAGACATTTGAATGGTGTTCTGAAGATATTGATATCACGAAGTTTAGCAAGACCTAGTTAAAATTTGCAATTGTTTTTAAAATTTTTGTCCTTTTCTGAGTTTAACGATCATTACTGGCCAACGAAGCTTTTATAGTCTTGCAGATGGGTAACATGAAACATATCCAGAGAAAAAAATTGTTTTTGAACATTTTCGGTACTGCGGAATGTGGAAACTTTTCTTTTGAATTTTGCACTTTCAGTTTTTTTTCTATATGATTTAGTTACTAACAAGTCTAGAAAACTTGAAGTTGTAGAGTCGAATCTCATCATGGAAAAAATTCCTAGCTCTCTTGCTCTCTCTGTTTTGGCTGGCGTTTCTTGCCTTCCCCTTCTCGCTCATGTTTAGTCTCGCACTCTCTCTCTCTCTCTCTCTCTCTCTCTCCTTAACTCTTTTGTTGATGCCGCACTTCAGCGGCTGTTATGGGGTGTGATGTCATCGTCTATTACCCTAATCTCAGGCCCCTTCAATCAAGCTAAAGCTAACCTCAATAACTAGTGGCTAGGTACTAACGAAGCCAAACGCTTGCAGGTCGTTTGAGAGCAATTCGCCCTCGTTAGTCGGTTATGTTTACTGTTTTTTTTTTAAATTTTCTATATGATTTTCTAAATGATTTTCCCAATCAATCCATTGTCCCTTCTAGGTCTAGTGTTTTTGTCTAGGCAAGGAAGAGGCTTGGGATTCAAGCGAGCAGCTAGATGTTGATGAAAAAGAGCTTCCTAATGTCCTGATTATACTGTAATCTGGTTCTTTCATAGCTGTAAGCTGAGCGGAGCTATTTTGCGGTGCTCCTGGTGTTTGTTTCGTCATCTGACGCTCTTTATCGTTTTACATTTTTTCACACAGCAAATCTGAAAAAGTCAAATTTTCTGAATGACTTCTTCCTCTAACAAACGGCGTTTGCGCGCGTGACGTCATTTCTCACTCTCTTTACCAAAAATTTGATTTGAATTTGTTTAAGGTCAAAGGAACTCATATGTGCAGTAAAGTTCCCTAATAAGAGGCTTCTGCGGGATAAATTTTAACAATCTTTATTATATCGCTGAATAATTTTTTCCTAGCTTTTTTAGCGGAGTCCATTTTTTTTAATTTTGATCTGTCTCTGTTTCTATCTCTATTATACGACACCCAGGTCTATTCTTTTGCAGCTATTCTGGCAGTCTGCCGGCTATTTTTTTATTTTTCTGGAATGCAGCTAATAAATGGAGTCAGAAACAATTGGTAAAGTGTTTTTAAAAGCTTGCTTTTTTGTAGAGCCAAAATTTAACTCGAAGTAAAATATTAGAGGGTTGATTCATTTTGTCTTTTTAAAATATATATAAATAGTTGATATTAGGTGGGATTGGCTTCTTTGCTCTATTGCAATGACAAAGTATAACCTGAATAATTGCTCTCAAGCAAAGTTTGTAGTATTTATATTGGTCATGCGGTCTTTTTTTATGCGACTTGCTTGATCATTTTTGTGCGAATTTTCTAACTTTTCGTCCTCAAAAATGGGATGAGCAGTTAAAGCACTGCTGGTATTAACTGACAGAGCAGCTCTCTTAAAGATCGCCTAGTCTTTAAGTGTACAAATCACAGAAACTACGCAGAAGACATAAAATCATTGTAAAGGTCTGTTGTTGCGAATTTGGACAACCTCATTCCGTACCCCCTTTATGCTAGCAATCTCAATGGCTATTTTTAATTGCTCTTCAACGAAGTTCATAGCACTTATTGTAAACGTATGTGTCTTTCTTATGCAAAATTTTCGCTTGACAATTTTGACGTTTCGAATGACTTTTACGCCCTTGACTTTTTGCGTTTCGCGTGATCTAAAATTGTCTCTCAATCACAATTTCAAGCAGCTGAACTCAATTGGCGGCATTTTAATACTAAAAGTCAACTGAAAAGAGCCGAAACTGGTGTCGTTTTTTACTTTGAATCTTTTTCGTGATATATGTTAACCTCTAATGTGATTATTTGAAGCCCACTATTGAACTTCTTAGTCCCATTTAGGCTCCCCCTCCCTCCCTCCTCCTCCCCCGGCACCGACTGAAGCAGGCTGCAATTGATTAGAGCTCCCACTAGTCGTTCGAGAGCAATTCTTCCGACGTTTAGTCCGTTATGTTTATTGTAAGCGCTCTCCTTTTTTAAAAAAATTAAAGAATTTGAGTTGTATTGGTGAGCTGTCTGCTAAGACCTGTTTAATCATTTTCATAATTTTAGTAGTCAATATAACTGATGATTTTGTTCGCGGCGAAACACGAAGCGAAGGATCGGGTGTTTTTGCAGCGTGCTTTTTTACTTTAAATTTTAAGTAGAGTGATAAAAAGGTGTTTGAACAAAAATTCGCTTTCTAGCTCGTGGATTTTTGTTCACATGCGGCATTTGACTTTGATTTTTAGTGTTTTTCAATACTTGTGATCATTTTTTTTCTAAATTACTTACACAAGCCATTAATAGTGCCTTCTTAGTGTAATATTTGTATAGTCAATGAAAATTAGCTGATTTGACAGGATTTGTCCTGCTAGGTTTTTAATTCGCTTTATTGATCACTTTAAAAGGTGATCAATAAAGCGAATTGAAAACCTAGCAAGACAAATCCTGTCAAATCAGCTAATTTTCATTGACTATACAAACATTACACTAAGAACGAACTATTAATGGCTTGTGTAAGTAATTTAGAAAAAAAAATTGATCACAAGTATTGAAAAACACTAAAAGTCAAAGTCAAATAGTTAGCTAATATAAGACTTCTGTTTAAGTGGTTTTCGGATGCAGTTTTATCCGCTTATTGCATAAAATATTAACAATGTTTAGGTGTGAATCATTATCATTCGCTCTATGTTATCTAACTTAGAAAAAAAACATAATTTCCAGTTCAATCCTGTAATTAAATATTTTAGTGTTTTTCCTGTAAGCACTAATTTTAGTGTTTTTCAATACTTGTGATCAAATTTTTTTTTCTAAATGGTTTTCACAAGCCATTAATAGTCCATTCTTAGTCTAATGTTTGTATAGTCAATAAAAATTCGCTGATATGTCAGGATTTGTCCTGCTAGGTTTTTTTTTATTCTCATTATTGATCACCTTTTATAGTTAGCTGATATTAGACTTTTATTTGAGCGGTTTTCGAATGCGCGTTTATCCTTTTATTGCATTGTATTTTAACAATGTTTAAGTGTGAATCAATACCCCCTCTCTCTATGCTATCTGACTTAGAAAAAAAAAACAATTTCCAGTTCATTACTCTAATTTTGTAAAGCTAGCTCAAGTTAAGTTTCAAAGTTATAATTGTTTCAAGGGTTAATAAATTTTTTGATCACTGGCCTGCTCTCTCCAGTTCTGGTGGTTGATAATTACGAAGTTTTTACCTCAAATTGTATTGCTCCTTCGCAAATAATTACTGATCTTCAAGTTGGGGCAATTTCTGGCTTTTCTACGTTTCTTGGTGTTGTTTAAGCCACTACATATACGTTTCCGTAGAAGCACCTACTTTAGCAGCATAATTACTTTACCAAGTACTTAGTTTCTCTTTACAGTTTTTACCAGTTATACAAATTCAGTATTACCGAAGTAAAAAAAAGGTAAATTTTGAGTCTCTCGGGTACGGAATTTGTTTTATTAGGAATCAGCCATTCTGCGGTTGTTTTCAATAAATATAAACAAAATAGAGGTTAGTCCTATATAGAAATGAGGACTAATTATGACCTCGAAACTTATTAATATAAGCACTAAATTAGGACTATTAATTAAGGATATAATGGGAATAGATCGCGAAACTATGAGGCACGAAATAGGGGCGTGACATGGGATAAACTGATAAAAACCGGTCATGAAGTCATAGGGCATTAGGTTATCAAAGTTCATGTCAGGGGTGTTTCTACCTGTCAATAGTATTTAGCTTTCACTTTAGAAGTTGAATTAACTTCAATTTTAGAATCTAACTGAAACTGAACCGCAAATTAGAACCTTAGAAAAATTCGGTCAATTTATATCTATTCTGTTTTATTTTCTGTTTCGATCCTGATGTGCATCAAGCGGGTCAATGGTGGCTATTTTCTGGCAATTTGCCGGCTATATGCATTTTTTCAACCCTTCTTTAGTCTAACTGGGTTCCTTTTGGTTGATACAAAGTGATGCATACGGCCTTCAGTTTTTGTTTATCTTTCGAAGTCTCTGCGTCTTCCAGTGTACTCTGTTATGATTTGTTTGTGTTCAGGTGGTGGATTTGACGGAGGCGGAGACGGAGTACGTGGTGCAGTGTGTGAAACACACATTCAATCGACATATTGTCCTACAATTCAACTGTACCAACACTCTCCAGGATCAGGTACTCAACCTTTAATTTTCTTCGCACTCAAAGGCGATTCAAAAAGGCAGCAGGGGTGATGCTTTTGAAACCTTTACGTCCGAGTAAAAATTCCAATATTACGGTTGGTGCATCAAGTAGCTACGCTACAAAGCCGCCGCGATCCTTCGAGGTTAAACACCCAAAATTCAGACACAAGCATATATTTAACGACTTGCAGCTAATAGCAACTTAGTTAAGTCAACCACAAAATAGACGAAATTGACCATTAATTATTCGTAACATTGAAAATTTACGTCTATATTTCTCATGGTCTCCAGGATAATTTTGACAAAATTTGATGACATTTTCAGGTCCTAGATCGTGTGTACGTTGAGTTGGACCCAAGCACCGAAGGATTCGAAGTACTAAAAGTGGTTCCGTGCCCTCGACTGATCTACAACCAACCTGGCATCACTTATGCCCTGGTGTCCCTGCCCGATGATGCTCTACAGGCTGTATCCTGTACTTTCTCATCAACTCTTAAGTTCATTGTCAAGGACTGTGATCCTAACACTTTTGAACCGGACTCGGAAGAAGGTGAATATAATTTTACGATAGAAGCTGGCCTCTCTTTTCTCTGTTCTTTTTTGGTGTCATTAAGTTATACTTAATAAATCGCAATGGTGTATGCACATGAAGCAGTAACTTTTGCGAGTGTAAGCAGAATTTAATATGGAAAATTTCTATACAGGTTGTATCTGACTTAAAAATGGATTTTTTGGCTCAATGATATGATTAATTGGTCTCAAACTAATTTTGTAGCATATTAGTCCTTGTTTTTAATGCAATGTTTCGTTCTACCGAAGTTTTTCTTTTCGTCTGGCCATCTGACTTTTCGTCCCGAAATACGGGATAAACAGGTAAAGCCCACCCGGATGGTATTAAGTTCTCTTCAAGCCTTCCTCCTGACTATTTTCTAAGAATGTGATGTTCTCCAAAACTATTGAAGAGACATAAATTCATAATGTTAAATTATGAATTTACATTATTAAATTCGTCACACCTCAATCCTAAGATAACCTCCCTAAGCCGCATCGAGCTACTGACGAAAAAAAAGAATTTATTTATCTGATGTGAGCTTATGTTAAACAGTAGTATAAGTAAATGACTAGTAGCACACCACGGGGGGGGGGGGGGGCTCACGCACGGTAAAAAAAACGACCCCCTCTAAATCTCTACATTTCGCCAATAAATTTCT
Organism: Convolutriloba macropyga; assembly: GCF_964194025.1. Taxonomy (NCBI): domain Eukaryota; kingdom Metazoa; phylum Xenacoelomorpha; order Acoela; family Convolutidae; genus Convolutriloba; species Convolutriloba macropyga. The sequence goes on from NC_134476.1 coordinate 53,100,215, forward strand.
TCAGAAAAGCCCTTGGGCGCGATGGGACAATATATGAAGACAAAATCAGAACATGAGTTTGGAAAAATTGTCTAGCAAGATCATTTTTCAAATTACAGTTCCAGAAAACAGACGTTAAGTAAAAATCGATAAAACTGTTTCAATGAGTACCCGAGTTACGAGAGACGAAATTGATGGGGGTATTACAACTTTGGTTTTTGATGATGGAAACCGACAGAGACCTCCATGGCGTTGCTGTTCCAATACCGTAGTCCCTCGATCAGAGATTATATTTTTCGTTCAAGTGAGTATTATCGTGCTCATGATTAGTCTCTGTTTTGCCATGCTATTCTTGATATCGGAGAGCTGCGAAGAGAAATCAATTTGGATTGCACTTCTTTCGAGTCTAGTTGGTTATATCTTACCAAATCCTAAATTATGAATAAAGTCATTCTCACAAACGATAGGATCTTCATGGCGGTTGTAGGCCCAAGTGGTTCTGGGAAAACTGACCTCATATTCAGCATGCTGCAAGGTCGGTCCTTCTACCCAGCATTTCCCAAAATTTATTACTTCTACAAAGAGTTCCAGGACATATTTACAGCTATGCAACAAAAAATACCGCACATTGAGTTCATCAAGTATTCCGGATTGGATATAACGAAAAAGCTTTCGGACTGTCTGCTCGTTTATGATGACTCATGCGAGGAAATCTTTAACGACAAAGAGTTTGTGAAAATAGCAACGTCAGGAAGACACAGAAAACTTCATGTGATCTACGTCAAACACAACCTATTCCAACAGAGTAAATGGTCGCGGACAATTGATCTAAACACAACTCATATAGTTTTATTCAAATCATTGCGTGACATTCAACAAATAGAATAACTCGGAAAACAGTTAAACTGTCTCCAATTACTCAAGGACGCATACAAATTAGCAACAGCTCAACCCTATGGACATTTGATCATTGACCTGGATCCTAAAACAAGTCAAGGCTTACGATTTTCTTCTCAACTCATTGGTCCCGAACCATCAGTATTCTATATTCCTTCGGAGGAAGGTGTTATTACACCAATTACGAATGAAAAAGAGACATTTGCTTATGCTGAAGCGTTGGTGCGTTAACAGCAACCCCAAATCGAAAAGCAAGCGAATTTTCCTAGCCCAAGATATTGAATTCATTTGGTTCCTAAGCGATTGTGTAATGAACGTGCTCTCTGGTGTTGTCCCAATCAACAAGAAAGAACTACAACAATTTGAACCTCAACTACGACAACTTTCTGAAAAATATTTTAGTGCGCTCGAAAGAAGTAAATTATTCCAGACAACGAGAGGGCATTCTCTGATTCAACTAATTGCCAGACCTTGTCTAGAGTATCTACAGAAAAATGCCAACTGAGGAATTTGTGCTCATTCCTCGCAACATGTTTACAACTGAACAACCCCAAGTTTCGCAAATATTAAACAATCCACTAACAAAAAACAAGTCGAAACAACTATCCCTTCTACAAAGAACTTCAAAACAAGAGCCATCAGAAGCGGTCATGCAGCAGAACACAGAGCAACAGACAGAAGACGTCATGGTTTCAGATGAAGAAGAAAAGCAACAAAGTATCCCAGACAACACTAAACGGAAAGAGTTTGATGAAATCAGTCAGAGTGTGATCGATGATATAGATTTTCTCGATAAAGACAAATTTGGAAAAGCAAAAATAATTTTGAAGAAAATAAACGGATCACGCAACATTTCACTGGACTTTGAAGGTAAAATCCTGATTAATGGAAGGAACACCGACATTCCAGCATCAACTTTCCTCTACGCATTACAACAAACATCATCAAAACTTTTGCCTGACGATTATCAAGTATTGAATTATTTGAACCTTGCGCCACATCTCACTTGTAATACTTACGCAAAGAAGTTCATAAAAATTCCGAAAGAGCAAAAACTGCGTCAGTTTCCAGATGGAGCAGCCAGTGAACAGAAACCTGCTATCGAGAGAGCAGAAAAAACAGAGACTGCTAGCTTTGATGAGGAAGGCTTCGCAGACGCAGAAGAAGAAATTAAAACGCCAACAGGCTGGAAAACTCCATTCAGCGGAAATCAAAAATCTAAATAAAGTTTACACGAAAGGAAAAGCAGCATTTGGAAGTGTTGCTAACATAAAAGAGGAAAGCGGCTTTTCCCACAAAAAATTGAAAAATTCCTTCAATCCAAGAACTCATACACTAAATATCGTCAATTCCGGAAAAGTTTTCCACGATTGAAGGTAATTGCTTACAGAATAAACGAAATCTGGTCCATGGATGTAGCCTATATGGACAAAATAGCCATGCACAACAATGGGGTCAAATACCTATTGATTGCAGTTGACGTTTTATCACGCTATTTACGTGTTCAACCTCTCAGAACGATGTATTCGAAGGATTGCGTTGAAGCCTTCAAACAAATGATAAAGACGAAACAACCAGAGAAAGTGGACAGACAAAGGCACCGAATTCAAGGGCGCGTTCAAAACATTCTGTGAAAACAAAAAGATTCATTTGTATACAACCGAAAACGAAGCCAAATCTGCGTTTGCGGAAAGAAATATTCGATCACTTAAAAACATTATATACAGATACTTGGAAGAAAAATTAGTACAAGTTGATGCGTTAAACACTGAAGAGGAGCAATGATTTCCAACAGCAATGAGTTTACAATTGACTTGTTATCAAATGCATCAATGGACGTTTTTGATGGAAATACTATGGCATCATTTCGGAACCAATTATCACAACCGATACATTTACAGGGAGAATGGCAAGTAGCATTGACATCTCTATCTTTTCCATCAAACATCAACAATGTAAACTCTGGAGAAATAGTTGTTTACAAGAATTCAACGACCAATCCAAATGAGTCGATTAATCGATCAGGACAACTCAGAAAAATTCAGACTGGTATTTACAACAGCTGGGAAGATCTAGTTTCGGAGATTGTTCGCATTGCAAGACTAAAACAGTTTGATCGTAAGTTCGACAAGATAACGCAAAAGCTTGTGTTAACATTTGGGGAAAATGAAGGATTGTCATTTCAAGACGATGAAATTCCCAGCATTCTTGGTTTCAAGGGGACATCGGACCCTGCACACAATGGTTTTGTTCACATTGGTTACAAGACAAACTTGGAAAATGGGGCTCCGAACTCTCCTAACAGACATTTTGGTATTTTCCCCGTTGATATAGCATGTGGGTCGCAGCTTATTTTTGTGTACCTTGATATTATTGAGTATCAACATGTGGGTGACTCACGTGCACCCATTCTCAAAATCATTGAATCGGAGAGACGTCTGAGAAACGGAGCCTCAACACAGTAGCACCTATTCACCATAAAACCTATACAAACTTGGACTACAAGCGTTTACTTTCAAACAATATCCAGAGCATCAAAGTTGAGCTGAGAAGTGAAACTGGGAAACTGATCCCTTTCACTGGAATTGGTAAAGTTGTTATAAGTCTCAAATTCCAGAGAACAAGCTAACTGATGGAAGCCTATGATAATAATCAAGCATCCAATTCAATGCCCCATTTCTCAGGACATTATAGACAAAGAGGAAGTGGATTCGGCGCATTAGCTGCTAGCATTGGTCGTTTTGCATTACCCCTAGCCCGACGACTTATTTGGCAAGCAGCAAAAACAATTGGAAGAGAATTGCTAGTGCAAGGTGCACCAGAGTTATTAGAATTTGCAACAAAAAAGAAATCAGCGAAGCAAGCTCTGAAAAGTACAGTTGCAAAAACAGCGAGAAAACAAATCGGAGGAGCACTTCAACGAGGACGAAAAGCAATCTATCGAAGGAGGTCGAAGAACAAAGCATACAAAAAGCAGTCTCCATCAAAGAAAAAGATCATTTCGCGAAAAACGAAGCCAAAAAGAAGTCGATCAGATTTCTTCTCAAAAGTAAAAAATGCGTACTAACATTGTTATTCCCACAGAGGCAACACATAGCTCATTGGACTTGTTCGAGAAACCTCCCCTTCTTGTAACATTTGATCAATCGTTCGAGCAAAAAACAGGACCTTTGTACTCGCCCACTGGATCTTCGTTAGAGTTTGAAATAGTCGGTGACAGAAATAACTTCATCGACCTACAGAAAATTTATCTGGAAATCAAATTTCGAGTTGTTCGAAATAATGGAAACGATTTACGCTTCACTACGGGAGATGCCAACAACAGTGACACGCCACATCTAGCCAATAATGTCTTACATTCCCTTTTCGCCGATTGCATAGTGTCAGCAAACGGCATCAAAATTTCTTGCGCCAATGGGCACTACGCACACAAAAGTTTCATTGAAACAGAATTTTCTCATGGATCGGATGCGAAAAAAACCTGGCTGAAATGTCAAGGATATGATTATGAAGCAGACCCAACAGGCGTCCCAGCCGCTACAATCACAGCTCGACAAGAAACTGTGAGAAGATCTGCTCAACTCACACTGTATGGAAAAATAGCTACCGATTTCTTTTCATGCGATAAGCATCTAACGAGTGGAGTAACGCTGCGAATTTCTTTCCGACGATCACAGGATGATTTTGCGATTGTGAGTGAAGACGGGGCTAAACACTATAAAATCAAAATTGATGAAGCAAATTTGTTCGTGCGAAAAATGACAGTCTCCGATATCGTGCTTGGTGCAATCGAGAAAACACTTCTCAAGACACCTGCAATGTACCGCTATAATGAAGTTATTTCGAAAGCTTTTCTAGCAACAGCTGGGCAACAGAGCTGGAAGCAGGAGGATATTTTCACAAAAGAACCTATTCGTAGACTAATAGTCGCCATGTGCCGCAGCGATGCGTTCATCGGTACTAACACGCTCAATCCATTTTCATACCAGAAGTTTGATTTGAATGAGATAATAATTTACCGAAATGGGTTCGCCACAGCTGGTACACCAATGTCATCAACTGATAATAAACGACTATACTACAACTCAATGGCTGCACTAGCTTATGTAGAAAATGGTCACGGGATATCTCTATCTGATTTTCCTAACCATTACATTATGGTGTTTGATCTCACCAGCACTCAAGAAGCCACGCATGATTTTATTCATCCCGAGCTAACAAACTCTTCATTATCTGTGGAACTCAAGTTCGGTGCAGCGTTGCCCCGCAACATTGAAATTTTATTTCTCGGGGAGAAATGTTCAATAGTTTATATGGATTCTTCGAGAAACGTTTCCAAAAACGCTCTTACTATAATCTAATGGATGAAGATAAAATATTCAAATTGATTCTACAATCCGGTCATTTGATGTTTAAATTCAACGGTGTTTATGCAGCTGACAATTTCCCCTTGCACATGCCAACCAACTCATTTGCTATCGTTAACGCTTCACCAGCCTCTTCACCTGGATCTCATTGGATTGTGCTTGCAAAGAGATATGCCTACCCAATACCATACTTTGCCAACCCGCTGGCATTACCCATTTATTCATATAAACACATAAAAGACCGATTTCGACAAAGCACTAATGATAGCATTATAGTGGACCTCATGGAAGACAGACGTGACACAAATAAACCCCTACAAAATGCAGACTCTCAAATGTGTGGACTTTATTGCATTTATATTGCTCATTATGTTCTCAATGATAATTTTCCATTCATTCCCGATATCAATGAAATTCAACTGTTGTCTTTTATAAAACATATGAAGTAAACAATTATACACGCTTTCTTTTTAGTTAGGTCGATGACTCACCAACCAAAAATTCACCTTTATAAAGAACTAAATTCCCCCTCCCCTGGAAAAACAAACTAAATCGTTCAACTATGACAAAAACGTTGATGGCTTGTAAACAAATTCAAGTTCTTCAGACTTGTATTGATAGCTTGTAAACAAATTCTTGTCTGGACCCGAGTGCACTATGTAAACAAAAAGTAACGCTACCAGGTTGAATTGCGTCACTGTAACGCGATGGCCCCTCGATAAAAACAAACCAAAAAGAGACAGCTTGCTTGCATCCGATTGGCTAATCAACTTGTTGAAAGCGGGGTCCCCCGGACTTAAAAATTACTCATTGCTTTTTGCCTTACACTTTGCGTTCAGTTGATTCAAACTTGATACATTTTTGTCACTTTTAAACTTCTTAATTAATCGTTCCTTTCACCGTTACTCTCTTACAGCAACAATCAATTTTTGTGGGATGGGGCAAGCCAAATGCGAAATTTGTCATAAACTACTGGCAAATAGAAGAAGCGTTTGTCGACATCGGAAAGAAGTGCATAAGATCTATCCTCAAACAAACTCATTCGAGTGCACTGAATGTGGATTCACCACGAGAAGCCTGTATGAGCTAACAGGACACATGACTGTGCAGCATGAGGCGACCAGTCCACGATACTGCATATACTGTCAAAAATGTTTTCCACGTGACGCTGATTATCTTGAGCACATGAACACTTTCCACGGTCTACCAGCTTGGAGTGTAGATGTAAACAACCTACAGGACTCAGGCATCATACCAAGCGAACGCGCTTTCGGCGATACACTGAAAGTCTATGAGATTACCGTCGGGTCAAGAGACGTTGATCTATTACACGTTATGCAGCTAAAACGTCGAGAGATTGAAAACATTATCAACATTAGTGTTCAACAACACTCACAAAAAGTTCAGTTCAACTCAGTTATCGATCTCGTCAAACCCACGAAAACCGATAATGATCTATCATCAAGCCAGCCCGATAGAATTTCGATTCATGTTGCATCAAAAATGGAACGAGTGGATTTCGGTGGTCTTGCAGATAAAACCTTCCATGCAATGGTAGAACAGATGCTCCTAGCGCTCAACAATTTTGCTTCCCATGGTAGCGGTTGGACTCTCAACCAAATTGTCAATATTGAAATCCGATTAGCAAAAGCTAAACCGATAAGGGCATCGTCATATTTAGCACTTCCAGGCAAACTAGCGCGCACATGCTCTCTACTGAACATCAGAAACCGAGAAGACGAGAATTGTTTTCTGTATTGCTATACTGCCGCCTACCATTTTAATTTTGGCCCTCGACTTCTTCCTCCTGGTGCACCGGCACGCAGGATAACCAGCCCAGTAACATACGGACCAGGCAACCCGCTTGCAAAACAAGCAGATGGTGTGTTTGACATGCCTATGGGCTTCCACCAGATGACTCGCTTTGAAGAGCTGAACAATGTCTGCGTCAACGTATTTTGGTAAGTTAAAAATCTTTCTTTTCGAAAAACTTTAAAACTAAAAAGAAGATTATGGCACAAAAGCAAATGAGGAAAAAAAGATAAAAAACCAAAAAAGTTTGAATATTTTAGCTACGCTGAAAACGGACTGATACCATTCCGAGTTTCCAAAAAACAAAACTGTGAATTCAACATGGACCTTCTTCTTCTTAGCGACGGTCAAATGCATCACTACGTTTTAATCAGAAACTTGCGATCTTTTATTCATAAAGTCAAGGAACGAGTAGTTAGAACAGATAATCCTATTTGTAGAAACTGTTTTCATGTTTGCACCTCAAAAGAACGATATGAAAAACATTTAGAACTTTGCTGGAAGAACAAACCAGCAATCGTGCGTATGCCAAAAAACACAACGTTTGTATACAAAAAGTTTCAGTCCCGTTGGTTTGCTCCAATTGTTGGCTTTTTTGACTTGGAGTCAATAATTGAACCTGTCTCAGGATGTCAAAACAAACCAACCAAATCAGAAACAAGAAGAATAGAAATACATAAACCGTGCAGCTATGCAATGTTGTTTGTTGCTCAGAACCAAACTGAACCGTTTCATTTTGAATGTTTGACAGGACCGAAGGTCATGGAAAAATTTGTTCAGTCTTTGGAAACCATAGCAAAACGAGTTTACAGTGTTAAACAGCAACACAAATATTTCTCTGGCCAGCCTCTCATCGCGAAAGAAGATGCCACCAATTGTTGGATATGTGAAGAACCATTGGAACACAATTTTAATAACCCGACAGTTCTAGATCATTGTCACTTCACTGGAGAATTCCTCGGATGGGCGCATAACACTTGTAACATTAACAGGAGGTTTCTCAACTATACTCCGCTATTTGCACACAATCTCTCAAACTACGATCTTCACCATGTAATTCTTGCTCTCCAGGGTAGTAACATGAGGAATACTGTATCAATTGTTCCGAATACAGATGAGAAATATATAGCTCTGGAAATTGGGGTTCTAGTCTACAACCGTCAGGACAAGAATGGAGTAATCAAACCGGTGTATGAGTATATCAGGCTACTAGACTCATTTCGTTTCATGGCCTCGTCATTAGATTCTCTAGCACAAAACTTACCCTCTGATCAGTTTACTTTGCTAGAACATCACTTTAAGGATTGGCCAGAAAGTTCAGTGCAAATGTTGAAACGGAAGGGATTTTTCCCCTATTGTTACATTGATAATTTCAATAAGCTGAAAGAGACCGCACTCCCACCACGAGAAAAGTGGATGAATAGTCTCCAACAGTATCGAGTGAGCGTTACTGAAGATGAGTACAAACATTCGCTAGAAGTTTTTGAAAAGTTTCAATGTGAAACAATTGAAGATTACTATAGTTTGTATCTCAAAACTGATGTGTTTCTCCTAGCTGCAGTTATGCTCTGCTTCTGCAAAGTGTGTTACGAAACATACGGACTTGATTGTTGTCAGTATTATACCGCTTCTAATCTCTCTGGTGATGCTATGCTAAAGTTATCTAAAGCGCCCTTGAGACTCCTAAAAGAGAGAACAATTGGATATGGTAGAAGGATTGATTCGTGATGGCGTAAGCTCGATTTACAATAAGCGGCTGGCGGTTGCGAACAACAAATATCTACCAAATTTCAACCCCAAAGCACCCTCAACCTTCATAGTGATGATTGATGCAAACAATTTGTATGGGGGCATAATGGAAAAGTTTCCATTGCCATTGAACAATTTTGAGTACACTGACGGAAACTGGGATCCTGAAATTCAAAAAGCGTTCATCCAAAGCGTGTTGGAGACACCTGACGATAGCGATATTGGCTACGTATTAGAAGTGGATTTGTCGTACCCAGATGAACTTCATGATCTTCATTCAGATTTTCCCTTGGCCCCAACAAAACAGAAAGTTGACGCATGCTGGTTGGGTGACTATCAGGAAGAGCTTTTGAATGATATGCAGATGAATGCGCCGCCTTCGAGTAACAAATTGATCCAGACCTTGTTCCCCAAAAAGAACTACATTTTGCACTATCAAACATTGAAGCTCTACGTGCAGTTGGGGTTAAAAGTTGAAAAACTACATCGATCACTCGCTTTTAACCAGTCGAAATGGCTAGCGCCATATGTCAAGTTGAACACTCAGAAGCGAAAGCAAGCCAAGAACAAGTTCGAGGAGAACTTCTATAAACTAATGGTGAACAGCGCATTTGGGAAAACGTGTGAGGGGAAACGCAATCGCATAAAAGTAAAACTCGCTCGAAGTGAAGAAGAGACACTGAAATGGACCAGCGCTCCACAGATGAAGTCGTTCAAAATCATTGATGAGAACTTGGCAACGATAAGCTTGAATCAGACTGAAATAGAGTGGGACAAACCAACTATCGTAGGTGCTTGCATCTTAGATCTTTCGAAGAAATTCATGTACGACTTCCACTACAATACAATAAAGAAACACTTCAATTGTAAACTACTGTACTCGGACACGGACTCGTTTGTTTATGAAATTTTCTCAAACGACTTCTTCGCAGACTTGAAGCGGAAAACCACAGTGAAGGACCTTTTCGATTTCTCAAACTTTCCAACTAATCACGAGATGTACGATCAAAGCAACGCAAGGGTGACACTAAAATTTAAAGATGAGATGGGAGGCAAGATGATTTCTGAGTTTGTGGGGTTGAAGCCGAAGCTGTATTCCATCAAACTGGCAGATGGTTAGTCAACTTTTTTTCCAAAACCTAAAAAAAGTCAAGAAAACAACAAAAAGCAGAATGAGTAAAGAAAAACCGGATAAAAAGTATGAAAAAGTGACCTAGGATTAAATTTCCAAAAAACGAAAAAAAAGTGAAAAACAAAACTAGAATGCACGAACTTCTATTTTAGGTCTTGCAAAGCAGTCAGCGAAAGGTGTGACGCAAGACGCCAGGCGCATGATGACACATGAATTATACAAACAGGTTCTCACAGGAGGAGAAACTGTTTGACTTATCAACACCAGAATTGCATCGAGCAAACACCAATCAATGACAGTTGTGTGCAACAAGAAGTCACTCTCGGGATACGATGACAAGCGGTATATTTTAAACGACAAGATCACAACCCTACCATTTGGCCATCACGCTCTGCGCGAGGAAATGTTCATGCGTAACGTAGTACAGGATCCAGATTGGGGTTCGAGTGATGAGGAAGAAACTGTTGTACACGTTGCTGAGTCGTTAACGCCAGAAAGTCAACTACCAACTCAATACACAGGCCCCCTAATGTCAGCAGAAGTCTGGTCTCCGCCTGATCCCGGTCTCAACCAGCGTGTTTACAGTGACGATGAGCTTGAAGCGGACATTGAAGATTTTGCAAATCTGACTGAACAAGTGATTGAGGACGAAATTGAAAGATGTTCCTTTATAGACGATCAGGCTGCTGAATCAGGTTCGTCTCGTAGTCTTCTAGACCTAAGACCCGTATCCCCCATTCATGTTTCTATTAGCTCTTCAACACAAGAGCAACCTATCAACAATCCCGGACCCTCAAAACGGACGAAAAAGTGCGCAAAACGAACGCTGGAGCTGATATCAGACAAAGAATCTATCAGCGTAGATAGAATAAAGAAATGGAGAGTAGTACAAATTGACACTGATAGTGATGACAATTAATTTCTGTGAAAGAACTCTGCTTTAGTTTTCATGACTTGTTTTGTTTTCCCCGTTTGATGGAAATAAAAAATTTTTCCAACTCGAGTTATAGAAAAATTGTACTGTATAAGTCTTTTAAAAGGTCCCGCATAGGCAGCTGATCAATTTATATCTAAGTCATTTTTATCCTCAGTACCTTCAATCCATAGTATAAGTCTTTTAAAAGCTCCCATACTAGTAGCTGATCAATTTAAAAGCTCCCATACTAGTAGCTGATCAATTAATAACTAAGTCTTTTTTAACCTCAGTGCCTTCAATCCATAGTATAAGTCTTTTAAAAGCTCCCCCATAAGCAGCTGATCAATTAATAACTAAGTCATTTTTGTCCTCAGTACCTTCAATCCATAGTATAAGTCTTTTAAAAGCTCCCCCATAAGCAGCTGATCAATTAATAACTAAGTCATTTTTGTCCTCAGTACCTTCAATCCATAGTATAAGTCTTTTAAAAGCTCCCATATAAGCAGTTGATCAATTAATAACTAAGTCATTTTTATCCTCAGTGCCTTCAATCTATAGTATAAGTCTTTTAAAAGCTCCCATATACGCAGTTGATCAATTTATATCTAAGTCATTTTTGTCCTCAGTACCTTCAATCCATAGTATAGGTCTTTTAAAAGCTCCCATATAAGCAGTTGATCAATTAATAAGTAAGTCATTTTTGTCCTTAGTACCTTCAATCCATAGTATAAGTCTTTTAAAAGCTCCCATATAAGCAGTTGATCAATTTATATCTAAGTCATTTTTATCCTCCGGTACCTTCAATCCATAGTATAAGTCTTTTAAAAGCTCCCATATAAGCAGTTGATCAATTAATAACTAAGTCATTTTTATCCTCAGTCCCTTCAATCCATAGTATAAGTCTTTTAAAAGCTCCCCCATAAGCAGTTGATCAATTTATATCTGAGTCATTTTTGTCCTCAGTACCTTCAATCCATAGTATAAGTCTTTTAAAAGCTCCCATACTAGTAGCTGATCAATTAATAACTAAGTCTTTTTTAACCTCAGTGCCTTCAATCCATAGTATAAGTCTTTTAAAAGCTCCCCCATAAGCAGCTGATCAATTAATAACTGTCATTTTTATCCTCAGTGCCTCCAATCCATAGTATAAGTCTTTTAAAAGCTCCCATAGCAGTTGATCAATTTATATCTAAGTCATTTTTATCCTCAGTACCTTCAATCCATAGTATAAGTCTTTTAAAAGCTCCCATATAAGCAGTTGATCAATTTATATCTAAGTCATTTTCATCCTCAGTACCTTCAATCCATTGTATAAGTCTTTTTAAAGCTCCCATATAAGCAGTTGATCAATTTATATCTAAGTCATTTTTATCCTCAGTACCTTCAATCCATTGTATAAGTCTTTTAAAAGCTCCCATATAAGCAGTTGATCAATTTGTATCTAAGTCATTTTTATCCTCAGTACCTTCAATCCATAGTATAAGTCTTTTAAAAGCTCCCATATAAGCAGTTGATCACTTATTATCTCAGTCTTTTTTGTCCTCAGTACCTTCAATCCATAGTATAAATCTTTTAGAAGTTCCCATATAAGCAGTTGATCAATTTATATCTAAGTCATTTTTATCCTCAGTACCTTCAATCCATAGTATATGTTTTTTAAAAGCTCCCATATAAGCAGTTGATCACTTATTATCTCAGTCTTTTTTGTCCTCAGTACCTTCAATCCATAGTATAAATCTTTTAGAAGTTCCCATATAAGCAGTTGATCAATTTATATCTAAGTCATTTTTATCCTCAGTACCTTCAATCCATAGTATATGTTTTTAAAAGCTCCCATATAAGCAGTTGATCAATTTATATCTAAGTCTTTTTTATCCTCAGTACCTTCAATCCATAGTATAAGTCTTTTAAAAGCTCCCATATAAGCAGTTGATCACTTATTATCTCAGTCTTTTTTGTCCTCAGTACCTTCAATCCATAGTATAAATCTTTTAGAAGTTCCCATATAAGCAGTTGATCAATTTATATCTAAGTCATTTTTATCCTCAGTACCTTCAATCCATAGTATATGTTTTTTAAAAGCTCCCATATAAGCAGTTGATCAATTTATATCTAAGTCTTTTTTATCCTCAGTACCTTCAATCCATAGTATAAGTCTTTTAAAAGCTCCCATATAAGCAGTTGATCAATTTATATCTAAGTCTTTTATCCTCAGTACCTTCAATCCATAGTATAAGTCTTTTAAAAGCTCCCATATAAGCAGTTGATCACTTATTATCTCAGTCTTTTTTGTCCTCAGTACCTTCAATCCATAGTATAAATCTTTTAGAAGTTCCCATATAAGCAGTTGATCAATTTATATCTAAGTCATTTTTATCCTCAGTACCTTCAATCCATAGTATATGTTTTTTAAAAGCTCCCATATAAGCAGTTGATCAATTTATATCTAAGTCTTTTTTATCCTCAGTACCTTCAATCCATTGTTTAATTCTTTTAAAAGCTCCCATATAAGCAGTTGATCAATTTATATCTAAGTCATTTTTATCCTCAGTACCTTCAATCCATTGTATAAGTCTTTTAAAAGCTCCCATACTAGTAGCTGATCAATTAATAACTAAGTCTTTTTTAACATCAGTACCTTCAATCCATAGTATAAGTCTTTTAAAAGTTCCCATATAAGCAGTTGATCAATTATTAACTAAGTCATTTTTGTCCTCAGTACCTTCAATCCATAGTATAAGTCTTTTAAAAGCTCCCATATAAGCAGTTGATCAATTTATATCTAAGTCATTTTCATCCTCAGTACCTTCAATCCATTGTATAAGTCTTTTAAAAGCTCCCATATAAGCAGTTCATCAATTTATTTCTAAGTCATTTTTATCCTCAGTGCCTTCAATCCATTGTATAAGCCTTTTAAAAGCTCCCATATAAGCAGTTGATCAATTTGTATCTAAGTCATTTTTATCCTCAGTACCTTCAATCCATTGTATAAGTCTTTTAAAAGCTCCCATATAAGCAGTTGATCAATTTGTATCTAAGTCATTTTTATCCTCAGTACCTTCAATCCATTGTATAAGTCGTGCAGTTGGGGTTAAAAGTTGAAAAACTACATCGATCACTCGCTTTTAACCAGTCGAAATGGCTAGCGCCATATGTCAAGTTGAACACTCAGAAGCGAAAGCAAGCCAAGAACAAGTTCGAGGAGAACTTCTATAAACTAATGGTGAACAGCGCATTTGGGAAAACGTGTGAGGGGAAACGCAATCGCATAAAAGTAAAACTCGCTCGAAGTGAAGAAGAGACACTGAAATGGACCAGCGCTCCACAGATGAAGTCGTTCAAAATCATTGATGAGAACTTGGCAACGATAAGCTTGAATCAGACTGAAATAGAGTGGGACAAACCAACTATCGTAGGTGCTTGCATCTTAGATCTTTCGAAGAAATTCATGTACGACTTCCACTACAATACAATAAAGAAACACTTCAATTGTAAACTACTGTACTCGGACACGGACTCGTTTGTTTATGAAATTTTCTCAAACGACTTCTTCGCAGACTTGAAGCGGAAAACCACAGTGAAGGACCTTTTCGATTTCTCAAACTTTCCAACTAATCACGAGATGTACGATCAAAGCAACGCAAGGGTGACACTAAAATTTAAAGATGAGATGGGAGGCAAGATGATTTCTGAGTTTGTGGGGTTGAAGCCGAAGCTGTATTCCATCAAACTGGCAGATGGTTAGTCAACTTTTTTTTCCAAAACCTAAAAAAAGTCAAGAAAACAACAAAAAGCAGAATGAGTAAAGAAAAACCGGATAAAAAGTATGAAAAAGTGACCTAGGATTAAATTTCCAAAAAACGAAAAAAAAGTGAAAAACAAAACTAGAATGCACGAACTTCTATTTTAGGTCTTGCAAAGCAGTCAGCGAAAGGTGTGACGCTAGACGCCAGGCGCATGATGACACATGAATTATACAAACAGGTTCTCACAGGAGGAGAAACTGTTTGACTTATCAACACCAGAATTGCATCGAGCAAACACCAATCAATGACAGTTGTGTGCAACAAGAAGTCACTCTCGGGATACGATGACAAGCGGTATATTTTAAACGACAAGATCACAACCCTACCATTTGGCCATCACGCTCTGCGCGAGGAAATGTTCATGCGTAACGTAGTACAGGATCCAGATTGGGGTTCGAGTGATGAGGAAGAAACTGTTGTACACGTTGCTGAGTCGTTAACGCCAGAAAGTCAACTACCAACTCAATACACAGGCCCCCTAATGTCAGCAGAAGTCTGGTCTCCGCCTGATCCCGGTCTCAACCAGCGTGTTTACAGTGACGATGAGCTTGAAGCGGACATTGAAGATTTTGCAAATCTGACTGAACAAGTGATTGAGGACGAAATTGAAAGATGTTCCTTTATAGACGATCAGGCTGCTGAATCAGGTTCGTCTCGTAGTCTTCTAGACCTAAGACCCGTATCCCCCATTCATGTTTCTATTAGCTCTTCAACACAAGAGCAACCTATCAACAATCCCGGACCCTCAAAACGGACGAAAAAGTGCGCAAAACGAACGCTGGAGCTGATATCAGACAAAGAATCTATCAGCGTAGATAGAATAAAGAAATGGAGAGTAGTACAAATTGACACTGATAGTGATGACAATTAATTTCTGTGAAAGAACTCTGCTTTAGTTTTCATGACTTGTTTTGTTTTCCCCGTTTGATGGAAATAAAAAATCTTTCCAACTCGAGTTATAGAAAAATTGTACTGTATAAGTCTTTTAAAAGGTCCCGCATAGGCAGCTGATCAATTTATATCTAAGTCATTTTTATCCTCAGTACCTTCAATCCATAGTATAAGTCTTTTAAAAGCTCCCATACTAGTAGCTGATCAATTTAAAAGCTCCCATACTAGTAGCTGATCAATTAATAACTAAGTCTTTTTTAACCTCAGTGCCTTCAATCCATAGTATAAGTCTTTTAAAAGCTCCCCCATAAGCAGCTGATCAATTAATAACTAAGTCATTTTTGTCCTCAGTACCTTCAATCCATAGTATAAGTCTTTTAAAAGCTCCCCCATAAGCAGCTGATCAATTAATAACTAAGTCATTTTTGTCCTCAGTACCTTCAATCCATAGTATAAGTCTTTTAAAAGCTCCCATATAAGCAGTTGATCAATTAATAACTAAGTCATTTTTATCCTCAGTGCCTTCAATCTATAGTATAAGTCTTTTAAAAGCTCCCATATAAGCAGTTGATCAATTTATATCTAAGTCATTTTTGTCCTCAGTACCTTCAATCCATAGTATAGGTCTTTTAAAAGCTCCCATATAAGCAGTTGATCAATTAATAAGTAAGTCATTTTTGTCCTTAGTACCTTCAATCCATAGTATAAGTCTTTTGAAAGCTCCCATATAAGCAGTTGATCAATTTATATCTAAGTCATTTTTATCCTCCGGTACCTTCAATCCATAGTATAAGTCTTTTAAAAGCTCCCATATAAGCAGTTGATCAATTAATAACTAAGTCATTTTTATCCTCAGTCCCTTCAATCCATAGTATAAGTCTTTTAAAAGCTCCCCCATAAGCAGTTGATCAATTTATATCTGAGTCATTTTTGTCCTCAGTACCTTCAATCCATAGTATAAGTCTTTTAAAAGCTCCCATACTAGTAGCTGATCAATTAATAACTAAGTCTTTTTTAACCTCAGTGCCTTCAATCCATAGTATAAGTCTTTTAAAAGCTCCCCCATAAGCAGCTGATCAATTAATAACTAAGTCATTTTTATCCTCAGTGCCTCCAATCCATAGTATAAGTCTTTTAAAAGCTCCCATAGCAGTTGATCAATTTATATCTAAGTCATTTTTATCCTCAGTACCTTCAATCCATAGTATAAGTCTTTTAAAAGCTCCCATATAAGCAGTTGATCAATTTATATCTAAGTCATTTTCATCCTCAGTACCTTCAATCCATTGTATAAGTCTTTTTAAAGCTCCCATATAAGCAGTTGATCAATTTATATCTAAGTCATTTTTATCCTCAGTACCTTCAATCCATTGTATAAGTCTTTTAAAAGCTCCCATATAAGCAGTTGATCAATTTGTATCTAAGTCATTTTTATCCTCAGTACCTTCAATCCATAGTATAAGTCTTTTAAAAGCTCCCATATAAGCAGTTGATCACTTATTATCTCAGTCTTTTTTGTCCTCAGTACCTTCAATCCATAGTATAAATCTTTTAGAAGTTCCCATATAAGCAGTTGATCAATTTATATCTAAGTCATTTTTATCCTCAGTACCTTCAATCCATAGTATATGTTTTTTAAAAGCTCCCATATAAGCAGTTGATCACTTATTATCTCAGTCTTTTTTGTCCTCAGTACCTTCAATCCATAGTATAAATCTTTTAGAAGTTCCCATATAAGCAGTTGATCAATTTATATCTAAGTCATTTTTATCCTCAGTACCTTCAATCCATAGTATATGTTTTTTAAAAGCTCCCATATAAGCAGTTGATCAATTTATATCTAAGTCTTTTTTATCCTCAGTACCTTCAATCCATTGTTTAAGTCTTTTAAAAGCTCCCATATAAGCAGTTGATCACTTATTATCTCAGTCTTTTTTGTCCTCAGTACCTTCAATCCATAGTATAAATCTTTTAGAAGTTCCCATATAAGCAGTTGATCAATTTATATCTAAGTCATTTTTATCCTCAGTACCTTCAATCCATAGTATATGTTTTTTAAAAGCTCCCATATAAGCAGTTGATCAATTTATATCTAAGTCTTTTTTATCCTCAGTACCTTCAATCCATAGTATAAGTCTTTTAAAAGCTCCCATATAAGCAGTTGATCACTTATTATCTCAGTCTTTTTTGTCCTCAGTACCTTCAATCCATAGTATAAATCTTTTAGAAGTTCCCATATAAGCAGTTGATCAATTTATATCT
The DNA here is from genome assembly GCF_964194025.1 of Convolutriloba macropyga. NCBI lineage: Eukaryota > Metazoa > Xenacoelomorpha > Acoela > Convolutidae > Convolutriloba > Convolutriloba macropyga. The sequence goes on from NC_134476.1 coordinate 53,118,026, forward strand.
AAGTCATTTTTATCCTCAGTACCTTCAATCCATAGTATATGTTTTTTTAAAGCTCCCATATAAGCAGTTGATCAATTTATATCTAAGTCTTTTTTATCCTCAGTACCTTCAATCCATAGTATAAGTCTTTTAAAAGCTCCCATATAAGCAGTTGATCAATTTATATCTAAGTCTTTTATCCTCAGTACCTTCAATCCATAGTATAAGTCTTTTAAAAGCTCCCATATAAGCAGTTGATCACTTATTATCTCAGTCTTTTTTGTCCTCAGTACCTTCAATCCATAGTATAAATCTTTTAGAAGTTCCCATATAAGCAGTTGATCAATTTATATCTAAGTCATTTTTATCCTCAGTACCTTCAATCCATAGTATATGTTTTTTAAAAGCTCCCATATAAGCAGTTGATCAATTTATATCTAAGTCTTTTTTATCCTCAGTACCTTCAATCCATTGTTTAATTCTTTTAAAAGCTCCCATATAAGCAGTTGATCAATTTATATCTAAGTCATTTTTATCCTCAGTACCTTCAATCCATTGTATAAGTCTTTTAAAAGCTCCCATACTAGTAGCTGATCAATTATTAACTAAGTCATTTTTGTCCTCAGTACCTTCAATCCATAGTATAAGTCTTTTAAAAGCTCCCATATAAGCAGTTGATCAATTTATATCTAAGTCATTTTCATCCTCAGTACCTTCAATCCATTGTATAAGTCTTTTAAAAGCTCCCATATAAGCAGTTGATCAATTTATATCTAAGTCATTTTTATCCTCAGTGCCTTCAATCCATTGTATAAGTCTTTTAAAAGCTCCCATATAAGCAGTTGATCAATTTGTATCTAAGTCATTTTTATCCTCAGTACCTTCAATCCATTGTATAAGTCTTTTAAAAGCTCCCATATAAGCAGTTGATCAATTTGTATCTAAGTCATTTTTATCCTCAGTACCTTCAATCCATTGTATAAGTCTTTTAAAAGCTCCCATACTAGTAGCTGATCAATTAAAGTCTTTTTTAACCTCAGTACCTTCAATCCATAGTATAAGTCTTTTAAAAGCTCCCATATAAGCAGTTGATCAATTTATATCTAAGTCTTTTTTATCCTCAGTACCTTCAATCCATAGTATAAGTCTTTTAAAAGCTCCCATATAAGCAGTTGATCACTTATTATCTCAGTCTTTTTTGTCCTCAGTACCTTCAATCCATAGTATAAGTCTTAGAAGTTCCCATATAAGCAGTTGATCAATTTATATCTAAGTCATTTTTATCCTCAGTACCTTCAATCCATAGTATATGTTTTTTAAAAGCTCCCATATAAGCGGTTGATCACTTTATATCTATGTCTTTTTTATCCTCAGTACCTTCAATCCATTGTTTAAGTCTTTTAAAAGCTCCCATATAAGCAGTTGATCAATTTATATCTAAGTCATTTTTATCCTCAGTACCTTCAATCCATTGTATAAGTCTTTTAAAAGCTCCCATACTAGTAGCTGATCAATTAATAACTAAGTCTTTTTTAACCTCAGTACCTTCAATCCATAGTATAAGTCTTTTAAAAGTTCCCATATAAGCAGTTGATCAATTATTAACTAAGTCATTTTTGTCCTCAGTACCTTCAATCCATAGTATAAGTCTTTTAAAAGCTCCCATATAAGCAGTTGATCAATTTATATCTAAGTCATTTTCATCCTCAGTACCTTCAATCCATTGTATAAGTCTTTTAAAAGCTCCCATATAAGCAGTTGATCAATTTATATCTAAGTCATTTTTGTCCTCAGTACCTTCAATCCATAGTATAAGTCTTTTAAAAGCTCCCATATAAGCAGTTGATCAATTATTAACTAAGTCATTTTTGTCCTCAGTACCTTCAATCCATAGTATAAGTCTTTTAAAAGCTCCCATATAAGCAGTTGATCAATTTATATCTAAGTCATTTTCATCCTCAGTACCTTCAATCCATTGTATAAGTCTTTTAAAAGCTCCCATATAAGCAGTTGATCAATTTATATCTAAGTCATTTTTATCCTCAGTACCTTCAATCCATTGTATAAGTCTTTTAAAAGCTCCCATATAAGCAGTTGATCAATTTGTATCTAAGTCATTTTTATCCTCAGTACCTTCAATCCATTGTATAAGTCTTTTAAAAGCTCCCATATAAGCAGTTGATCAATTTGTATCTAAGTCATTTTTATCCTCAGTACCTTCAATCCATTGTATAAGTCTTTTAAAAGCTCCCATACTAGTAGCTGATCAATTAAAGTCTTTTTTAACCTCAGTACCTTCAATCCATAGTATAAGTCTTTTAAAAGCTCCTATATAAGCAGTTGATCAATTTATATCTAAGTCTTTTTGATCCTCAGTACCTTCAATCCATAGTATAAGTCTTTTAAAAGCTCCCATATAAGCAGTTGATCACTTATTATCTCAGTCTTTTTTGTCCTCAGTACCTTCAATCCATAGTATAAGTCTTTTAGAAGTTCCCATATAAGCAGTTGATCAATTTATATCTAAGTCATTTTTATCCTCAGTACCTTCAATCCATAGTATATGTTTTTTAAAAGCTCCCATATAAGCAGTTGATCACTTTATATCTATGTCTTTTTTATCCTCAGTACCTTCAATCCATTGTTTAAATCTTTTAAAAGCTCCCATATAAGCAGTTGATCAATTTATATCTAAGTCATTTTTATCCTCAGTACCTTCAATCCATTGTATAAGTCTTTTAAAAGCTCCCATACTAGTAGCTGATCAATTAATAACTAAGTCTTTTTTAACCTCAGTACCTTCAATCCATAGTATAAGTCTTTTAAAAGTTCCCATATAAGCAGTTGATCAATTATTAACTAAGTCATTTTTGTCCTCAGTACCTTCAATCCATAGTATAAGTCTTTTAAAAGCTCCCATATAAGCAGTTGATCACTTATTATCTAAGTCTTTTTTGTCCTCAGTGCCCTCAATCCATAGTATAAGCGTTTAAAAAGCTTCCGCGCTATCAGATGGTAATGAAAAAAGTAGCTGATGTTTATTGCCAACCAAAAATTCCTCTTTGTCTCGAAAAAATTAGGAACATGTTCATAGTTACCTCCGTAGATCATCTGTGTCGATTGTAGCAATCTGTCATAATCTACCCTACAACTGGTCTAAGTGTCTAAGTGAACTCAGTGAGTGTTTGTGAATGGTGGTGCGTGTTAAAAGTTTGTGAACTGGTGCCGTCTAATTTTCGCAATGGGGTTTCTTTAAACCAGCAAGGTCCGCTTCTCAATCATTGGGGTTGCCAAAGTTAAGAACGCAAGGAGTTTACTGGCGTCAAGCGAGTACAGTTCCTGCTACTCTTCAGACTGTTTATCTCAAGACTTTACTCCAGACAAGATATTAAAATTAATTCCTAATATATATAGAATTTATCAACAAACAAAATATAAAGGTGAGCAACATCGGAAATTGGCGATGAACTAAAATGCCATGAGACAAAGAGGAGAGTTTTGAAATAAAAAACCCAAAAAAACTAGTCAAAAAGATGTAAAACTTAAAAGGACTAACTGAATTATTCCTTTTTTGCAGTCCGTTTCCAACTTGCTCTCCTCGTTGCTCTCCACCTTGCTCTCCGCTTTGCACTCCCTTTTGCTGTCCACACTACTTTGTTCGGCCACAAAAATGTCAGCAATACCCTTAATATGTACAAGTTAAAACCCGCTTGGGTATCCACTAGGTAGCTTAGGATCCAATACACAAGTTTTTTTCACCATTTCTCTTGATATGTACAAGATAAAACTCGCTTAGGTATCCACTAGGTAGCTTAGGATCCAATAAACAAGTTGTTTTTCACCAATACCCTTGATATGTACAAGTTAAAACTCGCTTAGGTATCCACTAGGTAGCTTAGGATCCAATACACAAGTTTTTTTCACCAATACCATTGATAGTTACAAGTTAAAACTCGCTTAGGTATCCACTAGGTAGCTTAGGATCCAATACACAAGTTATTTTTCTCCAATACCCTTGATATGTACGAGTTAAAACTCGCTTAGGTATCCAGTAGGTAGCTTAGGATCCAATACACAAGTTATTTTTCACCAATACTCTTGATATGTACAAGCCAAAACTCGCTTAGGTATCCACTAGGTAGCTTAGGATCCAATACACAAGTTATTTTTCAATAATACCATTGATAGGTAAAAGTTAAAACTCGCTTAGGTATCCACTAGGTAGCTTAGGATCCAACACACAAGTTATTTTTCACCAATACTCTTGATATGTACAAGTTAAAACTCGCTTAGGTAACCAGCGGATAGCTTAGGATCCAATACACAAGTTGTTTTTCACCATTTCTCTTGATATGTACAAGTTAAAACTCGGTTAGGTATCCACTAGGTAGCTTAGGATCCAATACACACGTTATTTTTCGCCAATACTCTTGATATATACAAGTTAAAACTCGCTTAGGTATCCACTAGGTAGCTTAGGATCCAATACACACGTTATTTTTTACCAATACTCTTGATATAAACAAGTTAAAACTCGCTTAGGTATCCACTAGGTAGCTTAGGATCCAACACACAAGTTAATTTCCACCAATACTCTTGGTATGTACAAGTTAAAAATCGCTTAGGTATCCACTAGGTAGTTTAGGATCCAACACACAAGTTATTTTTCACCAATACTCTTGATATGTACAAGTTAAAACTCGCTTAGGTATCCACTAGGTAGCTTAGGATCCAATACACAAGTTATTTTTCACCATTTCTCTTGATATGTACAAGTTAAAACTCGCTTAGGTATCCACTAGGTAGCTTAGGATCCAATACACAAGTTTTTTCACCATTTCTCTTAATATGTACAAGTTAAAACTCGCTTAGGTATCCACTAGGTAGCTTAGGATCCAATACACAAGTTTTTTTTCACCATTTCTCTTGATATGTACAAGTTAAAACTCGCTTAGGTATCCACTAGGTAGCTTAGGATCCAACACACAAGTTATTTTTCACCAATACTCTTGATATGTACAAGTTAAAACTCGCTTAGGTAACCAGCGGATAGCTTAGGATCCAATACACAAGTTATTTTTCACCAATACCCTTGATATGTACAAGTTAAAACTCGCTTAGGTATCCACTAGGTAGCTTAGGATCCAATACACAAGTTATTTTTCACCAATACCATTGATGTCTACAAGTTAAAACTCGCTTAGGTACCGCTTGGGTAGCTTAGGTATCAATACACAAGTTCTTTTTAGTTATTACCTCTTATTTTTCACAATACTTAGATCAATGCATAAGATGCTTGTCGGCAAATGGTTTATTTTGACAAAAAATACTTTCCGCAAAAACACTTTAACAATAGTTTTTCTTAATAGGAACAAAATTCAAAGAGTACATACAGAAAAGCATCAGTCTACAAATTGCAAGGCAATCAAATAGAGAAGCAAGCTACAATAAATGTTTCAGTTTTGAAAGTTAGAAACAGTACTTAGCGAGGACTCTCTGCTCTGTTTTTTCTTCTTTTTTCTCTTTTTTTGAGGTTGAGAAGGTGGTGCCAAAACAGACCTTTCCCGATTACTGTTTGTTGTCATATTTTCACTGTCTATCTGCTCCGTGTTTTCATCCGAAATAACAATCAAAATCTCGATTTCGTTTGACTGTAAAGTTGTTGTCTCACCGTTAGTACTTTTAGCATCGGACAGAATAATGAGTTCAACAACATCGCTGTCAACCTCATTTGAAAATGCAGCTCTGTCATCGGCTTTAGTCGCAAACTCCGTTTCGAGATGTTCAATTTCTTGTAGCTCAATTGTAGAAATGTTCAAGGGTTCATCGCCCACCGTAGATGTATCTTGATCAGAGTACTGAGCCAAACAATAATCGCAGTAGTAAGAATCCAGATCATTCACGCTCAGGTTCTGACATTGTTCCATTTTGAAACTAGGAAAATTGTTGGACTTTAATTACATCGGTTCAACTACTTCTGTACAGAAAAAGAGCACGAAAAATTGTTTCTTGCCAAATGTTAGAAACTTTGTACTTTAAATGTGTAGTTTCAATTGTGTTGTGTTGCGATAGTTCAAGGATTCTCTAAATAATTCCAAATCTTGGTCAATTTAATCTAGAGAGTTTGAAAAGTCCACCAATTTAACCAAATTTTGCTCAAATCAACCAACGCGAAGCAAATTATGAATAAAAACTTAACAAACGTCTATAATAGCATTCAAAATTGTAGGTAGCAAGCGCAGGTTAAAGATTTTTCAAAAAGGTCATTTAAAGTTCGAAGCTTAGATCTGGTAAACAACCTGCTCGAAATTAACAAACATTTAATTGAGCAAACAAACTGATAAGTAGAGAAGGAAAAGTTAAATAATTTTGTCAAGCAAATTAAGATGATTCAAAGCTCGAAATTTATGTCTAGTAAACAATTTACTCGGAAAAACTAGACAAAATTGTCGGGAAAGGTAGTCAGAATCAGAATAGAGAATACGTTACACGTACCAGACAAGTGCTGAGCCACAATACGAACCAACGTTTATGGGAGAACTTATCCGCCGCTTGCATTTATTTACAGCTAAATCAGCATTTCGTAGCCGAATGAGTAGTCTATTTGTTGTTATAAACCAGCTCATACAACAGCGAGAAAACAGCTCATACAGCAACAGTTATAAACCAGCTCATACAGCAACGAGAAAACAATAGATAATTCGTACCTAGACAGTGAATGTTTAAATAAGCAAGCAAACTCGCAACAATGACTAGACAGGAGTGGAAAGCGAAGCGATCAAGAATTTAAAGTATGTGCACCAAAAAAGTCGAAGGTCGCAAAGCCGAAAAATAAAAATTATGTCAACTTTTGAAAATTAATAATCCGTGTTTGCTTTAAAATCATTTCAAAAAATTTTTGATATTTTGAACTTTCGGCCAAAAATGAGGGGGCCGTTTTTTTACCGTGCGTGACCCCCCCCCCCCCCGTGGTGTGCTACTAGTCATTTACTTATACTACTTTAAACAATAATATTGAATTAAGTAAAAATAAACTCAGCACCAGAAGGGACAGGCAACGAGGCCGTCAGGCCAGCAAAAAAACCTGCCCTAAGAGAATTTTGAATAATATTGATCATTTAAAGACATTTAAATTAAATACAACAATTTACTGCAGATGAAAAAAAAATCCTAACGTTGCATATAAACAAATTAAGTTTATGACAATTTAATCTTGCATCAAGAAAATAATAATATCTCACGGCAAAAAGACACTTGGCAAACATATTCTAAGACTTGTTTCAAGTACATTTAAACATAAAAAAAAATTCAGTAAAAAAATTAAAATATATCTGCAAATGCGACATCAACTAAGAGGAAAAAAATACAAGTATTCATACACACTTTTATTTTCACTAAAATAAGACCCGGTAACCACGACTTTCTCATCGCATATCTGGACCATAAACGGCATTTAAAATTCTTCTAAATAACCAGAAACAGAAAAATTTGAATAATTCCATTTTTGCTGAAAAATTTTCTAAGTATTTATCCAAAAAATCGACAAAAAATGCCATTTTCTCGGATTCCAGAGGTCGTACGAGGCTCATATCTGGGCATAAAAAAGCGATGTTAAAAAAAATTGGTGCCAGCCCCACCCCCTCAGGGGCAGGAAGCTGGCACCAAAAAATGTTTTCCAAGAAAAACCCAAAAATCACAAAGTCGCACCCCAGCAACGCACACTTTTTGAAAATATAACTGATTTTATAATTTCCAAAGCAAGCTAAGTGGTCAAACCAGCAACACAGCGAGAGAAAAGGTATTATTATTATTTCAAGAATGCTGAAAACAACAAAGAAGCAACAAAATTAGAAGCCAACCGCTGGCCAGTCGTTTGAAACCAATTTGCCCCATGTTAATATGCTTTGAAGCATTCTTTGTCTCATGGCGTGCGGTTTGTGGTCCTGGGTTAATGCAAGCGTCTTTTGCTAGTGTATGAGGTACTCCTGCCCTTGCTCTTTGAGTTGAGCATACTATTTGAAGCTGGTGATTATTTAGTAGTTTGGGTCATGTACTAGAATGGAAAGACCATTATAGCATCCTCTCTCATGTTTGAGAATGGGTTGTCGTTTGCAGGTTTTGAGGATGACTACGTACTAGAGGACATAGAGGTGGCACTGAGTGACCATGTAAACAAGTGCCTCAAAGCAAACTTTGGAGCTGCGTGGGACTCCCTGGCAACAGACTCACAGGAGGTGGAGGAGACGTTCGCACTCTCTTCTGTCTCCACTGTTCCCGAAGCTGTGGCCAATATTGTGTCATTCATGGGCATGCAGGTATGTGGGAACTGCGCGTCGGTAACAGTGAAGTTTCAGGCAATGAAAGAAATTGAGTATAATCATCATTGGTCTATCCAAGAACTGAATAAGAGTACTTGGCTATCCGTTATGAATGTCTGGGTTTAAACTCGTCTGATCATCTGATTTTTCGAGTGACTTTTTCACGCTATTAGTGTTGCTTGATATTAATTGCTCCGGTTTCGGAAAAAACACCTTATTTTGAACTTGAAAACGCCTCAACGGAAATAAACCCCCTTGGAAAAAACTATTTGACTCAAAGAAATGTGCATTTGGCGCATTTGTCTTGCTCTCGCTGCCCGCGAGACTTGATACGAAACTATCACAACCGCACAATTATCATGACGAATGTTTAATTTTAACATAAGGTTTTCCTTCCGTGGAGATGTATATCATAGACTCTATCTGCTCTCTCTCTCTCTCTCTCTCTCAATCACAATTTCAAATAGCTGAACTCAATTGTCGGCAGTTTACCATTAAAAGTCGAATGAAAAAAGCTCCAAAATGGCTTACATTTTAACCGTATATCCCTATTTTTTTTGTCTATAATAAGCTCTCCTGTCATTATTCTGATCCCCTTGGAGATATTATAGCCCCTTCCACTGCTCCTGATGAGGCAGGCTTAAGCTGACGCCCCACCGTATGTCGTATGAGAGCGCTATTTGTCCGACGTGAGTCAGTTTAGTTTTAGTGGTTGAGAAAGTAAAAGTTCTGTTATCCTGTAAGTTAAATTTGTTCAGGCTTGTGAGCGTAGTGACCGTGTGCCAGAGGGCAAGACTAACAGCCACACACTCTTTCTCTCTGGAGTGTTCCGAGGGGGCACTGAGGTGCTGGTGAAAGTCAAGTTTGCTCTAGTCGAAGGAGTCGCCATCAATGTTGTAGTGAGGAGCCAGGATCCCAACATTAGTGACGTCGTTGCATCCTCTGTTGGGTAGAACGATAGATGGATCTACAGTGAGCCTTGATCATCTCAACATTCATTGGTTTAAAGTGTCCACGAAAACAATGCAATCTCAAGCAGTTTTAAATTGTTGAACATATAACGTGACTATGATACATTTTCAGTGCTGATTTTGTTTACAAAAGTATTTAAAAAAGACCTGAAATCAACTATTGGTATTAGTGTATTATTGATGTGATATTCATGCCGTGTTTTGTATCTGAGGGCAACTAATGTTCATATAATTTTAGATCAATTTACTGTTTTTGAAAGTTTCTGAAGCAAACTATGAAGCTAGCTACAGTCATTGAAATTTTGTAGTTTGAGAAATACGAAATTTTGGTTGTATTCTTCGCTCAGCATGTTGCTCTTTGTCTTTACCTCTCAATTTATGTTTGTTAAAGAGCGCTGCTATATCAATATATTAAATATCTTATCTCCTTAAATGTAATATTGTAAATTAATGCTCAAAATGTGAATCTACGGAGTTCAGTCCTTTGTTGCAAATTTATGGCTGTACACTAAGTCATTAAATGTTGCGATTGTTGTACAGCACAAGAAATAACTTGAGCTAATGTGTTCACTTTTAATAAATTGATTCGCTGAGCAACAATTGAATATATTGGTGTAGATATCTACGTGTGTTTTGAACAGTTTAACCATAAGCCGCGTTTATTATTGCTTGAAAACGCGTAAAGAAACATAAGTATCATTTTTGTTGTCTTCGATATGCTACGTTACTTGATAGCTTCCCGCTTTTCAGAGATCAGTTGATTCAATTTAAGTTACGCAGAAATCACATTTCAAGCGCAGCTAAAGACCTCCGCGTCGCCCAAAAGTCCAAATCGTCGACGGAATCAGAAGACACTGTCAATCGTTAACCGAGAACAATTTGTTCCCAGAAAGTTGGGTTAAAAGATTTAATTGAGTTGATTTAAAGATGGTGAAGGTATTTGTGGGTAATTTGTCGGGCAGCAGCATAACGGAGCGCGAATTGCGAGAGACGTTCGAGCAGGTCGGCGCCGTGACCGACTGTGTCGTCATGGCCAGAGGCGGATTCGGGTTTGTTCACATGGAAAACAAAGAGGACGCAAACACTGCGATTAACACGCTCAACGGAACCGAAGTGTGCGGAACCAAGTTAAGCGTCGAAATGTCCCGACCGCGTAGAGGTAATACATATCTCTCCTTAAAATAGTATTTGACAGGTTTCAAAAATTAAAATTGAGAGAAATATTTTTGCACAGTAGCGTTTCGCTGCGCTAATGTTCGATCTGTATTAATTGCAGCTGTAGTTAACATTGAACACCTAGTCAATTTTTTGCGTCCATTTTAGGTTTTAACTTTAAATGTCACTGAGCTTGCGTTACTAGACATTTTTGCCAACCTTCTGATATCGTTTTCGCTGTTCGCCTTTTCGAACCGTTTTTGCGTTTTAGGCGATGATAGCGACGTCAAAATTTTCATCGGCAATCTTGACAAAGACAAAGTTACAAACAACGACTTGGAGTCGGCCTTTTCAAAGTACGGATCCGTGACGGAAGCGGTAGTCGTGGAGAAGTACGGCTTCGTTCACATGAGCTGCCGAGACGAGGCTAAGATTGCAATTGGGCGCTTGCACAAAACTAATATAAACGGGTGTTTAATCGACGTGGCCTTGTCTACCGGCGAGAACCGTCGTGGCGGTGGTGACCGTGGAGGGCGAGATCGCTACGGTGGTGGCGGCGGAGGTCGCGATTACGGTGGCCGATACGATCGCCGTGATGACCGCGGACGTCGCGACTCGTATTATGACGATTACCGTGGTGGAGGCGGCGGCTATGACAGAAGAGGTCCCCCACCAAGAGACAATTATTACCGAGATCGTTATGATTCTCGCGATGACCGATACGGACGTGGACCTCCGCCGCCTCCTCGGGGTCGAGATCCTTACTACGATCCCCGAGATTCCTATTATGCGCCCCCAAGTGGAAGAGATCCTTACGGCTACCCTCCTCCTAGAGACTCCTATGCCGACTATGATCGGGGTGCACCTCCTCGACGAGATGATTACCCGCCGCCAGCTCCGATGAGTAGCGATCCGTACTCCCGAAGAGACGATTACGGTCCTTCGCGCTCTGATGATTCGTACGGTCGCCGACCACCTCCAAAGCAGGAGAACTTCGCTGAAGATACCTACTCGTCGATGTCGCGAGCCGGTGGATCTGGAAGTCTGTACAACTCTTTGACTGCGTCGTCGTCCAGCGTAGGCGAGTATCCGGGCGAGAAGCGTCCGATGCCTCCAGGTAGTGGTGGAGGTAGTGGCTACCCTCCTCCGGCTAAACGCTCGTACGGTGGACAAGATCTGTTGGGATCCTACGGATATTAACCATGAAAGTGCAGCAACTTTAAGTGATAACATTCGAGTTTGAACTCATTTCGCCTTTTATATTCTAAGTTTGATTGCTCTTGGATTATCCAAGTAGACGCATTTTGATGGTTAGTAAAGTTGGTCTTCAAGTGTTAACTGTGTCATGTTTCTTTAATAGCTCTTTGGCCACATTTCGTTCAATTGACGTATTTAATCCTGTTTATTTCTGATAAAGACTACCAAAATATAGGGAAGTGAGCTATTTTTAACAAAAAAATCTGAGAAACGTAAATTAAAAGTTACCTTTAGGTAAAAGTTACTTTTTAGAACTCCATAAATCGAACATTATCTGCGTAAATCTTCAACGCGTGAAATTTCTGGTTAAGTGGACACATTGAGAGAGGCGATGTAGCAAAAAATGACGGGAGAGAATCAAACCCGGCTCAAAAGTATTAGAGAGGTGCAGTAACCACTGGGCTACATGGGATCGATTGTTCAATATCTCATGAAGGAGGAATTGTTGTCTTGGGAAGCAGGTCTTTGCGCGCGTCCGTGTGTGCGTGTGTGTGTGTGTGTGTGTGTGTGTGTGTGTGTGTGTGTGTGTGTGTGTGTGTGTGCGTGTGTTTGATTTTGTGTGTGTGTGAGTGCACTTGCGCGCGTGAGTATGGGTAAGCGAATTTGTGTGAGTATGGAAATGGGGCCTGCAGTGAAAAAGTTTCTGCTTTGCCTCTTTGAATGCGTTCAAGCAACGTTTCTAGCAATGCTTTCGATTCTGCTGGTAGCTAGTTTGTCTGTACATTTTTATCTGATGGTTTTTATCACCGATGTGACGTTTTGATAGCCTTTTCCGCCCTTTTGTAATTGCGCTTTTTCTTTCTGATTTCCCCACACATAAACATATGTGTATTTTTCATGTAAAAGTTGTACTTTTCTTCATTTTTATTTTTGAAAATTGTTTTGCTCTCAAATGACTTGAACGTCTTGATTTTTGCTCGATCTAAATTGCTTTCATTCAGAATTTAATGCTGTGGAGAACAGCGATTGTCAGTGAGATGGCAAAGCCGGATTTTTTGTGTGTTTTGGGTCTTAGACTAGACTGGCATTCTTAGACCGCGGGTTCAAACCCCTCACTTGTTGCTACTTTTTGCAGCCAGTTAAATTTCTTTAGGCTGCACCCACCTCATTTGCAACCAGAATGTCACGACGGTAGTCAGTTTATATTTCAATCTTTCTCTTCTTTTTTCCTCTTTTCTTTCTTTTTAGTATCCGCAGACCGATAGCTGAGGTTATTATTGGCCTTCTTAGATTTTTTCCTTACATGACTTTGTCTCAGCGACTTTCCGAATAAAGCTGAAGTTTAATTGAACCGTTTTTCATCTTGACTTACATTTTGATGATAAAAAATATTGGTAAGGTGAAGGTGCTTTGCATTGATTGGCATATTTTAGAGCGGTATTATGTTTGTCTGTTGCGGTTGGCGTAACGCCGCGTTCTCGGCATTTAGTTTGGGGCTTTGTCACTTAATTTTTCCATGCTAATTGTCGACGTTTTGGTAAACTTTTATATTTATGAGACTGCTGCTTCTGGAGATTTTAGATTGAGGATGGTATTCGTAGTTAAATCTAAGGGAAAACAGCAAGGGAAGGGAAGATAGTAAAGGAAAACAGCAGTCTTAATGTGTGTAATGTGGTTCTAGTGTCAACTTTCATTTTCGATTAGTTTTTGATAGTATTGTTTTTGAAATTTGGAAAGCTTTGCTCGTGTTGCTATTTTAAAGTAACAAGAATCGCATAATTCTGCATAATTAATTGGATTTGATGTAACAGTTGAATTGTCATGTTTCTTTCTTGAACGCCCTTGACATCGATTTGAATGAAAATGTCATGTTAATTTTTCAAAGTTTTGTGAGAATCGTTATGTCAATATTTCGTTGATTGCTTTTGCGTCAGACTTTCAACTGGTCAATTTTTTGGTCTTTCTTCCCTCGAATAAAAACAGGTTTCAGATTTTCTATGAAATTGTCGATAATCTTAATAGTAGCTGTGAAGCTGCCAACCCGTTTCGCGGTGCTCCTGGTGTTCTACGATTGAATGAAATTGAATTGTTTTTTGTCCTTGTTACGACTCGAACAGGAATATCTGTGGAGCCTATTCTGTTATCGGTTGTTTTTGAAACAGTACATCCGCACGTGAAAAGTTTTAGGCCAAGCTGGTGTGAAGAATTGAGGAGCTGAGAGAAAAGAGTGTTTGTTTCGGTGCGCGTACATTTGCAATTAATTGGAAGTTGGGAAGCATTTTTGACAGTTCTACAAATAATAGTAGACGTTAGAACAAAATTTTGAGCGATTTGGTTCATTTTTCAGACGAATTTCTTAAGTGACTTTTGTTTTGTTCATATTTACAGTCCACCGGGATTTTATCGGTTGCAGTTTTCAAAATTTCATCACAGACTCAAGCTAACGGAGAAAGTTCGAGCTCATCGCATATTCTTATCTGATTAATTGTTTTGGAGTCGACTGATGACGAGTTTTCAAGATCAGATTTTGATTTTTCTGTGCGTTTTTTTTCAGAAATTTAAATAATATCTTTTCAAAAGAAAAATACTGAGTTGAGCGAGGCGAGCAGCTGATGGCGGCTTTGTTGACTGGGATATTTTGTTCACGTCTGTTATACTTGATATTTCACATGACAAAAGAGCTGGTCTTTTTTATGTTTGGTATCTAGTTACAAAATCTCTTTGCGACTAGCATATTATTGAGTTCTCGGAAAAATGAGATCAATCGTCAATTTTATTCAAAATTAAAACTTACTATTTTGATTAAAAAATTGAATTATAACTTTGGTATACGACATACAAGGTCACTGGTGTATAGATATATAACATTTGTATTGGTACTTTCTAATGCAGTACTTTTATTTGCTATAATTTTCAGCTCAATGTCACTAACTTTGTTACGGATGATGTGGTGACCTTCAGAACAGGGATTTAAAACCCCGTAGTTTAGGAATTGGGTTTAGGTTCTCAAAAAGAGGGCTGAACATGCCTTTCGGAAACCAAACTTCAAACAATTTTACGATACCATAGTGTTCAAGGCACCAAAATATAGGATGTTATCAGCTTATCATTACTTGCTGTTCATCTGAACATCAACGGGTCTACCTTATGAAAGGATTACGCAAAAATCACAACAAAAAGAGACCCAAAAATTGAAAAGTGTGGAGATCTCGAAAACTTTCATGAAACTAAATGGTCGAAGCCATCAGTCAAAACATATAACCAACCGAGAAACTAATTTTTCCATTAACAAAAGTAGCTGAAACTTCTTTTTAACGAGATTGAGTGACATGGTGACAAAAATAAATGCAAAAAACAATTGAGGAATTCTCTGACTTTCAAATTAAAAAAGCTGATTTGAAAGTCATTAAAACAAATAGCTGTAAACCGAAGTCTTGAAATAGTTTAACTATACCTCCTGGGGAACTTTTCCGAGAGAACCGTTTCTCAGACCAAAAGCATGAAGTATTCAACAAAAAGAATTAGCATTCAAATACGCCTATTTGCAACGCTTGTGCATTTTTTCCAACTATGCTTTCTTTCAATTGGACCTCTAAATATTGTGATAATTCGACAAGGAAACAAAATGAACTTATAAAATGTTCAATTATGCTCAAAATTCAAAAAAATGTAAACTCGTTGTATCAAAATCAAGGAGCCATTAGTTAATTATAAAACCGTTATAGACAATAATTTATAACTCAGAGGGAATGAGTTTCTGACTGTTGTTACTAAGACTACGCCAAGTTGAGAGAAAGAATATAAAACGTTGGAAAAGTTGGAAAATTCACCGACATTTTAAAACAAATGAATTCAAAGTCATAAGAGGCAATAGATAACAAATGAAAATATTGTCTAGGTTCACTTATACAGCCTCAAAAAA
The DNA here is from genome assembly GCF_964194025.1 of Convolutriloba macropyga. Taxonomy (NCBI): domain Eukaryota; kingdom Metazoa; phylum Xenacoelomorpha; order Acoela; family Convolutidae; genus Convolutriloba; species Convolutriloba macropyga. The sequence continues at coordinate 53,133,568 of NC_134476.1, forward strand.
ATCAACTGGATCTTTGATCGAGGATACTAAGTCATTGGACCACAAAAGTTATAACAAATGAAAGCAAAACATATGAAATCAATAAAATTTTACGAAAAAACAATTGGTCAGCCATACAAACCATGAGCTTAATTCGGAAACCATAATAAATGGTCAGCTGGCCTTTTTTATAAGTAGTGTCTGGCAACAATTGAGCCCTGATTGGAGATTCTCGTCAGTAATTAACTTAATAAAGTATAAATGTGGAAATATTCAAAAAGGCAGCGACCCATTAAAAGCTAAAAATTTTATAACCGTAAGGATCTATGGTGAGATCAAGATCAGCTCCGATATTGCTGCGCGGTTCAGAAAACACTCATTTCTTCTGAGGTGCCCACTTCCAGCAAAATTAAGGAAAGTTTGCTAAAAAGCATATTTGGTCACATTTTTGACGAAAAAAGTCTGAATATTGAAAAAACTTGGCATAAATTGTAGTCACCAGACACAGATCGAACAATTCATCAACCCTGCTCTATCTGTAGAGATGAAATCAATAACACTAACGTTAACAATTTCAACATATATTTCCAAATATTGACAAAAATTTGAAAAAAATACAGGTGTGAATAAAAGCAAGGTAATTTCATCTCGTATTCACAAAACTTTAAACCTCGAAAACTCCCTTAAAAAGCGAAAATCGAACGAAATCCGTTTTTATTCCATATTCTACGATGGACGGGCTTTCTAATGATACTACTCACAACTCTGTACGATGATTATATCGATCGGCCGAAATTGACTGAACAAAAAAACCCAACTGAGTATATAGTTCCTCCCCCTCTAAAGTGGGTGGGAACAATAAACAGTTCTTCAAGGAGCTAGCATCAATCATATTCATCTGAAGCTAATATGCAGCAACTCCAAGTTACTGGCTAAATAATCTAAATTACTAAAATATTCTCGGTCTTTTTGTTTTACAAATTCGTCGGAAGTTCGTGATACGTTATCAAAACGAGAAATCTCAAAAAGTCTGAGGCGTTGTGATTTTTCAAACATAATTTAAGCCACTTTAACAATTTAGAGACCCAGGTCCACTGACGTTCATAGATATGCAAATGTAAAAATTGCTGTTTTACCGAAGAATGAAAATTCCTAATTATTGAGAATTGTGCAAAACCTTAAAATCAGCGTAAGGTATTAAAAATGCATATATCACTAAAAAACTTTGCAGCTGAAATCATGGATTATTTACTTCGTCTACGAGACAGCGGAAAAATTTACAATTTTTGACAAAAAGTTAATTTGTTAAACAATACGAAAATTTAATTATGAACATGCGCGGCTAAGAATCTGCAATTCAGTCGCCGAGTTCGAAAAGTTCTGTTTAATAGCCCCCCTCATCTTCTCAGCCGGCTTTATAGCGCTCCTATTTTTTTTACTTCGTCGAACTTTTTTTCTCTTTACCCATTTTGCCGCTTTTTCGACATTTTGCGTGAAATCTTTTTGACTTCTCTAGGCTAGTTTCATTCTTCTGTCATTCTGCTCAAAGTCCTTTTAAACAGCAGCTGCTCAGCAAAGCAATTCAAAATGAAGCGAGTCAGTATTAAAAAAAGTCAAAGTCAGAAATAGAAACGGTATAAACTCATAAAGCCCGTTTTTAGATGCCCGGTACTTGAACTTTGTTCTCATAAGTTTTAGTTACTATCTATAATGCTTATTGGTATTGATACTAGACCCTTTAGCCTCTCACTGAGAGACAGGAATATGTTAAATTACGAAATGACATCAAAATAAATCGCACTTAAAAATGTTGTCGAAACTGAAAAATAAATAACCTGACGAAACTGAAAAAATAAATAAATTCTTTGGTTCTCATTTCATTTACATCTGTAGCAGCCGTTTACATCGTTGCGTTGGTGAGACTAAAGGTTGAGCTACTGATGAAAAATAACCTAGAATTGAAAGTCATTGGTTTTTTGAGTTTTCGAATACATTTAAACTGGAGGCAAACTGGTGTTAAACACAAAGCACAAATCAATGAAAACGACTTTGTTTGCAAGGATTTTGATTTTCGGGTTAATTTATGGATAAATGGAACAGCAGTACGGATTTGAAATTCATGCACCCAATTTTTAAAGTAGTTGAACATGTATACGATTCAGTATTATCAGTGCTTTTGAAACTCTTGAGTTTAATTCTCTTCTAAGCATTTTAGGGTATTGCGAAAACTTAATAGTTTAAAACATTCTGATAGAGGGGTCGTTTCAATTTATACGCTGATAGGTAATTGTTTAACCTTCTCGGTTGTTTCGCGCATTTTTTATCGAAATTCTATGAACCAAATTTTCGTAATGGACATCGTTTTGCTTATTCTCGGGTGTGCATTGTCTTTGAAAGTTTTATTGAGCAACCTATACTTGGTTAGGACCCCTTTGATATCCAATTTTTGTTGCCTTTTTCAAATTTTCTAACCTGTTTGCTGATTTGAAGCCAAGCTAGATAACTAGTGTGCGATTTTTCATATTTTAATTCAATATTATTTCAAGTGTTTTGTAGAAATTGGATGTATCGGGGAAAAATTTTATTCTCTATTGTGGCTCATGTTTTTGTAAATTTTGAAAATTTTGTTTTTGTAATTATAACCTGTTTGTATAACCCATTTGTTGTCGGAAAAAGGAGATTGAGAAAGGATTTAATTTACGTTTCCTCCTTGGTAAAGAAAACAAAAATTTAATTGTTATTTTTTCAAAAGATCAAATGAATTTTACGGGCCTAGGACCACGCCTATTGACTTTTTCGCTATCAACTCATACTATATGTGTAAAAAGAGGTACAATTAAGGTAAACATGAACGTGTCTTTTGAGCGTAAACCTCTAGTGGGCATTTTAATTGATTTTAAATAAGAAAAAAGTGAAAAAAACCGGCACTTTTAAAAATTTAAATTATTCATTTTTTGAACTTGAATCAGGTTGTTTATAGTTGCAACTTAAGCAAAATAAATTATGCCCTGAGGAACACTAATTTATGCATTACTGCAGTTATCTAAAATTTTGAAAGTTTTTGATTTGCCCACAAATCAATTAGCTGTTGCCATTTTCCTGTTGTGAGCTGATGGCGATCTTATGTTCATGAAATATTGGTTTCCGTATTCAGATAAAATTTTATCAAAATAGGGAACATTTTTCTGAGTTTCCGAAATGCATACAGTTTGACATATATTTTTTGTTGTTAGGTAATCATGATCGTGAAAAATTAATTCTTAAAAATAGTTTTTAAAGTCTATTTTTCTACTTTTAAAATCAATAAAACTTTGAACAACAACTTTTTAGGTAACATTTTTTGCGCAAAAAGTTTAAAATAGATTTATAAAATATAACCACGTTTCTTACTTTTATTTGTAAAGATTTGTTCTTGATCCATAAAATTTTATTCTCCTTGCCTATTATGCACTAAATTTTTGTCATATCTGCACTATTCTGAGAATTAGTCACATTTTCGTTTTAATCGGTTTATTATACAGTTTTTGTCACCGATTGGTTATCTTTTGTCAAGTTTCCAAAATCATTTGAAAATTTGAATATTTTGTCCGAGTGAATCATCTTTTTTTGTTAATCTATAAATTTGTTAACCTTTGATTCGATTACATTTATCTCATTTTACTTCAGAATAAGGACAAATTTTTTGACTTTCCCCATAATTTTACGCTGAATTATCTACGTATTTAATACAATTTACCAGCTAATATGTAACATTTTTTGACTGGATTTGATTTGGAATCTAGAGGCTGCGATCTGAAAATCTAGGTGAACAAAATTTTAAACAGTATTTAAAAACGAAATTTTAACAACAAAATGAAATTAATTTAGTTCTACTGCTCTTTTGTGTTCCGACCCCACTTGTGGAGGGAGGAACTATATACTCAAATGGGTTTTCGTCTTTTTTTGTTCAGACAAGTTTGACCGATCGATATATTCATCATAGAGAATATTAACCATCGATATATTCATCATATCATTAAAAAGCTCGTCAAGCGTAGAATTCAAAATTAAAACAGATTTTTTTGAAATTCGTAGTTTTCGTGGATTTATCGGGGTTTAAAATTTTGTGTGAACATGTGATATTTGCTTGATTTTGTTCACTTTTAGAGTAATTTTTGTTCAAATTAAGGCTTTTCTATCAGAATATTATATCAAAATCACATTTCAGGCTTTAAAATGGACAATTTTGTGTTACCAATAGACCGATTAAAATACAAGTTCTGGTCACATGAGGAAGTTTACTATCAATAAAAAAACTGGAATTCAATTTGAGAGCTGTCTTTTTCAGAAAATTTTTGCTATTTTTTATTGTATTATTAATCACTTAGAGACAAGTCACTTTTCATATCGAGATTCAGTTAATGACAAAGCTCATTTACAGTCAATTGATTCCCAATGAACAAAAAAATAGTTTTCAAGGAATCCCTCATGTTTTTTTTGTCTTTGGCTATATTATTTTACTATATTATTGGAGTCCTATGGCATAGACTCGCTGACTAAAAGTGCAATCGGCTTCTTAATGTGCATTAGGTAAACCTATATATTACAATGAGTTTACAGCTAATGTCTGTTAAGACTTTAAAAAAAATTCGAATTTTTGAACGTTAATCGATATTAAACTTTTTTCATGAACAGTAAGTCAGTCTTAGTAATGAAAGGACCCTCTTCCTTTTTACTGCAATCAAAATTATTCTGGTAAGCGGTTTTATCTCTTAACTATTGGGTTTACGACTTCGATAACACGAGTTTTCATAATTTTAAAAAAATCGGGGTTTTGTAATTTTGGTTTCTTTTGAAGTCTCTTCTCATTATCCTAATAATGATAGCTCCCATTGGCTTAGAAAAGACATCCAATGGATCATAGATAAAGTTTTCAGAGAAAAGATTATGGTTTAAATGCTTCGACACTTTCTCGCAATTCTGCTGATTTTTTTGGTCTTTACCCTTATTTGTCGTTGTTTTCATAATCTTAGGTCATATTGTGATGTCCCAGTCATACAAATTGCTGACAAACATCCTTGTCTTCCCATTGAGGCATAACGTAGTGTATTTTTTGACTGCCTATGAGCTCCTGAATTTAATGGCTGTTAAGACTTCAAAAATATTTTTTTTGATTTTTTTTGGACATTAACCAATCATAAATTTATTTTTGTGAACTGTAAGTCAATCTCAGTAATATCAGGACCTTCTTTTTTCTACTGCAACTAAGATGAATCTGGTTAGCGGCTTTATCCTCTAACTATTGGTTATATGACTTCGATGCCTCAAACTTTCATTTTTTTGAAAAAAAATTTTTGGATATTCGTTATGTACTTTTGGTTTCCCTTGAAATTTTAAAACATAATCCTTGAATTGAGTTCCCAGTGATTTAGAGAAGACCTTCAATAGATCATAGATAAAGTTTTCATGGTAAAGATTATGGTTTAAATGGCTTCGACAGTTTCTTGCACTTTTAATTGAATTTTTGGTTTTTGCCTGCTTTTGTAGTTGTTTTCATAATCATAAGACCTATTGTGATGTTTGACTGATTACTAAAGAATGACAAACACCCTTATCTTCCTATCGAGGCTTGAATTTGCGTTTCCATTGACTTCTGTTGAGAGCTATTCCATTTCGTGGCTGTTAAGACTTAAAAAATATTTCAAATTTTTTTTTCAACACTAACCACTTAAGCTTATTTTTATGAAATGTAAGTCAATCTCAGCATTGACAGCAGCCCCTCCTTTTTACTGCAACCAAAAATAATCTGGTAAGCGATGACACGAGTTTTCATAATTTCCAAAAAAAATGTTTTGGTTCCTTGTGAAATCTTATCTCACCATCCCAATTGGCAAAGAGAAAACGTAAAATTGCTTATAGATAAAGTTTTCAGATAAACGCTCATGGTTTAAATGGCTTCGACACTTTCTTCTCGCACTTTTCTACTGAGTGTCTTTTTCTTGCATGTACATGTTGTTGTTTTCATAAGAATAAGACTTACTGCGATGTCATGTTGACGACTTATAAATGAAAAGCATCCTTGCGTTCTCATTGAGACATAATTTATCGTATTTTTTGACTTCCGTTGAAAGCTATTGAGTTTAATGGCGTTGATATAACAGGTTTTCTCAAAAATTTCGTGGTTTTAATGTACTTGTTCACACTTGTTGATTTTTTTAAGTCATATTGTCAAGAAAATAAAAACCCCATTATTGTTAGAAAATTATATGAATTTGTGAGAGTAGAAAAATTCTTTCCAAATGTTTGTTTTTTTGGCTTCGACACTTTTCTCGCTCATTCTTTTGAATTTGCTGTCTTTGCCTTTTTTCTTTTTAATATTGTTCATGTAATCGTTAATTGCTGACTGGTCTCATAGACTTCTAATTGAGTATTGAATGAGCGATTTTACTCAATGCAGTCTTTAATTAGCAAATAGTATTAAAGTTAATGATATTGTTCATTTCAAAATATTTTTTGTTTTCAGTTTTTGTTCTTTTCGTCATTTTGTAACTTATTCTCATCTTTGAGAGGTTCCATTGAATTCCTTTTAAATCAAAAACTATTTTTCCATTGATATCATTTTGTAACTGATGTTCTGTCTGTTGGAGAGTATGCGTTTTCATAAAAGTTTTGTGAGTAGTTTATAGTTGTTTGTTTTTCTCTTCTTGCACATGCGCTAAAAAATGGTCTTTTTCGCTTATTTTGTTGTTTGTTTTTCCTTCTTGTAGTCTTTCTAATGGCATATCTTGTGAGCGCTTTAATGAGCCATGGTTTTAATTCAATTAGTAGTTCGGTTGTGTAACGATTTTTTAATACTCAAACATCTTTTTAATTATCTCATCATTAGGTTGACAATTCAGTCAAAAATGTAGATGAGCTCGGGTCGGAACATCATGTGCAAACGCACATTAACGAGCATCCTTGTTAATTTAAATATTTAATCCTTTTATGTTCCAAAACTTGTTGTAGCGAACGTCAGTTTGGGTGTATTTACAGAAAAAAAGTCCTTTCGTTAATTTTAAACTTGTTTTTCCTTTGTTACGTCTACGATTTTCGGTGCCTACATTTCTGAGAAGAGCTCTAGGAAACACCTTTGACTGTGCTTGGGTAGATTGCATGCGGAAATTATAATTCAAGAGACATGACTACGTGCAAACACTTTGTCGCTTCACTGTCGTGACAATTTCACTATTTTCTTGTTTTTCGTTGAGAATCTGACTTATTTTTTTAATAACAAGTTCAAAACAAAATATTGATGAAATTTTTCTTATCCCGTAAAAGCCATTTATTTTTTGATTACGCGAGTTTGGTTCGTGTTATGTTAGTCAATCGCGTTAATTAATTCGATCCTCTGTAATCAAAGAAAATTAACATATGAAAACCGTGAAAAAATAACAGAAAACTGATTTTGATCTTTTTTTGAAATCTTTATTACTATCAAGCTGTCGTAAATCGACCAGAGCGTGTATATTTAGAGTGACCAAAATCATTAAAGCAACCGGTAAACAGCGCTGAGCTCACCAGTGCTTTCACCAAAAATAATGGCACAAAAACATCTTTCTTAAATGCTATTGTGATTAGATTTTAATTTTTGTGCTCAAACACTGCTTGAGGCTTGCACGTGCTGATGAAAGTACAAAGTGCGTTATATATTATAATGTTATAATTCGTTAACTCGGGATTTAATAACTTGAAAAGCATTAAAGAGTAAAAGTTAGAAAAAAAAGTCAATTTAAAGTTCGATTTGTCACATATTTGCGTACAAACACAATCAAATTTTTCTGTGGTCATTTAAATTATTATTTTTTGCTTTGCTTTTTGAATATTTCAAGTTTACCACAGAATTTACCGTCAGAAAGTAGCAAAATTACTACTCTGGGTTCTGGATCAATTTTCAATCGATCAATAAAATTTTCATTTTTCAATTCAAACCAAGAGCGGCCTATTACACTTGAAAAATAGGCAAACCACCTACTAATTATTAACGTTTGATATTGTTCCAACTGTGCATTTCTTGTATATACGATGTCTAAATCGAAGGGCAATAGTTTAACAGATGAGTTGGCCGAGATAGAGAAGAAGTACTTTCTGTTCAAGAAGAAACTGAATACTTTCGTAGAAGCACTCAACTTCTACAGATGTGCCGCCAACTCTAGTCATCAACCATTGAGAACTGTCGAACAGATGGAGAGCCTTCTCAATCAGTTAGTATTTACATCATGCAACTAATTCAACGCGAGAGATCGGAAAAATCAGGAGCATCGTAACAAACAAAAACTATCCAAAAACACCTCTCCAAAAGTTTGCTGAAACATCTGGAAGTTTGTCCTCAAATTTGAAATTGAGTTTGAGAAAATGCGCGAGAAACGAAAAACAAAAAATCTTGTCCCTCGAGCTTAGCAAACAAATTTGAAATGATGATAAATGTCTTGAAAAAAATCGGAAAAGCTGAAAATATTCATTTACTTTGAAGTTCTTCGGTATCAAGTCTTCGAAAAACTCGTTTTCACCAAAACGTATAATACTAGCTTTGAGACTAGTAGATAAATGGCTGGGCATAAAAAAGACAAGAGGAAAAAATACAACTAAAAAAATCAAAATTTATCAAAACCTGACAGAAAATTACTAAATTTTTTGATTTTAGATCTTTTAACATGTACCCAATAACCTATCTGCTAGCCTTATATTTGCCTCCACGAAATCAAGAAATAGTTCGATTAAGGCGTAAGGGTGTTTTTAAAAGAAAGTTCATTGAATGATACTTTACAAATATATATAATACTACGCATTTCCATTCAACATTTAACAATCTTGTTTTGAACCACCACAGCAGAATGATAAATTTGCAAAAATTTGTTCAGCTGAGTCTGTGTGAAAGTGACCTAAATTGTCAAATTGAACGAAAGCTTTGAAAAAAGAATTGATAAAACGTATAAAACAACTAGCTTAAAGGCAATGACACAAATTAGAAAAATTGGGCAAAATAACTCAAAGAACATAAAAAATCAGCAAAAATTATTTCAATTTTATAGTTAAAGATGTCACAAACAATAGATACGCACAATAATATAGCAATGAAATTTAAATAGCTTAAAGCAATTAACAAAAAAAACTATAATTGGCCTTCAATCAATACCTAGTGTGGTAAAAAAAAAGTATTTTAATGGAAACGGCAAAATTATTTCCTTTGAGCTCAAAAACTTTTTTACCTTAAGTTTGGGCCCTTCCAGCAACCTCAGCAAGCTAAGCGGTTTAAGTGCAACCTAATGCCGCCTGGTATTTGCCTGCATATTGCGTCTTGAAAGCTCAAAGTCATCGAAAAAAGTAAACAAATATTTCAAAAGACAAAGCGGGACAAGTCTTCAAATTTAGTCCAGAAAATTTAATTTCTAATAATCTTAATTTCTGAATGGATACAGCGAATTGAAATTTTGGTAGTCAATAAATCAACTGAACCTAAATTTGCAGATTAAAAAAATGAAATTTAATTTTAAATATTTTCGCAAAATAGTATATAAGCATTGATATTTCACATTTTTAGAAGGCTCACACCCATTTTGTCAAAATCATTGAGAGACAAAGTGAAAAAGGCTCAAAACAACTGTTTCTGAAAAATAAATAAAATGGCATCAAATTAAGGCAAAAAAAAAACATTATACCACAATCATTGCCAAAGCCATTACTAACAACTTGAGGCAATTCAGTTTTTGTAATGTCCAAATCTGACATCTTATGCCTAATTAGCACTAGATGAAATCAATAATGAGAGTAAGTTAGAGGATACGAGAAACCTTAAAAATACGGGAAAAATCAAAGTCTTGCTAAAATTCCATGACAAGAATGGTGTTGAAGTAAACAAAGGATTAGCTCTGAGTAGAGGGATTCAAGCAATTGCCAATAGGCACAGTTAAAACTTACTACACTTAAAAAAGAAAAAACCACTGGAAACAGAAGTCTAATAGCCTCAAATGAAAGTATTCAAACGTCGAAATTTCGTAATTTACGGTAGATTGAATAGCTATGCTTCAAGCTTCATAGTTTTTTGCTCTTATTACTGCGCGAGCACGAGTAAAATCACTAAGTTTAATTCCTATTGGCATCATAAAGTAGAAGAGAAAAGACGAACATATATAAAAAAATACAGAGCCCCAATACAATCCAAATCCTGTAGATTGCGGCGAGAAATCAGTTTAATCCAGTTTTGGATTGTAAAAATACTGAGCCCCAAAACAATACAATTTTTTCGGACTTGTAAAAGATCGGACGACAGCAATACTATTCGATTTTTGTAAAGTATAAAAAACACAGAATGTTTTCTCAAGTAACTTTCAATAGTTATGGCCTCGAGAAATGTGGTAGCTTTTTTTAACAAAAATAGTTATAAAATAATTTGACAAAACTATTGAATTTGTGTTTGTACGTCTAAGAGTGCTGACGTGCTCGGTCAAACTGAAATCAAGTTTAGAGTTTTTTTAAGAACCGAAGCAGTCGCTAGCTAGATGGGATAAAAATGACAGATGATATGCAAATAAAGATAACAATTGTTTTTCGTCCCTGTAGACTATAAAACTTTGAAGCATAGAAAATGATTGATTTAATTTGCCATTAAAAATAACTTTTTGGATGCAAAACTTTATAAACATCCAAAGCAGCTTGTAATTGGCAATCACTGGTTTTCTACTTCAATTTTATCTGCTCAAACGAATTTTCAGTGAACAACAATAGAATTTTTTAACGCAGTTATTGCAAACAATTCTCTGAAAGTCATTTTTTTTGCTATGGTCACCAAAAACCTAATTTTTTGCATACTTATAAATAAAATAGCTTTTTTAAAAAAACAATTCCTTTCCAGAAACAATCGTAAAAAAAGTTGTTCATCTGGCTTTTCAGTTCTTCTCTTTTTTCGCGTTAACAAACGTTAGCAAAATAGAAAAAAAACTTTTAGTCTTTGAAAATCTTTGTGACCTTGTTTAGAAGAATTCAAAAAACAAGAAGACTAGAAAATAGTCTTGTTTCCTTCCAGCCAAAAAAGATAGATGAAGAATTGTTTGACGCTACAATTTCGTTTAACAGATTCTGAAAGCTCTCAAAGTGAAATATATTGAAAAATGTGACAATTTTGAGTACAAATACTGGTAACAATTGGAAACGTATTCATCTACTGTGCAATTGTGAAAATTGTGGTGAAATTTGTGTTATTGAAAGACATTACAATTTTGAAATTACAAATTTTGAGGGATAAATATCAGCACTCGGGTTTTTTTTAAACTGTATATTTCCGACCGAATTTTGAGAAAATGAAAGCACTTGATACATGCTAGACGTTCGAAAAATGTCTTCAAAATAAACAATAACAAAAAGAAAGTATCAAGCGATTGATCAAACCCACGTCAGTAAAACTGATTTTAAATCTTATTGAGACAAAAAAGAATTTGTTACTGCTGAAAGTTCATCTAAATGTTCACTAATTGACTTAGCAGATACAAAGAGTTTCTAAACTGAGCTTCGATTCATTAATTTCTGCCAATGAAAACACTTGGGTAGAAAATTCCAGATGACAATATGAAATTGCCAAACCAGAACAAAATTTTTTCCGCTTACAGCTTGCTAACTAAAGTGAGTTTTGAAATTTTTATACTATAAAATATTAAATCTATCGTATAATTAAATTATGCGTTGTGACCACAATCAGTTAATGCCATATGAATTTGAAATTATTTTTTAGTATTGTGACTGACAATAATTGAATTTCTTTGGAAAAAAATTCAGTAAGTTTAAATTCGTAAATTTTAGTTCGGTGGCTTTAGCGCACCTCGTTATCTTTTGAACATATCTTTACTTTGTCTCCTATAAAATAGTCCTTTTTCTGAATGTTTCAAAAATTAAAGTCAATTGTAATTTTATTATTGAAGAAACAGTAAGCATTCTTTAATTCTTTTGTATCAATTCTGTAAGGACCTCAGTGGTTTTTGTATGGGCCCTTCCAATTTTATTTTATGCGATGGCACGCTATTATGTAAAAACACTAATAAACCAAAATACTATAAAAAAATACTATGTGTGAAATATGAGAAGTTGCAGTCGGTTGAAAAAAATGACGACCAACCTGAGGAAAGAGAAGATCCTTTCTTTGATTAGTGTTTCAGTTATATACAATCAACAAAAGTGATTGTATTTATTGGTGCTCCAGATTTTTTCTGGCGTGTTTACAATTTTTCTGGACGACTCTGTTTTCAACACTAGATAAACACAAAAAACCCAGTGGATATCGAGTTGCATCAGAGAATTTATGCTGGCTTTAATAGTGTTGCAAGATGTACTTTGAAATGAATAGGTCACTTTTGAAGTTTTTGACAGAAAGTTGAGCAACTTTCAGGTTTCATGGCCATATTTCTGAAATTTTCGTTGAATTATTTGCCCATTCAGGTATCATGAAGAAAGAAAAAAATGAATTTGACTACAATTTTGGCAATTATAAAGATTTTGACAACAAAAAATATGTTTTGAAGAGTTATTTTGCCATAGAACAATTAGCAATGATTTTGCACTTCTTTAAAAAATGAAAATTGATTTTTGTTCTTTTTAGAAATCAAAAACTATCCAATTAAAAAAGAGTTTAACGAAAGTACTGAAATCTTTTGCTTGTCTGTGATTTTGCGTGACATTGTTTTTTTGTGTAGTTGTGGTTAACTAAACATCTTTTGATCGTAACGCTCGGTGCGCGCGTTCAGCATGAAAATATTGGTGGTGGAAACATAAGAACCGAAAACATTCACCCAGTTTCTAGTATTTTTCGCTAACATTACATTTTGTGACTTTTTGTTGCTTTACCTGCCTGTAGCTGTCCCTCATATGTTAAACAATATTTCTTTTATGTATTATGTTATCTACGATGTAAATGCTATTTTTTAATGCTCAAAAATTTTTGCCAAACTTGTCCGGTTATGTTTTTGTAAGATATTTTTAAATGTTTCATGAATTAGAGCGTCTTCCATGAATATAACAGGAAAAAGAGGTAAAACTCAGACAACATCCAGTTGCATTGGAGAAATTGTGCTGTTTTTTGTGGCCTTTTAAGTGCTCAGTGTGTTGAAGTTGTTGAGAAGGCCTCAATGCAATTCAAAAGTTCTTTTTTGGTTCTTATTTTTGACCGTTTTTGACCGAAATGGTTTCTCACTTCAAAAATTTTGCGCAATTTAGATTTGTTCAAGCATATTTTTTATATTGTATGTAATGATAATGTCATACAATTATAATTTTGAGGCAATCTACAATCTAAAACAGGTTGAAAATGCTTTTTATTCTTGCGTATGTGTTAAGAGTTATTTTATAAGCTCAAAATTAGTTTTGAGGACTTAGTCTTGAGGATTTTTGCGAAGTTTTTCATACTTTCGAATCAGTTTTTATAAATATTTTCATTCTATTTGTCTCTAATAGGTTCAATTAGTGTTTCTCAAGACTGTCGGATGTAGGCAATTCTATAGATTTTGGCTAAAAAGTTTGGCGATGAAGACGTAAGTATAAAAAATTAGCAATTATTTGACAAAGTGTTTATTGTTTTTTTTGAGTTCTAATGGTTAATTCAACCTGGGTCAATACGTTGGGTGCTTGCGTAGATTTTTAGTTTTTTTGCCTGCCTCTGCTTGTGACTTATATGTCAAGCTACAGATACTAATTATATATCTCTTTGTTTTCCCACCCGCTTTCTTGCATTTTTGACAGGAAATTTTGGTATTGAATACGATAATAGCAACAATACGATTTTGAATGAAATTATATTTATTCTTCTCTAAATTTTTGCTACTGTTTTTTTTTATCTGTTTGGCGACTAATGTTCAAATGGTCTTTTCGTGATTTTTGGAGCAAAAGTTTTGCTTATTGTTTTTACTTCTCCTATTAAGGGTGTGGTTCGATGTACTACATTTCAGTTCTTGTACCGAATTTTAGCATGCGCTGTCTAAGAACATCAGAGGGCGCTATAGATTCTGGCAACATTAAAATGGGGTGTCTTCTGCAACCACCATCAAAATAAAAGTCGGGAAGTTTTTGAAGATATCGAGAACAGGCAAAGCTTGTTCCTTTCTTCAACAAACCGTCCCTTCACACACACACACACACACACACACACACACACACACATATATATATATATATATATATATATATATATATATATATATATATATATACATAATGTACATATGCACATAAGTATGTCAAATCAAAACAGCTTGACTTTGTTTGCAGAGCTACTCAGCACAACGCTACATACAAGGGTGTGATCAAACTGTGGTTCGACGTGTATGATGAGTTGAGAGCCCTGATACACAAACAGGTCTTAGCAGCACAACAAAGCGCACCTGATGTAAGTCGTGGAAATTTTGTGGGTTTTGGCTACCCAGGTTGAGGTCCAGACCCAAATTGAGCTATAATCAGACCCACTCAAATGCACACCCGTGTGTTCCCAGACCGAAATTACAGGGTCTGGACAGCAGTTCGAGCGCAAAATAGTCTGGGCCATGGCCTAATTTAGGTCTGATCATAGGTCACTTAGGTCTGAAAGATCTCAAAGGAAACCAAAGGCTTTGTCTCCATTAGCTCACGGAATTCGATGGTGTAACCATGTATACATTTACAGCATAATTCAATCGTCATCTAATATAGTATAATGAGCGAAATTGTCATCTGTTGAAGTCTGGACTTATGGAAAGACTGTACTAAACCATAAGGTGGCGTGAAAAGGCTTTGATTGATTCAAATTCTAATGAAATGATATAGGCTCGACCTTTTGGTCATCTCGTCTTTATTTTGACCCAAGTTTCTCAGCTGGACTTTAGATTAGAAGATACTTTTGCAGCCCGACCTTCCCCCACCCAATTGTAAGCTTGACTTTAGCTGTACGATTTTGAACTCAAGCTGAACCCATAAATTTTACATTCACTCTAAGAGTTGTCTAATGCATATAACATAGTCAACGGATATCGCTTTCAAAATTAATATGTTCAGGAAATTATAATGTGAAAATCAACTGATACAGTATAAAAACCAAAGCTTTTTTGCAGTCAAAGTCACTCAAAACACACATTAAACTGATTAATGGAACAATTACGTTTGTCAAAGCTATGCCAACTAGTTCCATGCAGCCGAACAAAATGGAAATATTGTGTAATTGTGACAATTAAATTATCCTGGGAAATTAGCTTTTGTAAGTTTCCTAATGACAAAATCCAACTGATTTCTTGGTGAACGCAAAGTAAGCCGAAGTAAGAGTAAGCCCACATAAAAGCAAGCCGGAAGTTGTGTAATCTATTAGAAATAATACTGCGCATAGTATCATAGTGTATAACGTATTCCAATAGTAAATAGTGTTTAACGTACAAACAGAAATACGTCAATTTTTTGACATCTAAGGGTTACGTGCCTCAGCAGTCCGCTACTCATGGCCATGCCTCTCGTCCGCCGTGGGATGTAATCCGGAAACCGCGGGCCGGTTATTGCGGCGAAGCGTCTCCGCCGGTCAAAGCAGCGAAGGGCGCCCACCGGCCCGCCAGGGGCAACTTACAATATCGGTATCCCACGATTTTTCGGCGTACTTGACCTGATTTTCACAATTCGTTTTGCGTGCGTATCGGCTTGCTTAAACGCCACCTGTTTTCACAGTTGGATTGCCTTTTGCAGTGATGTTTTGGTATTGCTTCACTTTTTATAGAAAGAGTTTTAATCCTAAACAATATGAATTTCTGGGCCCATGAAAAGTGAAAAAAACCATAATTGACTCAATTGTGTCTGAAAAGACTCTTGTTCACTCCTTGCTCAACGGATGAAAAGACCATTCTGGGCCCTAATTTGCTATGAAAAGACGGTGAGCGACATTAATTTGCTATGAAAAGATCGCGCCCGGCCCTAAATATCTATTTAAAAAAATATATCTGGACCGTGTAAATAATATAAAAATTTGAATTACTGGACCCATAAAAAGACCATGCATGACTCAATTGTGTCTACGAAAAGACTCTTGATCAATCCTTGTTCGACGCATGAAAAGGCAATTCTCAACAATAGTTTGCGATCAACAGACAGTTTTGGCCACTAATTTGCAATCACAAGGCCTTATCCGACGTAAATTGCTATTAGAAGACTTTATCTGGACCGTTTTATTAAAACAAAATCCCCCCCACAATAATTTTTAAAAAATCGTGGTCTGGACCAGGTGAGAGTTTTCATTGATTGGTTAATGAAAGAAGTACTGTACAACAGGATACAAATTTACACTTCTAGCAGTTTGGTCAGATTTTGCCATGAAATTAACTCAAAATTATGTGCTAGTCGGATACCTCACAATGATAACCTCACAATGATAATCTGAAAATTTTGAACGGCTCAAACATAAAAACAGAATTGAGTCATTTTTAAAATAATTGTTTTGACACATTTCGGAACATTAATTGGACAGGACATTTTGTTGGGCTCGAAACAATAACGTTAATTGTTTTTACTTATTCATCAAAACCAAGACTACCAGTGCTGCAAAATCAGTAGACAATCAGTAAATTGTTCGGCGCATGAAACGGCCCTCTTCGACACTAATTGCAGTGAACAGACAGTGCTCGCCACTAATTTGTTATCACAAGGACGTATTCGATACTAAATTCCGAATTAGAAGACCTCATCTGGACCATGTAATCAAAATAAAATCCATTAAAAATAATTTTTAAAAAATCGTGGTCTGGACCAGGTGAGAATTTTCATTGATTGGTTAATGAAACAAGTACTGTACAACAGGATACAAATTTACACTTCTAGCAGTTTGGTCAGATTTTGCCATGAAGTTAACTCAAAGTTCTGCGCTAGTCGGATACATTTTGGTTGAGATCTGATTCCTTTCTTGCAAAATTCAGCAAAATTAACAGCTAGAAATCTGTGGTACTTGTTTCATTTCAAAATTCAAGCTTTAAGAGTGCATCTGCTATACTGTAGTTAATTTGCAACTTTTCGAAAAAGTGTTGAACGCAACAGCAATGTTTTTTTTTGTTCAATCAACTATTATTTCTCTTAGAATCTTGTTTTCTGAAATAAAATTCTATATAAAATTATAAAGTGGACGTGAAGTGAGAGAAATCTGGAAATAATACATTTTTAAAAACGCCAAAATTTTCCCCAAAAATATTCTAAAAAATTAAATGTTATTTGCTTGATGTGATGTTAACGCAAATAAAAGTCTAACTCTTTTCTAGAAAGTGCTTTTCCTCAAAAAACTTTTCGAGTAGAAACGGATATTTTGCCTTGTTTATTACTAAATTCACAATGATAAAGCTGAAGTATGTAATTTGCTCAAACATATGAACAGAATTGTGTCATTACTAAAAGAACTGTTTTTGGTCACAACATGTTGTAACAGTAATTAAGACACGTCATTTTTACTAATTCACAAAACCCATAATACCAGGGCAAAAAATCATTAAACCTTTTCAACACAAAATAGATCTTGTTTTCGGTTTTTTCTTCTGGTAATCTATCGTTTAAAAACTTTTCGAGTAGAAACGGATATTTTGCCTTGTTTATTACTAAATCCACAATGATAAAGCTGAAGTATGTAATTTGCTCAAACATATGAACAGAATTGTGTCATTACTAAAAGAACTGTTTTTGGTCACAACATGTTGTAACAGTAATTAAGACACGACATTTTGTATGATTTGTAACAAAAACGTCAGTTATTTTATTAATTTAGCAAAACACAGACTACCTAGTACCAGGGCTGCAAAATCAGTAAACAATCAGAAGTTGTTGGGAGCATGGAAAAATCATTCTCAACACTAATTTGTGATGAACAGACAGTGCTTGCCACAATTTTTCTATCACAAGGCCTTATTCGAAACTAAATTGCTATTAAAAGACTTTATCTGGACCGTGTAATTAAAATAAAAATCCTTCTTCAAGAATTTTAAATAAATCGCAGTCTGGACCAGGTGAGAAACTTCGCTGGTTGGTTAATCGAACAAGTAGTGTATGACTGGATACAAATATACACTTCTAACAGTTCGGTCAGATTTTGTCATGGAATTAACTCGAAATTCTGTGCTAGTCGGATATATTTTGGTTGAGATCTGATTATTTTTCTTGCAAATTTTGACATAACTAACAGCAAGAAATCTCTTAAATTTGTTTCATTTCGAACAGTTCTAGTATAAAAATGTGCTTATGCTATACTGTACTTAATTTTTGGCTTATTGAAAAATTGTTGAACACCGCAAGAATGAGTTTTGGTCCAATCAACTATGCATTTTCTTAGAACATTGTTTTCTGAATTGAAACTCTCGAAAACTCTTTCTAAATAATAGTGGATGGGAAATGAGAGAAATCTTGATACGAGACTTATTTTGGAAACGCCAAAATTATAGCCACTGTAAAAAACACTGTAAATAATTATATGACCTTTGCTTGCTGTGATGTTAACGCTAATAAAAATCTAACTTTTTTTTAAAAAAAATGCTTTACCTCAAAATATTGCATTTTGAGTAGTAAGAGATGTTTGGCCTTGTTGATTACTAACTTTAAAATGATAAAGCTGAAAATTGTAATTGGGTCAAACATATGAACAGAATTGAGTCATTACTGAAAGAATTGTTTTTGACACGACATTTTGTAACTGTAATTGAGACAGGACATTTTGTTTGGCTCGTAACAAAAATTTTGTTACGTTCATTTTTACTAATTCACAAAACCCATAATACCAGGGCAAAAAATCATTAAACCTTTTCAACACAAAATAGATCTTGTTTTCGGTTTTTTCTTCTGGTAATCTATCGTTTTTAATTTTTCAGATAGTATTCTTCATTGTATGCATTCGAGGGGACACTTTGCGATGAATAGTATTGTTCTTCTTGCAGTCCACGTCTCAGTTAAGTCTTTTTTAATTTTTTGAGCGTATTGCAGCCTTATGTGGCATCATTTTGAAGATGTTATCATTTTGACTCAGCTCTGGTCTTTGTTTTAAAATTTGTACTGGTTTTCATTTTTCAGGCAACTTTTCCAACGGAGCAAAAACTCTAGCATAGACAGTGTTTTTCTTTCAAAATTTTCAACTAACCCGATTGAGCTTATTTTTCAGTATCTCAGTATCACATGAATTATGAATACTTTTAACGCAAGTCTCTTATCAGGATGCGTTCAGCTGAAAAGTCATAAAAGTTCAGTTTTTCTGTTGAAATCAAAAACACATCACTTTATCACTTTATTCATTCGCTTATTAGAATGGTTTCATATCACTTTATTAGTTTCTAAAGAACGCCATTTTCTTCAGCCATCAGTTTTTGGCTGCGCACTTCAGCGTTTTCAGATCCAACTGGTTACTGCCGGTCACTCTGTTTTCTTTTTCTCTGTTGGCAAATTCTTCTTTTTTTGAAATCGGCAATTTGTTGTTCAATTAAGTCAGAAATAAATTGGGTAATACAACTAAATTGAAAGTTTGATTCTGAGGCTATTTTTGATATTCTGGTCACAATAAACTTTTATGAAAAAACCCCTTTATTCGGTAGTGGAAATTATTATTTATTTTTTTATTAATTCAAGTTTCAAAAATTAGCTTCCACAACAGGCATTATTAAATCCCGAACACACAAATGCTCTACAAACATGTATATCATGATTTTTTAAAATATTTTTCTTTTATATAACCTGTCGAGTTTTTTTACTGGTCTGATAATTTACCAAAAGCAGTTTCAATATGCATTCTTTGCTGTCATTAATGAAAGTGGCAGCGTTCATAACTACACTTGAGCCATTTTATTAATAAAAAATAAACTGGGAGACAGATCAATTGATGAAAGCCCACACCCTCATAAGAAGAAAAATTTTAATCTGTATCTTTCTTCATATAGTAATTTGTTTGAAATTCTTTATTTTTTCTAATTTTAAAAACCTCTTATCTAAAAGTAGCTTAATCTTTGTTCAAATTAGACAACAATTTCATCTGAGAAGTGGTTGTTATCGTTTAGCTTCTTGAATTGAATAAGAAATTAAAGAGCGTTCGAATAAACAAAGAAAAAATCGATATTCATTTTCAGCCAATTGTGGTATTCAATATATGCTGTTAAAAATTTGTGTTTGAAACACTATTGAAAAATGTATTCAATCTGGGAATGGATTATCTTTTTTTTAATTATGTGGACGAAGGAAAAGTTTTTTTAATGTTTTGATTCGTTTAAAACTGAGAACTCGATGACATCAGAGTTAAAAAGTTTGGTTGGATGGAACATATGTACACGAATTTTGCAGCGACCTAGTTGATGTGTTGTAGGTTACAGATGAGGTGTTAAAAATCCGTGTGACTGAATCCCTGGAGTACGTGAACGAACTCACCCAGCCCACGTATGACGTCATAGAGAACGAGTTGGACCAGAAGCTAAAGGCCGCTTCCCTTGAAGACATGAGACACGATGAACTATACCAGACGAAGTTTGAAGAGAGACGCTTGTTCGGACCAATGCTTTGTCTGCTTCCTGTTGGTGAGTCACTTCAAAGGATATTTTCTTATCCATTTGTCTCAATCAATTTTCAAAATTCTGCAGATACCTACCCTTTATAAGGTGAGCGGCCCAAGTCAGCTCTGATCAAACTGACCTGAGTCCCGCACAGGGAGTATCATATCGACTTAGGTCTTTTACTGGGGCTGCCAGACCCACTATGAATTATAAATAAATAGGAAAAATAGGAAACCGAATATTTACATATAACTTTAACAGCCGGAAATTTGGAGACTTTTTTCTCGGGAAAGTTAATCTGAGATAAAAACGGGCAAAGTATAAAAGATATTGGCTCCTTCAGATCATCAGATCATTTATCTTTCACTGTCTTTTATCCTCTAAGCCCTCCCTCTCTTCAACTTAGCATCTTTAACGTCACTGGCTTAGTTAAAAATAATGAAAAGTTATCGACTATTCCCAAGAACCCGTACCTAACTCCAAGTTCTTTTCAGTACTGGGCCAGTATAAATGCAATTCTTTCATTACTGAATCATAGACTGATCCATGTCACTTTTTTACTTGCCAGACTTGCGTTCATCCTGATTTTACAATGGCTAGACTTGCGCCAATTCTGATTTTATACTTTTCAGACTTGCGCCAATTCTCATTTTATACTTTTCAGACTTGCGCCAATTCTGTTTTTATACTTTTCAGACTTGCGCCAATTCTGATTTTTTACAATGGCTAGACTTGCGCCAATTCTGATTTTATACTATTCAGACTTGCGCCAATTCTGATTTTATACTTTTCAGACTTGCGCCAATTCTGATTTTTTACTTTTCAGAGTGCCACCCATTGTTTTTTACTCAAAAAAACGTCAAAAATAGCCGGGAAAACGTCACAAATAGCCAAAAAAACGTGGGAAAAAAATCCGTGGAAACGTCAAAAATAGCCAGAAAAAACGTCAAAAAGGCCATTTTTTATTTCTGACCCGTGATTCGTGAAATATCGGTCATCGAGCGCAGTGCAAGTTGATCCATATCGATATATGCCTGTGCTCGTTAATTAATTTTTCTGTGAAATCGGAACACAACTACTTCAGACCAATTAATTTGGTTAGCACACATAATGAGCTCACTCATATCAAAATTTGAGCCCAAAACATCCTCTCAACAAAAAGTTATTAACGAACGAGCACACGGACGGCATGCCCCATGTTTTCGGGGTACAGGGTCTGAAATCTTTAATAATTACTTAAATACTGATCGAATCGGACCCAGACCTGGTTCATTAGAATTGCCGTGAACTCAGCTTTAAATTTATATATAGGACTGTGTATTTTGACAAGTGGTTCGGGAACTATCGGTCATCGAGCGCAACGCAAGTTGACCGATTTCGGCATATGTCACCCTGCTCTCGTTCGTAAAATTATGACCAAACTTTAGATTAACTAACTGAAGACAAGAGCGGCTCTTTTACTAGCTGGTAGCGTGGATAGAACACGTTTCTTCAAGAATTTCGCCCTGACTATCTTCGGGTCGAGACATTACAACAATCTGAAAGGTAAATGTTGTGAAATTCCGGCCGAAAACAGGCTGAAACGGCTGATGAACGGCCCAGAACACCTGAAATACCCTCTGATGGTTCAGATGTGAGCAGAATAGACTCCCCGGGGTGCTATCTTACTGTTTGGTACCCCCTGTCATCATTTCAGAGCACCCCGAAAAAGTGACCATCTCGGAAATGCGAAAATCGTGCCCCGTTATAAAATAAAATCACTTGCCAAGTGTAATTCAAGTCTGATATGACTAATACACTTGATATTGTACTGAATCAGTACTGATTTTTGTAGAAAGATTTGCATTTATACTGGTCCAGTACTGAAACACACTTGGAGTTCGGTATGGGAACTTAATAATGTATACTTTGCAAAAGAATGTCAAGTTCAAAGTTTTCATACTTTGGGTGAGCTATTTTCTGCGGAGCTCTACTTTCATTTTTTACCATTATTGTTCGTTAGAAGCCGGCGATCAATTGAAATTATGCTTGTTTGTGCATGTTAACAAGAAAAGTGGTTCCCATATTGCTTGATTCCTTTCCTTCTTTTCCTTTACCACTCTGTGTAGATTAATTAGCCAATAGTGTCTGGAATGCTCTAATCTGGTTGTTTTCCTGTTGTTGTTTCACAGCACTGGATGCTCTGGCACACGCGAACAAACTCAACTCCACCCTCATCTCTGGAGCCCGATCAGCTATACAGTCGAGACAACAGCAGCAACAACAAGAGAACAACAAGGTCCATCCAAAAGAAAACAAAAGCGGATATTCTCTACCTTCGAGAGAGAAGTGTGTATGTGTGTGTGCGTGTGTGTAGGTGTGTGTGTGTGTGTGTGTGTGTGTGTGTGTGTGTGTGTGTGTGTGTGTGTGTGTGTGTGTGTGTGTGTGTGTGTGTGTGTGTGTGTGTGTGTGTGTGTGTGTGTGTGTGTGTGTGTGTGTGTGTGTGTGTGTGTGTGTGTGTGTGTGTGTGTGTGTGTGTGTGTGTGTGTGTGTGTGTGTGTGTGTGTGTGTGTGTGTGTGTGTGTGTGTGTGTGTGTGTGTGTGTGTGTGTGTGTGTGTGTGTGTGTGTGTGTGTGTGTGTGTGTGTGTGTGTGTGTGTGTGTGTGTGTGTGTGTGTGTGTGTGTGTGTGTGTGTGTGTGTGTGTGTGTGTGTGTGTGTGTGTGTGTGTGTGTGTGTGTGTGTGTGTGTGTGTGTGTGTGTGTGTGTGTGTGTGTGTGTGTGTGTGTGTGTGTGTGTGTGTGTGTGTGTGTGTGTGTGTGTGTGTGTGTGTGTGTGTGTGTGTGTGTGTGTGTGTGTGTGTGTGTGTGTGTGTGTGTGTGTGTGTGTGTGTGTGTGTGTGTGTGTGTGTGTGTGTGTGTGTGTGTGTGTGTGTGTGTGTGTGTGTGTGTGTGTGTGTGTGTGTGTGTGTGTGTGTGTGTGTGTGTGTGTGTGTGTGTGTGTGTGTGTGTGTGTGTGTGTGTGTGTGTGTGTGTGTGTGTGTGTGTGTGTGTGTGTGTGTGTGTGTGTGTGTGTGTGTGTGTGTGTGTGTGTGTGTGTGTGTGTGTGTGTGTGTGTGTGTGTGTGTGTGTGTGTGTGTGTGTGTGTGTGTGTGTGTGTGTGTGTGTGTGTGTGTGTGTGTGTGTGTGTGTGTGTGTGTGTGTGTGTGTGTGTGTGTGTGTGTGTGTGTGTGTGTGTGTGTGTGTGTGTGTGTGTGTGTGTGTGTGTGTGTGTGTGTGTGTGTGTGTGTGTGTGTGTGTGTGTGTGTGTGTGTGTGTGTGTGTGTGTGTGTGTGTGTGTGTGTGTGTGTGTGTGTGTGTGTGTGTGTGTGTGTGTGTGTGTGTGTGTGTGTGTGTGTGTGTGTGTGTGTGTGTGTGTGTGTGTGTGTGTGTGTGTGTGTGTGTGTGTGTGTGTGTGTGTGTGTGTGTGTGTGTGTGTGTGTGTGTGTGTGTGTGTGTGTGTGTGTGTGTGTGTGTGTGTGTGTGTGTGTGTGTGTGTGTGTGTGTGTGTGTGTGTGTGTGTGTGTGTGTGTGTGTGTGTGTGTGTGTGTGTGTGTGTGTGTGTGTGTGTGTGTGTGTGTGTGTGTGTGTGTGTGTGTGTGTGTGTGTGTGTGTGTGTGTGTGTGTGTGTGTGTGTGTGTGTGTGTGTGTGTGTGTGTGTGTGTGTGTGTGTGTGTGTGTGTGTGTGTGTGTGTGTGTGTGTGTGTGTGTGTGTGTGTGTGTGTGTGTGTGTGTGTGTGTGTGTGTGTGTGTGTGTGTGTGTGTGTGTGTGTGTGTGTGTGTGTGTGTGTGTGTGTGTGTGTGTGTGTGTGTGTGTGTGTGTGTGTGTGTGTGTGTGTGTGTGTGTGTGTGTGTGTGTGTGTGTGTGTGTGTGTGTGTGTGTGTGTGTGTGTGTGTGTGTGTGTGTGTGTGTGTGTGTGTGTGTGTGTGTGTGTGTGTGTGTGTGTGTGTGTGTGTGTGTGTGTGTGTGTGTGTGTGTGTGTGTGTGTGTGTGTGTGTGTGTGTGTGTGTGTGTGTGTGTGTGTGTGTGTGTGTGTGTGTGTGTGTGTGTGTGTGTGTGTGTGTGTGTGTGTGTGTGTGTGTGTGTGTGTGTGTGTGTGTGTGTGTGTGTGTGTGTGTGTGTGTGTGTGTGTGTGTGTGTGTGTGTGTGTGTGTGTGTGTGTGTGTGTGTGTGTGTGTGTGTGTGTGTGTGTGTGTGTGTGTGTGTGTGTGTGTGTGTGTGTGTGTGTGTGTGTGTGTGTGTGTGTGTGTGTGTGTGTGTGTGTGTGTGTGTGTGTGTGTGTGTGTGTGTGTGTGTGTGTGTGTGTGTGTGTGTGTGTGTGTGTGTGTGTGTGTGTGTGTGTGTGTGTGTGTGTGTGTGTGTGTGTGTGTGTGTGTGTGTGTGTGTGTGTGTGTGTGTGTGTGTGTGTGTGTGTGTGTGTGTGTGTGTGTGTGTGTGTGTGTGTGTGTGTGTGTGTGTGTGTGTGTGTGTGTGTGTGTGTGTGTGTGTGTGTGTGTGTGTGTGTGTGTTGTGTGTGTGTGTGTGTGTGTGTGTGTGTGTGTGTGTGTGTGTGTGTGTGTGTGTGTGTGTGTGTGTGTGTGTGTGTGTGTGTGTGTGTGTGTGTGTGTGTGTGTGTGTGTGTGTGTGTGTGTGTGTGTGTGTGTGTGTGTGTGTGTGTGTGTGTGTGTGTGTGTGTGTGTGTGTGTGTGTGTGTGTGTGTGTGTGTGTGTGTGTGTGTGTGTGTGTGTGTGTGTGTGTGTGTGTGTGTGTGTGTGTGTGTGTGTGTGTGTGTGTGTGTGTGTGTGTGTGTGTGTGTGTGTGTGTGTGTGTGTGTGTGTGTGTGTGTGTGTGTGTGTGTGTGTGTGTGTGTGTGTGTGTGTGTGTGTGTGTGTGTGTGTGTGTGTGTGTGTGTGTGTGTGTGTGTGTGTGTGTGGTGTGTGTGTGTGTGTGTGTGTGTGTGTGTGTGTGTGTGTGTGTGTGTGTGTGTGTGTTGTGTGTGTGTGTGTGTGTGTGTGTGTGTGTGTGTGTGTGTGTGTGTGTGTGTGTGTGTGTGTGTGTGTGTGTGTGTGTGTGTGTGTGTGTGTGTGTGTGTGTGTGTGTGTGTGTGTGTGTGTGTGTGTGTGTGTGTGTGTGTGTGTGTGTGTGTGTGTGTGTGTGTGTGTGTGTGTGTGTGTGTGTGTGTGTGTGTGTGTGTGTGTGTGTGTGTGTGTGTGGTGTGTGTGTGTGTGTGTGTGTGTGGTGTGTGTGTGTGTGTGTGTGTGTGTGTGTGTGTGTGTGTGTGTGTGTGTGTGTGTGTGTGTGTGTGTGTGTGTGTGTGTGTGTGTGTGTGTGTGTGTGTGTGTGTGTGTGTGTGTGTGTGTGTGTGTGTGTGTGTGTGTGTGTGTGTGTGTGTGTGTGTGTGTGTGTGTGTGTGTGTGTGTGTGTGTGTGTGTGTGTGTGTGTGTGTGTGTGTGTGTGTGTGTGTGTGTGTGTGTGTGTGTGTGTGTGTGTGTGTGTGTGTGTGTGTGTGTGTGTGTGTGTGTGTGTGTGTGTGTGTGTGTGTGTGTGTGTGTGTGTGTGTGTGTGTGTGTGTGTGTGTGTGTGTGTGTGTGTGTGTGTGTGTGTGTGTGTGTGTGTGTGTGTGTGTGTGTGTGTGTGTGTGTGTGTGTGTGTGTGTGTGTGTGTGTGTGTGTGTGTGTGTGTGTGTGTGTGTGTGTGTGTGTGTGTGTGTGTGTGTGTGTGTGTGTGTGTGTGTGTGTGTGTGTGTGTGTGTGTGTGTGTGTGTGTGTGTGTGTGTGTGTGTGTGTGTGTGTGTGTGTGTGTGTGTGTGTGTGTGTGTGTGTGTGTGTGTGTGTGTGTGTGTGTGTGTGTGTGTGTGTGTGTGTGTGTGTGTGTGTGTGTGTGTGTGTGTGTGTGTGTGTGTGTGTGTGTGTGTGTGTGTGTGTGTGTGTGTGTGTGTGTGTGTGTGTGTGTGTGTGTGTGTGTGTGTGTGTGTGTGTGTGTGTGTGTGTGTGTGTGTGTGTGTGTGTGTGTGTGTGTGTGTGTGTGTGTGTGTGTGTGTGTGTGTGTGTGTGTGTGTGTGTGTGTGTGTGTGTGTGTGTGTGTGTGTGTGTGTGTGTGTGTGTGTGTGTGTGTGTGTGTGTGTGTGTGTGTGTGTGTGTGTGTGTGTGTGTGTGTGTGTGTGTGTGTGTGTGTGTGTGTGTGTGTGTGTGTGTGTGTGTGTGTGTGTGTGTGTGTGTGTGTGTGTGTGTGTGTGTGTGTGTGTGTGTGTGTGTGTGTGTGTGTGTGTGTGTGTGTGTGTGTGTGTGTGTGTGTGTGTGTGTGTGTGTGTGTGTGTGTGTGTGTGTGTGTGTGTGTGTGTGTGTGTAGGTGTGTGTGTGTGTTTGTTCTTAAAATTAGCCACCAAAAGTCGATGGACATCATAAACCATAAAAAGTGGACGTCACAAAGCAAATAAACCACGCAGGAACGGATATCAAAAACAAAAATTATAAAAACATTTTTGAGGGCTTAAATATTATCAAATTCTTTGTATGCTTTAGAAAATAAATAATAGTCACCCGAAGGACTTAGTCGGGACTTGCGGCGCTTCCGGTTGCGGCGCTGGGACCCGAAGGGGACTAAGACTTATATACTGACTTATTTGGAGAACAACGGAGTTAGAGTTCATTAGCATAATTAAAATAGAGAAATTCTTTAAGTTAGGAACCCACTTTTTTCGACGTTTTTGCTATGTTTAAAATTTAATTGATGAGAGCAGCATTTTAACTAGAACTTTTACTCAATGCTGCTCTAAATCATAACTTCATGAGCCAACATTACAATAGCTGTTGAAATGGTCTCACAAGTCAGATTTTGTTACAGAGAAAGGGGGTCACTAAGCGCGCTAGCTAAGTAGGGCAACTAATTAGGTCAAATAATGCTAACGAGTGGTAAATTTGTCTTTTCCTTACTTTTGTTATCTTTCTTGATTTAACTACAAACTATTTGATTCAGTCAAGCCACAGCATTAAGACAGTATCGGATTGAGTCAGTATATGCTACATTCGATCAAATTTGTTTTTGAATTTCTGTTTTGGTAAGGCACAAGACGCTTTGCCCTGCAAATAATCTGCAATTTGCATTATCAGTGAGTGTTATGCGAAAAAGATTTTAATTGGAACAAAACTGAGAAGATAAAAAGCGTTTATGTCTTTCCCGATTGTCAAATTTTATCTTTTGAAAAAAATAGGCATTAAGTTGAAAAAAAAATTGAAGATCACTTTGAAATTGAGATGTACAAAGCACACTTTTGTAGCGTTTCCATTTTTAATTTTGTGGTGTAATGAGCATTTAAATACTCAAATGTAAACTTGTTAAAACCCTTTTTTATGGAAATTCCTATTAGTCATTTTAACAGGCGCAATAAGACAATACATTTCCCATTCGATAACTTAAAAATTGTAGGATCTGCAATCGCCGTACGTAACTGCACGTACACGGTACCTACATCACGTGCCTACAATTGAAGGTACTTTTACCTGAAATTTCAATGTAGTTATCGCGCCTAATTTTGTCTGAAATTTACCTGAACAGTCCAAATTACAGATAAATTTACAGGCACAATTTACCTGAACTTTTCGGGTGGTTAACCTTTACATTACAATCACTGTATAGGTAAATTACCTGAAACGTTCATTTAAATTGTGTAGGTAAATTTACCTGAAATTTGGACTGTTAGGCAATTTTCAGGTAAATTGTGCTGGAGGACTACGTTGACATATCAGGTAAAATTACCTTCAATTTTTGGTAAGTAGTGCGCAGGAACACCAAAATTTATGCACGGTTGTTAAATTTACCTGCATTTTAAGGTAAATTTACCTGCATTTTTTTGTGGTAGGGACGGACTGGGTTTGAGCAAAGAACGACGCAAATTATCTCTTAGCTTTCTAGCATAATACAAGGTCCCAGAATAATTAGGAGTTTCAAAAGATTACGGAGGTTATTCAGTAATAAAATTTTATAACCTTATACTGATAATTTATCTCTAGCTTGGGAAAAATCATAAAAAGGCTCCCTGAAAACAATTTTCCTGTCTGAAAAGATGACTTACAAATTAGTTTTTTAATGTGCAGTTTTTCTGAAAACTTTTGCTTTAAAAATAAGCATTAAAATTTTTTTGCAGGTAATTAACCTGAATGGTTTGCAGGTAAACAATTTTGTGGAAAATTGTGCAAGTAAGTATTACCTGCACATCACATTACTTGCACACTGTTCAGGTAAGATTACCGATACATTATTTAGTGTGTATAGACTCATTGGCAGCTCTGTATGGCCACGATTAACATAATTAAAAAAGAAATAGCTCTAAGAACTGCCAAAAATCGGCTTCGACTTGTCAGTCATTGACAGTAAGGTGTGAACTGTTCTGCAGCCCAAGCAGGAGTGTCAACGCTAAAAAATTGCTAAGGAATCGAAGAATTGCGGTAAATGCAGCGAATGGTTGTAAAAATTGCGTTTTTTAGCGCTGAATGAGATGGAAATAAAAATTCACCGCTAAAAGCCGCAAATCTCATCACATAAATTTACCGCATTCCTCGCTAAAAATGCGGGCGCTCCTGCAGTGAAATTTATTTTCACCGCTATTCACCGCAATTCTTACAGTATTTTTTCCACGAAACCGTGACCCGGTTAAGTGTAAAATTGTTCTGAAATGCTCAAATTTTTGTAAAAAAATTTTGGGGATTGGGTTTTGGAAGAGAATATCCTGCTTATGACAATGAACAGAAATCGAAGTCATCAGCCTCCTCGGTGGTGTCGAGGTCAACTGTGGGCAGTCGGGGATCATGTGCGTCATCTAACATGACCTCCAGTAGCTCAAAACCACCCTGGAGACCCTCTGGTCCAGTCACTCCTCAGATCAGGAAGACAAGCAGTATTTTGTAATAAACAAAAAAACAAACAAACGACGCAATAGCAAACAAACTATCGATACAAAACATACAATACAGCAACTTAAGGCTAACGATTTCTGTATTAATGACAGCCGAACGAAAAGCGAAGACCGCTGACAAATTGGACTGAATGCCTGGAAAAGTTTAACTGAAATTTTGTATTATGTTGTTAAAATGATGTAAATCTCTGTTATGTAGATTATGAATTTGATTAAACGAAGAATAAGCAAATTTAAATAAGAATTTTTAACAGTATTGCAAAGGCTAACTGATGGAGAAAAATGAGAATATATCAATATTTTAGACTTAATATAACCGTGTGGGTTTCCACTAATCTCCGTCTTGTATACCTTTCAGAACTAATAATGAGTGATAAATTTACGGTAGCGGCAATGAATATTAATTTTCAAAACTTTTGATTGCTGTTCGCTGATGTTTTTAATAGGAAACGACAATAAAGAACCCAATTTATTTTCAGAAACAAATCTTTTACAACGTTCTATTCCTTTGCCGCGCTTTTTCCAGAGCCTCAAAATGTCAAAAGAATGAGTTTAATGCCAGAGAAAGTTTTTACGTTAGTCTGTTCTTACGCCAGATCTCGCGAATAATGTTATTCAGCAAAACTTGTGTACATTTTCAAGAGTTGCGCATGAAATCAGTGACATTCCAATAATACTCACTTATTTTATACTCACCAAACACTCGCGTTTTCCATTACGTTGTGCAACACCCAGTTAAAAATTATTGACTTATATGACTTATTAATAAATTATTGACTTAGTTATATGTTACTAAGCCACGTGACCTTGAGGGTTTCACTGTGTGGCTCTAGCTCAACCTCTGACAATCTTGGCCGCAATGATGTACCAAGTGCAACTTTGAGACAGCGTACGGCAAAAAGCGACTACAGTCCCCAAAAAGTGCATGATCATTGCAATGAGAAGGTCTGAAATGAGGAAAATCAATTAAAAGAACAGCTGAGAAAAAGCGTCTCTCAGGTTGAGGTCCAGACCCAAATTGATTTATGATCAGACCCAGTCGAGTGCACACCCGTGTGTTCCCAGACCGAAATTACAGGGTCTGGACGGAAGTTTGAGCGCACTAAAGTCTGGATGATGGTCTGGAGATGGTCTGATCAGAGGTCATTTTGGTCTGAAAAGTCTGATCATAGGCGGATTCGAGCGCAATCGGGTCTGATCATAACCTCTTCGAGCGCGCTTGGGTCTGATCAGAGGCGAATTCGAGCGCAATCGGGTTTGATCATAACCTCTTCGAGCGCACTTGGGTCTGATCAGAGGCGAATTCGAGCGCAATTGGGTCTGATCATAACCTCTTCGAGCGCACGTGGTTCTGATCATGACTACTTCGAACGCAGTTGAGGCTGATCATGACGGACTTGAGCGCACTTTAGTCTATTCATAACCTCTTCTCTTGTAATTCAACCACAAGCTGAAACAGTTGATGCGGTTAAGCTCAAATCACATAGAAACAAAATCATTATCCGTTTTTAATTTTGATTTAGCTCGAAAACCCTATACTTTACTTTTTTAGAATAAAAAATACTCGAAATGCTGGCTAGCCAGTGAGTTTTTTTGTTTGCCTTTGTTTTTTCATGCTGCAAAAGTCAAATTATCCCAGAGAAAGATTAATACTCCTTTGTCGTTTATTTTTTGAGTTTCATTGATTACTGTCAGTGACATTCAATTCAATAGATATAGGAATTTAAATTTTGTCATGCACGAAATTGCACTATGACCTTGTTTTAATAATTTTGTTAGTTAAAGTTTTGACGTTATATACATTGACGCTTTTTTAAACCTTGGACACGAAGTTCTGTGAGAAGTATATCTTGCCAAACGTGACTAAAAACGTATACCAAATGAATAAAGTTCGCAACGATGTGATAATACGCAAGAAAATTCACGCATTTTCTTTAGGATTATAAAACTACTATTATAAAAATACGTAATGATCTCTCCGAAAACAAGAAAGCATATGGTTAGTATCAATCTAATCTCAATTATGTTCACAAAGTGTGAAAAAGATTTCTTTCTAGTGAATGGTTTCATTTCTTAAAAGCTTGAAATCCAACACTGATAAAATCTTATAAAAAAAGTAAATAACTTTTACTAGATAATATAACTTTTACTAAAACATAAACCGACAAATGTCGGAAGAATTGCTCTTGAACGACAGGCGAGGCAATTTAATTCAGGAGCTGTAGCCTAGATCAAATTATGGGTGCAAAAAATTGTTCCGCCGCCGGGATTCGAAACACTGCCCTCCCGATCCACAGCCACAACTACTAACCACTGCGCTTCAGATCATATACCTCACTTATTCTGCAACCGAATTTATATTAGCTTTACTTCAGAGCAATAGAGATCACTCAAAAATGAAGAACGAAAGCGTGAAAAAGTCACTTGAGAAGTCAAAGAATGTTCTAGAAGAAAAGCGCAAAACTGTCAAGCGAAAAATTTGCATAAAAAAGACACACACGTTTACAATAATTGCTATGAACTGCGTTCAAGAGCAATTAAAAAAAGATGTGCTTTTGGCTCGATGAAGTTCAATTGCTTAAAAATTTTCACCAAAAATTACCCCTGAAAAATTTGTTGAAATTGCAGTACCACCGTTAACAAGTGTTGATTTCATATAAGATCCATTTT
Source organism: Convolutriloba macropyga (assembly GCF_964194025.1). Lineage (NCBI taxonomy): Eukaryota > Metazoa > Xenacoelomorpha > Acoela > Convolutidae > Convolutriloba > Convolutriloba macropyga. The sequence continues at coordinate 53,165,624 of NC_134476.1, forward strand.
TTTTAAAGCAAACTCACGTACTTGAGGCGATGCGAACATAAGTTTCTGAAAGACTGATGAATAAAAATTTTGAGCAATCAGTTCATTGTCAACTATCTAGTGAACAGCAAAGTTCTTGTTCCGAAGGTCAAAATCCGGAGAATAAAATCCAAAAAGTTAAAAAAGGTGATTCAGGTGCTCATTCTGAGAAAGAACCATAAAACTTACAGAAGACAGGCATGAATTTCTATTAAGAACCTATGAAACCGTGGCAGTTCCGCTTTCGTACAGTGATGTTCCCTCAAAGTTTTTTAATGATATCTTTAAATTCAGATGTTATATCACAAACGAACTGATGTCAAAATATGTTTCTGTCAAAATTTTCCAAAATGAAAAAAAAAGAGAAAGAATAATAAATGCCATTATATCTTGCTAAGACAAGCGTAATGCTCACTGATTTTTCATTTGTTTTGTTTGACTTAATCACCACTTAATTTTTGGTCCAATTCTACCTCGGTTGCTCATTGGACTGATCAAATTTCTTTCATTTTGAAAACCGAGCCCCTGGACAAGAAGGGAATTCTCTGCGTGAGATGTTTTTCGCTATGTTCACTTTATTATATATGAAAGATATTTTATATAATCTAAATACAATAAATCTCTTTGATTTCGGCAATTTTCTTCTCAAAATCCGTTCAAACGAACTGAAAATGAAATACATTAATTTTCCTTCTGACACCCTATATCATTATCTGGTGCCAATTCATCAGGAGCTGGTGCCATTTTGGTTGGTTTCTAAGCAATCAAGGTACTGTGGCTGCAAAATTATTCCAAAACGTGACACTTTCCAGAATTCGTTCAAAAGTTTTTCAATAGTTCCTATTTGGAAATCAACGTGCAAGTGTTGATCAAGACTTGGCAAAAAATTGGCAGAATTGTAAGTTTTGTATTTAGAATTGGCCAGTACTGATATAGACATGGATAGGCAAGGGTGCTCTAGCAATACGTTCTAGCCAGTTTTTTCACCAGCTGTATAAAAATGCTCTCATATTTTTACGTCTATAATTTTTATTGGTAATCAAATTTCATGACTCTGTTTAAATTATAACGGTTTCAATAAGCTACAAAATTTTTGCATTGAACAATTAGACAATCTTTTGTGTTTTCCTCGCTTAAATAATCCACTGAGGCAGCTATAACCTTAAAAAATTTGACGTACAAAATTTTACAGCTGCTTTAACAATGCTTGCTTTGATCAGTCTAATTGAAAGCCTACAGGTATAGACGCCTAGCTTAGCGGCAAACCAAATTTAAAAATTCTTTTGAATTGAAGAAACATTTACTTGAATCTTGATTGTTCGACGCATGCGTGTTCGAAACTCGACTTCAATTCTGCTTTTTTTTGTGAGGCAGTCTTATTCATATTGGCTTCACAATCGGAAACAATTTCTAAGCGTCGTTTTGAGCGCGTTTGGAGTTGTTTACCTCATTTTTTATTCAGAGACGGTCAAACACTTTTGAAATAAACTGACAGTTCAAATCTGATTTAGAGCAGATAGCAAAAGGAACTTCAAAAGCACCTGGTAAATAACCAAAGGTTAGAAGTGTGATTCAACTTTAATCACTTTTTCCCATTTTAAGTCCTATTTTTTATTTCCCATATTGTTGATCTCAATTTTTCTCATTTTTGTTTACTCATTTTTGGTAGCAGCAGTGAGCACAACACTTCAGATTACTTTTAAAATTTGCAAACGGCCTAATTTGTTAATTAGCGAATATTTATGGGAATTTTCTAATACGTAGGGCAATCAACAGCTCGATCAATGATTTAAAAAACACTAATTCAAATAAGGCCTAGCCTCACATTTTATAACATGAAGCATCTGTAACTGTTGAACAGTTTGAAGTTGACGTTCATCGTGACCTTTTATCAACCAATCTTTGTAAAAAAAAATGTCTTAACAAGATTACTGAAAATATCGATAACTTTAATTCAAATCTGATTTTTCAAAACGGTTTTCTCGGAAATTCACCAAATCTCATCTCTCTCTCTATGAGTGTTTACAGCTTTCTCAATCTTTTCATGTTCAATGCTTTATGTGTCAGGCTCAAAACATTTTTAAATCACATGAACAAAGGAATCAAATCATAGAGGAGAAATTTTGAGATCAGCATTGTGGTTGATCAAAGCATTTTTTGCAATAAAAACTGCTTTTGCGGGTCGGCTCTGGTGATTCTACAAAACTGTGGACACGAAGCATCTGTTATCAGCGAGTGGTGCAATTAATTGTTTTGCAGGCTCTTTTTTCAGCGATTTTTTGCGTGTGGCAATTGTAGTAGTGCTAATACATACAATACCAAACTCAAACTTTTTTGTCTTATATGATGCAATCTTACTGTGCTACTGCCGTTGTATATGTTGATATTGTAACTCAATCAATGAGGCTAAGCCAGCTGGCAAGCAGTATAAACCAGCACTAAAAAAGCAGTGAATTTGTAGTAGACGCATTTTTTCAAACTCTGCAAGGATACAGTCCACTGGCTCGCAATTCAAGCTGAGCAGCAGAGGAATAGCCGCTAATAACGACCAGCTTAGCTGAGCGCGGTGGCTATATGCTTAGCGATATAGGTCGAGCAGTAAGAGTTGATACTTAGCTTATTTCCTCACATTAGTAATACATACAATTATGCGCTAATTAGTTAGTGAAGACTGTAACTTAGTAATTCTTTCCAATACAATACCTCATTATTCATATATATTTTTTACACTAAAATCTGGTGCGCCGAGCAGCAAAAAAATCATTCCTTAAGATTGAGAGACTTTCTTCATTTTGTTAACCGTTACCGTTATTTTCTTTTCTTTTTTGTCCTCCGAGGGATGAAATTCTTGCATTGTTTTTATTGTTATCAATAGATATTTTTCTGATTTCGGACTGCGTCGTTCAATTTTTTAATCAGATATTCGTTTATTATTGAAAACGCTAAGAAAGCCTTGATTTCATTTGTTTGCCTAAAATGGCTTTTTGGTGAGGCAGACTCTGCCCACACGCTAAAAAAGCTTAAAAAGATTATTGAATTATTGCCGTAGCAGATGTGTCATCAAAACACAATAACTGGATGCAACAAAGCGATGTAAGAAGAGAAGGAAATCTGGATCAACCAGCGGAAAAGTCATACTCACAAATTAAAAAAAAACTTAATATTCTCAAAACTGGAGTGAGATGTAGCAGTGCTTCTACATACAATACAAAACTCAAACATGCTTGGCTTATATGATGCAATCATACTCAGCAATTGCCGTTTTAAATATCGACATTGTGAATCAACCAATCAGGCTATGCCAGCTAGCAAGCAGAATAAACCAGCACTAAATAAGAAGTGAAATTGTAGTAGAAGCAATTTTTCCAAATCTTCAAGGATACAATCGACTGGCTCGCGATTCAAGCCCATTAGCAGAGGAATAGCCGTTAATAACAACCAGCTCAGCTGAGCGCGGCGAATAAATGCCTAGCGATATAGCTCGAGCAGTAAGAGCTAATGCTTAGCTTATTTCCTCACATCTCTTTATCCACGCAATTCTTACTTTAAAACTATCAAGTCCCAAACTGCTAGTTGTCTTGCCTTGTAATTCTGGCAAGGAAAAGTCACCCCATTTAGAGTTATTTTCAGGTAGCAATTACTTCAAACAGGCGACAAATTTGCCAACAGGTGACAAAATTGCGTTCGAGCAGTTTTCTTATGCAAAAGGAACTATATGTTGCCAGTATATTGTCCACAAAAGGTTCGTGCCACTTTATTATTCATGCACGGATGCAACGATATAAACAGTTTTTTTCATTGGAACTTTTCTTTGTTTATTAATGGAATCTGTACCATAGGTTGCATCTAGATTTTATGTTGTAGCTTTCATGTTGCGACATCCCCAATTTTTCAACCGTTCCGATAAAATAAAGCCTCAGTCTATTTTTTCCCAGTTATCATTTCAACAAAATCTAATTCGACGATTGAGTTGCTTAACCTTCGTAATCTGCTTTCATCTGGTCAATTAATCGCCTGATTCTCACGCCACTTTTCTTCACTGGGAGATATGGTTGATTCCATGCACTATCTTTCTCAAAGCTAAAGAGCATAACTTGATAGGTTGATAACTTTAATACTTAGAAATGAAATACAAATTCAATTTTACCTTTTTTAATCAATTGATCTAATTTCGCATCATCTTCATTACGACGAAGTAAATCAAATGACAAAAAGATTTAACTGAATTTCGTTTGCATCTTTATATTGACATGAGCCTTTTCCGCACTGTCGTTTGACTGATTAGACTGTCTAGGCAAAATCTATGAAAACTATCAACCAGAGAGCTTGAACTATTTTCTGCGGTCTGAACAAGGAATCACCACGGTTGAAAACTTCTACTGTCAAAAATTGTTGCAGGAAAAATGTAATGTTTTCTACAAATTTGTCGATTGAGAAGATGACTCCAAAGAGATTGAAATGCTCTGTACTAATTCAAATTTGGTCCACTGACAATAAGACGCTTCGCAATTTAGAACCATGGTTGAATTGAGTCGAAATTTAAGTTGACCTCCGCGGTTTTCAGTCTTCTTTCCGCTCTTGCCTTGAAAAATCATGTTCATCCTTACCAACTTAGAGTGGATCGATATTTAGTATCAATTTTTATCATCAATATTTTCAACAGTGCTTAATTTCTTTCTTTGAGAGGTTGAAGAAAATGCATTTTAGCGATGGATTCCGCTAAACAAGCATTCAGACTGGCCAGAGAACAAGAGGAATGGTCTCCTGCCAAGGAACTGAAACCAGCCACACCATACAACACCTGGAGCAACGATGACTGGAAACGAGAACTGCTCAAGACTCCAGTCAAGAGATCCATCATCACACCTCCCACATGGTATACTCAATTGGGTTAAGAATCTAAGGATACGTCATTCATTTAGAGCACTCGGAGATCTGACAGGTCATCAAAGATAGGCTTCAAAGATAAGCATCAAAGATAGGCTTCAAAGCAAACTGGTCAACTGATGATGTATAGCAGTTTACAGGTATTTAACGAGAACCCCTTCCTCGAAATTAACAATTCTCCAAGTTTCGATTAATAATTTTCATCACTGGGAATGGCAAACAAATTATTGAAGTTTTTTTTGTAATTTTATTAATTTAGTTTAACTAAATTAATAAAATTACAAAAAAACATCATTAATTTGTTTGCTATTCCCAGTGATGAAAATTATTAATCGAAACTTGGAGAATTGCTAATTTCGAGGAAGGGGTTCTCATTAAATACCTGTAAACTGCTAATTGTTAGTCGATACTTGGAGAATTGTTAATTCTGAATAAGGGGTGCTTGCTGAATACCTTTAAACTGCTACATACACTGGGGAGCTTGCACACTAAATTTGGTTTCAGTTTCAACAACTCTTTTATCCTCTCATTAGCAAACCTTTTTTCCTTTTCAAACTATTTTATAAATTGAAATAAAAGTCGCACCAGAGGTCCTGGTCGCCTAAGTCTGACCAGAGACCTCTCGGGTCTGGCATTATCTGATCAGAGACGGCTACGGTCGCACTAAGGCCGCACTGCTCCATGAGTTGCACGAAAGGCTGATCTGAAGTAATTTTGGTCTGGCACGGTCTGATCAGAGCACAAAGTCTGGACATAGTCTGCTCAGAGGTGGCTTGGGTCTGGGAGCTTAACCTGGGAGAACTAGTGCACACAATTTTTTAAAAAAATCAGTAAGAAAAGACTAAGTGAGCGTTGCCTTGAATGTAACAATGCCCACGCATAGAGAGAAATCCTCCCAACTAGTAATTGCTCTAAGGGATTATTTATGTTACTGTTTCATTTCGTTAATGAAATTTTTTTGCCATTTTTTCTAATGATGTGATAATATATACGAGCACCCTAATTAAAGTTGAACAAAAGCGTAAAATGTCCAAATTTGTTTCAAATAATGATTTTTCTTTCTGGAATAATATAATCCCTTTTGTTTTCTGAAAATATAGATTATCCATGTTTTTTGATCACTGATTTATTAGAAATTTCAACGCTTTCGTATTAACAGTTATTTGTTGGCAGTACGCACAAAAGATTGGACGGCAGAAGCATTTTTTTTGTAAATTACGCGCCAAGCCATGGTCTAAATTTGGAAACAGGAATGAATATTATTATAAGTTTGGTTTGGCTATCTCAATGTTATCATAATAAAAAAACAACAACAGAATAACATCAGAAGGTTAAGAATCCGTCGCAGTGATATTTTATTAAGCCAGATTGCACAAGAAAAACTTGTTTATGAAACATTTCTCAAATTTTGATTAAGTACAATAGTTAGAAAAAACTCATTAACAAATCAAAGAAATTTTTCGCTTATTTTACTCAAATCCGAAAGTTTTGAAAAAGTTCATTTATTTTGAAAAAGATAAAATACACAAACAGCAAAAGCGGGCAAAAGAAAAAAAAACCGTATTGTTTTCCAACAACAAGCAGGGTCAGATCACAAACAACACTATAACTTTGAACAAGTATTTCTCAAAAAAAATGGGGTATGACCGAAAAGATAGCCTCCAAAGCAAATAGCTCAGTGGAGTGAAAAGATTATGCATTAGATTGATGAGATATGCCAATATTAAGAAAAAGAGTCTAGACGAACAGCAAAATCAAACAACAACAACAACAAACATTAATTACATCAAAAACTTTAAAAAAACAAAAGTAAATAACAACGTTAAAATAGCGTCAGATAAAACTGAAATTAAAGAAAAAAATTTGTAATTCATCAGAAAAAATATATGACGAGTCCATAATAAGGCTTGATAACAATTAGAAAATAAGGAACAAAAACAGAAAAGTTGAAAACTTCGCTTATTTTTTAAAAAAAAAATTTATTTCAAAGTAATGAAAACCATTAGAAATCAACTAAAATATCCCTTTGGTTTACAATTACCAATGTTTCTGTAGAAGGGAATTAAGAACTCTCGGTATTCAAGTTTTTATGCTGTTAAAAAAGAACAAATAGATAAAAACAAAAATCACTTTAACTTGCCAGAAAACACTTTTGAAGCCGTAAAACCATACTTTGACCCTCAAAATAAGTTCAATTGACCTTCTTCTAACACCAATATGGTATTATGCGACCTCTCATTAATGAAAACAGGTAACAAGTAGTTAAAAAAGATTAAAAAAATTGGAGAAATTAAGTAGTACTTGTTTTTTTTTTCGAAAAAAAATTATTTCCAAAGACATGAAAGCCATTGATTGAAAAATGCAAAAACTGAAACGGTTCGTTTAGTCTTCCATAAAAACCCTTGAGACCTGCCATTATGCATAATATGTCTTATGTCTACAAAATAACGTCAAATATGATAAAATTATATTTTTTTTGTGAAAAACCCGAGTCGAAACCAGTAAATTCATAACGAAATGTTAAAAAACTCTAGATTTTGGTGACATTAATCTCTTTTAAAACCTTCTTTTGACAACAATAATGTCATATTGGGCCAGTAATTAACGAGACCAGATAACAAACAGACAAAAAAGGAACAAAATTGCGCAGTCAAAGTGTTTTTTTTTAATTTTGAAAAGCAGTTGTTTTCAAAGTCATGAAAGCCATCAGCTATCTTCTAATATCAGTATATCGGCTCAACTAATCTCTCATGAAAAATCAAAGAAAACGGGTCATTGTTCAGGAAATTTCCGACGTCTAAAAAGACAGTTAAAACGACAGTTAAAGACAAAATAGAAAAATTCAATTTAATTCTTCGAGAAAGTAGTGTCGAAGCCGTAGAAAAACCATAATCGATATCTTTAAGGATTTTAATATCATCAATTTTACTTTTTTTGAATGCCAATAATCTGTTATATGAACTGTCAATTACGTGATATTGTGACAAATCTAGAAAACATGAAAAATTGGCAAACACCTAAAATAAAAAAAATGTGAACTCTAGTAGTATCAAAGCCAGAAAACCATAACTTAAGCGTAAAACCGAAAAAAAAAATTAATTTGAATTCAGAAGAAAGAAAAAGCATTCCCTTCATTGCTGACACTAAGCTACAACTTGAACGAATTAAAAGAAAAATGGAGGCAAAGTTCAACAAGCCATTTTTTATTTAAAAACAAATTATTTTTAAAAAACAAAACGACTATAAGTTTTCAAGCAAAAAAAGATAAATTAATTTGGAGATAACTCAGAAACCAATTGGACCTATCACTAGTGAGCTTTGATTTTAAATGTTCTGTTATTTAATTAATATAAAAAAGATCAAATTTTTTGAATAAGCCGTCTTTATTTCTGTCTTTAAAAATAATATAAAAACGCTTTCTTGAAAAATTTTAACAAATTTTAGCAAAATAGTTAAAAATTCGGAAAAATGTGAATAAAATCAACGGAATTCAGTCTTTTTCCCAAAAGTTTAAACCTCGATAACTCCCTGTAAAAAACGAAAATAAAAAAAAATCTTTTTAAATCCATGTTCTACGCTGGACAAGCTTTCTAAGGATACCAGTCTCAACTCTCTACGATTAATATATCGATCAGCCACAATTGTCTGAACAAAAAGAAAAACCCATTTGAGTATATAGTTCCTCTCCCCTCAAGAGGGGTCGGAACAAAAAACAACAATTACAATCACTCATCATCAGAAAACCTATGAGTGTTATCATTAATAATAAGAAGTGTCAAAAAACAAAAAGAACAACAAAAACGGCCAAAACACAAAACTTCAGTCATATTTTTTGAAACCAAGCATTTAAGGTCTACACAATTTCACGTGCCTGAGTATATTTTCACAGGAAAAGTCGACTGGCAAATTCAAGAAGACCTGAACAGCATTCAGCACTGGGTGAAGCCCAACAAAATGGATCTGGCAATTGAAAAGTGCGCTGCACTGAAAATCCAACAACCACTCCGGAGGTCTGATGTTAGGCATAAGTCAACTGCACAGCGCTGACTCCGTCAAAGATCTTGGTATTTTTGTAACTAAAAACATGACCTGGTCTCTACACAACTCCGAAAGACTCAAGAAAGGCAACAAGGCTCTTTACCTGCTTCGAAGAAACGTTTCACCGAAAGTCAATGTGTCTGTCAAACTCGGACTATATAAATCCATTCTTCTGCCAATACTGCTCTACGGAATGAACTGCGTACGGTTGAGCCGTGGTTCCACCAGAGACTAGAGCTTCCAAAAACGTGCCTTGAACTGGGTCTGCTATGACTCCAATCAAAGCTACCTCCAACAGCTACATCTCCTCAACGTACTACCACTTCCGCTCTTCATGCGGTGCAACGACATTCTGCTCATGTCCAAACTACTTGTTGAAGGAGAACATAACATCAACATTCCCACTTGTAACCCTGAATCTGGTAGGTCCACGATGTTTTTCAAGCTAACCAAGTGCAAAAAAGAAAAGACTCGTGGAGAATTTGTCTACCGGACATGTAGAGTCCTTAACAGAATGAACGAAAAATTCAGTTTGCCAACCCTGTCGGTCTAAAATCGCGAATAGTCAACCTGATGTGGAAGTTCATTGACAACAGATTCTCTGATTCCAACCCTTGCACATGGCAACTATGTTGCGACTGCTGTGACTGTCGCAACATTTGGACATCGTTCTAATCAGAAGTTATGGGAGGAATCCCTCTGGTGTCAAACGCCAGGAAGCCGCAACAACAACAACAACAACAACATCAACAACAATAACAACAAAGCAGCAACAACAACAACATCATATGCCAAAGTTGTTTTAGCAACTCCATTAAATTGAGATTTTAAGACAAATGTTTCCAGCACAACAAATAAACTGACCATGTCAGATGCTAGCCTCAATGATAAAAAAACGAGATGAAAAACGATACTCATGCGTAACAGTTTGCAACTCCCAACAAATTATGCACAACGCACCGTATAAAACAGATAATTTTCGTTCCACAGAAAACCGCAAATTAGTAAACGAAAAAAAAACACACGGTAGAAAAACGTGGTACAGTGGAAACCGAGGAAAAGAAACACGAACGAGAAGCAAACGCTTCATCAAATATCAGTCAAAAATGGTTTTCGTCAGAATACGGAGGTTGCGCTTAATACAATTGCATAATGTACCCTACACTATACTTAATAGTCTTATCAGAGGTCATCTGAAGCGCACAGTCGTCTGATAATTGGTCTGGGTTTCGTCTGGGCCATGGTTGCACAATCTTTTGGCAATGGTCTGATTTGGGTCTGATCAGAGGTCACTTCCGAATGGGAATGGTATAATCAGAGACAGTTTTGAGCGCACATTAGTCTGAACAGAGGTTACTTTTGTCTGGAATGGTCTGATCAGAGGTTACTATCGTCTGGCACGGTCTTATCAGAGGTCACTTCCAGATGGCACCTCAACCTGGGCTGTCTTTCTCGGTCCCAATTCTTCTGATATTTATTAAGAAAGATTGACGAGAAACAACTGACAGCGATTATGCAATCGAACGCAAATTTACATTACTCCAGATATCCGTTCTTTTACCAATTTGATTCTCGAGAGAAGTTATGAAACTGCTAATTGAAAAGGAACTAAGCAATATTTTTTTGAAAAAACAATTCCACCAAAATTCTGTCTCAGTTATTGTTAAAACGGTTGTCAACGGCACACTCGACAGACAAAAAAGGACAAGAAAAAAGGCATAACCAAAGTTCAGAACACTTTTATTTAACTCTTGGCAGAATTTACATCTCAACTTTAGCCTGTCTCACGCTATATTCATTAGACATTGCACCACTCTCCAACAAAAGTACAAAAATGTGAAGATATAGCTCAGAATGGCCAAAAATAACCTAATTTAATTAGTTTTAAGTAACTAAAACATCCAAAAAACAATCAAAATAAAAAGGACACAATAAGTCCCAATAAAAACAAATCTCAGGTTACTACAGATTTGCGACAATTCAAAAAAACGCATTGGTAAGAAAACAAAACAAAACAAAGAGCACACTGAAGGGCTCACTTCCTTCAAATGGTTTAAAATGCTTTCAAACGTGCATTCACAAGTTAATGTAATAGAATTTTATTTTAAAAAATGAAAGACTGTACATTAGCAAGAGCTTTGCTCAATTTACGAAACCTTTTTCTCGCCTACTTTTTATACTCTGAAAATTATCTATTAAGAAAAAAATTTTTTTTGTTCATAAATTTGACCTAATTGCTTACTTTTACGTACAGCATTGAATTTAACTACCTGTTTCAGTGCAACTTAACCGATTAAAAATATAGCCGGAATATTTCGGCTTCAAATCGAAGCAGCACTTGACTAAAGCCACAGCTAACTTTCTTTTCAGTTAAAAGATTAATTTTCGGACTACCTAATTAGAAGGAAAAAAGAGGGAAATACATACAAAGTCTGATAAGTTTTTGGTTCAGATATACAACACAATAAGTTGAGAAAGAAAAAGATGTTCTTAACTTACTGCGGGATATTTCTTTTTGATTCAAAGAAAAATAAGAAGGATAAACAGAACAAGGTGGATCGGTACTGTGCATTTGCACATAATGTGTGGACCCTGCTCAGCTTTTGAGCACATTTTTAATTTAATTGTCCTCCAAAAGAATAGAAAACTTTCAAAATTTTAAAATTACCTAAAAAAACTGTTGCAAGAAAAAAAGAGCCGCTTTAAACTCAAACCGATAAACAAGCTAAACAGTGCCAAGTTAGAGAGTAGATGAGACATGCCATTTACAAGACTATGAGACAAAACAAACAAAAAATGAACCAACAAAACCAAACATTTATTACGACAAAAAACTAATGTATATATATATATATATATATATTTTTACAAATTTGACCAAATTGAAGTCAAATTAGCACCACATAACTAAATTGAACCGAAAATATTGTTATTCAATCAACAAGATATGGGACCTGCCCTCGATTAGACTTGGTAACAATTAGACAAGAACGTTCAAAAAGAACGAGAAAAAACAATTAACTTTGCTGAAAATTAAAATCTTTTAAGTCATTGAAACAATTAGCTGTCTATTGAAATCATTAAATTTGGTTTAATTATAACCCTTGATAACATTGAAACCTCTGATTATCCAGGTTATGTCATATGACTAATAAAGAACAAACAATACTGAAGAAAATGAATAACTGTAAAATGAAAGAAGGAACATGAAAAAAAATTGCTAAGAATCAGTGTCAATCAAAAAAAATTCTAAGCTATTAATTTAAAAAAAATACTTCTATGAAATCAGGCCTCCTTTCAACTCCAGCAAAACTTGAACTTAATTTGCTAATAGTACTAAAAACTAAAAATTAAACTCAAATTTAGGCAAAAACTACTAAATCAATAATTTTTCTATAACAGATCAAAATCATAGAATCAAAATAACCTCTTAGAATAAAAATCAGATAACCATAATTTTAAGCATGATTCTCATAATCCGCTAATTTAAGCATAATCTGCTATCACGAAAAAATTTAGGCTTGAACTTAAACACTTGAAAAGTGTCCACTTGTACCTCTATAGGAAGTCACAGACCTGTCAGTATCCAGAATTAATCTTACAACTACCACATAACGGCAAAAATATGCAAAATTTCAATCAAATTTTGCGAGAAAACAGAGTCGAGAATGTTAAAAACAGATCATTACACTCACTATACCTCACAATTATGTTCAAAAGCGCTTTCTTTCAAAGCCATTATTGAGATATTTGTTGTGTCACTAGGTTAAAAACGTGACTAGACAATAAACACATATGAACAAAAATTTAAAAAATAGAACCTACAAAAAAATGAAATCTCAAAGCTGAAAAACCAAATATGAAAAATGAAAAAGCGTTGAAGTCTGAAAGTCAATCCATCAGCAAAATGATGCAACCTCTTTGCCGAAAATGTGCTACGAGTTGAGAAAAACAAGATAGTAAATTTTAAAAAAAATCTCAATCTCAAAAAACCGCAGTTTTTTTATTTTAAAATAAAAGTCATTTAAACAAAGAAATTTCAGCTGAGAAAACTAAATAAATTAACATTTAGCACCATGCAACGCCAAGGGCAGAGGTCATTAGATAGACAAAGTCTTAATTCTACAAAATAACAACAAATAAAAAATAATCCAAATAAAAAAATACGCAAATAAAGTGCTCATGGAAGCCTTAGACACTATGAGCTTCTCACTGAATATTTAATATATGTTCATTAGGCCCCAATTTCACATTGAAAAAGATGTGCCTGTAATTGCGCAAAAATTGAAGTCATACCAGAGTAATAGCAGTCTGGTAATTCACATAAAAGAAACAAAAAAGCAAAAAAAAGTAAAAAAAAAACTGCAACACGCAAAATTCAAACCCAATTCAGACCAGTCGTAGCCATGATATTGTTGTCGTCCATTAGAAACAGGTGTTTGTTCCAAATATTAGAGAAATACATCCGTTCATGAAAAAGTCAACATACAAAGATAATTGCTGAATTCTTGATAATTATTAGGGTTACATTGGAAAAACACCTGCGAATAATTAATTCCGAAACACTCATAGCAAACGAAAGTAACACTAGATATTTTTGGAGTTTGAGAAGCTTGTGTCTTTATTTTAAAGTTCCTGCTTCCGGCTAATTTGATCAGAAAATATAGGACTGCATTTTTGATTGTAAAAGGATAAATTGTGAAAATTTTGCCACATTTTTAGCACAAATTTTGGATCAAATTGTTCAGCACATTTATTCTGTCTTTACAATTATAATCATTAACACTTTTGAGAAGAGTTTTTACATATTTCTTAGCAAAATTGACAAAAAATGAGCGGAAAAATACGGAAAATGTGAACAAAAACGACTGAAATACGTCAAATATTCACAAAAATTGAACCGCGTTAACTCAGTGGAAAAAACGAAATTCAAAACATCTTTCTAATTCTGTATTCTACGCTTGGCGGGCGTTCTAATGATACCACTCTCTACGATCAATATATCGATCAGACAAAATTGACTGAACAAAAAAACCGTTTGAGTGTGTAGTTCCTCCGCAGCCAATGTGAGTCGGAAAAATAAATGATCAGGAATATTAAAAACACAGAAGACCAAATAACAAAAAAATAAAGAACCGCAAAAAAATCAACATTCGTCTTTAATTCCTAAAATATCTCTACAAGTTGCCCGACGCTCAACTCTTTAGATACCGTTGATAAATGTTGAGTGGTTACCCGCAAAACATAAGTCAAATTAAGCAACAGTAAGAACACGCAAAATATAAAAAATGCAATTAAAAAATATGTATGTTTTTGATTTGCGGCAACAAAAAGAGGCCAATTTTGGTCCAGAAGGCGTCAAGTCAAATCCTTTTCACTCTATTAATCTTTTTTTAGGTACGGACCCTCGAGAGACCACTCAGCCAGGATAAAGTTCCCAGCCGAATTCAAACCACTTAGACCAGCATCAGGAAGAGGATACACGAGGAAATTATGAACAAAAAGAGATTGCAATGAAAACATAATAAATCGATCTGACGAAAACTTTCAAAACGATTAAAACTTTGCGTGTGAAAAAAAATAAATTAAGAAGAATCAATTGAGAAAATACAAACAATGATTTACACTGCAGAAATTGAAGACAAAAATAGACATGAGAGAAAAATAACGGAAAGTAATTATTGGAGATTGTTTATAGTTATTTTTGAACAACATTGCACTGAAAAATCCACATAAGTAACCGGATTGTTGATTCAATTCAAGTTTGCACATGTGAGTAGTTTTGTATGTCTTGAATAACGAGAGAGAGAAGTAGACCCCACAACTGATTGGACGAGTATTGAGGCCTGGAGCACTGCACGTTAATTTACGCATTAGAGGTCAATTTCTTCTTCCTTTCCGCACTGCAGCGATAGCAAAACCTAAAACATGATAACGTTGATAACTAGCATTCAATTTCTGCAAAAGTCTGTTGGAACATCTGAATTCTTGAGAAGCAACACATCGGATTTTAATTTTGGAACATGGAATTTCAATGTCGAAGTTTTCGTCCGTTTATTGAGCAAAATTTTAGAGCTCCTTGTAAAAAAACTGATTCAAAAACTCCTTGTAAAAAATTTGATTCAAAACTCCTTGTACAAAAACCTCCGTTAAAAGAGATTCAAAGCCTATAGCCAGGTTGTTTAAATAAATCGATATCAATTAAAGCAGAAGACTTAACAACAAACAATCAATCGGAAAATTTGCCAAGAGGGACGTTGGGAGTGAAAGAAGGAACTTGTTTCTGTAGTCATTTGAACACTCACCATTTTCCTTTAGGTTTGGCAGAGAGACCCACACAGTTGAAATGGAACCACTCAATTGGACACTGAAATAGCACAGAACACGTTATTGAACTGACACACACACACCTATTGGTTAATCGAACTAAATATCCCATTGAGCAACATAAATCTATTTTTTTAAAATTGTTACATTTCAATCGATCGAACAGAAGTGTATTTGCAACGTCACCAAAGTTTTTCTAAAACAAATGTAATTCAATTATTTTTCTGAAATTCTGAAAAAACTGATTTTGAACTCTCAGCCATATGTAGGTGGAGAAAACTTCAAAAAATTTATAACATAACCGCCTAACGACTGGTGAGCGGTGGGATTCGGTAGTAACCAGCTGAGGTTTCGGGATGCATCAGGTGGGTGTCCGCGGAGTGGGGGGGGGGGGGGGTCAAGTGATGGGTGTAGTATTGTGAGCTGGACGAGAGGGGGGTCCAAATCGCCGTGGTTGGATGAGGGTGGATGTTGGGTTGGGGGGGGGGGGGGTGACACAAGGGGTCAAATTTTTAAGACTAAGAACCGCCCTTCAAACGATGAAATTGTCTCCTTAAAACAGTTTTGGCAAAACAGCTCCGAGAGAAATTAATGCCCTCCGGGGTTACCTGTTCCCGTTTTTGGGGACGATAGGTCAGACAAAAAATTCGTCAAGCAAAAAAATCGCATAAAAAAGCCCGACAGGACTAACATAATTGCTACAAACTAACTTCGTTCGAGAGCAATTAATAACCAACTAACGTCGAGCGAATTACTCTCAAACGACCGACCGACTAGCGGTTAGCTTCATCATTACCTAGCTACGGTTTAGTGAAGCCAGCTTTAGCTTAATTGGAGGGGTGTGAGGTGAGCGCAGCATGGGGGGCTTACCGTTTGAGAGCAATTAACTAGCCTATAGAATTTAAAAAGATTTCGACGAAAAGCGGAAAAAGTAGAAGAAGAGATGACAAAATTCTTGCTTCTTGATTGACAAATTCTTGCTTCTTGATTCTGAAGTAAGAAAATGCACAAACAAAGTAGGAGCCCAATAATAGTCGACCAAGAAGATGACGGCGGCAGTTAAAGGGGGTCCAATAAATATGTTTGGAAGTGAGTGGATTGGTGCAGGGGAGGTAGAAAATTATGACTTCCCATCACATTCGATGAATTCTAAACTTTGAGTAGTAAACCTCCTCTCCTCTAAGAGAGCTGCTAATCAACTTAAAACCCTACGGACTTTACTTGTTTATCTCGTTTTCGAGGACAAGAGGTCAAAAACTTCCAACGAAAAAGTGACTTTACCCACGCCTTCAAAATTCACTACAAAAATTGGCAAACAAGAGAACATTTTTAGTTTGAGTAATGTTGACAAAAAACGCGTCGAAGCTCATTGAAGCGCGTTTAATTTTTACGAGAAAAATCGTGCGTGATACCATTTAGGTAGTAAGGAGCTGTGTATCAAACCATCGTTTACAAAATGAGGGTCATAAAAGCCAGTGCAGAGGGAGAACAGCATAGATCTAATTATACGAAACCAAAAGTTGTTGTTAAAGCTTTTCTATCCTTCAAAATATTGAACTCAAAAAACAATTTAGTAATTAAAATGTTTCTCAATTTAACTTCCAAACGTTCCCAATTTTAAATGAGGCATGATCCTGTGATGTAGGGCTATCTCAAGAGACAACAGAGACAAACAAACGCCTTACAGGGTATCAATTGCTATCAAGAGATGAGTGAGGTAGGGTTGAGAGGACTAGACGAGGGGGTGAAGTAGGCTGCACATGAAGTGTTGGTGGTGACCAAGGGATTTGTGGTGACTGAGGGAGTCAAACTTTGAGATAGGAACCACCCTTCACACCAAAAAATTGTCTGAAAACAGTTTTGGTAAATCGCATACTCAGAGACTAGCCTGCAAAAAACACAACCCCACCGGGGTTCCAACGACTTCAGGGCAAGCAGTCTGACA
Organism: Convolutriloba macropyga; assembly: GCF_964194025.1. Classification (NCBI taxonomy): domain Eukaryota; kingdom Metazoa; phylum Xenacoelomorpha; order Acoela; family Convolutidae; genus Convolutriloba; species Convolutriloba macropyga. The sequence continues at coordinate 53,182,839 of NC_134476.1, forward strand.
TCTTAAACACTCAGCTAAAATTGCTTTGATTTCCTTTCGCTCACAATAGAGTTCTCCAATGAACTTTATTTCAGAACGAGAGCATCTTGGATCACACAAAAACGAAGAAAAGTATCACAGTCACTCAAGAAGTCGAAGAATGCTCTAGAACAAAAGCGCAAAAACAGTGAAGTAATAAATTAGAATATAGAACAACCATTAGAACACCGGAAACGACGCAAAGAGTCGTGCAATAAAAAAACTCTTAACTAAAGCTACCTATTTCAGAAATATCAGGAAAGAAAAACAAAGCAATATATAGTTAGAAACAACCAATTGTTAGTTACGAATGTGGGTAGGCATGGGAGGTGAGCGCAGGTAGGTTGGGAGTTAGGTAGGTGTACGGGGTAGGTATTTGGAGTCGGGTAGGTTATGTGGGGGTGGGATGGTAGATGGGGGAATGCAGGCAGTAGATAGGTGCCCAGGGGGTATGTAGGTAGGGCCTACATGTGGGGGTCATTCGGGTTTCGTGGGGTAAATAGTTGCGGGGGGTGGTAGGTATAGGAGGTAGGTGGAGAGATAGGTAGGCTGCGGGGTAGGCAGGGGATTTGATAGGCAGGTTTTTGGGTCTGTATTTAGATAGGTGAGAGGGACTTATATGGGATCGAAATTCTGAAACTGGCCTTTTCACCTTATTACCAGTAGTTTCTCATTACTATACATTACAGACTAAGCTACTTGAGGTAAATGTTCGAAAAGAAAGGTCAAAATTCAAGTCATGAACAACCTTGCATCAGCTTAACAAAATCTGTGTAATACCAATACTCCTCTTCAAGTCATTGAGAGACGCAAACACTTTTACAAACATACCCGGCAGATTGCCAGAAAATAGCCGCCATCAATTCCCATAAACAAGATTGGGATTGAAAGAAGAGAAAAAACTAGTGAAAAATTGATTTCTGTACAAACAATTTTGAAGTGCGAACTATTTTGATGTCATTTTGGAGCTGAACATACTTCTTTTTCGTAGTGACACCACACAGGCGCTAGTATCAATGCCAATAAGCATTGAAGATGGTAACTAAGAACAAAGTTCGAGTAACGGGCATCTAAAATTGGGCTTTATGGATTTATCCTGTTACTATTTCTTGATTTAGTTTTTTGATACTGCCTCTGTTCATTTTGAATTGCTTTGCTGAGCAACTGCTGTCTAAAAACCCTTTTAGCATGACGAGAGAACAGTGACAGAACGTACAATTAAAAGAATTTTCATTGACTAAACCAAAAATTAAACCTATAACGGACTATGAGTGAATTGGGAAACCCATTTCTAGAAAAATCAGATCACAAAAATAAAAAAAAAACAGAAAATCAATGTCAAAATGCCGCATGTGAAAAAAACCACTAGCGAGAAATGGAAATCTGATTCAAACAAAAAACTAGGCCTAGAATGAACTATGAATGGATTGAGAAAACCATTTAGAAAAAATCCGATCCAAAAAAATTGAAAAACACCAAAATTCAAAGTGAAACTGGTGCATGTGAACAAAAAAAACCAATAGGCGAGAAAGCGAATTTTTGTCCAAACACCGTTTTTTCACTTTACTTCAAAATTAGAGTGAAAAAATTTCACGCCACAAAACCACTCGCTTTTTCGCTCCACTTCCTGTTTAGGCGTGACTAAAATCACGACTCCCATTTGACTTCAAAAAACACGGAAATGTGTAAGCAGATCTTTAAAAAAAAGACAGCGCCCCAATACAATTCCAATTCTTTAGATTGTAAAAATTCTTTGAATTTAAAAAAAAATTAGGAGCGCTATAATAGCCGCCTGAGAAGCTGAGGCGGCTATTAATAATTGCTTCAAACTTTGTTCGAGAGCAATTAAAAATGAATAAATTTCTCGAACCATTTGTATCAACGTGACTTTTCTGTAGGTGATCAAAGGTCATGCTATAGGACTTCATTTAGAATTGAAGTAATAAACACTCACATCTGGGTTGTCACATCCAATCATCTCCCCGTAGGACACCTGTTGACAGATACAATAGGTGGGCTCATTCGGGTCCACGGGCATATCCAGCACATCAACAGCTGCACCCCCAATCATCTCAGGGAGTCCTGAACAGAAACAGGCCATTCCTCCGACAGATCAATAGATTCAAGAGTTTGAGACCTTTACTCCAGAGAAAATTCAATTGTTAAAACTTTACTCAATATCTCATGTCAGCTCGTTCCACTACTATTAGGCTAAGGAGTCAGCAAAATTTCCATTCAGCACGACTAAGTAAATAAAAACGCTAAATATTCCAAACATAAAGCTCTGGAGTAATTCGTCCGTATATAATACCTGGCTACGAAAAATCCACTTCGAGTGTCTTCTATTTTAAGCAGAGCAAACCACAGACACCTTTTAGTCTAGACATGAAAGAGTTAAAACTGACCCAGAATTGCTGCTGCTCCTGATGACTGACCAGTTGGAGGTAGAGAGGCACCGACTGCTGAGATACCTTGACCACCAGAAGATGCATCTCTAAAACACCACATAGCGTCATTTTTTTTCAAAAATCGTATGAGGCCCAACATTACTCATAAAAATGAGAAGTTCACAAAAATTCTTAAGAAAGATAAGAACGTCTTAGAGCAAGAAACGCAGACGTGAGTGCAACAATTTACAGCCCTGCTTTCTCAAGCCTTCTATAAATTCAGAAATTTTAGTTTAAAATGGAAAAGCACCATCTTACTTGTTGGAAGAGTGTCCTTTCATGTTGAACCCGAGTAACTCAGAGTTGTATGATGCAGCCTCGTTCTTCCTCCTCCTCTTGCCTGTCTCGCTACCCCCACCACCTCCTCCCTTTCCTCCGCCACTCTTCTGGTTGCTTCCATGTGACGTGCCCTTCTGCTGTCCTAAAACATAACCTGCTCATTTCCACAAGAAAGCACTTAGTATTTTATAAGTCCCATCGACATTTAAAAAAATTAAGTAAACTCGTCAATGCTCTTGAACAATTGTACATGCACGGTGGTTGCTTAATTGCGAAATCACATGAGGGAGGGGGGGGGGGGCTAGACAAGTGGGGGTCCAAATCGGCAAGTCGTATAAAACCACGATGGAGGGTGGACGGGGCTAGGTGAGATTGTAGATCTGCGGTTTCAAAGATTCAACAGTTTCAACAGAGCAAAAACTAAATATTTTACTTCTTCTTTAGTAACTGACTTGATGTTATATTTTAAAATCTGTACAACCTTTTGCCGCATCTATTAGCTGCTCTCAAATAACCTTCAAATAGAGGGACACACACATAGTTGACCTTATATCCTTGAATTTGAGTAAAGAAGGTCATTTCGATAGTGGTGAAAGTCAATTTTGAGAGCAAGGTAAGTCACCAGTGACCATAATCTTATACACCCGAATGAACAAAAAACTCGCGCCACTAGGAGTGAATTATCGTCAAGCACGTAATTGAGTCCAAATTGCATGAAGGGGAAAAAAGGAGATTGAAGTGATCGTGACGTCATATGGTCGTTAAAATTCTTGGCAAAAATAGCAGGACAAACCACAACTATTTCATTGACTAAGCAACCCAGAAATGAGTGCGAATGCGCTCGGAAAATTGTTTCGAAAAAATCCGATCAAAAAATTGAAAAATAACAAAATTATAACCAAATTGCTTCATGTGAACAAAAACTACTCACGAAAAAGCGCATTTTTATTTTAACACCGCTTTCCCACTCAACTTGAAAATAAGGGTAATATTTCACACAGCCAAACAACTGACGTTGTCGCTCCACTTCAGTTCAGCGAAACCAAAATCACTACTCCAATTTACATCAAAGTATTCAAAATCTGTGAACAGATCATAAGAAAAACAATCGGAAAAATTCCAGGTACGACTTGAACTTTACGCCAAAAAAGTTTTTCAAATAACAAGTGATGAAAAGGCAATAATCTTGAATAAAATAATGAAATTGCCCAAAAAAGGAATTGACCAAAAATTGCCAAAAAAAGGAATTTGTAAAATGCAATTACTTTTTAAAACAGCACAAGCAACAATGCAAACGATAAATTTTTTTGGCGCAATTGAAATTAAAAGATTTCTCGTACACGATTATGCAAGCCAAAATCAGTCACAAACATCTCTTTTCGATCTTCAATTCGCTCACCCGTTTGACCTAAACACTTCTTAGTTTTCACGCGCGGAATTAACTTTTATATCCTGTTATAAGTACACTCCCAAAAAAATTATATAAAGAATTCCGGACACGACCCGAAGTGCTTAAAAAAACCAACCATAAAACTTTCGAAAAAATCATTTCAAAGAAAATAATAGCTCTAAAACCCAGCTGAGTTAAAAAATCAGAAAATTCAATGACCGCTTTATGTAAAGAAGTTCGCCCAAATACAAAAAAAAACTTTCTATTCAATTGAAGACATTGCAATGCTCACACAACATTAGGCAGGTCATCATAGGCTCAAACACTTTGCTACTTTTGAAGAAATATTGAAAAACTACAAGAAATTGGTTACGTGATTAAAAAATATCTCGATTTCATGTCATATTTGTCCATAAAAACACTGTTTTATAACAACAGAACTGTAATAAATTAGTACCTTAAAAATTCCTCAAGCAAAAACCGTATTAAGATTCGCAATGAATGGAAAAAAACGAACAAGAATTTGTTAAAAACCAGCAAAGCAGTGAGAAACTTTCAAATAAGCATGAAATTCATCATATATTCACAATCTACTAAATAAACACTATCAAAGCAAACCTATAATTATTACCATAGCCAATTCAAGCCTGTTGACCCAACAAATAATTAAATCCAATAAATGCTTAAAAAATAAATAAAAAAGACACTTCTCAAATACACCGCTTCGAGTCGTAAAAAGGCAGCGCTCCATTACAACTCAAACTCTTGAATTTTTAAGTAACACCAAGAGAAGGTCAATAATAGTGTAGAACGCAGGGATTGTCATAAGTAGAAACTGCGAGTAAGTTAGATAATTTGGGTCAACTTAGACAAGTTAATTAGGTGTTTAAAACCTTTCTTATCTTAAAGGGTTATTAATTCGAAGGCGGGAGTTGAGTGATATATCTTAAACAACCAAATTAATGAACAAAAGCATATTGAGCTGTCAAAATACTTAGTCGAATTAGCGAAGTTGTAATTGTGCATCAGGCCAAAGTCGAAATGAGTGATTTAAATTTAGAAGAAAAACTAGAGAGCGAACATTTGAAGTGGACTAGATACTTTGAACAGAATTGGAATTTCAATTTGAAGGAAAAAAGCGATTTCAAACCTGCAAAATAATGGGCACCCAAAACCTGGTACACTCAAGTCTTCAAATTATATTCGTCATTGGACTGTGAAAATTTGTGAGGATGTTCCCCTAATGATTTTCTATATAAAATGGATGCGCTGCCGGTTAAATCTTTTCGATTTGAGTTAGTTAAGTTTAGTTAACTAAAGTTTTGTTGATTTGGAGTAAATAAAAAGGCAATTTAGCAGTTTCACAAAATACCACAAAGCAGATCTTAACCCCCCATGTAGGGTTATATTAAGCAAACGTTTGCCAAATTTGAATGTCAGGTACACCCAATGGTCCTTTCTGACTGGTATACCTTATGGGCCAATCCAACCACCCAACCCCGAGCTATTAACACCGGAAGTGGTGTGATTTGAAGGTTTTCGATATTTTGAATAGAAAAATGACTGTTTGAGTATGATATAAGGCTAATCAAGGGTTGCAATGGGCATAAGGTTTAGAGTAATGTGTGAGATGATCATGGAAAAAGGTATAACATTTTGGGTATTCTGCGTTAAACAAGCTGTTTTTACAGAAAAATAGTTAACATTGAGACGTTATTAGCAATTTCGCAAAAAGTTGAAGCCGGATTGACCTGAAAATTGGGGGATAGACCAATTTGGGTACGAGAAATCCGATTTTGACGTCAGATTTGGCCCCACATCAAACTGCACGGGACTAGGGCACGCCGGTGCTGCGGGAAGTAAAATTTGAATTGATCGTGGAGTATTGGTAGCAGCCTTATGATTTTCGGAGGGTTAGTGTCAATTTTCAAGGGCCTTCAATTGGTGCTATCTTAAACTTCCGGGTGCGACCGGAAGCCGGAGCTTCGGGATAATCCGAGTGCCGAAAACCGGAAATTGGCCATTTTGAGCGGGCGAAAGACTTTGAAATGGTAAAAATATAACCCAGGACAGTTAGTGACAAAAATACCCATCCCGGTCAATTTTGACGAACTCGGATCTTTCGGGTTTGGGCACCCACGACTCGTTAAATTTTTTTTAACATCATACGACTCGCAACGGCTGATCACTAGGTCATGAAATTTGGTTGGTGGCACCCTAAATTTACTAAAAATTTTTATCCGGAGACGTTTTGACCGCTACTTCCCGAGATATTGCGTTCTGAATTTCTGGGTCATCCGGGAGGCCGATGAAATGTGTGCGCGGTCATTTCTCGTGTTTTAGTGGGAGTTAGGCCATGAAATTTTGTAGATAGGTGCAACTATGAGAGAAGTTTCCGTGACAATATTTAGTTTTATCAACTTGACCCCTCGTTTTGGACGGGTGACCTTTGGATGACCCCTAGAGGTCAAAATGTGACCTCTTAGGAAAATTAGACTTTTCGGCAGGTTTTAACTGGGGAATTGCATGAAATTTGAAAATTCACAATAACAGTTGCTCTTAACTTTGAGGGTTGAGTTTAGTTATTTATTCAACACATGATTTTTGACAGGGATTGATTGCAGCTAGTTAATTGGATAGCAGAAATAGAGGAACAAAAAAACTTTTCAGAGCAACGTTCAATGTTTATTGAGCTAACACTGATTGACATGTCAAGTGCATACATGAGATAAAGCGGAGTGGATTTGTTTACATAAGAGTCCAAAGGTCGTGTACCTAAGACAAGGAGAAAGTTGAACAATGGTTGGTAGCAGTTGAATGACAGATCATAATTTGACATTGGTTTGTTTGCATAGCAAACAAATCCCTCCAACAGAATGTAACAGATTTCAAGTGTAAGTTCCAATGTTTACTTTAGAGATTAGGGTTTGTTTGCTTAAGACAAGAACGTATTGGTTGAGTATAAATTGAAGTGACACAGAGAAATTTTCGCAGATTTTGGAGAACTTTGGGAGAACTTCAGAAGTTTGGACACAGGGAAGATTTTTGCACAAGCGAGAGAAAGTACAAGCGATTTTGCACAAGCGATTTTGCAAAAGCGGGACTAAACTTTAGAAGCTAGTGTTAAAAGCAGAGAGGAGACTGTACTTTGGAAATTTGTAATTGCAATAACAGTTGGAATACTGTGAGCGTTTTTCGATTTAGTTCTTTTGGGAAGTGAACAGTGGATATTACTTTTAATATTATTTTAATTACTATTAAAAGTTGTCAGAGTTTGTTCTGTCCATTGATGTGCAAGTAATTTTCTTACATTTGTTATCCATATAACTAGAATGCATATTACGAGCCCCATTGTGAATTAACTTATTTCAAGGCAGTCTAATTTGCAACAGCATACAAGAGTGGAAGAGGGGTAATAAAAGAGTAACAAAGTAATACTTGCTCTACCAATTCAAAAACTTTGGTTTATTTTATTTGATCGATCTTCTGGGCGACAGAGTCCCCTCACTGTTTAGCCTAGCAGAAATTCAGAAGACGACAGTGACGCTCCTGGGTGGGCGTCATTTTTTTGTTACTTTTTGCTGTGGTTTATCTGATTATTTGGAGAGCGTGCCATATTTTTCTTCGGAAAAACTGCTGAGATCACACTGAAAGTTGACCTATATTTGCGATTTGGGTTACCAATAGTTTGATTATGTTTAATTATCAATTGGTGAAGCGTTTTCCGTCATCAGACTACGAAGTTTGGGGAAGTTTGGCGTGAACATAATTTGAGCACTGGCATGAAGCTGGGATGGCCGGAAGAAGAGATGATGAAGTAGTTGTCGACAAAATTGTGTGGTTGGGCCTTGAATGCAGTAAGTGATTTACCAAGAGGTTATTGGCGGTCAACTCCGGGGAAGCAAGAATGGACACTAAAAGAGATGCTATATCAGTTTGAAATACGATTGTCTGACAATCCAATTAATTATGAGCAAAGCTACAAATTTTTTGTTAGAGGGAAAGCGGGAAGTAGGGCTGAATTCATTGAAACCGGTGATACTGTGGATCAGAGAACGCAACAGCAGTGTTCTCAAAGGCAGGTGATTGATAAAAGTAGAAGCGTTGACACTTCTTTAATGAATGAGTTTCGGCAACCCGGCAAAAGTACTGAAGGGTTTGGCATTTGGTTTTGCTGTGTTGTATCAAGAAAAGGAGCATTTAGTAAAGATTTGTTTGGAGAACTGGAAGAAACGAGAATTGTTGAGAATGGTAGTAGAATAAGAATTCCAGGTTACGGCAATGAAGTGCAAACTGGAACTGAGGTCGAGTTTACGAATGAAGTTTGTGGTCAAATAAATCAGGAAACCTATAGAGCAGCGCTAAGCGAATACGAAAACGGCGGCATCAGAAAAATTCCGACAGAAAAAGGCATCGAGGGGAGTGTTGAGCCTTGTGGACCAGATGAGAATCATGCTATGGAAAAGGATTATGTTTTGTCACAAGAGTCTGAGGAGCTAAGCGATGAACAGTCTGATGACTATTGGTTTGAAGATATTTCGGATACAGATTTTTCGAATGTAGAGGAACTTGATGTGAACGATGAGAGAAGCGATGCGAGTTTGAACTCAGTAGCATGCGACAATGTAACTCTAATAGCGAGCAGCTTTGGCGGTGATGTCAAAACTAGTAGAAACGATATGTTGGGTGCCTGGGGCTTGATGGAGTTAAAGACAGGAGGTATGCACTGGAACTTCTGCAATGCAACACATGTGGCTGATGAGACAAAATGTGTACAACTGAGTGCTCTGTGGACATTTTGGAGAAACGGAAAAGTTCAGGAGGAATTGATCGGGAGTTGGTATCTGAAACACAGAAGGATCAAAACGATAAGACAGCAGGTGACCGAAGTAATTTCGCACAGTTTTGAAAAGAGCTGGAGGAATGGGTGCAATCGCAATTGAATGCAAGTCGGCTTAGTGGCCGTGTTTCGGTCGAACCAACGGATGAGCATCAAGGGGAAAGCTTTGGAATTGACAGAACAGGGAAATACGATCAAGAGTCAATGGCTACAGTGTTGCACAGTTGGGTTCATGATGATCAACAGCCTAGAAGGGAGGACTCTAGAGGGTTTTCGATGGAAGCTGAGCAGAATGTGGAGAGAAGGATTGCATCGCGATTTCCGAAGATTGCTCATCTGTTGCTGGAGAACCGATTGTTGAGCCGGAAGGAGAGGTGGAGTCGTTTGGAAGCATCAGGGTAGCTCATGGCAGGATTACCGGCGAAATGGCAGCTACAGTGCAAGAGGAGGTGCAAATCCAGTCAAGCATCAGAGGAAGAAGGTTTTCATGTACAGGTGCACGAGTTTATGATGAGAGGGACGTTGACATCTAAGTTATTCAAGCCTCTTACCCAATTTTTGCCTACATCGTTTTAATTTGATTTATTAGGACAAGTTGATCAAGCATTATAGCCGTAGAAAAAAAAATTTCAAAAAAAGATGAGTAAGGGAAATGTGTTGTTTTGGTAGACCTATTTTTAGATTAGTTTTTTTTACTTTAGTGATTTGGGGATTTTCGGGTAGGATGTATATTAGAGTCAAAAGAATTTGATCAAAAATCAATGTTGATGAATTAGATAGAATATGTTAAAATGTGAAAATGTCAAAGTAATTTCAAATCTGATTTAATCAACCGCTATCCAAATTTTAGTGCAGTTAATTTATATTAACCAGGAGCTAAACAGAAGCGGTTCACTTCCGTAGGTCGACTATTGTTAAAGTACGTAGGAGTAAGTTAATCCGGTCACAGGACAACGGCTTGCAATTATTCGGGAGAATAATAATCTAGGAGGGAGGAGTGTAGAACGCAGGAAACTGTCGTAAGTAGAAACTGCGAGTAAGTTAGATAATTTAGATCAACTTAGACAAGTTAATTAGGTGTTTGACAATAAATTTCTTTTTTAAATGGTTACTGTTTCGAAGGCGCCATAGATGTGAGTTGAGTGATATATCTTAAACAAACAGATTAATGAACAAAAGCATATTGAGCTGTCAAAATACTTAATTGACTTAACAAAGCTGTATTTGTGCATCAGGCCAAGGTACAAATGAGTGATTTAAATATAGAAGAAAAGTAGCGAGCGAACATTTGAAGTGAACAAGATACGTTGAACAGAATTAGAATTTCAATTTAAAGGAAACAAAAATGCGATTTCAAACTTGCAAAATAATGGGCACCCAAAACCTGGTATATATATGTCTTCAAATTATATTCATCATTGGACTCTGAAAATTTGTCAGGATGTTCCCCTAATGATTTTCTATATGTAGTGGATGCGCGGCCGGTTAAAGCTTTTCGATTTGAGTTAGTTAAGTAAAGTTTTGTTGATTCAGATTAAATATAGTCAATTTATCATTTTTTCAAAATACCACCAAGCAGATCAAAACCGCCCCCATGGAGGGTTATATTCAGAGGAAGTTTTCCAAATTTTAAAGTCCGGTACGCGCAATGGTCCTTTCAGGCTGGTATACCTTTTCGGCCAATCCGACCATCCAACCCCGGGCTATTAACACCTGAAGTGGTGTGATTTGGAAGTTTTTTGATATTTTGAATGGAAAAATGACTGTTTGAGTATGCTATAAGGCTAATTAAGGGTTGCAATGGGTATTAGGTCTAGAGTAATGTGTGAGATGATCATGGAAGAGGGTTAGTATAACTTGTTGGGTATTCTGCGTTAAATAGGCTGTTTTTGCAGGAAGATAGTTAACAATGAAACGGAATTAGCAATTTCTCAAAAAGTTGAAGTCTGATTGACCTGAAAATTGGGGGATAGACTAATTTGGGTAGGAGGAATACAATTTTGATGTCAGATTTGACCCCACACCAACCTGCACGGGACTAGCGCACGCAGTTGCTGCGGGACGTAAAATTTGAATTGCTCGTGGAGTATTGGTAGCCGTCTCATCATTTTACATAAGAGTCCAAAGGTCGTGTACTTAAGATAAGGAGAAAGTTGAACAATGGTTGTTAGCAGTTGAATGACAGATCATAATTTGATATTGGTTTGTTTGCATAGAGAATTTTGGGAGAACTTCAGAAGTTTGGACACAGGAGAGATTTTTGCACAAGCGAGAGAAAGTAGTTGGTTTAGGACTAAACTTTAGAAGCTAGTGTGAAAAGCAGAGAGGAGACTGAACTTTGGACGTTTGTAGTTGCAATAACAGTTGGGATACTGCGAGCGTTTTTTGATTTAGTTCATTTGGGAAGTGAACCGTGGATATTGTTTATTATTATTATTTTAATTACTATTATAAGTTGTCCGAGTTTGTCCTTTCCATTGCATGTAATTTTTTTCCAATGCAAGTAATTTTCTTAATTTGTTATCCATATAACTAGAATTCATATTACGAGCCCCATTGTCAATTAATTTATTTCAAGGCAATCTAATTTGCAACAGCATACAAGAGTAGAAAAGGGGAAATAAAAGAGTAACAAAGTAACGCTTGTTCTACCAACTCAAAAATTTGGTTTATTTTATTTGATCGATCTCCTGGGCGATAGTGTCCCCTCACTGTTGAGCCTATCCGAAATTCGGAAGACGACAAATAAACCGAGCTATCGCTTAGCGGCTATTAAATCATGTCGTGTACCTTTTACATTAATCGCGTTTGTACAGATGCCAAAGTTAAGAAAGCATTCAAGAGGCACATTCACCTCTCTCTTGAGAATCGTTGTCTCTTTTGAGTGAGGAGGCACCACTGTCTCTCCCTTGAGAATCTTTGTCTCTTTTAAGTTAAGAGGCACCACTGGTTACACCTTTTCGATCTGAGTTAGTTAAGTAAAGTTTTGTTGGTTTAGAGTAAATAAAAAGTCAATTTATCATTTTTTCAAAATATCAAGCAGGTCAAAACCGCCCCCATTGAGGGTTATATTCAGAGGACGTTTACCAAATTTCAAAGTCAGGTACGCCCAAGGGTCCTTTCATGCTGGTATATCTTTTGGGCCAATCCGACCACACAACCCCGAGCTATTAACACCTGAAGTGGTGTGATTTGAAAGTTCTTTGATATTTTGAATATAAAAATGACTGTTTGAGTATGCTATAAGGCTAATTAAGGGTTGCAATGGGTATTAGGTCTAGAGTAATGAGTGAGATGATCATGGAAGAGGGTTAGTATAACTTGTTGGGTATTCTGCGTTAATTAGGCTGTTTTTGCAGGAAGATAGTTAACAATGGAACGGAATTAGCAATTTCTCAAAAAGTTGAAGTCGGATTGACCTGAAAATTGGGGGTAGACTAATTTGGGTAGGAGGAATACAATTTTGATGTCAGATTTGACCCCACACCAACCTGCACGGGACTAGCGCACGCAGTTGCTGCGGGACGTAAAATTTGAATTGCTCGTGGAGTATTGGTAGCCGTCTCATCATTTTACATAAGAGTCCAAAGGTCGTGTACTTAAGATAAGGAGAAAGTTGAACAATGGTTGTTAGCAGTTGAATGACAGATCATAATTTGATATTGGTTTGTTTGCATAGAGAATTTTGGGAGAACTTCAGAAGTTTGGACACAGGAGAGATTTTTGCACAAGCGAGAGAAAGTAGTTGGTTTAGGACTAAACTTTAGAAGCTAGTGTGAAAAGCAGAGAGGAGACTGAACTTTGGACGTTTGTAGTTGCAATAACAGTTGGGATACTGCGAGCGTTTTTTGATTTAGTTCATTTGGGAAGTGAACCGTGGATATTGTTTATTATTATTATTTTAATTACTATTATAAGTTGTCCGAGTTTGTCCTTTCCATTGCATGTAATTTTTTTCCAATGCAAGTAATTTTCTTAATTTGTTATCCATATAACTAGAATTCATATTACGAGCCCCATTGTCAATTAATTTATTTCAAGGCAATCTAATTTGCAACAGCATACAAGAGTAGAAAAGGGGAAATAAAAGAGTAACAAAGTAACGCTTGTTCTACCAACTCAAAAATTTGGTTTATTTTATTTGATCGATCTCCTGGGCGATAGTGTCCCCTCACTGTTGAGCCTATCCGAAATTCGGAAGACGACAAATAAACCGAGCTATCGCTTAGCGGCTATTAAATCATGTCGTGTACCTTTTACATTAATCGCGTTTGTACAGATGCCAAAGTTAAGAAAGCATTCAAGAGGCACATTCACCTCTCTCTTGAGAATCGTTGTCTCTTTTGAGTGAGGAGGCACCACTGTCTCTCCCTTGAGAATCTTTGTCTCTTTTAAGTTAAGAGGCACCACTGGTTACACCTTTTCGATCTGAGTTAGTTAAGTAAAGTTTTGTTGGTTTAGAGTAAATAAAAAGTCAATTTATCATTTTTTCAAAATATCAAGCAGGTCAAAACCGCCCCCATTGAGGGTTATATTCAGAGGACGTTTACCAAATTTCAAAGTCAGGTACGCCCAAGGGTCCTTTCATGCTGGTATATCTTTTGGGCCAATCCGACCACACAACCCCGAGCTATTAACACCTGAAGTGGTGTGATTTGAAAGTTCTTTGATATTTTGAATATAAAAATGACTGTTTGAGTATGCTATAAGGCTAATTAAGGGTTGCAATGGGTATTAGGTCTAGAGTAATGAGTGAGATGATCATGGAAGAGGGTTAGTATAACTTGTTGGGTATTCTGCGTTAATTAGGCTGTTTTTGCAGGAAGATAGTTAACAATGGAACGGAATTAGCAATTTCTCAAAAAGTTGAAGTCGGATTGACCTGAAAATTGGGGGTAGACTAATTTGGGTAGGAGGAATACAATTTTGATGTCAGATTTGACCCCACACCAACCTGCACGGGACTAGCGCACGCAGTTGCTGCGGGACGTAAAATTTGAATTGCTCGTGGAGTATTGGTAGCCGTCTCATCATTTTACATAAGAGTCCAAAGGTCGTGTACTTAAGATAAGGAGAAAGTTGAACAATGGTTGTTAGCAGTTGAATGACAGATCATAATTTGATATTGGTTTGTTTGCATAGAGAATTTTGGGAGAACTTCAGAAGTTTGGACACAGGAGAGATTTTTGCACAAGCGAGAGAAAGTAGTTGGTTTAGGACTAAACTTTAGAAGCTAGTGTGAAAAGCAGAGAGGAGACTGAACTTTGGACGTTTGTAGTTGCAATAACAGTTGGGATACTGCGAGCGTTTTTTGATTTAGTTCATTTGGGAAGTGAACCGTGGATATTGTTTATTATTATTATTTTAATTACTATTATAAGTTGTCCGAGTTTGTCCTTTCCATTGCATGTAATTTTTTTCCAATGCAAGTAATTTTCTTAATTTGTTATCCATATAACTAGAATTCATATTACGAGCCCCATTGTCAATTAATTTATTTCAAGGCAATCTAATTTGCAACAGCATACAAGAGTAGAAAAGGGGAAATAAAAGAGTAACAAAGTAACGCTTGTTCTACCAACTCAAAAATTTGGTTTATTTTATTTGATCGATCTCCTGGGCGATAGTGTCCCCTCACTGTTGAGCCTATCCGAAATTCGGAAGACGACAAATAAACCGAGCTATCGCTTAGCGGCTATTAAATCATGTCGTGTACCTTTTACATTAATCGCGTTTGTACAGATGCCAAAGTTAAGAAAGCATTCAAGAGGCACATTCACCTCTCTCTTGAGAATCGTTGTCTCTTTTGAGTGAGGAGGCACCACTGTCTCTCCCTTGAGAATCTTTGTCTCTTTTAAGTTAAGAGGCACCACTGGTTACACCTTTTCGATCTGAGTTAGTTAAGTAAAGTTTTGTTGGTTTAGAGTAAATAAAAAGTCAATTTATCATTTTTTCAAAATATCAAGCAGGTCAAAACCGCCCCCATTGAGGGTTATATTCAGAGGACGTTTACCAAATTTCAAAGTCAGGTACGCCCAAGGGTCCTTTCATGCTGGTATATCTTTTGGGCCAATCCGACCACACAACCCCGAGCTATTAACACCTGAAGTGGTGTGATTTGAAAGTTCTTTGATATTTTGAATATAAAAATGACTGTTTGAGTATGCTATAAGGCTAATTAAGGGTTGCAATGGGTATTAGGTCTAGAGTAATGAGTGAGATGATCATGGAAGAGGGTTAGTATAACTTGTTGGGTATTCTGCGTTAATTAGGCTGTTTTTGCAGGAAGATAGTTAACAATGGAACGGAATTAGCAATTTCTCAAAAAGTTGAAGTCGGATTGACCTGAAAATTGGGGGTAGACTAATTTGGGTAGGAGGAATACAATTTTGATGTCAGATTTGACCCCACACCAACCTGCACGGGACTAGCGCACGCAGGTGCTGCGGTACGTAAAATTTGAATTGCTCGTGGAGTATTGGTAGCCGTCTTATCATTGTTGGAGGTTTAGTGTAAATTTTCAAGGGCCTTCTATTGGTGCTATTTTGAACTTCCGGGAGCGACCGGAAGTCGGTGCTTCGGGATAATCCGAGTGCCGAAAACCGGAAATTGGCCTTTTTGAGCGGGCGAATGACTTTGAAATGGTAGAAATATGATAACCCAGGACAGTTAGTGACAAAAAATGCCCACCCCGGTCAATTTTGACGAACTCGGATTATTGGATTTCGGCACCCACGACTCGTGAAAAATTTTTGAATATCACACGACTCGCAACAGCTGATCACTAGGTCATGAAATTTGGTTGGTGGCACCCTAAATTTACTAGAGATTTTTAACCAGAGACGTTTTGACCGCTACTTCCCGAGATATTGCGTTCTGAAATTTTGGGTCATCCGTGAGGTCAATGAAAACTGCGCGCGGTCATTGCTCGTGTTTTAGTGGGAGTTAGGCCTTGAAATTGTGTAGATAGGTGCAACTATGAGAGAAGTTGCCGTGACAATAGTTAGTTTTATCAACTTGACCCCTCATTTTGGACCGGTGACCTTTGTTTGGATGACCTCTAGATGTCAAATTGTGGGCTTTTAGGAATATTAGACCTTTCGGCAGGTTTTGACTGGGTAATTGCATAAGATGTTGTGAAAACTCAGAATAACAATTGCTCTTAGCTTGGGGGGTTGAGTTTAGTTATTTAGTCAACGTAATTTTTTTCAGGGATTGATTGCAGCTAGTTAATTGGATACGGAAATAGAGGAATAAAAACTTTTTAGAGAAACATTCAATGTTTAATAAGCAAACACTGATTGACATGTCAAGTTCATATATGAGATAAAGCGGAGTGGATTTGTTTACATAAGAGTCCAAAGGTCGTGTACTTAAGATAAGGAGAAAGTTGAACAATGGTTGGTAGCAGTTGAATGACAGATCATAATTTGATTTTCGTTTGTTTGCATAGAGAATTTTGGGAGAACTTCAGAAGTTTGGACACGGGAGAGATTTTTGCACAAGCGAGAGAAAGTAGTTGGTTTAGTAGGACTAAACTTTAGAACCTAGTGTGAAAAGCAGAGAGGAGACTGAACTTTGGAAGTTTGTAATTGCAATAACAGTTGGGATACTGTGAGCGTTTTTTGATTTAGTTCTTGGGAAGTGAACCGTGGATATTGTTTTTTATTATTATTTTAATTACTATTATAATTTGTCTGAGTTTGTCCTTTCCATTGATGTGCAAGTAATTTTCTTAATTTGTTATCCATATAACTAGAATTCATATTACGAGCCCCACTGTGAATTAACTCATTTCAAGGCAATCTACTTTGCAACAGCATACAAGAGTGGAAGAGGGGAAATAAAAGAGTAACAAAGTAACGCTTGTTCTACCAATTCAAAACCTTTGGTTTATTTTATTTGATCGATCTCCTGGGCGACAGAGTCCCCTCACTGTTGAGCCTATCAGAAATTCAGAAGACGACAAATAGACCCAGCTATCGCTTAGCGGCTATTAAATCATGTCGCGTACCTTTTACATTAATGGCGTTTTTACAAATGTCAAAGTTAAGAAAGCATTCACGAGTCACATTCACCTCTCCCTTGAGAATCTTTGTCTCTTTTGAGTGAGGAGGCACCACTGGCTGTCCCGCTTTGTCCCTTCATCTGAGGAGTGTTTCCTGGTCCTGCAGACGCTGTGCCCATAACACCTGTCGATGGGTTCAACTGTTCCATCTGCTGCTGCTTCAATTCCCCCTCAAACCTTGCCAACTCAGTGTCCAATTTACGAATGTGCTTGTCTATCTGTAACAATTTTAAAAAGCTACATCCAATTATAGCAAACACCATTTTTTCACTCTACTTTAAAATTAGACTAAAAAATTTCATGCCGAAAAACCACTCTTTTTTGCTCCACTTCCTGTTTCGGCGTTATCAGAATCATCGCCTCAATTTGACTTCAAAAATGTGTGAAGATCTTAAAAAACATAGCAGGACAAGTCCTGAATTAAAATTCAAAGATGTCTATCAGTAACAATTTTTAAAACCTAAATCCATTTATAAATTTTTGTTAGATAGTTCTTTTTGCACAGTTTAAAGGCCATACAAATTATAGTAAAGTCTTATACTACTTCTGTCATTCCAGTAACTTTTCCTACTGCTCTCTTGAACAATTCTATCTTACAAATTCTTATTTCGATCTACCAATAAAGACTATTAATGTTTCTGATTAATAAGGTACACTGTCGTCTGAATCCGAAATTTAACAAAATTCAATATTGCTGTATCAATTTAACTTGAAGTGGTTTGGTTAAGCAAATCTCAACACAAACAGAAACAATGAGTGAAAAAAAGCTCCCCGAACAATTAGTCAGGTTATTGAAACATTGAATCCGGCCCAAAATTAATGCAGCACACTGAATAACGTTTTGCTGCTACTGACCATTTCATATGCTTGTCCTGCTAGATTACACTTCTGTTCACTAATGGTGTTGCAAGTCCTGTATAGTGACTGTATCTCTGTGATTCTCTTCTTCTTCTCCTGGTCTTCCATCTTCCTCCCACTCTTCAAATCTCTGAATAGGGACAGTTTCTTTCCCTCTGCCCGCTTGTGCTCCTCTTAAAACAATCCACATCTCAAGGATCTACATTCAACCATCAATGCTTAGTTTTCGCCAACGCTGTCGTAGAGAATTTACATAAATTTTAGCTAAGAAAATCAAATTTTTGTCTGCAAATGGTGTATGATGTTTAAAGGGTCTTCTTGCAGAGGTTGGAAAAAATGGAACCTCAAGGAGATTCAGTTCTTACTATTGTTTCATAGCGAAATCTCTTTATGAGTAAATAGCTCGCTGTCAATTCGAGAACTTTCTAATCGGGTCCACCAAGCGTTGTTTGCAATCAGATTCAACAGTGATATTTTGATCATCAGAGCATTTTTGATTAACAGAGCGCTTTAAACTTTTAGAGCGACACAATTTTGCACTACATGATTAATGCCGTTTAAACCGCAATCATAGTTCATTTCCGGATTCAACAACTTGACCCTTAAAAAAGTGGATAAAGTTATGATGTTCTTATTAGTTCAAACCTATATTAATAGCAGTAAAGTATAGCTACCCATGACTTTTTGGTCCAGATCTCTGATCTTCTCAAATTTCTCCCTCATCTCCTCCGGCAGGGAATCCAGGTTGTCCAGATACTGTTCCAGATACACAGCAGCTGTTGCCATCCTTCTCCCACTTCAAATTATAACTAATTTTCAACTGCAGACAATTTGAGCTAGAATGAATATGTCTTCCTTAAACTTCCAAAAATTCTACGCGGAGCTAACAGCTAAGACTGAAGTGACGACAATTCTTTGTCATACCATAAAATATCTGAAACAAAGTTTTAAAACATTTCATTGACCATTAATGATTAAGCTTGATAACAGCAACGGACATTAAAGTACTATTGTGTCGATAGTAAAGCACCAGTTATGATAAGGCTTGACTGGATGGCGTAATTAGCGAAAATAAACGGTTGCTACTTAACGACATTAGCAAAACCAATAACTTGAACCAACTAATTCGTTGCCTTAAATAAGTCAATTTTCCACCTTTCGCTCTAATTGTTCACTTTAATTCTAGTTGTCTTTTTCTCGTTTGAAGCTAGATTTCTCTCACAAAGAGATAGCGTAGTATCTAAAGCTCAAGAGTCAATTGAAAAACAGAGCAACCACCAGTCTTCGTTTAAACTTGAATGTGATTGATGGATCCGAGTCTATACCACGTGGGACTGAATGGGAACATCTCTTACAAGAGGTACTACAGCCATCCACAGATTCCCAATTTCTACCAACCAATCAAATCCAAGGCAAATGAGAATCAGAGAAATGGAATTAAAAACCGACCCATCAGAACAACAGATACAGCCAAAAGCACTCGGTTTGTATTACATTTTAGAGCCTGCCATAAAATAAACTCAGAATTGAAGAAACAAGGAGGCTCGGTAATGTGCGTTTGCACATGATGTTCCGACCCGCGCTCATCTACATTTTTGGCTTAACTGTCTTTTGACTTACATTTTTGACAAGGAGTTAATAAAAAATAGATGTTTGAGTTTTAAAAAAATTGTTACACAACCAAACTAATATTTGAATTAAATAATGCCATGCCTCATTACAACGAGATCTACATTGAAAAGACAACGAGAAAAAATAGCAAAAACAAAAAAGCAAAAAAAAAATTTCAGCCAAAACTCTTAACTACACAATTTTAATTTTTTTCGAACTACACAGAAGATGGGATTTTTTTAATGAGACTAGGTAACGCGAACTTCAAAAATCAATCAACTTTTTTAAAACGAATAATTTCAAGTCTTAGAAATCATTAGCTTCTAACGAAATAATTCTTGATAAATTTACTAAAAAGTCACAATGAAAGCAATAGGACCTGTCTTTGGTTAGACTAAGCCATAAGAGCGGACTATAGATGCAGAAACACAAAAAAAACGAACAACAAATCAAAAACATAGCGTAAACACAAATTAGTGAAGCCATTAAAATCATTAGCTATTATCTGAATATTAAGTATTTTTATTTCAATTTCTATTTATACTAATTCAGCTAAAGTTACACTGAACGAATGAATAGGTTCAAGTGAGCCACATTTAAAAATCATTGGGATCTCTTGTTACGCGATTGTGCTAAAGCAGGAGAAAAAGAAACACAAAAAAACCACTCACATAACTTTTTATGAAAGAGCATATTGTCCAACAAACAAAACATCAAATACGTCATAATATCAGTAAACCTGTTAAGCTTTAAATTACAGGGAATTGTATGGGACCTCTCAAAGAAGAGACAGAGAACCTGATGGGACCTCTCCATGATGGGACCTTTCAATGATGAGTCTTGAAAATATATATTATAAACTTTAAGACTATTCACTACAAACTGACTGTTTCGTGTAACATTATTCAAACAACCCTCAATTACAAGCTTTTGACACCGGTCAGAATATTACGGCTACCTAAAGAATTAAAAAAAACCAGAACGAGAAAAATGTCGAAGCCATTAAAAAATGAATTTTTCAGTAAAAATTTTTCTTCTTTCAATTAACTTTTAAAAGCATTGAGATTCTTCTTTTTAACAATTTGACTCCAATGAATCAACAAACATGAACAAATACATTAAAACAACGAATTTTTTTGAGAAAACCCGTAGTATCAACGCCATTTAATTAAAATAGCATTCAACGGAAGCTATTAAATACGCTGATGACTCGATGAGACAACGATGATCTCTGTCATTTATAACTCATCAATAAAACATTACAAAAACCTTTGACAATGAAAACAACAACACAGGCTAAATCCAAAAAAAGTAGAAAAGTGCGAAAAGAAAATGTCGAAGCAATTTAAATCATTAGCTTTTCTCTGAAAACTTTATATGTGCTCCATTGAAAGTCTGCTCTTAGTCAATGCTACTATCAATATTAGAATAAGATGTTAAGATTCGCAAAAGAACCAAAATTACAAAATATCCAAAAAAAATTTTTTAAAAATTATGCAAACTCGTGCATTGAAGTCATAACACCAATAGTTAGAACATAAACCGCCAGCTAGATTATTTTTGTTGAAGTTGAAAGGAAGGGTCCGGTCACCATTGAGAATAACCTACAGTTCACGAAATAAGGTTAAGATCGTTTAATGTTATCAAAAATTTCTGGAAAAATCATTTCCAAAGTCTTAGAAGCAATTAAATTCAATAGCATTCAACGGAAGTCAATAAAAACGCTTAGTTATGCCTCGATACTGGACAACAAGGATATTTTGCATTCATAGGCACTAAAAAACATCACAAAAAGTCTTATGACTATTGAAACAACAACAAATACAGGCAAAAACCAAAAATTCAGTGGAAAAGTGCGCGAAGAAAGTGTCGAAGCCCTTTAAACCATAAGCTTTATCCATGACCGATTGAACATCATCTCTATGCCAATGGGAGATATCAATATCAGGATAAATTGGTAAGATTTCAAGAGGGACCTATAATAAGAGAATATCAAAAAAACTTTTAAGAAAATTTTGAAATCTTGTGACATTGAAGTCATATAAGAAATAGTAGGAACATAAAACCGCTAACCAGATTAATTTTGGTTGCAGTAGAAAGGACGGGGATCCTGTCATTACGGAGACTGACCTAAAATTCGTGAAAATAGGTTCATGATCGGTTAATGTTATAAAAATTTCTCGAAAAATCATTTTTAAAGTCTTAACAGCCATTAGCTGTCCACTCAAAGCTCTAGATAGGTCAACTTAATGCTCATTACGAAACCTAATGCATTTTTAGTCAACGATTCTACGCCATAGGACTCCAAAAAATTAGTAAAACCTCAAAATCCATTTAAAATTACGAAAACTCTAGGGTCGAAGCCAAAAAAAAACACGAGCGATCCCCTGAAAACAAATTTTTGTTCATTGGGCTTCATTTAACTGGAAATCAAATTTGCCATTAACGGAACCTCGGTATGAAAAGTGACCAGTCTCTGGTTGACTTAAGAAAACAGAAAATATGAAAGTTTTCTAAAAAAAGAGCTCTCAAATATAATTCCAATTTTTTTTATAGTAAACTTCCCTATGAGACCAGAACTAGTCTTTTTATCGCCTTTCATCTATTAGTTTTGAATTCTACGCTGGACGAGCTTTTTAATGATATAACTCACATTTCTCTACGATTAATATATCGATCGGCCAAAATTGTCTGAACAAAAAGAAAAACCCATTTGAGTATATAGTTCCTCCTCCCTCAAGAGGGGTCGGAACAAAAAATAACAATTACAATCACTCATCATCAGAAAACCTATGAGTGTTATCATTAATAATAAGAAGTGTCAAGAAACAAAAAGAACAACGAAAACAGCCAAAACACAAAACTTCAGTCATATTTTTTGAAACCAAGCATTGAAGTCATGAAAACTAGTAGCTGCTCATTGAGGTCTACACAATTGCACATGCCTGAGTATATTTTCACAGGAAAAGTCGACTGGCAAATTCAAGAAGACCTGAACAGCATTCAGCACTGGGTGAAGCCCAACAAAATGGATCTGGCAATTGAAAAGTGCGCTGCACTGAAAATCCACCACCACTCCGGAGATCTGATGTTAGGCATAAGTAAACTGCACAGCGCTGACTCCATCAAAGATCTTGTTATTTTTGTAACTAAAGACATGACCTGGTCTCTACACAACTCCGAAAGACTCAAGAAAGGCAACAGGGCTCTTTACCTGCTTCGAAGGAACGTTTCACCGAAAGTCAATGTGTCTGTCAAACTCGGACTATATAAATCCATTCTTCTGCCAATACTGCTCTACGGAATGAACTGCGTACGGTTGAGCCGTGGTTCCACCAGAGACTTAGAGCTTTCAAAAACGTGCCTTGAACTGGGTCTGCTATGACTCCAATCGAAGCTACCTCCAACAGCTACGTCTCCTCAACGTACTACCACTTCCGCTCTTCATGCGGTGCAACGACATTCTGCTCATGTCCCAACTACTTGTTGAAGGAGAACATAACATCTACGCCATAGGACTCCAAAAAATAAGTAAAACCTCAAAATCCATTTAAAATTACGAAAACTCTAGGGTCGAAGCCAAAAAAAACACGAGCGATCCCCTGAAAACAAATTTTTGTTCATTGGGCTTCATTTAACTGGAAATCAAGTTTGCCGTTAACGGAACCTCGGTATGAAAAGTGACCAGTCTCTGGTTGACTTAAGAAACCAAAAAATATGAAAGTTTTCTAAAAAAGAGCTCTCAAATATAATTCCAATTTTTTTTATAGTAAACTTCCCTATGAGACCAGAACTAGTCTTTTTATCGCCTTTCATCTATTAGTTTTGAATTCAACGCTGGACGAGCTTTTTAATGATATAACTCACTTTTCTCTACGATTAATATATCGATCGGCCAAAATTGTCTGAACAAAAAAAAACCCATTTGAGTATATAGTTCCTCCTCCCCCCCCCCCCACAAGTGGGTCGGAACAAAAAACAACTTATGCAATTGAGCACAAAAAACATACAGGTACGCTTGGAAATTTTAGGAAACACTTCGCCCACTTCTCTACCTAATCGAACAGCCCTCGAATGACTAACGGGTCTCGATAGCCTTCTTCGAAAGTTCTTATGCTATGCAGTGGCCAAAGAGAAATTAAAAGAAACTTGTTTTGGAAAGGAACGGAGAAAACGGTACAATTTATAAGTCACCAGACAGCCAATTGAGGGCGCAATAATTTGGCCCTTCAAATAAACTTTGAAAAACGTTGTACGGTATCTTAATGAAATAAGTGATCAGCATATAGTTTTTTTCGTCAATGAATCCACTAACATCAGACGAATTGCGATCGAACGACAGCTGGGGCAATTTAATTCAGAGGGGGTTAAGCCTAGTTAAATTTGATGGCTGCAAAAAACCTGAAAAAGGAGGGGTTCGAATCACAGATCTAATGCATGCTAGAATCAGACATTTACCACTCGACTATCAGGTATTTGTACTTTCCTATATTACCAACGCTCTTGGTTTCGCAACAGACATAATTTCAGAAAGATCAGAGGGTGAAGCGTGAAGAACTCACTTGAAATCGAAGTTAGAGCAATAAGCTATCATTTCAATGACATGATTGTTACGTAGTAAATGAACAAATTTTAGCCAACCAGATTCGAGTATTTCTAATTTTTAAAATAAAATTTAAACACGTTCTAATATACGTAGAAAGTTGCGATAAAGTTCATTTAACCTAATTTTAAGTAAATATAACCACAATTTGTATCGATTAAGGTGGTTTTCGGCTTAATATTTTTAGGTTTTCTAGACAATTGTTGACTGATTACGAACTGATATGACGTCAATGACATCAGTAGAAAAAACCTGTTAAATGAGCATCAAAAAATCTTGCCGTTTAAAATTCACTTGTTGCTTTGTACATTACTAATGCTTATACTTTTTGCCGATAATATATTGCCATAATGCTTGCTATAATGGAGCTTACATGAATGAATTCAAATAGCTTTCCGAACTACAGTTGTATTTACTGAGTTTATATTGGTACCACGACATGGGTACGAATTACAAACACACTTTTAGCCTATTTGTTGTGATAAACTTAGTGATAAATAGAATGCGAAATGGACTGATGAATCGTTGCTTTGACTGATTTGTTGAGATGAAGTTGGACTGGAAAGTGGTCGGACCAGTTGCGACTGTAGCTGGAGTCTTCTTTCAGACTGGAGCTGCGCTTTACCACACTTGACATCACCGGAATCAAAATGTACCAGACTTATTTGCCAAACAATTGCACTTGCAAATGGACATCCAAATAACGAAGAGGACAGCTCTGTGGAAATATTTATCATGTACGTAACAGTCGAGGGAACATCGCATAAGTTTGCAACTCAATTGAAAGAATATTTAGAGAATGTCACTAGAGGAATAACTCTAACCCTGATAAACTTGGAATGCTTTGATCCAGAAGTGCATATTTTGAACAGACTTGCGTCTTCTAAAACTCTGTGGGTGTTTGTGTTGCCCTCCTACGACACAGAAGCACCGGCACCTAACACTGCAAAGTTGACATCTTCAACGTCGACGAGATCAAAAAATCCAACAAGAACAATGTCACTGAGATAGTGTTTGTCACTTGTGCCACCAAAAGAGGTCAAAACTCCAACTAAAACTTTACCAAAATTTTTCGCAAACTATATTGCAGTAAATGTTTATTTTTTTTGAATTTAGACGGCAAGAAACCCAACCCGCGAAATTTTTTGGATAATGGGTTAGTAGAATTAAAAGAATATTTGTAGAAAACATTGGTAAGATGGTCCACAAAAAACAATTTTTCAGACGAAAAAACATCAATTTTGAAAATTTTTAGCCGATTTTCCAAAAATTCGAGAAAACTGATATAGTCGGTTAGTATATCAAAAAAACCTTTGGTATAGAGAACTAATGGTAAATTGTTCAATTTTGAAAATTTTCGGTCAATTTCAAGGCAACTCAAAAAAAAAATTAGAAAATTATCACCGAAAAACGATAAACTGTATTTTCGAGCATAAAACTGTCCAGTTAGTGGATTACCGTTCCGTATTCCAGAAATTGCAATAAAATTGACCAAAAATAGAGAAAAATTGGACAAAAGCATTAAATTTTTGACAAAGTTACCAAAAAATCAATTTCTCCAAAAAGAATGTTCGTTAATTGAGTGAAACTCAATACATAGAAAAAATTAGAAAAAGTTAAAATTTTCACAACCTCCGGCCTACAAAAAAAATTATCGAATTCCATAATCTTTTTCGTCGCTCGCTTATGTACCCTTTCACCCACGTCCTTTTTTGTCCTTTTACTCTTCAATTCTCTTTTCGCTCTTCAATTCTCTTTTCAATAACGTCGCTCTCCCAAAACTTCGCTTTTCGTTTTCTTCCACTATTTTTCCGGATTTCGATGTATGCCATATGTGATGAAGTATGTTGTTGTTTTTGCTGTAGTATGCTGAGTAAGCTAGTATGCTGGTTTGTTGTTTAGGTCTTACAGCTTTCTAGGGTGTGAGTTAAGTTTACTCTCGAGTTACCGCTGGATTGTGCTTTGACTTTTTAACTTAACTATTTTACTGGCCCTTCTGTTGTAGTGTATTGATTTTGCTGCTGTATGTTTGTGTGTACTTGTATGATTGCTAGTTGGTTTGGTCTTGTTGCCTTCTAGGGTGTGACTTAAGTTCATTCTCGAGTAACGGCTGGATTGTTTCTTGACTTTTCCAACTGTCAAAGTCAACAAATACACTATTGTATTTTATTCAATTTTGCTGTTGTTTGTTTAATACCGTCATTATGCGGATTGTTTGTTGTGGTTTGGGTTTTTCTACGATGTGACTTAAGTTTACTCTGGAGTTACGGCTAGTAAATTTCTAGACCTTTTCATCCTTTTAGTGTATTACTGCATTGCCGTAAATTAATTTGTCGTTATGTTGAGCCCCATAATGAACTATGCTAGATTGTCCTGCAGTAGCTTCTCTCTTTCTTCCTAGGGTGTGACTTAAGTTTATTCTGGAGTTACGGCTGTTAAGGTTGTTTGGTTGAGTTCTTGCTGTGGTCTGCTAACATAGTTCTTTCCGACTTTGTCCTGCAGTAGCTTCTCTCTTGCTTCCTAGGGTGTGACTTAAGTTTGTTCTGGAGTTACGGCTGTTAAGGTTGTTTGGTTGAGTTTTTGCTGTGGTCTGCTAACATAGTTCTTTCCGACATTATTTCCCGCCCGTTCTTTCCCCACCGTCCCGTTTCGTTGCGTTGCGCGTTTTTCGCTCGACTTCCCGCACGTCCCGTTTCCGTTCCGTCGCGGACTACTCGCTCGACTTCTCGTCTGTCCAGTTTCCGTTTCGTCGCACGTTGCTCGCTCAACTTCCCGTCCGTCACGTTTCCGTTTTGTCGCGAGCTGCTCGCTCGACTTTCCGTCCGTCCCGTTTCCGTTCCGTCGCGCGCTTCTCGCTCAAATTCTCGTCTGTCCCTACACCGTTGCGTCGCGCGTTGCTCACTCGACTTCCCGTCCGTCACGTTTCCGTTTCGTCGCGCGTTGCTCGCCCGACTTCCCGTTTCTCCTTCGTTTCCCTCCACGTTTCGCTCCACTTCTGTTTTTGTCGGGCACTGTGTACTCGACGACCTTTTCTGCTCTTTGGCCAGTTTGTTTTACGGACTGTCTACATTGTGCTGTGTTTCGGTGCCTTTTGCGTTGGGTTTGTTTTGCGTGGATTTGGTTTGTTTGGAGTGTGCATATAATAGATAACCGTGTGCAGTGGTAGTTTTGCTGGTTTTTGGAAATAATAACATCGTGATGTCTAATAGTCTTGATCAAAAAGCCAAAGATGTACGCTGCCAGGTCAAAGCGTGAAGCTGAATGGCATGTTATGCATGAAGATATCCTTCATTGTATAAATAGTCAAAGTAGGCTAATGAAAGTTGAACGCCTAGTAACAAAGTGCAACGAAGCATTTATGACTGTGGTAGACAAAAATGAAGACCTGATTACCTTTGCGGGAAAAATGGAGGATCCAAGTGCACTTGTTCCTTCATTAGAGTCTTATTTGCAAGCAATGACAACTAAGAACGACAAGACCCTCACTTCAGCACGAAACTACACCAATTCTGCTGATGATAAAGTGAGTGAGTTTCAGGAACCGAGGGCTTCCATTCGTTCTAGAGTTCCTTCACTGATGGCCTCGTCAAAAACATCTAGTCAGCGTAAACATGATTACGTAATCGCTAAAATGAAGCGCGAAGAAATTAAAAAACAAAATGAGGCAGCCATTCGCCTCGCTAAACAGAAAAAGCAAATGGAATTAGATGAACGGAGGAAAACAACAGGAAACGGTTGGCAGAGTCACATCTACAAGAGTTTGAATTGCTGGACGCTGTTTCCAAAGGTAGCCACTCTGAAACAACTGCAAGTGCCAGGAGCTCTATGAGAAGTGAAAAGGCTGCCCAGGACTGGATCAACACCCCACTTGCTTTAAGTTTTAACAATGAGGAGAAAACTAATGAACCAGAGGTTACGATTGACCCTCCAGAATGCCCTATCCACAACAACAGCAAAACAGTTGAAGATCAGAACACTGATATTTCAAGGCATTCTATTCCAAAAAATTGTCGAGGCAATTACATTTTAAGCAATGAGAACTTACAGCAACTCGATCGTTATTATACCCCACCTGAAATTCTATTGCCTGCTGCTAACACAGAAGCGTTGTACAAGGCGCACCTACCGGCGCAAATGGATCAAACAGGCCAACAAGGCATGGCGCTTCCGAGCATAACTAACCGAGGAACCGCGGATAGTCACCCGCCTTCTGTACACAACAGAGGCTTCTTCACCGCCCATTCAACAGCCCGTTCCACCACAGCCGTTCGCACCGCAAGTAAATCAAAATAATGCATCCGAGTTATTTCCCTACGCACAACTTCACTTTTCACAAGCAAGGGGACCTGAAACATCAAGTCTGCCTAAGAATTCGGCCCAGCGTATATGCTCCAGACAACAAATTAATTTTGTCCCCCCGAGCACCAAACACCACTATTCATCCTTTTCCGACAACAAATCATCCAGCCCCCGCAATAAACGTTCCCTTGTACCCAAGCGCCCAACCAAGTCCAAACACTCAACAGCACAACTCCGAACCCGCTCATCCTAAAGACCTTCCCATTCCGAACTTAGTTTTCGCACCTAACTTCACTACTCCCATTCCACACGCCCCCTTGATCAATCAACCTCCCGTCACAACAATTTTCACAATAATATTAACCAAGTACACAAAGTCGTACGTTCCGTTGCTCATCCTGTCCCGAATATTCCCAATATCCCTCTTGGCCAACACTTTGTGCCAAATATGAGTCATTGGCGTTTTCCACAGCACAGACCGTCAATAGTCAACCAAGACATTCCTACCATGAAAAGTGTGCCTCCAAATGTACAAGCTCATATTTTACCCTCAAACTCTAATGTTACACAACGAACACATCAGAATTCACCCCTTTTGATTGATATGCAATCACCATCCGGCTTACAACGGGAAAATGGGATCGCAACAACAAGTAATGTCGCACCTGGTCAAACCACTCCAGTTTTTCAGCCAACATATCCTTATGTGGGGCCAATTCCGTTGAGTTGGAGTGGTCCGCAGGTGTCTGCACCAGCCCCTCCGATACCAGACAATGCGTCATTGATTAGGGAATTTGCTGATGCAATAACCAGCAAGAAAAATGACCCCTTGCCCGAATGAAAACTTGCTCAGTATAATGACAATCCATTACAGTGGCATGAGTGGTATGGTCAATTTAAAAGCGCAATTAAATCGCTGTAGCTCACTGACGACGTTAAATTGACGTACCTTAAAACACTCGTCACGGGTGAAGCAAAGATTGTAATCGTCGAGTTTGCTTACTGTGGTTTAATGTACAAAGATGCACTAAGGACTTTAGAACGTAAATTTGGCAAGCCACATGCAGTCTTAAGTGCACACTTAGATAAACTAAGCAATTTTCAGCCTCTTAAAATTTACAATAGTCATAACATCATTATCTATTCTGCAGCCATATCCAGCCTCGTTGGGGTTTTCAAGTCACTATCATATGATGCGGAGCTAAAGAGAGCTTCCCTACTTAACCAAGCGGTACAGAAGTTACCACCAAACATGAAAGAGTCATGGTCGCTCTTTACGGTTAAGAAGCACTGGGTTAAGCCTACCCTCCTTGAATTTAACGATTGGCTCAAAGAAAAGGCTGAGGCCCATGATCTTATGAAACAAAGCGCAACCAAGGCAAGGCCTGAAGATAACAGCACTTCCGTAGCCAAGACCAAAACAGCCTTAAAAGTGTTTGCATCAAATTCACAACAAAGGGAAACAAAGAAGCAAATGCCATCTTCTTCCACAAACACTTACTCTCGCTGTATCGTATGCAAAGGTAACCACCGGCTATGGGAGTGTCGAGTTTTCAAGGAAAAGACTCCAACCCAGAGAGCTAAGTTGGTGGGGGATAATAAACTTTGCTTTTCGTGCTTACGCGAGAAGCACACGTTCCGCCAGTGCCCTCAACCAAGAAAGTGCCGAGCAGAAGCATGCAGTAGTTCGCATAACATACTATTGCATGGAGCAGATAGGGTTTTCCCAGCAAAACAGTCAACAAACCCCCATTACTATACAGTATTCTGGCAACACAGGTCAAAGTAAAGCAACTACCAGTCAACAGCCGTCTAATAAGACCACATCGATGTCATCAGTTACTAACGTTTAGGGGCTCCTTCAGGTGACTGAATTGCAGTTGGTCACTTCGTCTGGTTTAGATCCCAAGTTTTTGGGAGTTTAGATCCCAAGTTTTTAGATCCCGCCTGCAGTAACTCTTGGGTGGCCGGTAGCCTCGCAGACAGACTCGGTTTGCACGGTAAAGCACTAAAGCTAACTGTCAAGGGCATTAATACCGAAGTAGTTGATACTAGGGTTGTTGAAGTTACTGTGAAACCAGGAGAACATCAGAATTTCGAACCATTTACCATCAACCCCTTCGTTAAAGAGAGGCTGAACGTCGGCTCTGATATAATTAACGTACAGGCCTTGCAAGAGACTTACCCACACTTAGCATTCCTTGATCCCGCAACATCTTCCTACAAAGACATTGAGATGATACTCGGACAAGATGTCTATCATGCCATCCGCCGGTTAGAATACTGCTCTGCCGATGAGAAGCGTTCATCCGCTGCCAAACGCTTACCCATAAGTTGGGTGTTAAGCGGTCATTTTCCATCGAGTTCGTGTTTAACCTCAATCTGCTTTAAATTGAATATCGAACATGACGATGAGTTAGCAAGCCACGTAAAGTCATGATACGACCTTGAATCAATTGGTGCAAGCAAGCAGGTCAACCCACGATCTGCAGCAGACGCAAGGGCTTACGAAATCTTTGAAAGTACCACCATACACAATGGCCTGAGATACGATGTCGGAATGCTGTGAGCAGCAGACAACACCAAGCTCCCAAGTAATTACTTCTCCCTTGTGCAACTAAAATCTCTCGAAAAACGATTGGCAAAGGATGAAGACCTCGGGGAGAAGTATACTAGTACCATCAAGGAATATCTAAAAAAGGGGTATGTAATTGAGGTTCCGGACGCTCACAACGTTGAGAACCGGTCCGATAGAGAGTGGTACCTACCCCACCATCCGGTTTTAAACCCGAACAAAACGGGTAAGGTGCGTAGGGTGCTCAATGGAGCAGCAAAATTTCATGGTGCCTCAATGATTAAATCCTTGCTAACTGGCCCTGATCTGCTCCAAAACCTTATTTATGTACTTCCTCGCTTCCGACAACATCGATATGCTGTCTCTGCCGACTCGAGGGAATGTTTCTACAGGTTGGTGTATTAACATCAGATCAACCATCACTTCGCTTTCTGTGGCCGGAGGACCCCACAACTAACGTTGTAGTGTATCAATATAAGCGCCATATATTCGGGGCTAAAGACTCGCCCGCATGAGCCAACTATGCATCACAACGCACTGCGAGAGACAACGCAAAGTTTTACCCTGAAGCTGCAAAAGCCGTCCTTGAGAACTTTTACATGGACGATAACCTTGACTCAATGGAGTCTCCTCAATAGAACGCCATCAATAGATCGAAGGAATTGGTACATCTTCTCCATCTCGGTGGGTTCAAGCTTACAAAGTTTGTAAGCAATATACCAAATCTGGCCGATCGAATTGGTTGTTCTCCTCAATCTACGGAGCCCAAGGTTATTGTTTCATGGCAAGAGGATTCATCGCATGTGCTTGGGCTAAAGTGGGACCACACTAATGACGCTTTCGTTGTGAGTAGGGGTACAAGCTGCGCTATCACCAAGTTCTTCACGCAACGCTTGGTCCTAAGTCTTGTCTCGAAAGTCTTTGATCCCATTGGTCTTGTCGCACCGTTTACCGTCGGTGCGCGACTGCTCTTAAAAGTCATCTGGCGTGTCACAGGACAACAATAGGATGAAGAGCTCCCACAGGGCATGGCTCAAAGATTTTTGGTTTGGAGCGCGGACTTACCAAAACTTGAAAACATCAAAATTCCTCGAAGTTACTTTAGTGGACCCTTTGATAATATAGAGTTGCGTATGTTCGGTGACAGTTCCCAGGATAATTTCAGTGCGGTCGTATTCTTGCGTGCCCGAGTAAAAACTCCTACGGGCGAAGAAAAAACAGCTTACGTTTGTTTTGGGGAAAGCGCGCGTTGCGCCAATGAAAGTAATGACTGTCCCAAAAGTCGAATAACAAGCAGCTCTACTCGCCGCTCGACTGAAAAGGGAAGTTACACAAGCACTAACTGTAACTGTTAACCAAATATTCTTGTGGACAGACAGCACGACCGTTCTTCAATGAAAAGCAACCAATCTTTGTTGCAAACCGCGTTTGCAAATTTTTGGAGTATTCCAGCGTTGACCAATGGAACCACGTCGCAACTAAGGATAATCCAGCTGACGCTGGCACGCGTGGAGTGTCCACTGAAGTTTTGCAACTAAGCAGTTGGGTCAAAGGTCCACATTTCTTATCTAATTCAAGTTTCCCTTTCGTACCGAACAAAGACGTCATTAATAACATCAAACTTGGCGTCAACCAAGCAGTCACTATAGAAGACACTGTTTCTCTGGCTACATCGGCCGAAAAACAGATAACTCCCGTTCCTTCATTATTTCCGTTTGATAAGTGTAGTTCTTATCAAAAGTACTTGCGCATTGCCGCATACGTTCTCCGGCTTTTGCCGAAACATGCCGGCTACCGTAACCTCGATGGTAGCATTACTGACCCTACTGAGCTTGACGAAACCGAGCGTCATCTACAGTACTTGGTGCAAGGAGAGTCTTTTGAAACCGAAAGAAAAGATCGTCTTGACAATAGATCTGTAAAACGGAGTAACCGAATTGCTCCACATTCACCGTTTATTATTCCAAATGGGCTAATCCGTTCCTCGGGCCGCATCAAGCGGTTAATGGAAGTTGGGTTTAACGTAAAGTACCCAATCATCTTAGATGCACGTCATCCGTTTGTAAAACTGTTCCTTGAACGCACTCACGTAAAGCATTATTATCAAGGTGTTGAATACCTAAGATCAATTGTGCAGGAACACTTAACATTACTGAAACTAAGATCATCTTTGCGTTCCATCAAAGCACACTGCCTGAGATGCCGAGAACTCCAAGATGTAACTATGCAACCAATCATGTCTGACAAACCTAAGGAGAGACTTGCTTACCAGTCTCCTCCCTTCACGAACAATGACTTTGACTACTTTGAGCCGTTCTATGTTACTGTACGCCGTACTACTGAGAAAAGGTGGGGTTTCCTCGTCACCTGCCTCACTACTCGCGCTGTCCATGTCGAGAGAGTTACACTCCATGGACACCCGTTCTTATGTTATGGGGTTTGAGCGGTTTGTGTCACGTAGGGGTACACCGGCCATGATTTTGTCGGACAATGGCACTAACTTTATTGGAGCGGAGAAAGAACTCCGATAAAGTATTGAAATGTGGAAAGTTGTCAACATTGCAGCTGAGCTCGCTCACAAAGGTATAAAGTGGAAGTTCAATCCACCCAGCGCACCACATCAAGGTGGTATATGGGAGAGGTTGATACGCAGCTTCAAGCGCGTGTTGTATAGTATTCTTGGCACGCGTCGCCTCACGGATGAGGTGCTGCATACTACCTTTTGTCTCGTGGAGAATGCTCTCAATTCGCGTCCTTTAACACCCGTAAGCGCTGATCTGCGACTTGAACGCTATAACGCTAACCAATTTCTTTTAGGAGAAAACTCTACCGGTATTCCGTCTGTTGTCGGCGAAAATGAGTTTGACCATCGTAAACGTTATGCCCGTGCGCAGTCGTACGCTAATGCGATCTGGTCCCGTTGGATCACAGATTACGTACCAACCGTGAACCGCACCTCTAAGTGGCAGACGCCTGCCGAGCAACACCTTAAGACCGGTGACTTGGTTTGGATAGTTGAGGAAACCAACCCTAGGGGATACTACCCAAACGCTCTGATTGTGGAACTCCGTTATGGCTCCGATAGCGTTGCGCGCTCCGCCGTTTTACGTAAGTCCGCCGGTTCACTCATCCGTCCGCTTGTAAAACTTGTACCAGTTTTCCCAACATCTTCTTCCGGGACGGAGGATGTTACGTAGTAAATGAACGAATTTTAGCCAATCAGATTCGAGTAATTTTAATCTTTAAAATAAGATTTAAATACGTTCTAATATACGTAGAAAGTTGCGAAAAACTTCATTTAACCTAATTTTAAGTAAATGTAACCAGAATTTGTATCGATTAAAGTGGTTTTCGGCTTCATATATTTTAGGTTTTCTAGACAATTTTTGACTGATTACGAACTGATTTGACGTCAATGACATCAGACGAAAAAATCTGTTAAATGAGCATAAAAAACTTGCCGTCTAAGTTGCACTTGTTGCTTTGTACATTACTAATGCTTATACGTGTTTCCGATAATTTTGTTGCTATAATGCTTGCTATAATGGAGTTTACATGAATGAATTCAAATAGCTTTCCACACTACAGTTGTATTTACTGAGTTTATAATGATTTTAAACTTAAGTAGCCTAAGGAAAAAAAACCATTGATTGATTTTAGAGAGAGCATTAGTTCTTAGAACTCAGAGAAAAGAAAAAAGCGTAAACAAATCGTACACTGCTTATTTTTTTAAAATTAAGGTCCCTCCATGATGTACGAGTGGCTTTCCACAAACAAGGATCTGACTTGTATTTTATAGATGAATGCCTCTTTAGATTAGATAAATTAGTTTGGTTCTTATTTTCTTTTCTATCTGTAGGTTATTCCAATCTTTTATTGCCAACCTCTTCTTGACAAACGTGGTTTACATTTTTCGCAAAAAACTAAAACCATAATAATATTCTTGTTCCAACTAAATAGCGGAAGTTCCTCCAATTACATAATGTGCTTTCAATTAACGGTGTACACGCAGATTATAATTATTTCTTCGTCTTCTAAAATGCAATCCTTCTGTCTGAAATATTACTTGCTGGGAAGCCTTTTCAGTCACACTTGAACACAGTTGTACCCGAGATGGGACTGTTCCCCTAATAACAATATTTGATCGTTTTTCCAGCTATATAAGAAGTTTTATTCAATTGCTTGATTTACGACAGTTAAGTATTGTAAATGTCTCATTACTAGAACGTTTAGCTCAAGTTTTAGAAACGTTTGGGAGAAAGATTTTCGTATAGCATAGATTGTACTCATTAAAAGCCATTGTTTTCAGAATGTGTTTCAGTTCCCGTTGGAAGTAAATTCCTATCTAGTTGTTCAACTATTTGATCGCATAGTTTTCAGTTAGTCGACTCTAAATTTAAAAAATCTTTCATCACGTGTTTTTTCGTTTACCTAGATATAAAAACCGTTTTGGATACAATAACAGTAAGTTTATCTTTAAAGAAGTACTCAAAAAAGTTGTTTGTACTTTGTTACAATTTTTCTTTACCTCTAAACAGAGGTATTAAAGTAAAAAATTACCTTATCGTCAGCGTACTGAATCATTTCAGTTTCCTCAATAATATTTGAGGTCCTGTAGTTGATATATAAACTAAACAGAAGCGGCACATGAACTGTTTTTTGTGGTATATCCCTCGCAAGTTTCAGTTCAACCGATACAGGGTCATACAGGACAACAGATTGCCCTCGGTTACTGAAAAAACTACAGATTAGTTTTGAGGATTCTAATCATTAAATAAGCCATTTCTGATCTGTTTTTATTCTGATCCTTTAAAAAAAGTGCATCAACTTTGATACTTTTTCATGAATCAATATTTTATGTGAATCCTCCGTTTTGTAAATATTTTTAAACTTGAGCGCTGATATATCGTAAAAATACAACTAATGTTATTGAATTCCAATCATTACAGGCTATTTCAATCAGCAATATTTTTTTCAAATATTTTGAACAGTGAGCATATTCCATTCAATTACTCCATTTTCGATTCAACTGTCAAAATCAAAACAGCTGCTCAAGATATATCAAATGCTTGATCTGCTTATTTTTGTACATTAAATATAAAAGCTTTTCCTAAGAAAATGTTAATGTTTTTGTGTGACTATAAAAAGCAATCTGCTTTATACCAGATTTCAGCTATTTTTTGTCTCTTTGCGATGGTTGTTTAGGCAACGTGACTTGGAACAATCAGTGTCATCATTACAGCCCGAAGGAAGAGATATCACAACCTTCCAACCTGTTGTTGAAGGACATCCGATTCCAGATGTGAAACAAGGATACCAGTACCTGGGCCCCGGGAAACCAATTCCCTTCGATGCTCCAATTAATCAAAATCAACTTGAACGGTAAGTTCGCATTCGAGCATTCACACAAAACGCTGGTTCGTGATAACAGCGACTTAAATTCTAAGCGATACAGTCAACAGGGTTCACTAACTTCATAAAAATCTAGCTTCACTTTGATTTTAGGGGCAATCAAATCGGCGGGTCTACACGTTCGACAAACTCTCAAGCCGGTCCTGTCCACAGGACGGTCTACAAAACAGTGGTCAACTTCGAAATTCAAAATCCAACAAAGACGGACAAAGCATGGAAGAGATTAAGGGCATACAATAACAGGTTCACTAACAAAGCTACAACTCAGCACATTGAAAGGAATGAAGAAAGATACTTCTTTGGAAGTTGTTCACTACTTGTTGGGAATGGAGAGTGCGACTCAGTACTTGGAGAGGATTCATCGTAGAAGTTCTTGTCGGACATCTTGAACAATTTTAGACATCCATCCAACAATTGTATGAACCAATACGCATAAATTGCTAAAATAGCACGTAACCATCGTAATCAGCAATAGGTTAATGTTCCCAGATCCCCCGGTAATAAAAAACTTTCACGAG
This sequence comes from Convolutriloba macropyga, assembly GCF_964194025.1. Taxonomy (NCBI): domain Eukaryota; kingdom Metazoa; phylum Xenacoelomorpha; order Acoela; family Convolutidae; genus Convolutriloba; species Convolutriloba macropyga. The sequence goes on from NC_134476.1 coordinate 53,219,757, forward strand.
CGTGTATGAATAAATTGATGTGGTTGTTTTCACACCATTTATAGTTAGTACAGCCTAATAAGATGTGGACAGCCTGAATGTGTTCATACTATTATAAAGGTGTAAAATATCCATTATAGATGGTTACATTCTACAAAAGCAAAATCATTCTAACATCCGATCTTTCAGACTAATATCAAATGAGGGGCCGACAGGGTTACTTTTAAATCCTTACAAATATAATCAACATAACGGAAACTCTGCTAAATGCACATATTAAAAACTTATTACGAATTTGGAGAATAAATTTAGTGCAGCTCAACAACCCGACTGCGGTTCGAATCTAGTACAGAATAGTAAAAATTGTAGAAATTCTTTGGGCGATACACTCCCCACTTCTTAGACACCTGACACGTTTTGATAGAAAGATTTGAAGCACAGCGCAGAAACATTGGTAACCGAAAAAAATCATCTACTAACCACCTTCATTGATAACTGCAGCTGAGTGCTATATTTCACTGTTCAGGCATATTTACCTATACATTATTTAGTGTGTAGAGCAATAAACAGAAGCTTTGAAATAAATTTCACAAAACAATAAATTTTTGATAACACATCTCAAAAAAGGTCAAGGTTCGATTTAAAAAACTGAAGGTTGCATGACGTCAGTCGCTTCCCCATATCTCGTTCACTCCTGCTCCTCGAAGGGTACTCTTGGTCTGGTGAGGGTTCATCCTCTCAAACTCACGTGGTACCTGAAAACGTTGCATATTACATCGTAACAGCGCGAACGAGACATGCATTTATATCAACCCTGTTTAAGGACAATTTACTGAAAAACAGCAAACAATACGTGTAAGAGCTTTCATTCAGTAAAGTAATGGTTATGTGAAGCTGTAAATAATCATAAATATTATAAATTAAAAATATAAATAATCATAAATTATTTAATTTATTTTAACTTCCGGTACAAATATTTGACTCTTTGGTACCAACACTTGACATCGGGTACTAGATTCCCAATTTTTCGGACAGTGGAATAAGTACGAGTGTTCTCTGTTCTTAATTTTTGAGCTTAACCTACTGTAACAACGTTAATCTCATTAACTGTCGTCAACGAGCGCGATCAGCACCAATGTAAAAAGATCTCAAAATGCGCTTTCTTTTATTTGAGTGCATATCTGTAGCTGAAAAATCAGTCCTTGATCTAGCCTGTAATGCTGATTATTGATCAGGAGAACCCAGGTTGCTCAAACTTGGAAAACTTAGTTAAGCCGCAGTACGGCACATCATAAAAGTTGTAAAGATTTTACAAAGTTTTGTCTGAGGTGGGCAACCTGGTAAGCAATAAGTCTAGTTAAAACAAGGTAACTTTAATTAAGTACCTGTCGCATGAGGTTGCCCTCGTAGTTCCAGTCGTAGTCATGCAATTCTGGATTGAGAACTAAGTGAGACACAGAGCCAGTACACTGCCTTGTGGCCGAAGTGTCCACATCTTCCAGTTCAGTTGTGATCACATTCAGAATATCTTTGTCGCTAGAGCACAAGGCAAAACATTGCGCGATTTCCACCTAACGCACATTGCAGAGAGCAAACAGCATGTTATTACAAAAAAATAGTTAAAATTTTTTGATTAGTTTGTGATAATTTTTCTAATACCCAGATAAGTCTGAAGGCTATAACTTGCCACTCAAACATTCGCCAAATGAATGCTTAATTGAGAAAAATAAACCCAAAAAGCTACTCAAACTCTAAGAAATACATTTGCCGAAGCAGTTGCAACTAATTACAAAATTGACAAGGGTGCCCGATGAAAAATCTTATTTTTTGATTAGTTTGTGATAATTTTTCTAATACCCAGATAAGTCGGAAGGCTATAACTTGCCACTCAAACATTCGCCAAATGAATGCTTAATTGAGAAAAATAAACCCAAAAAGCTACTCAAACTCTAAGAAATACATTTGCCGAAGCAGTTGCAACTAATTACAAAATTGACAAGGGTGCCCGATGAAAAATCTTATATTTTTGAGGAAGAATAGCTTATTGCTATTGCCGAACTACAACTTATTCGATTGAAATCAGTTCAGTACAATCAGTCAACTTATATCCTTACTTTTTGAGTTCGTCTTCCATGGATTTCAATCTGTGTGAAGGCAGTTCACATTGCACAATGAAGAAATGCCCTGTCCTTTCCTTTTTCATCCGCTGACCCAAACTAAAACAATAACCCACGATTTTGCCCTCAGCTGTTAAAAAAAGATCGCTCGCGCACTCTTATGCAACTCTAACTTTTCAGTCACGCATTTAAATCTTTAACTTTTCCGACCCAACCTCAGTGGAGAGGGGGACTACATGCTCAACGGGTTTTTTGCGTTGTTCAGTCAATTTTGGATGATCAACATTGTAGAGTTGCGAGTGGTATCATTAGAAAGCCCTTGAAGCGTAGAATTTTGAATTAGAAAGATTTCTGTTTTTTTTGGAGAATTTATCGATGTTTAAGTTTATTAAGAACATCTGATATTTGACGTGATTTTGTTGACTTTCAGCGTATTTTTATTAAACGTAAGATTATGTGTGTAAAATTGTAGTTTCAAATAATGAACTATGCTACGATACGGAACAAATATGAGTTTTCAATAGAATAGCAACGAAAGGCTAGTTTTGGTCTCATAGTGCATTTTTACGATGAAAAAGATTCAAAAAGCATTAGGGCGCTGTTTTTTCAAGTTAAATTTTCATATCAAGGTTCTATTAAGGACAGATTCCATTTACGTTCAAATCAGGTCCAATTAACATATATTTTGTTTTCAGAGAAAATCTCAAAGTTTTTATGGTTTCGAAACTGAGTTTTTGTAAACTTTAGAAATTTTGAGTTTTGCCTGCATTTGTTACTTTTTTGTTGTCTTATGACTTAGCCTCACTAATCAACAGCTCAAATGGTTTCCTAAAGAAGAATAAGTGAACCTATCTAACGCATTGAGTTAATATCTAATGGCTGTTACGACTTAATATTTTTTCAAAAAAAGATTTTTGGATTTTAGCAGAGGATCTACAAGTATTTGTATCTTTTCACTCGTCCTCTCTTCTGAGTAAAACAATCTCTCAGAAAGAGCCAGCTTGTGAGTGAATTAAAGCTAGCAAACAATATCAACACAGAAACATCGAAAACAACACAAAGGATTTTAAAAAAGTTGCGAAGACCTTGCAGAAAAGACTATAATTGTAAAAAAATTATCTATAATTGTAAATTCGGACTTGGCACAATGGTCTCATATCCAAACATTTGTATTCAAGATAAATATTGAATAGATTACGTACCATGCATGTTGAACGCTAGAACCTATTTTAAGCAAAAGTTCAAAACAAATACGATAAATCGAACTTTTTGCTTTTTATAACTTCCCGACACAATAAGGACAGATTTTCGTTTGTTGGCCAGTTCAAAATTTGAAAAAAGATGCAGGTGGTAGCACACACTGAAATCCTTGCAAACAGATCATTAAGAAAAAATATTTAAAAGGTTAGAGCAGCTATTTAAGTCTCTAAAAAAGCTCCTTGAATCAATTAAATTTCTGTAGTTGAAATTATGCATTGGTATTATGAACAGAAAACTGAATGAATCATTGATTTAACATTCTGTCTTGGACCGATTGATTCTGCTAGGCTCTTTTAAAACTCGAAAAATAAAACTAATACCAATTAAGAGAACAATTAAGACATAGTTTTAGCAAAGAAATAGCGAAATTTGAAAAGAAGTACCGTGAAAAAAATTAGTGAGAGAAAATGTGAAAAAAAATAGTGATAGCCCACCCGATTGTTCACAAGATTTATTTTGTACGCTCGAAGAGCTTTGTGATGATACTCCTGTCTCTCCCGGTAAAAATTGACAGAACAGAAAAGTTGATCATAGAGTATCCTCTCTCCCTTTAGAGCGGAGATGGGAATTATTATTTTCGTTATATGGAAAATTACTAAATTCGAATATCGGATCTATTTCTATTCATCCTCGTTCAAAAACAATGTTCTTCTGCAAAAAAAGTTCTATGATATAATGATTTTAACAATGCTATGTTTTTGCTATCTTCGTAGTAGAGTGCAGGATCAAAGCCTGTTATTTTCAGCCAACTTTTATTCTCTCAATCTTTACCGAGTATTCGTATGGGGGAAATACAATATCTAAGGGGTTCGACCACAGCAATTTCAAAATTAGCTTCACGATCCACATTTTATTCATCTAATCATGAGATTAATGAAATTTCTCATAGTAGCACACAAAAGATAGAAAAAGTTCTATTTGGGCAAAAAAATTCTCAATTATGATTCGAAATTCGACAGCGTTGTTAGAAAATGATTGCCGATTATCTCGTACGTTAACTCTCCCATGTTCTTGAGGTGCGTGACAATGGCGCCTTGCTTCATCATGGAAAGCACACTTCGTCTGATGACGTCATGCAGAGACACCCCTCCCAACAATCGCGAGGCAGTTTTGAAGGCGAATAAAGCTTCATAAGAAGGCATCTTTCATTTGTTTTCCTACTCGTGCTCACAGGCAGCAGTCAATTATTACAGGACCTAAATAGCGCAAAATAAAATTCGCTGCATTCGAAAATCCTCTGCAATTTAACGTTAAAAACTCAAATTGCAGAGGATTTTTGATTTAATAATCATAATTAGGTTACCTCTAATTAAAAAAGGGACCTAAATTTTGTTTGTTAATTACACCCTTTATAAGCAATCTTCACAACAGATTAACAGGCATTTGAGCAATCATAGAATTAAACCTGTGAAAATTTCTAAAAACTCATCCAGCTAATAAAACAGACCTCAGAATACATTGCTGAAAAACCCATCATGTGCTCAAACTGTTAAGATATCAAATCTCTTTCGCTATATCATTTAAGTCTTTACCAAACTGGCTTCTCGGAGCTCTTACGTTTATTTACATCAAATTATAACAAGTAGAAGACGCTAAGAATCTTACCGTCTATTGTTTCGGATAATAACTTTAAAGTGATTTTGGAAGTACTCAATGGGATTTTGGAAGTACTCAATGGGATTTTCAAGGTTGGAACGCGAATCACATTTTCTGATCTAAAATGGTCAAATCTGTTGAAACCTGGAGAGAAACAAAGATAAAACCAGACAGTTGGTAATGAGAAAGCGTCTTCGTGCTTACTCTATGCTTGGGGAGGCTATTCAAGTAGGCTCCAAAATTACGGTTATGATTTTACAGTGAACTGATTTGATTTTTTAGTAGTAAACTAATGGCAATCCTCAATGATCCCGGAAGATTTATTATGCAAGAACAAAAACTCATATGACTCTTATCAGTTCTTAGAGGGAAAACTGAGGTTTTTGAATTATTTTCGTATATCTTAAGATACTTGTCAGAACTTGTAAGATCTAATAATAAAAAAAACATAAAACAGACTCATTTCATTTTTTCGGAAGAATTTTTGTTCCAAACCTCAAAACTATTCGCGGGTTAGGAACTTTATGCTACCCTGGCTTTTTAATGAGACAATTTTCTGAGTCGATCAGTATCTTTTCCGAGACATAAAAAGAAGTACCATTGAAAAGGTTCCGACAACTTCATCAATCCTTAAAAAAGATTTCATTATTTTGTTTACCCCCAATAAAATGCGGCTCTAACATTTCAAAAAATTTCGAATTTCTTACGTCCTCAAGCAAAGAGAATACTTAAAACCGTCCAGGTCTTGAATAACTCAGTTAAGAGGTCTAATTGCGTTTATTAGTTCAGTATAATTGGCTAATTTAAGTTATGAACAAAAATTCAATAAATTTTAATCGAGATATTTTATCACATAAAATTTTGCATAATTAAAATTTCGTTAAAATTAGTTGACTAATTCTGTTCCCAGCAGTTTTGGATGTACATTAGCAATTGCTGCTCAACTTTTACAACACATTTCGAGCCATTAACAAAAATCCATTTTAGTTCTCTGCTTAAAACAAGAACATTAACCACTTTTGAAGAGTTATTTTTGTTAATTAAAACTTGTTTCAAATACAAGAGATGGTTTAATATTTTTATTATTTAATCATTACTATAACATGATCATCATCCATTCAAAACACAAGAGAGCTGCAGCCATAACAGGGTGCATATTTTCGAGAACCAAGCAAACTTCTGTTATGGAACATGGTACATTCCAATAAAAAACATGCACAGCAGATTAGGAGTAGAGAAAATGACTGATTCATAGTTATTCCTTTACCCTTTACATCTGTCCGAGGATACAAGCCATTTGTTGGCAAATCAAGCCCCGCAGCAGAGAATGCACTTAACTAATAACCCGTTCAGCTCAACATTGCGGCCAATGCAAGCTTTTTTTGCTTCAAGAATACAATTTTAACTTAGCTAACTGGCCTAATTGAGAGGGACACAAATACACTTTGCTTCTATTGTCTTGCTTTTAACTAGCTCTTATAATTACTGATTGTTCCGATGCCCGCTTTAGTAGGGAGGGAGGAACTATATACTCAAATGGGTTTTTTTCTTCAGACAATTTTGGCCCATCGATATTTTCATCGCAGAGAGATGTGAGTGGTATCACTAAAAAGAACGTTCATCCTGGAATTTGAAATGAAAAAGAGTTTTTCGGATTTCGTTTTTTAAAGGGAGGTGTCGAGATTTAAAGAATTGTGAATATTCGACAGTTTTTATTCACATTTCAGTATTTTTTGCTAAAATTTTGCTACAATTTTGCTGATATCATTTTAAAAAAGTTTTAACTTTTAACGGTTATTGCTGCAATTAGAGATAAAAGAGCGTTGCCGAATTGTTTCATTGGAGCTTCTTTGGCTAAAAATTTTGATAATTTTTTCAAAATTCAGACTTTCATCAAAAATTGCAAAAATGTGCTTTTTTGGTCCACGAAAGTGGAGACCTAGAAACCGCTGACACAATCTCTTTAAACTCCAAAAGAGAGCTAGTTAAAACATGGTGCCCTATAAAAGTCTTCTGGAATTGAAATTTTGTAATTTTTTTTGTAAATTCGATAAACTGTAGATTCGATAAATTTGAAATTTCGATAAACTCGATAATTTTAAAAATACATCATTGTTTTTTTTTCAGAATTTGAAGTAATTTACTCAACAATTGGTCTAATTCACAAAAACTTAGAACACTTGTGCGGATTGTTGGGCAAGCGGCAAAATCAGAGATAAGTTTGATGTTGTCATGGATTCCTACAATCGGAAATTATATTATATAAAAATCCGATTATATTCTACAATCGGATTTTTATATTGGTGCTGCCTTTTTTCAAAAAAGATTGTTTTTGTTTTTTATGTTAATTACAGACGAAGTTTTCTAATCACAGCTCCATTATGGACAGCTCCCATTTACGTAAAAATGAGGCCGAATGTAGATATAGTTCGTTTTCAGAGAACAACGGTTTTTATGGCTTGGAAGAATTTTAAAAAACTTTAACTGAATTATTGTGTTTTGCATTCAGTTGTTATACTTTTTACAGTCTGATCACTAAGTCTACGATTTAAAGACCTGAATAGCTTCCTCAAGAGGTGTAAAAGAACTTGTACCATGCATTCAGTTGTTACCTAATGTCTTATGTCATTTAATGTATTTGTTTTAGGGAAAATTCAGTGATTTTTTGAACTTACCGATTTAATTGACATTTTTTAGCTTATTCTTAGTAAAAAACAGTTCAAAGCTTTTTTCTAATGGAATACAAACTAAATTTGTGGCGGTTTGTTTTAAAAGATCGGTTTCTAGGTTTTGGTACTATTAGTTTTTACAGAAAATTTGGTAATTTTTGTGCATAATTGCCCGTTTTTGCTGTTGTTTTTGTTTCTTTGGTAAACTGTCTTATTCCTTATTCCAAAATTCGTAACTTAACATTTATTGTTTGCATGACATATGGTTGTACGGGCTGCGACACAGTTCTCTCGCAGAATTAGGTAGTTTTTTGTTTTTACCCTCTATTTGTTCCTAAAATTTGTTGTCGTGTGCCAAATATTGGGTAATTAAAGTTCCCAGTGGCCTATCTATAGATACAAAAATGAACATAAGAACTGATATCGGTAAATAGCTAATGGTTTTTTCACTTTGAAATTACATTTTATTTTAAAATTTGGAGTATTCTTCATTTTATCCTTTTTCAGGTTTGCGCTTTTTTCGTATTTTACAATGTTGTGTCATTTTTGCCTCACTATTGAGAAATTTCGTTCATGTTTTGTTAAACCAAATAATAATTTTTCTGTGGGTTAAAGCTTTTGACTGATGTCTTCAGGGCTCAGACAATTTGTTTAAGAATTTTGTGAAATTTGGATACTTTTCAATTTTTTTGTGGTTCTCTTTGCTTTCAATTTGACAGTCGTTTTACAAAAGACTTTCTGATGTTCAAAGGAGACGCAGTTAAAGATTTAATTTTATTGCGGTTACAATTTTATAAATTGCTGGCTTCAACACTGTGATTTCGTTAAGTTGTTTGTGAAATTCTTTAGTTCAGCTTATATTTAATGTTATTTTATAGTCTCATGACTTAGTCTCATTAATAACAGACACAATTAGTTTTTTGAAGAAATTGCGAGATATACTATCTCTTCAATTTGAAAGCTTATGTTGGCTTTGAATTTTGTAAAACTTTGTTTTTTTAAAAAGACAGGGGATTTCTTAGATTTTCTAGCATTATTTCTGTTAACTTGTAGCTTAGCATCTCTATAGACAAGTCACATCTCTTATCCAATGAACTACAATTTGCTCTTAATGACGGCTTTATTTTTCTCAAATGGTCTTTGTTCTTGGTACAACCAGTTTTCATAAAATATTCATGATTTTTGAATATTCGCGCATTTTTGCAGGTTTTTCTTTTCCTTTCACAGTATCACAAAAATGGGCGGTCCTCTGGTGAGAAAAAAACTCACTCAAGAAATTCTAATGTTTTTACTGAACAGCTTTATGTTTAATTGGCTGGGACAACGTTTTCCTACAAATTTTTTCGTGCAATTTTTTCGCCTGTTTTTTGTTCTTTATTTAGTCGTATGACATGCCCTGGATAATGAAAAATCTCAATCACTCTACGGACGTATAAAAGACTCTCTCAATGATTTCATTTGATGCATAATGTTTCTAATCAAATTGACATTAATTCTTCTCAAAAAAAGCAATGTTTTATTAAGCTTTGCCCTTTTTGCTCATTTCTTGTCGACTTGTTACAAAGTCGCATTGAGGAAAAGTCCCATATTTTTTCTAATGAAGGATTGTTTAATCTTCTTTAGTATAAGTTTTATCTGATGCCATTTTGATTTCGTTATTAATGGTTTTCAAAAATGGACAACGAGTTTTGGTCGTAACTAATGTTTGCAATCATTTGATTTTTATCGCCGTCTTTTCTAGTAGTCATATTATGGTAGTCACAGGTCCCATCGGCCCTCTAAGGTAGCTTGTTTTATCCATTTGGTAATTTGTCAAACAGTATGTTGTTATGTTACTTTTCTGTTAATTTTTTTAATCTCTTCCTCATTTGGTAGACAATTAAGTGAAAAATGTAGATGAGCGGGGTCGTAACTTTGTGCAAACACAAACTACCGAGCCTCCTTGTTGAGTTTAGTCGAAACATCAGTTTTTGCTCAAAATTTACCGCTATTAATCTAATGCCCTGTTAAAGTATGTTTTTATTGATTGGCTTCATGGCTGAATTAAACAAACAGAACTGTTGAATATTAAAGCAAATCTGAGCTCAGAAAATTTTACGCTTCTTTCTAGTTTATCTTCGATAAATAACTCTTCTCTGTTAACAATAGTGTTACAATGACTATACTCAGTATTAGGGCGAATTGTGGTAGCTAATTGCTTTACATGCCCAAGTTTTTTTTATCAAGCAGAGCTCTAAAAACTCTCGAAATTATAAAAAAAGATCTGTTTAATATCAAAAATCTATTGTGAAATGAGCGAAAAAAGTTAATTGCAGAAATAACACATGCATCCCTAAGAATGTCTTATTTGCTTGAATACAATTTTTACTTTTGATTAAAATATTTGAGATCTGAGAAGATTGAATCTATCGGACACGACCTGCCAAATTGTTTCAAAGTGTGTTACTAGGTGTCAACACCGCATCCCATTACCTGCTAAGTACTGATAGGTAATTGTCAAAAATTTATTGCCCAGAAATCTGAATGAAATCAAATTAGATCAGGCTGAAATTTACAAGTCAAGCTCAAAAAAGTCACGCAGAAAGTGTCGGCCGGAAAAACGCGTATAAGCAAACAGCTGCGTAAGAAAATCGACAGGATCTAAATGATTGCTACAAAATTTGTTGACGAGCAACTTAAAACGTTACACATTTATACATGGTTGTTATGGTGCTCTTAGTAGTTCAAGCGCTCGGCCTCTCATCGGAGTTAATTTGTCGATGACGCTAACAAGTTTGTCGTATCTAATATTGAGTTGCCAGTTCCTAGAACTTAAAATGAAATTTTTGCCCCGCCTCGACTATTCGCCAGCCCTGAAAATAGCATACACCAAAAGCAGGTTTCAAAGTCTTAATTCAACGTCATAATCGACAAGACTCATTGAAACATTCATGGTAAACAAAATAAACTTTCATGGTTCATCTCTTTAGCATAAATCCAAGCAACAGATAGCTATTTTAAATAATTTAGACGGCTCAGTAAGAATTGAATTTGTTTCCCGGCCTCAAATTTTGAGTTTTGAAAGCCCATTTGAACGAACTGGGGCATTCTTTTGCAATTAAGATTAAGGGATTAACTGGTTTTTTTTACAATAAAACTTTTTTCTAAGGTTGCAGGGTATCCACGGTAACTTTCTACAATTTGGGAGAGGGCAGATTTACTAAGCATGATTACGCAATCGATGTGTATTTACTTCAAGACTTCAAAATCCTGCTTATATGAAGCAATAGATTTACTCGCGATACATATTTCTCATTACTGCGATTATAATATCACACATTCTTGCTGCCCAATCATCAGAGTTACTTTTCTGGGTTGATTGGGTTATTGTTCGCATCCTCGCCCAAGTCATAAATATCCGCCTTGTTTCCCGCAGCACCGTTACAGAGTGATGACGATCTCTTGTACGCAACACTGCCACCTTTAGCCTCCAAATCGTTGTTGCTCATAATATCGCCCGTCCTGAATACACAAATAAATTTATTCTGATCAGTGAAGCATTGAAGTCACGATAACACTTTCTACGCCAATCAGGATGAGAGAAATGACAGAAAGATAACAGAAGTTCTAAACAGTTCAATTTAGCGTACTATCTCATAGTTGAGAGGCGCAAATTCTTACAGCTGGTTGCAAAAGCAATAACTACACGTATGATTTCCTTTCACTACAGAGACGACGAATGGAATGATACTAATGGAACTGGTTCTGAAATCCCACTTAAAATAGCAGTCATATTGATACCACAATTAGCCACGATTGACCCATTTGACATCCATTATCATCAAAACAGGCAACCAACACAAGCGGTTTAGAGACTGGTTCATCTAGCAGAATCAGCAGAACTGGTCAGGTTAGATTTCTAAGATTTTCTATGCCAAATTTTTTTAAAAAGGAATCAAGCTTCCAGCTTTTGATTGGTTGATAATAACAACCAATCCACTATCCAGTTGGTTCATATAGTACTGAGAAAATAACTTAGAAATCAGAACGTTTTGCCTCGAAACAACACACTCGAACAATACTTAGCAAAATTTCAAATTTCCTAGCAGCAATCTGATAAAAACGAACCTAACTTGAGAAAAGGCGAAGGATAAATAATCATACAATCAAATTGTTGAGCATAATGCATATTCTTAGTCTTCCGAATACCGCAATGAGGGAGAAGATGGACATAGTTATGATCAACTCGAAGTTCTACAGATCACAAATTACAAATAAATTTTTCACGCATCACCAGATAAAGTTCTCTAGACAAACACTATACATCTGTAGAGCAAAAAAGCTGAATTTTCACATGAAAAATAGCTGCGATAGCTTTGTAAATCTGTTAGTCTCAAATATACAAAAAAAAAACAGCTTAAAATTTTAAAAAAGATGTCACAACTTGCTTTAGACTTAATTGAAATAATTGGTACAAATACTTTTTTCCTGAAAATTGAAAATTCAAAAAATCCGGTTTGAAAAAGCCGCATGTGATCCAGAAATATCGCTCGCTTAGCAAAACTTTTTTCACTTGCTTCTTTAGAAATACTACACGAACAAGAACCCCTTTTTGCTTTGCTTTTCACATTGCTTTAGGAGATTGAACTAAACAATTGATTTCACGTTGACTTTACATTCTGTGAAACGAAAAGTCAGCAAGTTAAAAAAAGTTGATCACCATAACTCATATTTGAGTCGTAAAAAAATCAGGGCCATTATAACAACTGGCTTAGATGAGAGCAACTACGACAAAATAATTAAATAGCAAAAACAGTCCCAATTGAATACAATATGGCCAGCAGACTTACGTGTCTTAGATTACAGATAGACACAGAAATAGTTATCAATGCTACGTAAAAACTAGGCAGAAAAACTTTCAGCGACAATATCAAATTCAGTTCTAAAATTCAGGAACTTAATTTAACATATGAGTTCCTTTGACCTTCAATTAAAATTTAGTTTTGATTTCAAATGACCTAAACGCTCTATGACGTAGCTCAAACCCAAGTTCAAACGTTGACCTTTTACTGTTTTTTAACTAACTCTTATTATGCCATCATTTTGTTCACATTATTACATAATTGAACTTTACTACTGAATTCCAATCAACTTTGGAAAAATCTGTTTAATATTTGCCTATATTTGAATGTAAATAACAAGATATTAAAATTGTAACAGACAAAATAGTTGCTCGCTAATAAACAGTTGTATTACTGAAATAAAGTTTTTACCAGAGGAGATCTTCAGTTGTCGAAAAAGATTGTCGACTCACCCATTCGAAGATCCAAACCGCTAAAGCTATCCAATAGTGAATAATAACAGAAAAATCGTTAAATTGTAATAGGTGCTCAGCACAATTTTCGTTCGCTAAATTGTTAAAGCTGTAATGCTGTGAACAACCATCGTTAATTCAGCAACGTATTCGTTCTTGCCAGAAAAGTTGTTATTTGAAAGAGTTTACTCGAGTAAACAAATCAATTTGATCAACTAGAATTGCTTTCAACCAAAATGAACAACCACTAGCGAATACTAATTATTTGAGCACATGATATGGTGACAGAACGGACGACAATCGACAGGATAGTGAGCCAATACCTTCGAGAAGATCCTCACCACTGTCAACTTCGGAATTGAAGGGCTAAAACAGAACCACGAGCAGTATCCATCCAAATCAGTACAGTTTCAAATCAGTACAGTGCGAACTGCAGCTTGGTGGAATTGTGATTTCATGTGACCAATATCCCTGTGGCCAGAGCTGACGCTGATAGGCAGACGCAATAACATAGTGACTACAAGGGTTCGTTAGATTTCACCTTTTGTGCAGTGAATTAATAGAGTGCTTTTATAATGACGCCACACCACAATCTGTTCCTGATATCATTCTGTTGATTTGAATAATCAAAACTGATTTGAAACATTGATCACAGAAAGGAAATATAATTATCAGAAAAAGTCAAGCTCGAAACTTTTACATTTACTCTAATCTTAAATCTAAATAAGTCTAAGGCCATCAAGCCGAGAGACTACACTAAAAATTCTTAATTCCTCGGCAAGTTGAACCACTGTTCAACCAACTCAACTACACTACAAAGCTTAAACATTTAAACTTAGAGCACATAAAATGCCACAACCTAACATTGCCTTAAAACCGTTCAGCGGTATAGATAAAGAAAGTTTTCGAGAGTTCGAGCATCTTTTAAGAAGCATTATAGGAGTTGCAGCAGTAGCAGGAGCCCAACAGGCTAACTTTTTGCAATAGCATCTGAGAGATGCAGCTCTGAGATATTTCCAGACTTTACCAGAAGCGACACGCAATGATTTAGCCCTAAGTTTAACGGCGTTAAGAAACCATTTCTGCAACCCACAGTTGAAAGAGTTGCATGTAATCAAGTTAGAAAACGTTCGTTTCGACCCAAAAACTGATTCACCAGAAAACTTTCTTGTGTCCTTGCAAAATATGACTTTGAAAGCTTATCCTGATCCCATACCCGAGGCGTATCCACCCGGAGCGGATCAGGCGGCTCAAGATGCCGTAGATGCTAGAAATGATGAGAATTTACGTTTTGCACAACAAAAGAGACAAAAACAGACGAAGCGCTTTTTCAAAAAATGTATGCCTAGCTGGCTTAGAGCAAAGTTGTTGGAACAACCAGACAACACAACAGTTGAGGATTTATGCCTCTTAGCTAGGAAGCAACTGACCATCCACGATCTTTGCAAAAAAGAGGACTATATTGACGGAGCTTTTAACGAAGTGAGTCCAACAATTTCAGATAATTTGATAAATGCTTTATCAAAACTTAGCCAAACGCAGGAATCTATGGAAAATAGAATGAGCACTTTAAGTAAGCAAGTCGAGGAGCAAAATAAACGTCTCGGTGAGCAAAATTTTTCACAAAGTCAGAATTTTGGAAATCAGTTTCGGGGACATGGTTTTAGAGGCTCAAACCGTGGACAAAGAGGTTCATATAACAACTCAAACTACCGAAGTCGAGGAAATTTTCGAGGCTATGGCAGATCGAGAGGATACAGAGGTTTCAATAACTTCAACAACCAGTTCTCATTCCCTGCTCAAAATAATTTCCAATATACTCCTAATGCTCCACAGTTTGCGGGGACAACGCCGCAAAACTTTCAACCGATCCAAGAACAACAAACAGCAAGTAATGAGCAACCAGTTGTTCAAGTTTTTCAACCAATTGAGGAAACACATGTTCCTGTTACTCAATATTCCCAAATCATTTGCCATATCTGCGGTTATCCAAATCATTTGGCAACTAATTGCTCAATGCGATCACGTGGACGCAGAGGTGGAACAAATTTTCCGTTCCAACGGTCTTCAAAAAACTAGATAAGCCACAAGTTCCATTAGATACCAGCTCATCAAATCCATCTTTACATGCAAATACTTCACTAGACCCAGACATGCAGATTGAGGATAATATTTGCGCAGTAATCCCTCTAGAAGGAGAAACTCTCCTATGTTAGAATAAAATTTGATAATAGTCTTCGCCGAAGAGCTTTAATTGACTCAGGATCTTGCTCAAACGCTATCCCATTATCCTTATTAAAGGATTTCGAGAAAAAACAAATTTGTTTTGAGGTAGAATCACCCACTTATAACACTGTTAAGTTAGCTTCAAGTGCCCCAGTTGTAGTAAAACAGCAAATCAAAGTAAAATTCACAATTGGCAATCATCATTTCAGTGATAGTTTTTTAGTTCTTCCAACAATGAATACCGTCATTTTAGGAAACCCTTTCTTCAAGAAAAATTTTATCGACATTAGTCCCGCTTATAATTTATTGAAATTACCTGAAATGACAATACAACTTAATGAAATAAAGCCAAAAGATAAAAAGAGGCAAACATCTAAAAAATTGAAGAAAATTCCCCTATTACTGAGTAAAAAACACGAACTACAGCCCAACTCACATCAATTGCTTGAATGTTATCTCGACAAGAGCTTTCCTAATTTAGAAAATTGCAGTGGAGTAATAATACCTTGCACTCAGTTTGAAAACGAAACGGAAATAGCTCTAACATCATCCTTGAGCACATTAGATGAAAGAAGTAGAGTTTTCATTTCAGCACTTAATATTACTGACCACAAAATAACCCTATGTGTTGATTCAAAAGTCGCCTTTTTTGAAATTTTGAATGAAAAACAAACAGAAAGGCTAGTTAATGTAGACCCCCAGCTTATTGCTTTGGCAAAAATGAAAAGCCACGAAAACTTGGAAGCTGAAATTAATCAACTTGTTCAAACAAAAAACTTTCAGCCTCTGAACCAAACCAGACCAAAACCAGAATGTGAAAAACTTTGATTTCCGACCCCTGAAACCTGTGACAATCCCAGCAAATTGTCTCCTTTGCAGCGTGATATTTATGATCAAATTCTGCACTTTCAAAATCTTGAAAAAATTGACCCCAAGAATAACGCAAAAGATCGTGACCTTTTTCTTGAAAAGTTCGATTGGCAAAATTCTGTTTTAACCTTTGAGCAAAAATGTCAGGTAGAAAATTTACTAATGGAATTTTCTGATATATTTGCTAAACACCGTTTCGATGTAGGTTATAACACAGAGTTAAAGATCAAACTCACACCTGAGCATAACCTTCCTGTTTATGTTCAAAGTCCACAAACGCCAATACACCTGAGAGATGAGCTCACAGTAGAACTTGCATTGATGCACTACTATAATTTGATCACGACCTTATCACATTCAAAGTAGAGTAGTCCAATATTTGCGCAACGCAAAGATTCTGGCAAACTGAGAATTCTTATTGACTTAAGGCGTATCAATCATCTTTTAAGAAATGACTATATCAATAGTAATTTTCCAATCTCAAACATGAGCGATGCTTCAAATCACTTTGCAGGAAAATCCTTATTTACAAAACTTGATTGTTCGCAGGCATACCACTGTGTTCAAATGGCGGATGATCTTTCAGTCCAACTTTTAGCCTTTAATTTTTCCTCTCGCACCTATGCATACAAGTGTTTAGCACAAGGTCTAAGCAAGTCCGTAACAGGATTCAGTTCATTTATCAGGCACTATTTAGATTCTTGTCTTGCAGCAAACATCTGCACTCAGTATATGGATGACATAGGAAGCGCAGTAAAAAATTTTGATGAGTTTATTCCAAGTCTCAGAAAAATATTTGAATGCATAAGAACATCAGGTCTTAAACTTTCACCAAATAAATGTACATTTGCCACGCAAAAAGTCAAGTTTCTTGGAAAAATTATAACACCAGAAGGTATACAACCAGAATCAAAAAGAATCGAAAAGTTTCTCAAAACAATCAAGTTACCCCGAACACCAAAACAGGTAAAGTGTTTAGTTGGTTTTGTCCAGTTTTGGCGTGATTTTATACCCAACTTGGGAGATAAACTCATGCCCTTCTACAAGCTACTGAGATAGGATATTGAACCTGTCTTAACAGAGGAACACGGAAAACATCTTGAAATAGTCAAAGCCGATCTTGTAAAAGCAACCGATTTAACGTTAAGATTAGCTAAACCAGGATTGCAGTATGTTCTACTCTGCGATGCCAACTATTTTGGCACCGGTTTTGTACTGATGATTGAGGATTATGTTAAAAACAACAAAAATGAGAACAGAAAAACTTATGCGCCAGTGGCGTTTGGTTCAAAACTGTTTAATAACGCTCAGCTTAAATTCTCAGTCTACTATAAGGAATTTCTTGCACTTTATTTTGCCCTTGAGCATTTTTCTCATTATCTTTGGGGTACGGAAAAAGCTGTAATAGTCCTTACTGACAACAAAAGTTTAACCCAATTTTTCCAAGCAAAAAGTATTCCACCGTCGCTATGGAATTTTCTTGACCGTGTTTTGTCATACAACCTTGTTATCGCTCACATTCCTGGCAGTGCAAATTACGCTGCCGATTTCCTTTCGAGGTCGCAAACTGACCCATCGCAAACAATGAAACTAAAATTGACGGATAGAATGCCAATTAGAGAGATAGAAATTGAATCAACAGCCAAAACGCCTGACGTATCACTCAGTTCATTGGCAAATATCGAGTGTTTACTTGAACAAAAAGCAAACGTCAGCATTGAAATGCTTGATAAGTTGAAGCAATCTCGAATACCAGATGGAATATTAAGACAAATTGAGGAGCAAAGTTCAAAAACCGACGACGATGAAATACAAACTTTCATTCGTTTGAAACCGAAAATTCCAGAACTCAATGCAGTTTTGATGCATGATCCTGCCGATTTTTTGCACGACTTGACTGAACGCTTGAATCCTATCGACCTTAAACATGAGCAGTCATTAGATGAAGTTATCAAGCGTGTTATCTTTTGGAAACAAAATAACACTGTTGAGGATATCAAGTACGCATCATTCGCAATCAAAAAATACGCTAAGCAATTCAATAGACTTACAATTGAAAATGATGTTCTGTATCGACAGTTTTTTGATGACACTGGCAAAGTTCTGTACAACCAGTACTGCCTGCCTAAACACCTTTGGAAAGAGGTAATCTATAGATTGAATAATTCGAAAATTGCTGGACACATAGGAGTAGTTAGAACTGCCTTTGAGTTCAGAAAAAAATTTTATTTTCCTGGATTTACAGAATATCTTCTAAATGCTGTCAAAAATTGCTTAATATGTATACAGACAAAACTCATTTCCAATAAAGCGCTAAAAACATTTTTGCAACCCTTATCATCACTACAGTCCTTTCCCGGGGACATGCTTCAAATCGACCTAGTCGGTCCACTTCGTGGAACTGTTTATAAGTATGCTTTGACTGGTATTGATGTTTTTTCGAAATACCTTTTTGCTGTACCACTCACTAATGTAAGCGCACAAAGAGTAGCACAAGAGCTCACATCAATATTTTTCCAACACAGTTATATACCACATACAATTTTGTCAGACTTAGGCAGTAGTTTCGTATCCGATCTAATGCACGAGTTAGCACAATTGCTTGAAGTAAAGCTTAAACACGCCACACTTAAGCGCGTGCAATCTGTAGGTGTTGTTGAGAGAGCACACGGAGCGCTGAAAAGAATTCTTAAACTCAATACAAATGAACAATGGTCCAACTGGCACAAATATGTGCCTCTAGCAACCTACATTCATAATACCTCATATTATTCGTCAATAGATTGCACACCCACATCAATTTTTCACGGTCGTGAACCGATTAAATCCTTGGATGTGAGGTTCAACAATAAAAATTTGAAAAATCTTGATCCAAAATCTGACTTTCTTATCCAATTGCAAGATGCTATGCAGCGAAAATTCTCCGAGAATAAGTCAAAATTAATACACGCTTATCACAAGTATCGAACATACTATGACGAAAAAGCACTTTCAAGCCCTTAATTCGTTTTGCCTGCTACTTAACCCAAAGCTCGTGAATCAATCTGACTTTGGATATAAATCAATGACTGTTTGGCTGCCGTTGTATCGAATTGAGAGAGTACTCACAAATTCAAACTACCTGATTCGGAAGGTTGGCACTTTGTTCACACAATGTGTACACCGTAAAAGACTTAGACCCTATACCTCAAACGTGAAGCCATCAGATCTTGATGACATTGATCCGGACAAATTCGTTCCTGATCCCCTTTTGGGAAAAAACAGACAAGAACCAGAATTGTTCGATGAACAAATTCCAAAAGTGCTTGAACACCACTTTATTGACGACGTGCCACAAGAAAATCAAGAAGATCAAACAGAGCAACAACCTGCAACAGTCACACTCTCTTTCCCAATAGCCGCAGCAGGAGCACTGCCTGCACCTGCTGTAGCTCCAATAGTTCCCCATGTCCCTGCTCAGCCTTTTCAACCGGCAGAAGACGCGGGCAACCTACAAGGAGAGCAGATGGCCAACATTCCAATAGAAGAAAATGACGAAGTCGTAGACAACTTTGCTGAACTTCCATTTTTCCCAGAACTAAATAATGAAAGTGAAACTGAACAATTTGAACAGTTCAACGGCCAAAACGCAGACAGAGAGCCACAGCAAACCACGACAGAGCCCGCCAATACGCAAGAGGAGTCACAGTCCGATGAGTACGAGCAAACAGAAACACCAATAACAATTAAGCGTGAAGCAGGACGCAATTTATTTGAAGACAAAGAAAGACAATTAAAGACTCAATCACGAAAAGTACAATTCAAAAAAGGAACACGTTCTCCACCACCTGCTTCTAAAGATCACCCGCACATGATTCGTACAACAGACGGGAAGATTTTGATTCCACATTCGCATTTAGAAAAGTCGGAAAAACAAAGTAATATTAAGCAGTCGTATAGAAAAAACATGGAACGTCTAGTCAAAAATCCTGATGCAGCTGAATCAAGAGCGACAAAACTTGACATCAAAAGAAGCAAAGAAGTGAAAAGTCAACAATTAGGTGAAACTGAAGCACCTGGACCCAGTACTTCAACTCCTAGAACAACGTCATCAAAGGAAGTTTCACCAATAGCAAAACTAGCTGTTGGTTGCAGATCTAGAATCAGAAAAGCCACAGAACAAACCAATTCCAGTAATATTAGTAATATACAAGCAAGTCATCTGAGAGTTTATTATCACAAATCAACTATTGAACAATTTGATGACACTGTAGTCCAAACTACATCTATTGATAATTTATTAGACAAGTTAAAGCAAATGAATGTTAATTTAAACCACATCAACCTATATCACCTAACAAGTCAGTGTTCAATAGGATCTGTTATTTCTGTTTTTGACAACATCAAAAACCGGACTGTGTTCAATTTGATAACCAAAAATTCAGCATTCGAACGAACAAGTTACCCATCTCTAGCAGCATGTTTATCTACTTTGAAACATCAGATAAAAGACAAAAACATCAAAAAACTTGCTATACAGCAATCTGACTATTCTGCAGGACTGCATTGGCCTCATGTTTGCAAAATTATTTTGCAAAAATTGGCTTCCTTACAAATTGAATTACACATTTTCATTAAAAAAAAAAAGTTTTCCAGTAGAAAAAGAAAGTGCGAAACAGTGCAACACATTCGTTGCTTCGATTGGTGCACTTTTCATATGGACGTCTTGTTTTCTTACTTCAAGAAACTTCGAAAAAATTAAGGTAACCAAACTTGAAAAAAAAATCAAAAATGTCAATTTTCTATTTCAAAAATTGGTTCCAGACCCCTAAAAGGGTGGGACAAACATCCTTTCTGGTCATCTCTGACTTATTGGCAATGCTCTTTTTTGCAAACTTTTGAGATTTTTTTTCCAAACCTACCCCAGACGGCGGATTTTGCATGAAAATGACAAAAATAACATTTTTTTTCAAAAAAAAGACAATATTTGAAATAATTAATATCAGATTTCATAACTACGGTCAAACACTACAGTAACCGCAAATTTCCAATGAGTTTCAAACATTTCTTTACTCAACTGCTTGGAAATAAATGAATGCCAACAATGAAATTTTTATGAGTTCTGAAAAGTTTAAACCAGTTTTTAGTCTTTATCGGTCCGCAGCCTTTTTGCAGCTCGAGGACCTATTTCGCCATTTACTAGGCGAGAATCGAACTCATTGTAAACGCTAAAAACAAAAAAGAGATGAAAAAAAACGTTGATTTTCAAAAAAAGATGGAAAAAGATGAATTTTTTTCTAACTCGGCATTTGGCACGTCAATTAAAGGTTCGCAGTGATACCCTCTCCCTGGTATGTGCTTGTTCACTAGAAGCAAGGCTGAGTGGTTGTTCTGTGAATCTAGACTATGATGGTATCTGACCCAGAGCGAATCATCGTTGCCATAGTCGAAGTAGACGCAGATGTCTACATCCATAAGATATGCCAACGCCAAATACCAAGATAAAAAACTAGACCAAGCAATTTTGTGAAAGTTTGAGTTAAACAATTACCCAGTGGTCTCCCACAGGTCCCGTGCCGTTCATTGAATCGTGAATTTCGAACGGATTGATCTGATAATCAAGCCAATGAAGGCACAATTCTTCGAAAGCCTTGAAATTTTGCATGACTTTGTGCCCACTTGCTTGGCGCAAGCGAAAGCACTTCGCTTTCTTCATTTCTTTACCGTTCGCTTCTAAGAACAAAAAACAAAAGAGATCGATAGGAACACACAAAGATGTCAAACAATAGCTGAGAGACTGTTCTTACTTGATATCTCGCCAGTTAGCAAATAGAAAATACACTGGCAAACATACATAGGCCGTACTCATCGGCCAGTTTTGTTGTCTTTACACCTAGATCCGTCGTTCCCAGCACAACGGGATCCGTTGTGTGCCCGCTAAGATTTGCCGTCCATTCTAAATCTAGTGTGGTACAAAGGTCTTGTCGCCGTCGTGTACTCAAACGCGTCACAAGGAACTTATCGTATCGATGATTATTCTTGTAACAAGTTGGACAAGATCGTTTATATCTACAAACATCAGACACCGGATTTTAGTAATCGCCTAACCTAGTTGCCACTAAAAAGCAAGGGAGCACAGCAAACTTACTCTTTTACTGCTTGTTCAAGGCCTCCGGTGTAAGGTGGAAGAAATAGACCTGCCGCTGTTAAGGCCGTCACCATTGGTTTTATCTGGTCATGGTGAATGCCGTTCTTCACATGTGCAACATCGAGCACTTCCGCAACGCTCTTAACGGTTGCAACTTTTTTCCCACCACTGTGTAACTCGCTTTCACTGTTTAAATAAGAGCGCTTGAACCGCTTCGCCCAACAATCGCGGTCCACTTGCGAAGTCAAGGCAGCCTCCTTTCCTAACTTATTGCCATTTTTGATAAAGTTTTTACTTCTCAACATAAGGGTTCTATCCATTTCGTCTCTGAAATAGATTTTCACCTTTTTGACACTTTGGAAACAGAAACCTTGGCAAAAAACTACGACGCATTGAGGCTCACACATAATTTTGCAACAATTGAGCATAAGAAGCAAGTTATTGTACTATCACCTGATAAAAAGCAAAATAGAAAACAGTTACACTATCACAATTAAAAGTAACGTCCCTCCACCACTCGCAACCGAGCACCGAGTTGTGAACTGTCAAAATTAAGGAGCAAACTAACAAAGTAGTTTTTTACACCTAACGCCACAGTCGGCGATACGGATTTAAACTGAATTTGTTATACTACAAATATACATGACTCTCACCTAAAAGTTCCTACACCTAATGCCACAGGCGGTACTGTTTACTGAAAATAATGTTTTACAAACATGCGTATATTTGTTCTCATACTAAAACCTGTAACAGTTGCCATAAAACTCCATTCCTGAAACAAACTCATAATTATTCTCATGTTTAGAAAGATGAAGTTTGCCACTATAATGCTTAATTTCAACTTATTCTGTATTCGTACCGCTCAAACAGCAGAAGAGCGCAACTTTGATGATGTACTCGAAAAAGGAATAATTTTCAACTAAGAAACGAAAATTCTGCTGGCCGAAAAGTTCGTACCAGTTCAATTCATGGTTCCATTTCCATCGTACAACTTTTCCTTAAAACCAGAGTTGAATACATTACTCAAACGCCTAAATGACATGTGGAAATTACCATCTATCCACTGCCCACTTGATTTCTCATCTAGTTTTAATGGAAATGCCTCATCTTTCAATGTTAATTGGATCATGTCAAAGATAGAGAAAGAAGTCAATAAGTCGAGTCTGGATGTTCAACTCATTCGAAACGAAACTTCAACCTTTCTCCAAAACAGTGATGAAATCAGAGGAACAAACAACCGAGTTAAACGAGGAGCACATGTCGCAGTCGCTGCTATGGCTGGAATAGGGCTCTTTGGTTCTGGTGTCCTCATGGAAAATGGAGGCGGATGCGGTCTCTCTGGCATTTTTGGATCATGCCAAGACAGAGCTAAAGAGAATGCAGCTAATATTGATCGACTATACAGTTTCACTTCATCACTGACGGACTACGTAATGCAGATAAAAACTGCAACTGATGAAAAGTTTTTCTTAGTTGGGAATGAATTGAAAGAGATTAGAGAGACACAAAACCAGATGATAGAGACACAGAATAAAAATTGGGCTATCATCGAGGAGCAATTTAAAGTTTTCGAGGGCAACTTCCACATTCTACGAGACTGCACCCAAATGCTGTTCTCGAACCAACAGCTCAATTTCAACTTCGACACAGCAGCTTCTCTTCTCTCAATGCTCTATACGGACGTCAAAAGCTATAGAACAGCTCTCTACACGTATCGCATGAATGTCCTAAATGCCATCCCAACTTTACTACAACAACATTTACCAATGTCCTTGGGACCCAAGGAATCTCTACTTGCTATACTGAAATCTGTCGCTGCTGACCAGTCTTTAAGTGGTAGCAGATTGTCGTTAGCCATACCCCCAACAGATTTATTATCATATTATGACGCAAAACTTCTTCGAGATGTCGTGACTTTGGATGAAGGACTAGTTCTTACACTTGCCATTCCGTTGGCTTCGCGACAAACTGTTTTTTCTACGTACCAGGAGCAAATAGTTCCGATGCCACAGCCAGAACCTCGTATGGCAATCCGATGGGTCATAGAAGCGCCCTATCTTGCCATATCAGAGGATCAAATGGAATCGGTAACACTTTCAAAAGATCAGTTTGAGGCATGTCTAGGATCAGCTAGATACCGAATATGCCATGAGACTATCGCTACCCAAACGAATCATCCTTCTTGCCTGGCAACCCTTTTCGTTAGTTCGACCATAAAAGCAGCGGAGACTTGCGACACGGAAGTATTTTACCTTCCTACGCAAGCGAATGCTGCCAATTTAGGATACGGCATTTGGCTAATCACTTCGGCTTCAGATTCTTATGAAATGCGTGAGTACAGTCTTGATTCTGTACATAAGTCATGGAACAGAATAATTCCGGGATGCAAGATATGCATTATAACAGTCGAATGCAACTATCAAACCATTGTTGGAGAAAATTTGAAGATTCGATCCGATCTCGAGAGCTGCGACCGAGTTGAAGCGAAACTTATCGAAGTTAAGCTACCAGACCCCTTGGAGCATTTGATGAGCGAAATTCCACAAATCGATCAGATGCCCTACTTCGGGTCTCGAACAACAGCGGGAGTAGAGCTTCTGAGAAAAGTGAGAGCAGAGCTGATTCGAAGCCCAAAAATAAAGTCAAGTGATGACTTGGTTCAGATTGCGAGACCAATCACTGCTGATATGAGAACGTTAAAGCCTACACTTGTGTCTGAATTCAAAGAATACGTCCCATTAAAATTGTCTTTGTCGCTTACAGTTATTGTTTTCATTGAGAACATCATTTTACACATTTTGTTTCTCTATCTTTATCACATTTTTAAGATCATTCGTAAATTTGTTCCATCATTCCTCAAATCAAAAAATGACGACATTGGTGTCAAACCAGTCATTAGTGTGAAGGACAACATTGCTGCTGATGCCATTCCACAAAAATGGAAAGACAACTATCACATTCTGACTGAAGCCACTAGACCGAGAAGTAAATCTCGCTCACGCACATCATTATCTACGTTGACAAAACCGTAGAATCAAATTCAGACCCATGTCTCTCACAAACTTGTTCTCAGCGCATTGAAACTGATCTCTGAATTAGTGCAGTTGTATTGTAAAGTATAATGTGCACTACCAAACTGAAGAAGAATTGGAGTACCCTTGCAGCAGACCAATAGTTCCTCCTATACTGCGACAGATCACTTTTTCATTAACTATTATTCGGTTGGAGTGGAGCGATTTCTTCTGATCTTATCATATGGTACTATTGTTGGACGATCATTTATTCTTTTCTACTCGCATGTATTCTTTCTAACTGGTATGGAACTGTGGCAAACTTCTACTCTTTTACGGATTTGAGCTTCGTCGCTGAATGATGGATATCGAAGTTTTTCGAGCCCGGAAGTCTCCCTGAGGAGGGGAGTATGACGTAGCTCAAACCCAAGTTCAAACGTTGACCTTTTACTGTTATTTAACTAACTCTTATTATGCCATCATTTTGTTCACATTATTACATAATTGAACTTTACTACTGAATTCCAATCAACTTTGGAAAAATCTGTTTAATATTTGCCTATATTTGAAAGTAAATAACAAGATATTAAAATTGTAACAGACAAAATAGTTGCTCGCTAATAAACAGCTGTATTACTGAAATAAAGTTTTTACCAGAGGAGATCTTCAGTTGTCGAAAAAGATTGTCGACTCACATATTCGAAGATCCAAACCGCTAAAGCTATCCAATAGTGAATAATAACAGAAAAATCGTTAAATTGTAATAGGTGCTCAGCACAATTTTCGTTGGCTAAATTGTTACAGCTGTAATGCTGTGAACAACCATCGTTAATTCAGCAACGTATTCGTTCTTGCCAGAAAAGTCATTTGAAAGAGTTTACTCGAGTAAACAAATCAATTTGATCAACTAGAGTTGCTTTCAACCAAAATGAACAACCACTAGCGAATACTAATTATTTGAGCACATGATACGCTCTGGCTAAAAATTGTTTGTTTGTCTGCGAAGAATAGAAAAAAAATTACGGTCACAAATGAACAAAAAAAAACAAAAAAGCATCAGACGACAAAAATGTTTTATCAGACATTTTTAATCAACTCAAAAAAGTAGACCTAGAATGGAATAGGAAATAATTGGGAAAACCATTTGGAAAAATTCCAGTAAAAAAAGTTAAATTGTGACACGTGATCATAATCTAGAATCAAACACCTTTTTATAAAACTATTTTAAAATTATTGATAAAAGTTCACGCGGCGAAACCAATAGCTTTTTCTGCTTCTTCTCTCCATTTTGTTTCGGTGTGACAAAAGTTTCTAAGTTGACTTGAAGATCCGGAATTGACTCGATGAGCCATTTCTGCCAAAAAACTACCACTACAACAAAACTAGTACCTATCCAAAACACTCATGAGAATCAATAAATTTTTGCAGTCAATAAAAAAAGATCAAAATCAAAACTAAATTTTTTAAAATAAATTACACAAAATTACATGGTCACATAAAACCAACGAAAAATTCTTATGAGCGAATAATAGATTTAAAATGCTCGCAGCAATTTAGGCAAGTCATAATAGGTCAAGAAACTTGTCTAAGATTACAGAAAAAAATAATTACAATTACAATTAACTGCAAAAAATGAGAAAGTTTTATATTTCGTGATTTTTGTCATATTCCTTAACATAAAGTGTTTCATACCAAGAAAACTATAATCACTTGGTATCTAGAAACAACTCCTTAGTTAAAAAGCGTCTTTTCAAATATCACCCTGTGCAGGAAATTCAGAAGGCGAAAAATCGGCGAAAAAACTCGAAATTAGCATAATACTCAGAATTAACAGACCACCATCACAATCATACATAATTACCAGAAGCCACTATCAGAACAAAACTAAAATCAATATAATATCAAACCTCTTAACCAAAAACTGCTTTATAAAGCCGCACGAGAACGAAGCTTTCGCTCGCTCGCTGAATTTTTTCACACTTCAATTTCTCACGTTTTCAAAAACAGCGGTATGCACCAAAAAGAAAACGCTTTCCCTAATCTTGTTAAGCATACAGCGTCCCATTACAATTTTAATTCTTTGAATTGGAAACCAAGAACACGCCAATATAGCTACGCTTAGCTGACAGCATCGCAACTAAAATTAACTTCACTTGCAAAAAATAATTTTAACCTTGATTTTCATTATCTGGGTAGACAATCCTCTAGGGTTGAATTTAAGTTTCAATGTCTTTGATTTACGGGTTCTCGCACAGAATCCACTTCTCCATTAAGTTACATTTTGAAATCATATTCCTTAGCATATGATTTACGTACAGTATTGCTGATGATACGCTCGTAATTCCAGTATCTTTTGCTTTATTGACTCCAAGAAGTTATACCAAGTCTTTAGTTTCAATTCTATCAGCGATCACACCTTCAGAAAACAGGGGAAAAGTTTTCTAAACTTCGTTAATCGCGACTCTTGAAAGATATTCTATAAAAAGTGCTATTCAGATGCTAAATGTTTGGCACAAAGCTAATGGGGCTCGCGCTACAACCGTGGTTATTTGTCCATTTTTGCAAGAAATAGTCAGCATTTGAGGATACCTTAGTCACTCAGCTCCGGTTACAACAAAGTTTATCCGACGACCAAATTCAGCTTCAGAAGAAGTCGAAATTTTTCTGTTTCATCTATCAAATCCATTCAATCCAATTCCAACTTTTGAATAGAAGTTCAACCCATTTTCACCGATTTCGGTGTGATTAAAAGTAAACACGTGCATTAAAAGTAAAGAGTCACCGAAATCCCTGACCTTCGATTTTACAAAAAAAAAGTCTGAATTAAACGTCATTTGCTGAGTATACAACAAGAGCATCGAAGCATACAATCTTTTCTTGGATCTTTTCCGTTTGTGCCCCCCCGCCCGCTTAGTGGGTGCATAATACTTGTACCCCACAGATGCACGTGCCATATTTTTACTTAATGACTTACTATGTAACAGCGCGTGCTCGGTAATTGGGGGTAGCATAACGCACGAAGGGAACACAAACGCAAAAGATCTTTTTTTTCTTTGATAGCAGCGGTTGGACATGGAACTGTTTTCTTTTTTTCCCACCGGTCGATTTTCCCCGAAATAATTGGTATTTATAAATGGTATCTATAATGGACTTTGCGCCTTATGGTATCTATGAATTGTAATGGATAGTTCCACCTCTTGAACAGTTATACAAACCATTATCAGTGCAAAAACACGCATCAAATTGGTCGCAAATGCCAAAGAAACCAAAAATTTCGTTCCCGGGGAAAAGAAACCAGTTCAGGGATAGGAGGAGTGTCAAGGTGATAACTGCCTATTGCCACAATGGATAAGAAAGTATTAGTAGTTGAAGTTATAACTAGCGAGTTAAGCTCAAGTTAGTTGAAAAATAGCATGAAAATCAAATCAAGTGTAAATTAGATCTTCAAAACAAACGAACATTAAACAAATAAAAATAAATAAACTCAACTGTTTATACATTAAAATGGCATTTCATTTATAGGACAACTTAAATTTGGTAAGCATTCTGATAACAAGCTAGGGTAAAATCAAAGTAAATATGCAAGCAAGTAGGAATTTAAAATATTCGAAATATAATTTCGAGACAAATTTTTAAAAAACTGTCTGTATATCTGTTTCCTCGCCTTCAGACTCAACTTAAACAAAACACTGGACTCTTTTAAATGACAAATGTCAATCTCGGAACTTTGATTTTGCATTAACTTTGATTCCGCAAAGCCACAAACAAAATTTAAGTTCATATGGCTATAAAGATATTTTCAGCCCCTCCCCCCCTTTCGTTCGTATAAATTGTAACTTTTCAAGACGAGTTAAAATGATAAATAATGAGGAAAAAGTGAAGACGCTCAAAAGTGATCACAGATCTAAAACACGACAGTCCAAGTCAAAAAAGCGTGACTTCATTTGTGATGGATGAATGGTAAATCTACTCTAAAAATCTATTCTGACTTGTCGCATTTCTTCACTTTGCCATTTCCATTTCCTCCTCCTATTCCACCAGAGCCATTTGACAGTCCTCCATTTTTGTTAGCTGATGGCGATGATGATGTTGCAGCTGATCCATTGAGAACAGCGTAAGTAGTAGCAGCATCCGAACTCCCACTGCTACCGCCATACCAAACAGTCAATGTCCATTCAGTATTTACACTTGTACTTCAAATATCTGTTTTGTTTTGATCTTTTCTATTCGCTTCACAAACGCTTCAAAACCGATTTTCACGAAAACTTCAATAACAACTTTTGACAAGTAAATTTCCAGTACTTAATTAATGTAATTCATTTCATTAAATTAAGATCAACTAATTTTATACAACCATAGTCGGGAAATTGAAAAGATTACTGCAGGTATCACAAAGATGGGTTCATTGCCAGTTTAATACTAAAAAGGTACGTTACTTTGACGTCTACATTAATTTGTTAATCTCAACAAGGCGGCTCGGTAATGTGCGATGACACATAAGGTTCCAACCCCGCCCATCCACAATTTTGGCATAATTGTCTACCAAATGAGGAACAGATGGAAAAAAACCCAAAAATTATTTTTTGCGAATCCCAAAAAAGCCCAAGCCTTTTTCAAAAAACTCTGTATGAACGATAAGATAGCCTCCAAAGCAAATAACTCAGTGGAGAAAAAAATTATGCATTAGATTGCTGTAATATGTCATTATTAAGAAAGCGAGTCAAGACGAACAGCAAAATCAAACAACAACAACAAACATTAATTACATCAAAAAATTTATGTCCCTCTTAAAAACTAAATTTAATAACAAAATCAACATACCGTCAGATAAACCTAAAACTAAACAAAAATAACTCATAAATCACCAGAAAACATATGCGACCAGTCCATAAAAAGGTTTGGTAACAATTATACGAAAAAGAACAAAAACAGTAAAGTAAAAAAATTAACTTATTTTTTTGAAACAGTTAACTTCAAAGTAATAAATACCATTAGGAATCAATTAATATTACCACAAATTTACGATTACCACTGCTTCTATAGAAGGGCATTAGGACCTGTCCTTATTCATTTTTTAAAGCGGCTAAAAAGAACAACAAAGACAACAAAATTTCAATTGAAACTTGAAGAAACGCTGTCAAAACCGCCAAGCCAAATTTTGGCACTCAAAATATATTTGATAGCGCCTTCTTCAAACAGTTAAAATGTAGTACGTGGCCATTCATTAGAAGGACTAGGTAACAAGTAGACAAAAAAGCGAAGTGCTAAAGTATGTAATACTTTAAATTTTTTTTTTTGAAACAAAATTACATTCAATGTTATGAAATGCATTAATTACAAAAAGAGCTATTTAAACAAGGTCGTTCATTCATGAGAGGAAGCCCTCGAGACCTGTAATTATCCAGAATATTTCTTGCATCTACAAAAAGAACGTCAAATATGACAAAAATCAAATTAATTTACTTTTTTTTGTGAAAAACCGTTGTCGAAGCCAGTAAGGTCATAACAAATTCTTTAAGAAAAAAATTTTGGGACACCAATCCCTTTTATTCCCTTGACACCCATAATGTCATATTTGACCTGTAATTAACTAACGAGATTAGGTAACAAAAAGAAACATAAAAAGAACAAAATTGCGAAGTTAAAAAGTTTTTTTTTTAATTTTGGAAAACGATTGTATTCAAAGTCATGAAAGCCATCAGCTATCTACTAATATCAGAATATTGGTTCTTCTATTCTTCCATGAAAAGCCAATGAAAGCTATCACTATACAGGAAACTTCATACGACCGAAACGACAAAGTATAAATGACAGTTAGAGACAAAATTAAAAAAATCAATTGATTTCTTCAAGAAAGAGGCGTCGAGGCCGTTAAAACGATGATGTATATCTTTCAGGATTTTAATATGTTCGATTGTGTCTCATTCTGAATGCTAATAAGGTTACATGAGAACTGTCAATAATGTGATAATGTGACAAAATTAGAAAACGTGAAAAACTGGCAAAAATCAAAACAAACAAAAATCTGAAATCTTGTAGTATCAAAGCCAGAAAACAATAACTTCAGGCTTAAAACTGCAACCGAGAATAAATGTTAAATCATTAGAAAGAAAAGGCAGTCTTTCTTTGCTGACACTAAGCTGGAAGTTGAACAAATTAAGAAAAAAAAATAGAGGAAAAGTTAATAAAGCCATTATTTATTGAAAAGTCAATTATTTTTTAAAAAAAAGAAACACCCATGAACTTTCAATTAAAAAACTAAATGCATTAGCTTGTAGCTGCTGAGCAAGCGAATTGGTTGGACCTATCACTCCTGAGCTTTGATTTGATTTGTTCTGTTCTTTATTATTATAAAAAGGTCTTTTTTTAAAAAAAAAAGACCGACTGATTACAACCCAATTTTTTTTGGATTGCAACAGTCCAAGAATGGCCCAAAACTAGCCCTGCTAATACTTATTGTCCATTAGGAACAATTGACTTTTCGAATGTTGTACATATAGATAATTTGTTAGTTGAAAACTCAAAATAAATTCTGCAATTTTGATAATCAACGAGTAAAGTTAGCAAAAAACGGCAAAGTTTTAACTACAGTGCACTCTCAGCGGACTCTGAAGTAGAAATGGCCCCCCTCTGAGTCTACAAAGATTGTATGGGTGTTGTTTGGGGGTGTACTGTCGGCAAATTGAATCAAAGACAACTAAAGTAGCTTATTTCGTGCTGTTTTTGATGAAAAAGGCTAAATTTTGAAATGTTTATCCAGATTTTTTGACCAAAAAAATTAAATCAAAACAATCAACAATGCTTGTTCGTCTTCAAAAATAAAATCAACGACACTATTCTTAAAAATTATAACAAATTTTAGCAAAATTGACGAAAATTTAGGCAAAAATTCCGGAAAATGTGAATAAAACAATGTGAATTCACTCTTTTTTTCTCAGAAGTTTAAACCTCGATAACTCCCCGTAGAAAACGAAAATTAAAAAATCTTTTTAATTCCATATTCTACGCTGGACGAGCTTTCGAATGATACCAGTCTCAACTCTCTACGATGAATATATCGAGCGGCGAAAATTCACGGAACAAAAAAAACCCATTTGAGTATATAGTTCCTCCCCCCTCAAGAGGGTCGGAACAAAAAACGTGAAATTGTCATTCGCGACAGCTAGTCCCATGAAAATTGAGAATACGGAACACAGACTAACTTCAGATAAACAAAAACTCTATCTCACTTTTTAGTAACACCATCTCTAGAAAAGCTGTCTATTAAAGATTGAAAACGAAGAGGCAGCGAGAAGCACAATATCAGAAGCAAAAACCAGCAAATATTAGACAAAAATCGGTCAAACTTTGATATCATATACCCAACAAGGAGGCTCGGTAATGTGCGTTCGCACATTAAGTTCCGACCCCGCTCATCTACATTTTTCACTTAATTGTCTACCAAACGAGGAAGAGATAAAAAAAATTAACATATCAACATATCGTTCAACAAACTACTAAAAGAATAAAACAATCTACTCTAGAGGGTCTATGAGACCTGTGGCTAAAATAATATGACTACCAGGAAAGACGGCAATAAAAATCAAATAGCTACAAATATTAATTACGACCAAAACTCCTTGTCCATTTTTTGAAAACCACTAATAACCAATTCAAAATGGCATCAGATAAAATTTATACTAAGAAGATTAACGGGTACTTTTTGGAACGAAGTTTTCCTCAATGCGACTTCGCAACAAGTCGACTAGAAATGAGCAAAAGCGGCAAAAGTTTATTAGAATATTGCTTTTTTTAAAAAAAAAAGAAATAAATTCGTACTGATTAGAAACATTACGCATCAAATGGAATCATTGAGAGAGTCTTTTATACTTCAATAGAGAGCGACGACTGAGGCCATTCATTATCCAGGATATGTCATACGACTACGAAAAGAACGACAAATACAGGCAAAAACGAAAAGTTTGCACGAAAAATTATGCACGAAAACGATGTCCCCCCAATCAATTAAATATTAAGCTGAGCACTAAAAACGATAAAAATCTTCGTATGAATTTTGTGCAGGTGACAACAATTGTAAGTCAAATGACGCTTATTATTGTGATACTGTGAACAGAAAACGAAAACCTACAAAAAACAGGCAAATTTGCAAAAATCACTAAAATTGGTTTTTATGAAAACTGGTTGTTCCAAGAAGAAAGACCATTTGGGGAAATAAAAACCGTTATGAAGATCTTAATGAAATCTTATTCCAAAAGATAAATGATGTGAATTGTATAATGAGATGCTTAGCTACATTTCAGGAGAAATAAAATTGGCAGATCTCAAAATCTATCTTTTTTTTTATTAAAAACAAATAATTTCAAAATTCATAGCCAACAAAAGCTTTCGACTAAAAGTGAAGACAGTTTGTCTTACAACTACTCGGAAAATTAATTGCGACTGTTATTATTGAGACTGAATCGTAAGACTATAAATTAACATTAAATACAAGCTGAACTAATAAGTTTCAAAAACAACTTTAGGAAACCACAGTTTTGAAGCCATTAAATTTATAAGATATTAACCGCGAGAATATAACATCTTCATTGGCGTCTCCTTTGATCATCATAACATCTTTTTGTAAAACGACTATCACAAAATGACAACAAAAAGGAAAAGTATCTAAACTTCACAAAATTCTTCTGAAACAAATTGTCTAAGCCCTGAAGACATCATTTAAAAAGTTTAAACAACAGAAAAATTATTGTTTGATTCAACGAAACATTAAAAAGAGCTATAAATTATGAGGCTAATTTACGAAAATGATCCAACATTGTAAAATACGAAGAAACGCAAACCAGAACAAGAAGCGATAAGTTGAATACTATTACTTTTTTTAGAAACTTAATTCGAAAGTCAAAACAGCCATTAGTTATTTACCGATATCAGTTATTTCAGGTCAATTGTTTATCTATAGTTGGCCACTGAGACCTTTAATTACACAATATTTGGTATACGAGAACAAAAATTAACAACAAATAAAGGGCAAAAAATAAAAAAACTCAAAAAAACTACCAATTTCTGCAAGAGAGCTGTGTCGCAGCCCTTCAAACCATATGTTAAAAAAACCAAAAATTATGTTCAGTTTAAAATGTTTTAAAGCTTTTTTCAGTTAGACTGTTAAATAATGTAACAATTTACAAAAGAAACAACAGCAAAAATGGGCAATTATGCACAAAAATCAGAAAATTTTGTATAAAAACTCGTAGTACCAAAAGCAAGAAATCCCATAGTTAAAACAATCGGCCACAAAATTAGTTTTTTATTCTTTAAGGAGGAATGGTTGACCTTTTCTTACTGAGAATAAGCAAAATGTTGACTAAAATAAAATAAAAAAATTGACAAGTTCAAAAAATCACAGAAATTTCCTTAAAACAAATACATTCGATAACAAAAGAGACATTAGGTAACAACCGAATGAACAGAAAAGATTTACTAGCACCTCTTGAGGAAGAAATTTAGATCTTTGAGTGGTCAAATTTAAAAATCAATCAAATTCAAATTGAAGGCAAAAGACAAGAATTCAGTTAAATTTTAATAAAACTCTTCCTCAAAGCCATAAAAAACCTTTGATTCTCTGAAGACAAACTTTATCTAAAATCGGCCTCAAATTTATGTAAACTGGTTGGAACTGTCATTGACGGAGCCGTGAATGAAAAATATTGTCAGTATTTAACCTTAAAAGAACAAAAGCAAAATATTTTGAAAAAAGGCCGCATCAAAATAAAAACCAAAAGGTCTCTGATTCTAAGAGTCCATGGTATTATCAAACCTCTCTCTGATCTTGTCGCACGCCCAACAAACCGACCAAGTGTTCCAAGTATTCGCAACTTAGAACAATTGGTGAGTGAAATTCTTCAAATATTGAAAAAAAGATGCATTTTTTATAATTATCGATTTAAATCTGTAAAAAACAGCAAAGTTTCAATTCCAGAAGACTTTCATACGGCGCCTAATTGCATATACCGCTGTTTTTGAAATTAGATAGTCTGTGTTAAGGTTTCTGGGTCACTAAGTCTGGCAGACTTTAACAAAGTGGACAAAAAAAGCATATTTTGTGCCATTTTTGATGAAAAGTTTCAAAAGTTTATCAAAAATTTTAGTCAAAAAACTTCAATCAAACAACTCAGCAAAGCTTCTTTATCTCTAATGGTAACAACAACACTCTGCCGTTAAAAATTTTAACTTATTTTGAATTATATTAGCGAAATTGGCCAAATTTTAGCAAAAATTACTGAAAATGTGAACAAAAACAGTCGAATGTTCACAGAACTTTAAAACCTCGATAACTCCCTGTAAAACAAGAAAATCGAAGAAGTCTTTTTAATTCCGTATTCTACGCTGGACGGGCTTTTTAATGATACCACTCACAATTCTCTACGATGAACATATCGGTCGGCCAAAATTGACTGAACAAAAAAAAATCAGTTGAGTATATAGTTCCGCCCTCCCAACTAAAGTGGGGGTCGGAACAATTATCTATATTCACTCATTACCCAACAAAACAACTCAAAACAAAAATCAACTCAATCACAAGGCAGCCAAAACAACTAGAAAAACTAATTTGAACCACAGAGCTTCTAACATCTATAACAATTTGAAAGAGAACACAAAAAGCATTTAAACACAAGTTGAACTAAAAAAAAGAAGTAAAATTAATTTTTTTTTGGGTATTGCAAGGGCAAATGAAGCCAAGAAAGTTTCTTTCGAGCCAATAGATATCGAAAAGCTGGGAAAACAATGGAAAAGTCATATTAGGCTAATAAACTTGTCTAAGATAAAAAACACGGAATAAGTACAAGAAATTATTATAAAAAATAGTTAAAAAATGCTCGCATTTTTTGCGATTTTTCTCAGCAAAGTTTGATAAAAACTGAAATCAGTTGATATATAATAACTCTTCATATATTAAGCGTCAATTCAAATCAGTAAATTGCTAAAATTTGCCTAAAAATTGGCAAAGTAGATGGAAAAACATATAAATTAGCACAAAACTGAAATTAATTACCAGAAACCTTCAATTTCGCATCACAAAAACATAGCCGACAGATTGCCGGAAAAAAGCTGTTGTGCCCATGAATTGAAACAACTGAAGAACTAAGATAGATAGATTGACCACCAGTCCTAAGACTCTAATACTCAAGAATACTTTGCAAATGTTCATAAAATTTTAAGTTCATTTAGTGAGTTCAGAAGTCATATTTTTAAGTGAGGTAAATCACGCAATTGACCTAAAAGTAGAACAAATGACGTCACGCACACAAATTTCAACTGCAAAGCAGTAGAAATCAGTGAAATAGAAATGGTCAATTCCAAGAAGTCAGGTCGCAAGAATCATCGATGGAGAAGACAAATTAAAAAAAAAACCACGATGTCCCCAATAATAGCCACTATCGCTTCGAGGCTATAAATATCACAATCAATATCACAATAATACAATATCACAATCAATCCTCCGAACCAAAAATGCAAAAACCTGCTTTTGACAGCCACAAATATAGGAAAAACTTTGTTCGCTTAAAGAAACTTTTTTCACCTCTCAATGACTCGCTCTCTCGAAAACAGCGGTACATAAAACTTATCTTTTTTGTTCCCCTCTTCTGTTTTGTTCACCAACCGAACCACTACACAATTTTTCACACGTTTCATTTACTGTTTCAAAACTCAGACGAATTAAATTGAACAAAGACACTTATCCAATAGTCCTCTTCGAGTCCCAAAAACGAGAGGGCCTATAAATTAGCCTTTGATGCTGACAGCGGCTTTCGCACAACTGGTAATTGAACATAACCGACTAACGTCAAGCGAATTGCTCTCAAACGACCAACGAGCGGTTGGTTTCGTCAGTAGCTAGCCACGGTTCAGCTAGAGTTCGGCTAGCGTTAGCTTGATTCCACTCTGCAACTTTTAGTTTTCTAGCTTTGTTAGTAAAAAAATTCAAATAAAAAACTGATATTTTAAAAATTTGCAAAATAATGCAAAATTTATAAAAGCTTCCAGATTTCGCATTGAAAATGTTAATAACTACTTTTTCTCTCCGGAGTTATGTCAAGTAACCCATCTGCAGACTTGAAAAACTTCGTTGGCCATGATCGTTAAACTCAGCAAGGACAAAACTCAAAAATTTTGAAAACAATCGCAAATTTTAACAAATTCTTGCCAAAACTCAAGATAATAAAATCTTCAAAACCTTTTCATTGTCTCAACAGACTATCCAGTATTCCTATTTCAAGCTTTAAATAGTTTCACTGGCCCATAAAAATCCATAGAATTGGAACATGATAATTTTCCGAAAATTTGAAAACTGACGTCACTAAAATATTGATAAACATTCCTCATTAACTCTAGAAACTATGCGACAGCTTATCATCAAACCTTGGAGGAGGTCCCCAGGACCCTAGTGCCTCAAAACCTTGAAAAAAATTGCAAATATTTTTAAAAATTGCTGATATTAAAATCTTGAAAAACATTCCATTACATCTAGAAGCTATACAGTAACCTATAATCAAACCCTAGAGAAGGTTAGATGGCTCTTGAGGTAGGGAAAACCAAAAACTGAAAAAAATTCAGATTTTCAAAAAATTAGAAGTTGCATAAAAAACGGCTAAAATTTGTGATAACAAAAGTCGTAACTAATCAATGGCCGAAAAATATTTTTCAATATTTTATTACCAAACCCTAACGAAGATTTTCTGTTAAACTAAAAAACCTGAATGAGGAAAATAAAAGTGTATGAATTGAAACTTAAGAAATACAGGAAAACGAAAGTTAAAGAAATTTGAACTAACCTTTAAATTTTCTCGATGAACCGTAAAAACCGAAATTAGACCAAAGAGAAATTTAGTTATTTGTTCAAATCAAGATTTGAGTTATGATTTGGTTCTCTCAAACTAAGTTGGTACCAAAGTTGAAACAAAGACATTATTCGGACCTGATAATCTTAGTAAACAAAACACCTTGAAGGTATACTAAAACTATTATTCGACGATTTAGGCAGGAACAAATGACCAAGAACGCATTTTTCGGACCTTACATAATACGTACGGATATACAAAACCCCTAGAAATCAGGCCACATTTAGGGCCCGTAAAGGGTATTTTCTCAAACGATTAGGCTAAATTAAGTCCGCAGGACACAATTATCTCAAGTTATGAAAAGATAAGCTAGTAAAAGTACGGCTAATTGTTGAGCCTTTTATTTAACCCAATAACCTGATTCTAAATTCACTTGCTTGTTATACAACCTTCGTTATTCTCAGCGATAATAGTCTTTCCTTAGTTCAATTTTTCTAACTTCTTAGGATTATTCGATACTCAGAGATCGAATAGAGAAATATAAAATAGTTAGGAGACTTGTTGTAGAATACACTTATTTGGATTCTAGCTTTGATTTAGTTAGGAATAAGGTCTGAGGTAAATTTGCAATCTTTAATTTATAAGTCTAGTATTTTCTTAAGTTACAGTAGGAACATAGGTGGTTTCACAGAGAACAATGACTATTAGGTTAAGTTCAGATCTCCCGGGACTTGGACATCAACAGAGTGACTGCAGACACCTTCAAGACAAGAGTTTCTCAGAGTATCAATTGCCACGCTCCTTTGGAGATTGAATAGGTGAAGCCACTCTCAGGGTAGGGTTGCCTGCTCGTGGAAGACTTGGCGAGTAAGACTAACCCAAGTAGTATGGATGGGCGAACCAAGTAGACACTTAACACTGTCTGCAGTAACCCTGAAGTACCTGATGGGCAATAGATCTTGCGTTCTTTTTTACAAGTGGTTGATACTAGTCTGGTTGGGTTGTGAAGTGAACTACGACGAACTTCCCTTCATCTTCAATTTTAGTAGTCTTTAGGGTCACAGATTGATCTCGTAGTATAACTTAGTTGCATTGAAAACTTGGTATAATTCTCAATCACAGTACCACCTATTTTATAATTGTTTTCCTTTTTCCATACACTTAGCTCAGAGTTGAGGCTAGACAACTCCGAATCCAACTTTATTATTACTATTTTAAAATAGTGCTGCTTCCAATCTGAATCTTAGGAGTAATAGAAGGGCCTGGTATAACCCTCTCTGTTATATAGGTTAATAGGCTTGCGAAGTTACCACTATTCTTTTTTTGAATATTCAAGTTTCTACAAATTGTTGGGATTTGATTAGGGAGTCTCCCCACCCCAGTTTCTCAAATTCTACAAAATAATAAAATTAAAGGAATTGCAAGTTTTGTAAAAAAAATTGCTAAAATTCGTAGTGTTGAATCTTGAAAAACAATCCATTACATTTAAAAACTACACAGTAAGCTATTTTCAAGCCCTAGAGGAGGTTTCGCGGTTTTTGAGGCTGGGGAAACCTAAAAATCGACAAAAATTTCCAAAAAAACTTGAAAAATGCAAGTTGTTTTTTTAAAAAATCGCTAAAATTTGTCATATTAAAAATTGCAATCTGTTCCATGGCAAATATTTTTTTTTCAGTGCCTTAATATCAAACCCTTAAGGACGTTTTCTGACTCATTAGCCTGAAAAACGTGAATATTGAAAAAATGTCGACAAAAATTGGTACGTTTTGTCAAAAAAAGCTAAAATTCGTGATGTTAAAATCTTGAAATCACTTCACTAACAATAGAAACTACGCAGTAACCTAATAAAAAACTAGAGGAGGTTCCGTTACACCTAGGGCTGAAAACACTCAAAAATTGAAAATTTTCAAAAAGATTGAAAAAAATTGTGAAAATTAGTATAAAATTGGGTGTTTTTATCGATCGGTTGTTCATGAGTAGCCACGTTCATGAGGAGCCCCTGATACGGAAGGGTATGGGCACCAGTTGGTTGGGGGTCAATAGGGGGGGTCAACAGTCGTCAACCTCAACCTCTAAGAACCGCCCTTCACAACACAAGTATAAGTCTCCAAAACAGTTTGAGCTGAAACAGATCTGAAAGGCTCTAAGAGCACTTATTGCCCGCTGGGCGCTACCTGTTTTTGAGGACGAAAAGTCAAAAGCGTCAGACGAAAAATCGGTCAAGCGAAAAATCGCATTAAAAAAAGACCGACAGGACTAATATAATTGCTACAATCTTCGTTTGAGAGCAATTAAAAACGCTAACAAGCATAACGAGTCTATTCAACTTTCAGTAGAAGATTAAAACGTAACAATAGGACAAAAATTGTGCGGAAATAGCGTAAACATTTGAAAATTAGTAAAAAACCTCCAAATTTGCTGAAAACTCATTTATTTCAGAATAACTACAAACTGCAGTTAAAGTAATCTTAAAGCTTATTTAAACTTTAGAGGCAAATGATAGTTAAAACCATAAAAAAGCCGCAGATG
Organism: Convolutriloba macropyga; assembly: GCF_964194025.1. NCBI lineage: Eukaryota > Metazoa > Xenacoelomorpha > Acoela > Convolutidae > Convolutriloba > Convolutriloba macropyga. Next base: position 53,260,267 of record NC_134476.1, read on the forward strand.
AACAAAAAATTTTGCTAGCTCAGACAAATTTTTTTATATCTATTTCTAATTCTCTCAAAACTAGCGATATGAGCGAAAAATAACTCTCTTTACGCTCTACTTTTCACAATAGATCAGATGTAAATCAACAGTTTTCACGCGTTTCACTTCCTGCATCAGTTTCACTCCAGAGAATTATTGATAAAAGACACTTCATCAATTCTCTTCTTCGAGTCGTATAATGATAGCGCCCAATAAAATCCAAATTCTTTGAATTGCAAAAAATCAAGAGCTCCGTAATATATCTACGCCCAGCTTAGTGTTTCGAAAGCTGCAAAAATATTATAACTGGCACTTAAGCTGTGCAAAACTGTGGTATACTTTCAATTAGCTATTTATATCTGGACATTACTGCTTATTAGGGAGCAAATGCGTGTTTGCATTTGAGGTAGTCACGTGATCACTAGCACAAGCACTGGTTCTCTTAGCTTTGGCCTCTTCCGCCTGGACGTATTGCACTAGGAGTGATATTCTATCAGTCATGACTCCGTCGAACTTGGAGAAGCAATAATGGAATTGGGAGGGGTCATTCACAATCCAGCACCAGCTCACGATTCCTCTACGTCTGTAGTGAAATAGCAGCAACCAGTTCCCAAGCAATAAATCACTGAAACAGAAAAATAACCCAACTCATTTGGTCAGGCTCAAAATCATTAAATAGGAGTACGAAGATTAACAGGATTGAGACGTGGTTCTTCCTTTTCTGATTTCCTTTCCCTACCTATCATTTTCTGCACTTCCACTTTCTTCACTTTCAAATTATTTTGTGTTGTTTCACTATGAAGTTTCTTTCGGTTCTATTCCAAATTAATCAATATCAAAAAATTCATAAGTTTGCCGCATATATTATTAACTTCTTTTTAAGAACATTTTTGGCGAGAACGAAAAATCAATTCCGAGATCCCCTATCCAATTTTCAAAGCTTGAGGATCAGTGGAGAAATAGTACATACGGGAAAAGATCCCACGATTACAGGCGACTTGCAGCTAAGCAGTGATCAATTATTCCCAGGTTTAGGTGCGTTACCCTAGAGCGCTCTGATCAGACCATCGTGCGACCCAAAGACCTCTGATCAGACCGTAGTGCGACCTAAGAATTTGTGCAACCCAAAAGACCTCTGATCAGATTATCGTGCGACCCAAACATTTCGTGCGACCCAAAATTTTGTGCAACTTTAGCGCGACCAACGCTCCTTCTGATAAGAGCATACTTCGTCCTATACATGTTATAATCCGTTGTTATTTGTTTAAATTATTCAATTCAAAACTATATACTACTCAACTTAAAATTGAAACATAACCGACTAACGTCGGGCGAATGGCTCTCAAACGACCGGCGAGCGGTTGGCTTCGTCAGTAGCTACCCACGGGGGGGGGGGGGGGGGCTGATGGGGGGCAACACTGGGTAGGGGGGCAACAGCACGGTGGGGGGTGGAGGCAATAGTGGGGGTGGGGGTCAACAGGGGGGGGGGGGGGGGTGGGGTGTCTCAACCTCTAAGAACAGCCCTTCACATCATAAGTATAAGTATAAGTCTCCAAAACAGTTTGAGGTGAAACAGAGCTGAAAGGCTCTAAGAGCACTTCATGCCCAATGGGCGCTACCTGTTTATCCCGTTATTGAGGACGAAAAGTCAAAAGCGTCAGACGAAAAATCGGTCAAGCGAAAAATCGCATACAAAAAACATAGCCGGTAGAATACCGGAAACGACTCGAATCGTCGTGCAAAATAATCTCTACCCTAACTTGGACAAAATCAGAATATCGAAAAGAACACTAGAAACAACAAAAACAGTTGACCAAAATAACATAAAAAGCGTTAAAATTTTTTTCATTTCAGGGGTGTGGGTAGGTGCTGGTGGGGGGGGGGGGGGTTGGCAGTTTGTGGCAGGTAGGTGGGGTGAGGGGGTAGGTACGTTGCGGGGGGGGGGGGGTCGGTAGGTACGTGGGGGGGGGGGGTAAATGGGTACGTGGGGGGGGGCTAGATGGAGATGGGTACGTGGGGGGGAGGTACGTTGGGGGGGGGGGGGAAGGGGTAGGTACGTGGGGGTGGGGTAGTTTTTATGTGGGGGGGTAGGTAGTTAAATGGGATGAGATTTTCTCAAATTGACCTCTTCACCTTGAATTAGACTGTTACCAATTGCTATAAATTATAAACTAAGGCTATTGTTAAAGTCCAATGTTCGAAAACAGAAGTCAACAATCAAAAACGGAGGTAAAAGCTCGAATAGAAAGAAGTCAAAATTCAATTCATGAACAAACTTGCTTTCTGCTAAAAACCTGTAGAATCTCAATACTCCTTATCGAGTCGTAAAAAGACCGGCAGGACTAACATAATTGCTACAAACTTCGTTTGAGA